>NC_132893.1:28026781-29226781 GCF_030463535.1 Salminus brasiliensis
ACAATTCTGGATATTTGATGCTGCAACAATGTGGATCTAGCAGAGTGGCAGTTAATTAAAACACTTGATTTTGGGTATGTAGTGTTCTGAAATCCACCTTTTCCTGGTGAGCCCCAGTGGCCTAATGGATGAGGCACTGGCCTCCTAAGCCAGGGATTGTGTATTCGAGTCCCATCTGGGGTGTAATACAAGCAGAGTGGTGCAGCGGAAGCGTGCTGGGCCCATAACCCAGCGGTTGATGGATCGAAAGCATCCTCTGCTAGACATTGTATCTTTTTCGAGACCATTGTGTTGGACATGACATTTTTTCTTCAAAACTTTACTTCAATTTCACATCTGCCTTAGAATTGCAAACTCCAACAATTCTCGTTATTTTATGCTGCCACTATGTGGATCTAGCAGAGTGGCAGTTAATTAAAACACTTGATTTTGGGTATGCAGTGATCTGAAATCCACTTTTACCTGGCCAGCCCCAGTGGCCTAATGGATGAGGCACTGGCCTCCTAAGCCAGGGATTGTGGGTTTGGGTCACGTTTGGGATGTTCGGTATGCAGACTGGCGCAGCGGTAGCATGCTGGGCCTATAACCTAGAGGTCGATGGATCAAAACCATCCTCTGCCAGTCATTGTCTCTTTTTTGGGACCATTGTGTTGGACATGACATTTTTTCTTCAAAACTTGACTTCAATTTCACATCTGCCTCAGCATTGCAAGCTCCAACCATTCTGGATATTTGATGCTGCCACAATGTGGATGTAGCAGAGTGGCAGTTAATTAAAACAATTTATTTTGGGTATGTAGTGTTCTGAAATCCGCCGTTTCCTAGCCAGCACCAGTGGCCTAAAGGATAAGGCACTGGCCTTTTAACCAAGGGATTGTTGGTTTGAGTCCCATCTAGGGTTAGTTAATAGCAGAGTGGTGCAGCGGAAGTGTGTTGGGCCCATAACCCAGAGGATGATGGATCGAAACCATCTTCTGCTAGACTTTTCGTTTTCAGGACCATTATCTTGGACATGACATTTTTTCTTCAAAACTTGACTTCAATTTCACATCTGCCTCAGCATTGCAAGCTCCAACAATTCTGGATATTTGATGCTGCCACAATGTGGATCTAGCAGAGTGGCAGTTAATTAAAACACTTGATTTTGGGTATGTAGTGTTAAGACATCCATTCCTTTCTGGCCAGCCCCAGTGGCCTAATGGATAAGGCACTGGCCTCCTAAACCAGGGATTGTGGGTTTGAGCACTGTCTGGGGTGTACCATTAGCAGAGTGGCGCAGCGGAAGTGTGCTGGGCCCATAACACAGAGGTCTGCAGCTTTGTTTCTTTTTTGGGACAACTGTGGGTGTATATTGTGTTTAAAATGTAACTTTTTTTGAGTAAAAATTGCTTGATTTGAACCCTTAATCTCTGCTTTAGAAGCCCAGTGTCTCATCCATGAAGTCACTGGTGCTCAAACACGAGGTAAACATTTCATAATTACGTACAGTCAGAGATTAAATGACGTTCAAAATTGCACACTGAATTACTGTAGTTATAACTGTGACTACAATAAAGAACACGTTTAGCAGAGGATGGTTTCGATCCATCGACCTCTGGGTTATGGGCCCAGCACGCTTCCGCTGCGCCACTCTGCTGATGCCATACTATGCGTTGGACGCCGTGTAACTCAGTGAGACCACCCAAAAAGCCTGACCATGCTCTTGTTCTCGATCACACAGACAATCTGCTGAGAGACAAGCAAAGTATGAAGTGCGGTTCGGATTTGTTAGGATCAATTTCAGCGTGACAATTTTTACAACATCCTCATACCGCCTGCTCAGCCTCCGCTGCACGCTTAAGCGATGTAAGCAGTCGCTTACGCTCCGCGGCCACTAGGGGGCCCTACTAACGTCCGAATTACTGCTCGACCATCATGTCCTTTATAGATGCTAAAATGACGGGAAAGGGAGACTGCTTAATCCCGTATGTTTGAGTACTGATCTACACCTCATCTGCAGAGTGTTTTTGTCTTACATAACCCTGTATTTATTTTTCTCTTGGTAGCCAATCAAGAGAATTAGAGGAGAATGTGCCGTTCAGCCATCCAATCACAGCAGGGCTTTATCTTTAGAGACCCTCCCACATCACTTACATTTAAGACATTTAGCTGACTTCTTAGACAGTCTTCTCCAGAGCCACTCAAATAAAAAAAACAACAACCCATGACTAGTTTATATCGGCTAGGGTCCAAAAGAGACCTCTAAGCTTAGATCCTACTAAACACAAAAGACAGTGTGCAGACCACGATACTCAGCACACACTACACTCTGCCTAAGTAGTCTTGGAAGACAGGGGTCTTCAGTCTGCGACTCTGCCACCACAGTCTGGAGGTCTGCTTGTCTTCGGTAGATCTCACAGGATGGTGGGTTAAGCCGAGCCATACTTGAAGCTGGAAGGGCTTTTGGTACAGATCGGCTTTTGACCACTGCCATCAAGTACAGAGGGGCTGGTCCATTCTTGGCTTTGCAGGCCAGGGTCAGGGTTTGAATCTGATTGGCTGCAGCTACAGGAAGCCAGTGAAGTTAGGCTACAAAGCTGAACTTATCAACTTAGCATTAAACAACAAAACCTGAAGAACATCTATAGAACTAGAACTTTGCATGATACATAAAAGGGTTACAGATGTTTTTAACAGTATGTAATGTTACCACTCATAAGTTTGAACTCTCTCTTTCATAAAATCTCTCTAATCTACTTCCTTTACAGCTGTACATCAGTCTATCCAAACTCCTGAACACTTCTTCAGTTTCTTCGTTCTTTTCTCGCCCGTATGTGAGAGAGGTCGGCTGCCCATGCCTGCCCACTGGATCCTGTCATGCTATATCACCCCCCCATACACATACACACACCTCCCCGCCATAACATTTTCCTGTGCTTCTCCTAACTCCCTGTGTTTTTCCCCTCCTTTCGGTTTTCTCTCTCTTTCACATGTACTGAGATACAGCCCAGTTCCAACTGTTGCATCCTGGTACCGCCTGACCTGGCTCTCCACTACTCTGCTGCCCGCTGTGCTGCTCTGGGGCCTTGCATTGATTCATCCTCACCTCACTGCATGACTCTGCTTCTGACTGTTTATCTGCAAGGACTTTATTATCTCACTCACGGGTTCATCTTGTGTAGCTTGACGCCAAATTTGCCATTTTTTTCTTAATTCAGTTTAGTTTTCTTGTTGTTTTTATTCCTGTTTTGATTTTTATTGTTATTATCCGGTGTCGACCAGAGGAGGATAGAAGTTCCCCTTTTGAGTCTTGGCTCCTCTCAAGGTTTCTTCCTCTCGACCCAAAGGATTTTTTCCATGCCACTGTTGCCACTAGCTTGCCCAAAAGAGGCTCGGACCCGGATCTCCGTAAAGCTGTTGTGACAACATTCATTATGAAAAACGCAATACGAATACATTTGAACTGAATAAAATGAAATTTTGTTCTTTTACTGTACACTCAAGCCAAAAAATATGTAGGAATATTTATTTGTGTCCAACATTTTTCTAATTATGTGATTAAAGTCTCTACAATGCTGAACAATGGCAAACACAATGTATTGCTCCAAAAAAAAAAAATAGTAGAGAAATAGAAAGAAATTGTTTGATTTTAAACTTAGTTTAAAGTCAGATCGGTCAGCATTTTGCAGAAATGTCACAAAAAAATAAATGTAATTAAAATATATTTATAGATATGAATTAGTAGTATTTAACAAATTACAAAAATATAAATTCAGAAATAACTGACCCAGGTGTTTCTGTAATGTTAAGGGAGAGAGTTGTGAGGGACAATCACAAAAACGCTGAATAAAGAGGAAAGGATCCTGAAATCAAGGTTAAATTATTTTCTCCAAACAACTGCATTCACCTCCTGCTCTAAAACCAAGAAGTCCCTCACATTTCTGCTCTGTTATGTAGATTGATGTGCAATTAAGCAAACAGATTAAATTCTGCTCTTGTTTAGTGAACCACTAAATAACCAGTTCCTTTGGCTTCTCCCAGGGAAATTCTGCTCTTCCGAAATGTCCATAGCTGGCAGTTTTCTGGTAGATGGGACTCTTCAGACCAAGCTCTCTGCAAAAAAATCAGTGATTTCAACAACACTGTCACTGGCCTACAGCCTGGTCCAGGGAGCTCTTTATGCTTCTTTGAATTCTGTACCTTAGAATTACACACTCAGAAACGTCTTGATGAATAACTTGGTTTGGCTTTGACTTTCTTCTACTTACTTGACGATCACCCCTGGCCGTAGGTCAAAATTCTTCTGAACAATTTCCAAAAGTTCATCCTCATCTCTTGTTGATGTGCCATAATGAAAAACTGAGATGGACAAGGGATGGCTTATGCCAATGGCATAGGAGATCTGTTAAAATGAAGACACAGTCACTTCAACTGATATACTGTCAAAAAACACAGTTAACATGCACCTCACACTCTGGGCATTGAAGAAGGCTATCTTAACTAGCTTACCACAAAGAAAACTACAATTTCCACGCCTCTCCATAATTAATCAAGTGTTCTTCTCTCTGCCCAGAATTTGACGTTGATATGAAGTTCTGAAGCTGAATTTAACATTAGGATGTTCAAATAAGTACCTTATTATGGTATTAAATTAAACTCTTTTGTGTGACAGATCAACTTTATGCTCAAACCAGTCCATAGTGGTCTTACCTGCACCAACACTCTTCTGCATAGTTTAGCTTTGACAAGGGATTTGGCCACCCAGCGGGCTGCGTAGGCTCCAGAACGGTCCACTTTGGAGTAATCCTTACCAGAGAAGGCCCCGCCTCCATGGCCTCCCCAGCCACCATATGTGTCCACAATGATTTTTCTGCCAGTAAGACCTGCATCTCCCTATTCATGAAGACATATCTGAATTACACATACAAATCTAAGGTGTCGAAAACTATTAGTGGATCTTGTAAATCTAGAAACTCAAACCTATCCAGGACCTTCTACTGAAAGCACAATGCAAATGGCCTGATACTGATGTTATTTACGACAATGACAACAGTTTGCTCATTTACTTGTGGACCACCAATAAGGAACTTTCCACTAGGCAGCAGGTGATAGATGGTCCTGTCATCCAGGTACTTTGCTGGAATGACTGTCTTCACCACTTTCTCCATGAGATTCTTCCGGATTTCAGACAGTGTGATGTCAGGTGTATGCTGAACTGAGATGACCACTGTGTGGACTCGGATAGGCTCCATAGCACCCATGTTATCACGGTATTCCACCGTAACCTGTCAAGAAGGAAACAATTGATTTTACCACATTGGGCTGCAGCGATGTTTTCATGGCATGAAAATTGATGGTTACCATATTGTATACATATGTTTATTTCTGGTATAAAAATACAACCAGTTTCTTACTATTTTCCGGTCAGTAATTTCCAGTCATTACCAGAGATTACACTATAATGAAAATAATCATTAGCTAGATATGGAAAAGTTCAATAGTTCATAGTAGTCTTATTAATCTATTTATTTATCTATCAAAAGGGAGAATTTTTATATATACTTTTATTAATACATTAAAAAACATTTTTTCTATAGTAATGCATTTGTTCAATCAAAACAAATCATTCATTTAATGGCCATTATACCTGATAATAATAATAATAAGAAGAAGAAGAAGAAGAAATCATTTTACCTGGGATTTACAGTCAGGTAGTATCCATGGACACTGCCCATTCCTTGACAGCTCTTTCATCTTGTAATTAAGCTTATGGGCCAAAAGGATGGTCAGCGGCATGCACTCCTCTGTCTCATCTGTCGCATAGCCAAACATGAAACCCTGCAGAAATATCTTATCCAATCAGAACATGGAACTATAGTGGTACACAAAGTAAACTAAAAAAAACTTTTTTTTAGGTTAAACAAACCCTTTTAGCATTTTTAGTTTCTCATAGATCTTTCCCACCCAACTAGGATTACAGGAGAATCTCTTGAAAATCTACCCAAGACACCCAAGCCTCCTCACAGAAGACATGTGATTTTCTTCTAGGATTTTCTGATCTTTGATTGAATGCATCTTAATCCCTCCAAATGCAGCAGGTGTCCAATAGTCTCAGAGCATCACCGGGCCACTGCCATGCTTCACTCTAGGCAGGGTTTTCTTTTCAATGTATGCTTCATTCCTCCTCCTTCAGACACTGAATAATAACAATGAACCATTTATATTAGCAGTGTTGAGCTATTTAAATGAATCTTGTTGGATTGCTTTATTGCAAACAGCTGAAAATTAGCAATTTTGACTGCAACTGTAACTCAAGCATCATACTTCAGCTTTAAGAACTGTTTTCTTTTTAATGTGCGGTGAAGCACCTTAGGGATTTCTAGAACACCATATAAGCCTTAATTAAGTTATTAAGAACCCTAGAATTTTCTGATGTTCCTTAAAGTCCTCTTTTGTTCTAGCAGGCTTCTTAAGTAATCAATAGGTTTGATTATGGAATAACAAATGACTGCATTTGAACAATGCAATCTACAGTAAGTCAGGTAGGTACACAACACAAACTAAAATGTAACAGTTTCAAAATATTCAAATAAAACTGCTCTTTGAGCTCTACGGCTGCAGCTCTTCTCACAACCCAGGATGAAAAAGGTGAAAAATTATTTCCATCTATTGCTTCTTTTCGTCCAAAGGACAGTAGTAGCAATTTCTCATATTACATATGTGTTACATGTATTAACTACACTGCCAACAATCTACTTTTATTAAAAGCTAGCGAATTAAATAAGAAAGAAGAGGTATAACCAGGGACGCTATACATGAGGAGACCGGCCACTGGTTGAAATATGAATAGGAGTTCTCATAACCCTTAACATGGCATCGATTTACAGATAAAGCTCTGCCTTTCAACAAAATGGGCCAATCAGCTTGCCCGCCTACCCCCAATGCAAGCAAAGTAGTCAGAACAATGGCAATTTTATTTAAATACTATATAAGAGCATTTTGGTCTCCCTCAATTCATAGAAGTAGAACCATGGTGCAGAGCCACAGAAAGGTGAACTATATTACATTAGTTAAGTTGCCTTTTAACATTATTTACCACGAAAGCTTTAACTTGTCATAACTGTTACATGAGAACCTTAAAGGATGCTAATCTCAGCAGGCGCTACTCTTGGCACATTGTAGCTGCAAGGCCGCAAAAACACACTGCAGGTCTTGTAGTCAAAACCTAGAAGCACAATAGATTCCAAGGTTAGTTCGGACCAATGTTTAATTGCGGCCCTGCAAGCATTAATGAGCCAGATACAGATGTCTGCAGTTTTAAATAGATCATTTTTTATTTATTATATATTTTCATATTATTCTTACTATGTTATGTCATCTTCAATGCACACGGCACACTGTGCAGAAGTCTGCTCAAAGTTTATAGTTATCTGATTGCTGCGTTGGCAATTTCTGCCACAGACATTGTGTAATTTGTACTAGAACGTAAATCTATTAGTTAATGAAGTGTTTTAACAGCACGGACAGGATCCCACACAAACCACAGTAATAAGACTTATTCTGTGAAAGCAGACTCAGAGCTTCTGGCTGGTGAAGGTTTTGCTGAACAACTTGCTTGTATACACACTGTGTATATCCATAATAATGAACACTGTGTATATATATATATATATATATATATATATATATATATATATATATATATATATATATATATATAGCTGCTGTCCAACAGAAAACATGTTTTTAGATTTCTCCATTATTTGAACCCTGTAGCTGCTCTGTACACTGTGTATATTTACATTTTACATTTACATTTAAGGCATTTAGCAGACACTCTTCTCCAGAGCAACTTACAAAAGTGCTTTGCTATTTACCCAAGAAAAACCTCAGCTAGTTTGAATAGATTAATAATTCAAAGATTCCTCTAAGTTTAGAGACTACTAAGCACAAGTCAGTAAGGAGACCACTCTGCTATTCGCCCAAGTATTCTCGGAAGAGGTGGGTCTTCAGTCTGCGTTTGAAGACAGCGAGCGACTCTGCTGTTCGGGGAAGGGGGGGAAGCTCGTTCCACCACTTTGGTGCAGGACAGAAAAAAGCCTGGACGCTTGTCTTCTGTGGATTTTGAGGGATGGCGGGTCGAGCCGTACTTGAAGCTCGAAGAGCTCTTGGTGCGGATCAGCTTTTGACCATTACCATCAAGTACGGAGGGGCTGGTCCATTCTTGGCTTTGTAGGCCAACGTTAAGGTTTTGAATCTGATGCGGGCAGCAGCTACTAGAAGCCAGTGAAGAGAACGCAGCAGTGGAGTGACATGGCTGAACTTAGAAACATTGAAGACGACCCGACCCGCTGCATTCTGGAGAAGTTGCAGGGGCCTGATGGTGCGCAGAGGGAGACCAGCCAGAAGAGAGTTGCAGTAGTCAAGTCTTAACTTTATTAACTGTGTAAATAAATCTGATGAATAGACCAATAGAAATGCTTAACATTTAACATGAATAATAAACAACATTTTTGCCTCCTGTAAAGTCTCCATTTTGGAGATGCATGTTTTTCATTGGACAGCGATGATACACTGTATATTGTGGAAATATCTTTATGTATCATGATAATAGTTTTCCCCCACATTGATCACTCCTACTACAGCTAATGTCCAATTTCACAAGTCAGTGTTTATTCAATATGAAACCATTGTAAAAAATTATGCTTAAACTCTTGTATGCATGTAATTAAGCCATATATATATAATTAATGAAATATATAGCATATATGTTCATTACAATGTTCTGTATTTAGTGTATGAATATATGTATGTATGTACTTGTGTTAATAAAATGCTTTTTTATTAATTAATACCTATGTTTCTCTATTTAAATATTATTTTAATTAGTGTATGGACAATGGAATAAACACAACATCAATAAACAATTCTTAAATTATTGCAACTGTAGTGTGCTGTCCTTAATACGCTTCGAAGGACCTAGCAGGTTTAGGTTTGTTTCCACAAGAACTTTTGAAACTGTGTGAAGTTCCTCTGAGATAGAACCCCTAATGGTGGCCTTGAGTATGCTTTAATTTTTACTGGAATGTCTGGTACATATATGGACTACCTAAATGCTTGGTCCTTAGTCCACAGGTCACCAGTGCAAATCCTCAGAGAAACTAACCTGATCACCAGCGCCAATGTTCTCTTCATCTCTGCCTTCAAAGACACAGTCGCTAATCTCCACGCACTGTGGCTGTAAGGCCACAAGCACATTGCAGGTCTTGTAGTCGAAACCTAGAAGGACAGCAGACACTGAAGTTAATATGGACCAAATCTAGGCCATATCTGGCATTTACTTGTGGCCCTAATGGTAAATCTAGTGGTTGAGTGGTGCAGTAGATACTCCCCTGTCACTGCTGTAAAAGACAGCTGTATTATTGTGTACATATATTATGAGAACAATTACTCCTATTATATAATTTTTATTGCAATTATTATTATTAATATTGATTCCTACTACTGTTACAGTGTTTAATTGTGCTGTTTCTGTATATAGTGTATTGCATTTTATATTCACATGTCTGCTTAAAAAAATACAGTGCAAGAAATAGTTAATCTAGTTCATCTAGTTAAGAAAGTCACATATACAGCAAATCACACAAGATCTACACAATTACTTTAACATAAAGGTAAAGGTGCACGTATTTGTCACTGTACAGCGAAATGTGTCCTCCGCATTTAACCCATCTGGTAGTGAACACACACTCACACACACACATGTGTTAGGGGCAGTGAGTACACACACACACACCCAGAGTGGTGGGCAGCCAACTCCAGCGCCCGGGGAGCAGAGAGGGTAAAGGGCCTTGCTCAAGGACCCAACAGTGGCAACTTGCCGAGCCCGGGAATCGAACCCACAACCCTGTTATCGATATCCCGGCGCTCTAACCGCTGAGACACCACTGCCCCTGACCCTGACCTAGTAGTTTTAATACGTTTTTTCCATCATTTTCAAAACACTTTCCTACCCTTGGACGAGTCGTCATATCCGATATTCCTCACAGTGTCTCTGACCACTTTCTGAAGATCCACTATTGCTCTTGATGTCACCTCTCCACACAGCAGGACCATACCTGTCTTAGCCACACACTCTGTTCCAGAAAACATGGTGGTAAGCCTTCCTATATGAACCACTCAAATACATACATACACAAAATAATATCACAGCTAAAACAAATCACTGACACCAATTTCATATGCATAATCACATGTGGGTTCTGGTTTTCTGCACAAACATTAACCGTGGATCTGGACCACATGTTCCTTACAATGGAGGATTTCTCTCTAGACCAGGGTTGGGCTTCATCCTGGTCTAGGATGAAGCCCACCCTATGAAAGGTGACCAGTCTAGAAGAAACACCATTATTAATTGGTGACTGTTTTTTTAAGCACATACCACATGCCACTTTGGAATCAGGGTCTTGAGAAAGATATGCATCCAGGATGGCATCACTTATTTGGTCACACATTTTATCTGTAAGTGAGAAAATCAGCAAGACAATGTAACTTTACAGCTGCTCTGCTCCTCTTATCTACACACCATTACATAATGACTGGCGTGGAAGTGCCTTTCGTGTTCACATGTTCACACGTGTTGTATACTACACCAGCACTGTCTAATAGTCAATCATGCGGAGTTTGGCTGTTAATAACACGAACTCCTGTGACTTTTAATTTTCCAGTAACTTTAGATAACTAACGTAGCTCGCCTCTGCAGCCGATTTACGCCCAGAACCCCATTCACGTCTGCGGCCTGCGCTCATGAGAAAAGCGGAGCCTCACCGGAGTGTCCTTCTCCAACCGATTCCGAAGTGAAGAGGAAAGTCTTTCCGGGTTTGCTGTAACCGGCATTGTTCATGATGAGATTAGCAGAGACCACGACGACAGAAACAAGTTGGGGACCCTCTCAGCTCTGATGGAGCGTATCTACGGAGTAAGCGTAAGGAGCTGGTCTAACTGTAGTGGATATGCAGTGGGCGTGGCTTCGTTTGACGTCGTTTCCATGGTCACCTATATAACGGCGAGGCCAGGCTGACCCTTTTACCCCCACTTAGTGAACCCACCACCGAGGACAGAGGGGTCTGCTTTTAACGGGCTGGCTGGTTGTGGATAAGAAGAGTGACATAGAGCTTGTTGGTGTGCATTTAATTTGCATTTAGTCAAATTTTATTATTTTAATAATATATACAAAAATATAAAGTTGTGAAAATGAATGGATGTGAATGTTGGCTACTAATGTTAGTGATCAGGCCACATAAACTGTAATAAGACTGCATTCAAAACCACATAACTTATTACTTATTATACAATACACAATATACTAGTACTCTTAAATTGTTCCTTTGTTTATTAAACCATTTCTTTAGTTTAATAAATTGTTTTCTTAACCGTTCCTATAAAAGCGTCCCCTCTAAACTGAGGAAACAAAAAGTAAAGGACTGTAAAATTAATTAAAATGTATTAAATTAATGGAATGGTTCATTTAAAGTCAAGCAGTTTTAGCCTAAAGTCACACCAGCCATACTCAATAAAAAAAAATCTAATTACAATCTTTTTTTTTTTTACTAATAGAAACCTTCATTTCAGAGATGAACAACAAAATCACAACATATCGCTGCTGTACAATGAAAAACGTGTACCTCAATTTTTGTCCATTTTCACTTTTCTCCATGGTTTGAACCCTGTAGCTGCTCTGTACACTGTGTACATCATTCTGGATGAATGGACCAGTAGAAATACTCTAAATTGCTTGGAATAAACCTTTATTTTACATCGACATCCATTTAAAGTTAACACCATTTTTGCCTTCTTCTGTAAAGTCACCATTTTGGAGATACAGCAACGATGTATTTTTGACTAATCATATGTTACCATTGATTTACGAGGAATTCTACTCTTCCTTATCCCAGATTACATTTTAACTAGTAAAATTGTAATTCCAGATATCTACGACGTAAATCATACTACGTAAAAAGTCCACATTCACATATCCATAAATTGATTCTGATTAATTACAGAATGCTAATTCAAGATATCTCAATATAGATAGTCAAAATTACATTAAGGATATGTCGTCTTGGTAATATGACTAGGCCGAATGGCTTTCTTAATCTGTAGATCTGATAGTACTAGTAAACATTTCATAGCTGATATTTGTGAGAGTGAGAGTTTCTACTAAAAACTGCATTACAGAGATCTCAAATTTGTTACGGCTTGTATCAGTGGTGTGATTTTGGGGTTAAACAAATTGCCATAGTTTTTCCATCTTGATTATTTAAGGGCTCTGTACATTAAACTAGTAATTCATTTCCAGTCAGTTTTTACAGACAAATATGTTTGAGTATAAATACAAAAACACATAAATCCAGCAGTCAGAAATCAGAATGAACGGACGAATACAGCAGTGCAGTAGTTTATAATGCTTTATAATGTCACGGTGGCCATTTTTAATGCATGTAGGCCTAATTATGGTCTGATTGTTCTGATGTTTTCTAGGAATCTACAAATTCCTATCTGTAAGAATAATAAAGTAGTCTCCACCCCTTTTTAATAAAGTGCCAGCCCCCGTCAAGCTGTTCTTATTAGTCTCAGACTAAGCCCATAGTATACTCCTGTATAGTAAGAGGCCCTAGTGCTTAAAGATAAGGGAAGGTGATTTTCAAGCTAGGCCTTTTTATTACATTGATACAGAACTAAGATGTTATCTGTTGATCACTAAAACCATAATCTTCATTTTAAATCTGAAAAACTGCTTAAATAACTTACAGGAGGGATTCAGTACAGAAGATCAGTTCTGAGAGCATGGTGAGTGTACTTTCACACTTCCACATTAATCTAGAAAAGTAGCATATTAAGTATAAAGGTGAACACCCGCAAGCCTGTGACTAAAATGCCACTGTTGGGCCCTTGTGCCAGGCCCCTAACCTGTGCTCCAGAGGTGCTGTAGTGTAGCATGGCTGACCACAGCTTTCTAACTTGGGATTTACAAAGAGATATTTTTGTTGTACTTTACAAGTGAATATGACAATAAAGTCCAGCACAGTGGTGCCACAGGTAGTGTGTGTGTTGCACAGCTCTAGGGGCCTGGGGTTGTGGGTCTAATATTTGCTCCAGTTGCTGCCTGTGTGGAGTTTGCTGTGTTGTCCGTGTGGGTCTCCTTTGGGTACTTAATTTTCCTCCCTCTTTCCTAGAACACATGATAGATGAACTGGCTGTGCTTAAAGCCCCCCTGGGTGTGAGTGTGTGACTGAATGGTTGTGTGTGGTACCCTTTGATGGACTGATGCCATGATTATGGGAAGTTATATAAATGTCCAAATGTTTGCTGACACCCCTTCTAATAAATGCACTGAGCTATTTTAAACTGCACCTACTGCTGACACAACTGTGCAAATACACACACACACAGCTTGTCACTGTAGGGAAGTATTGCCAATTGGAGCAGATAAACATGAACCTATTGGCACAGTGCCTAAAGACATGGGTTTGAGGGATATAAAGCCCCCCAGCATTGAGCTGTGGAGCAGTGGAAGAACTGTGTTCTCTGGAATGATGGATGGTGCTTCATCCGATACCTTTGGGATGAGCTGAGGAGTTGAGGATGAGCTGGGGTGGTGATCATCCAACATCCTGACCTCACTTAGTTGCTGAATGCAATCAAATCCAATGAAATGGGAAGGTCTCCCAATACTTTTGGCCATATAGTGTACATCTGTGTGCCAGTATTGTCTTAATCTGTCTGTTAATCTGCCAGTTTTAGACATTAACTAAATGCCATCTTCTGTCACAAGATGGCATTACTTATATCTGTGTAACGAGCCCAGCGAGGAGCAAGTAAGGCCCACGAATTCCTCAATATGGTGATAAACTTTCCATGTGACTTTGCAGCAACATTGACTAATAACTGCTTTCTTGGCCAGTAAGCACTAACCGTTGTGCAACATCCTGAATTCGAGAAAGAAGAGTCATTTTTATTGAGTAGATGCTTAAATCTCCCTTAAAAAATACTGTTGTTCAAATGTTCTCATAAAAAGAGATTTTTGTAAGTACTAGCCTACTCGGATACTGAGCACTTGTATTCACAGCTGAAAAACACTTTACCCTGGTTATGCACCGCCACACTAAGAAGCTTAAGACACCTTAAAAACAAGTGGCGAGTGACCTCATTTTATTTATTACTTTCCAGCCCTGCAGTACCTTTGTAACCACTCCTCAGATAAGACCAGCGGCCTTTGCCCAGCTATTTCAGTACAGTGCAGATCTACCTCAGGTGCTTACCCAGCAGATGGTAGGTCCAGCCAAAGTGACGGGGTTGTTACAAACCAATAGGAAGCCTCCAGTTATCCGGCTGTGGTTAATGTTGAACAAGCTGACTGGGAGGGGCAGCCTGGTGTGCAAATGAGTTCTGAAGCTTTCCTGCCTGTTTAATCAGGCGCATGTTGAAACTCGCAGCAGCCTCGGATAGACGGTTTGTATGCTGTATTCTGTTAGGAAATGATAGAGAGTTGGGTATGAATTATAGGCTTTCGATTTAGAGATCTTTTGAGAAGATAAAAGGCATCTGGACAATACCAACATGGTAAGTGAAATCTATCTCTCGTACTGTTTGTTTGGTGACTGTACAGTTATTTGCTTAAGGTTAAAACCAACCTGTCAGCTCTGTTGACAGTACAGGTGGCTAAAGGCAGAGAGGCATAAAATAACCACAAAGGGGGAACAAAGTCTGAACAGAGTCTGAGAAAAGGTTCATAAAACTAGGGTTTGAGAGTGCTGACAATCAGAAAAGCCGTGAAGCGGTAGCTCTCTTGACATATGGCTGTTCATGAGGAAGTTGATGATTCGCAGCGGAGGGAAGTGAAGGCTTAATGTCAGCAAGGTGTCAGTAAAGGAATGCCACAGTTTGCAAAAAAACAAGGACAATTCTGCTGGTCAAGGCAGTTAAATGGCATGTTACACAATGAGCGTAAATTTTAGTGGGGTTCGTATTATGCTGACTGCTGGTGATGTGAAACTTTCTGTATCAGAACTTCGGCATCATAATGTGATTAAAGTCACTGACAGCTCAAAACAGCATGAAATTACTGGCTGAAGTTACATCTGTCTGACTAAAATCAAGCATTTCAATATGAACCAGTTCTCCAGGCCTAAATTAAGCCTAGGCCTAGACTGAATAGGATTTTAACAGTGAAACATTGGTCAAAGCATGTTTATTAAGCAAATGCCACAGAAGAACAACTTTTGCTTTCATGAAGAACACTGAGCCTTATTTACCAATCGTTCTTCAACCTTAAAATTTAATCTTATGCAATTTTCTACAAAGATCTGCCATTCACCAGTGCTTTCTTATCATAGATTTGTTCAGTTTATGAGAACAAGAGGATCCATCGTTATAAGAGCAGAGCTGTGAGCGATTCTGCACTTTTTTAGGAAGACATTGGTGAATGAGGCTCCATTTAGTTTTTAATAGAGGTGCGTATGAGTGTGAAGAACCTTTTACATGTCTAAAGAAGCATCACACAAGGCTCTTTACCAATGTTAAGCTTCTTCATACTCACATATCTCTAGTAAAACAAGGTTCCAGTAAAGAAAATAAAAGTAGCTATTCTATGGCATAACTCAAAAAACCCTTTGTAGCTCCTTTACTTTTGAGTGTAGGCTCAATGGAAGCCAACCGTAAGTGAAGAATAACAGAACCGACATCATTTTGAGAGCATGTTTGTCATGAGAGCATGTCTTTTGTTTGCATTCTCTGTGTAGGCTGACAACAGCACACAACCCCAGGCACCAAGCAAGCTCAATGAAGTACAGCACCAGGTCAATGAAGTCAAAGTTATCATCAAAGACAACATTAATAAAGTGCTGGAGAGGGGAGAGAGGTTAGATGACCTGATTGGAAAAACAGATGATCTGCAGGCAACTGTGAGTTACCCACATTATAATTACTTTCACTGAAAGGAAAATACACTTTATCTGCACTAGAATATTGAGAGTGAAGCAATATACCGCTTGTTAAACGTTGGCTCCATTGGTGGTCCCTCACAGTGATCAGTGGAAAGTGTTTATCATAGACTGTCACATTATGGTCACTTACATCATTTCTCTTCTTTAATGTATGCACTCTCTACCAGGCTGACTCTTTTCAAAGGACGTCCACGAGGGTTTCCAGAAAGTTCTGGTGGAAGAATATGAAAATGATGATTATAATCGGAGTGGTAGTGCTCATCATTGTTGTGCTGATCATTCTTCTGGCAACAGGAGTCATTCCCACATAATATAATCACCCTTTCCTGTTTCCTTTGAAAGGACGACGCAGGCAGCAGCTTATATTTATATGTTCTTGTTGTTGTTGTTGTTTTTTTTCATAGGTTTTAATTTTTAATTTTTTTGGTTTTCACATTTTTACAATTTCACATAAAATGAAACATGATGTACATATAAAATAGTTAGTTTCTGTAAAAAAAAAAGTGTACATACATCCACTCCAGCTCAAAGACTGTAGTTTGAGACTGAGCACTGTGAGTTCATATTACTTTTATCTTGCAGATAAATCAAACCATCAAACACTACAAAACTGAAGATTACAACGCTGAAGTTAATTGTTACCTATAGCTTCCTCAGGACCTTTGAAACCTTGAATAACAGCTGTAACTTGTTATTGTGGGTATTCATTCCAGTCAATTTCTAAGAAGGAAACATGGGAGCAGGAAGTTTTTGATTGTATTAGTTTTTTTTATTTTGGACTTCATTTTATACCATTTATTTTACGAAGTAAATATATTTAGATAGTGAGTTTGTATTTTTCAACGTTTCAGTCGAAATGAAAAGAAATGCAATGAAAGCTTTCTTTACTGTACCCTTCAGTGAATTTTGACAAAATGGCATGCTTGAACTGGACTGATGTGCAGCCCAGGAAATACTGACTGGCCTGTAAATACTGCTTATCGTGTAATCGACTAATGCTGATAATAAAGAGAGATTGTGGAATGCTCACAAGGAAGTAACTTAATTCACATACATTTTATTTTCAGTCCATTTCATCTCTCAATGGTTTATGTGATTCTGTAGCAAAAACATTTGCTAGGCCGATTCCAAATTAATATTAATAAACGATATCTGCACTCGATTTTAATAAACTAATAAATACTCACTGTAGAAAATTACAAATGATTTCATGAAGCAGAAGCACAACACTTTCACAAGAGAGATCTGACTAAGTTTAGAACCACAAACTCAAACAGAAGTTAGCATATAAGTTCAACACAAAACAAGAAATGTTTTTTTGACTAGGGCAAAGCGTGTTACACTGTTTTAGGGCTGTTGCTGTCGTTGTTGTTGTTGTTGTTCAGAATATCCACCTTCATCAATCATCTGGCAAAGACAAGCTCTACTGTGCATGGCCAGTAGCTGCAGTTGAAATGAAGACTCTCGTTTTTGTCCTTTCATTAACACTCCATTATAAACATTAGCCTTGACCTTATGGTATTCTCCTCCAATGTACTCTCCCAACCACACTGCCACCTGAAAGACAGGAGAGAAAAAATACTATTCAATTTTTACAAACATGCAAGAAGCAGACGTCCTCTAATATGTTCAAGAACTTCGAATTCTAAATAATCAATAAAAAAAAATGTAAAAAATACAATAACCTAGAAATCCCCTTTGAGAAAAATCGAAGTAAACTTAAGATTAAGCCCATTCACATTTAAAATGCCGTCAATTGTTTAAAAATTCACAATAACAAACATTGCATGCAATTTTCTGGTGACATCTTTTCCCCAAAGTTTTGCAACGGTTAAAAAAGAGAATTTGTTAGATGAAATTAACATTGTTTAAAAGTGCACCTTTTTCAACACTGTCAGTAGAACAACACACAATACAAGTATAAAAAAAAATTAAGCACTTCTCCGACGTAGCGGTGTCCAAGTACAAACCAGGTTTTAGCTCATGGACTACTGGCTATTACTGCTACACGAGCTATAAATAAGGAAAAGCAAGCATTACAGTTAAGATTAGAAGTGCATATATTAACACTGGAAAGTCCAGAGAAGGCTGTATCCTTTGAAAAGTAAACAGGTATTATTATTATTTTTTAAGACTGCTGTCGTATTTAACCATTACTTGAGGTGCCTGTAAAAAATGGCATTACAAAATTACAGAAATAGACTGAATTACATAAAACAGATCCAATGAGGTTTAAGGAACACAAAAAAGATGGAGAAGCTGGATGTATCCGTTATGTTTTTTTCTTTTTTTTTTTTTTTTTGACAATTCATATACAGGATGTTGGAAGACCATACCAAATGGGAGCATTCGAGAGCGTACGCCTCTCGTACCCTGTCCGCATTGAGCGGGCCTGAGAGAATCGGGAGGTCAGCTCATGGCCTGCAAGGAAGTCCCCGCTGGCAGGTACAAACAAGGTCAGAGTTAGGAGACAACATTCTTCTTTCTTTCTCTTTCGTTGTAAATCCTTATTTTCTGGTACCCATTTAGCAGTACTTTACCTGTTATTTTTTTACTGTTACAAAAGGGCAAGAAACAGCCGAAAGCCAGCTGTTATATTATTGCCAAAAGACTGAAGTCTCTATGTTACCACTACAGTAAAGCACTTCAGGGTGCTGTGAAAAACTTTAAAGAAAAACAAAAATTAAGCAAAGTACATTAAATAGGAAGGTCAATGTAGTATAGATTATTTGCTAAGGATGGCTTGTGATAAGTAATGCAATAACATACCTGTATCTACTTTTTGGAGTTTATGTACTAGTACGGCTTGTAACTGTTTTGATGGCCACCTCGCCTTGGAGATTTGCCGTAACCACTCTGCTGGTCTGCAGGTTGAGCAGAGAACAGAGAAGACAAGCACAGCTGCTGTTAAATCAGTGAAAACAGAAAGTCACGTGACAATAACTGAGGAAAAAGGAGAGATATGTGTCAATAAAAAGCTCAAGATTGCATATTTATTCTTTAATTCTCTTTTAACTTTATGCAGTTAATATATATATATATATATATATAAAAAGAATGAAATTCAAATCAATATGACAATTGTGAGAACTTACAGGATACTTACTTTAAACTGTATTCAAAAACATACTTTATTTCAGTTATACAGGGAGACAAAAATATTTAGAGTAAATTGGAGAATTTTTTTTAAAAATAGTTTATTTTGTTCTAAAAAAAATGGCCATTGGCTAGTTGGCATTTCCCCATGGCCTACAGATGTACATTTTGAACTCTTGTTGGGTCTCAAGGCACTTGTGACAAAGGAGTTTTGAAGGTAAGACATCCCTTTCCCCATCCCATATATTTCATACAATAAATATTATACATTACGTTTAAAGCAAGACTCCCCCTGCAAGACAGTCAAACACAAACACATGAACGATCTATACGTCTATGTTTAAAGCTTAAGGCATATAATGCATGCAAGTGAATTGTGCCTAGGTAAATTTAGTGCACAGCTGTCGTAATACAGGTACCAGAACAATCCATGATGCATTATTTCCTTAGAGTTTCTTTCAGTGTTTTCACAAACAGTATTACATACTGCTGTAGTCACCATATCCGTAGTAGTTGTTGTAACCCGAGTAATCATAGCCCCCGTATCCACCATAGCCTTGATTGTTGTAGCCGTAGTTTCCATAATTTCCATAACCTTGATTCCAGTAATTTCCGTAACCTTGGTTCCAATTCTGATTAGGCCCTGGAACAGAGAGTAGCAAAGAGTATGTTAAAGCACCGCCGACCTGACTGGTGACAACAACCATATAGATCACATGCAAACGATAACGCAGCTGCACGTTTGTAAAGAACGGCTTTAGAAGTATTACTTTTATTCCAGAAGTTGGTGCTACAGCTACAACACATCTACATGAAGACGGGACTCACCCCCTCTTCCCCGGGATCGGGATGGGTAGCCGCCTCTTCCACCCCACTGCTGCTGCTGGTACTGCTCCTTTGACATGGCTACCTTGATTTCACACTGTACATAAAAAAGGAATATGACACATAAGCACCACAGTTTTGTCTTAGGAACTCATTTACTCAACCACAGAAGGTGGTGTATTATTGAGAATTAGACAACTGTCCTTCTCCCAACACATGATCTACAATCTGTTTATTATTTTAATTGAATAATTTCAGCTAATCTATGCTGGGATATGGTCATATGAAAGTTTTTAAAATGTCTTGGTTTTGCTTTTCAGATATGTTAAATTCAGCTATTCCACTGGATGTTTTTATTTGTTTATGAGCTTATATTTTTCATATATCCATAAATATCCTTTACTATACTTATGTGGTTCTTTGTCTAGGAGCATACTGCTAACATCTACCATCGCATCAGACGGGATTTTCTGAGAGCACCAAGTTAATGGTGATGTACACACAGGAAACCCTTCAGTCCATATTTCAACTTAAAGCCCAAGTATAAGTACTAGTAAAGGAATCTGTAAGCCTGTTAGCTTGCTTACAAGCAAACTGTAAATCATGTTCTTTTACAGGATGTGTTTACTCTAGTTTTCAGTAATTTGGAACTGTAAAAATATGTGTATGTGTATATGTGCATTATGTAATGTTCTATCCTGCTTTCTCAGTCAAAAACTCATCCCCACTACAGACATACAAGGACTAAAACAAAAAAAGAACTTTAACTATAAAAAAAAAAAATCAGCCTGCAAAATGTGACACTATATAAAAATTAAATAATAAAGAATAAGTATATATATATATATAAAAAATAAATAAATAAATAAACCACACATTTGACTATACCTTGCTTAGGCCAATGTTATGATACTTCTTTTCCATGATCTTCTTTACTGGTTCCTCCTCTTTGAAAGTGATGAAACAGAAACCACGCCTTTTGTTCGTCTTGTTTTCCATTGGCAACTCAATCGACTCTACCTGAAACCAGGCACACCAATCCTTATTGCTTTAATAGTGAACAGTGGATGAAAATCATCACAGTTTGATCATAATGCTGAGGCTATGAACGCTATAAGGTCTGTTCTCTTCACACACCTCTCCAAATGCATTAAAGTACTCTCTGATCTTCTCCTCAGGAGTATCTGGTGAAAGGCCACCAACAAATATCTTCTTCACAGGCTCCTTGGACTTCATGGCTTTTGCTTTTTTCGGGTCAATGACTTTACCATTAAGCTTGTGTTCTTTCTGCTGAATGACCTGCAAATCAACACAAGACAGAAACATCCGTTAAGTTCCATGTCCTACAAGAACAGAGGAGACAGGAGCAGGAGAAACAGAGGTTAAGAAAGTAATAATAAAACAGTGGTTTTCAACTTCAGTCCTAGGGACTCACTGCCCTGCAGTTTCAGGTATTCCCTGCCCCAATACATCTGATTCTGCACATAAAGGGGTCCCCAATCTTATCCGCAAAGGGTTATGTGCCAGTGTGGCTAACTTTAACTGTCTTTACACAACTACTTAGTTATACAAGCTGTTCTTTTCTGTGTCCCTTTGCAAGAAAAGACTGGTGACCCCCTTTTTCCAACATGACCAAAGTATAAGCACATTCAGCTAAGCATTGAGGCTGCACTGCATAAACTGTCACTACCTTTTCCACGCTTTCAGCTTCTTTAAACAGCACGAAGCCGAAGCCCCTGGACCGGCCCGTCATTGGGTCCAGTTTTAAAGTGCAGTCTACAACCTCCCCAAACTTGGAGAAGTAGTCTTTTAGGTCTTTCTTTGTTGTGTCCCAGCTCAATCCTCCAACAAACATCTTCCTGTAGAAAGAAAAAGGTGCATATGATGATTGTTGACAAGACTGAATGATTTACTCTGTCCTGACAAGGCAGGCTTTTAAGTGATCTAGGATGTCTGAGATTCCTCCTACAAACACTCCTCCGTGTTTGTGAATACAGACACTGATTAGTTCTATAAGTCCTTATATCAGTCCTCCTGAAATGTGGAAATCGATCTGCCTTTGTGACTCCAGGTTAACGGAGGACGAGGATATGCAGATGTGCTGCGGCCATTCTGCCACTGTGCGAATGAATGGAGAGAAACACTGAATGTGTAAAACCCTGCCGGGGAAAGAAAATCAGTTCCACCAATTTCTCACCAGCTCTATCCTGTAAATTAGGGTGACCACATATTGGTTTGAGCACAGGAGATGTGCACAGGAGATGTGAAGATGGCACGGTGCAGACGGAAAGAAGCAAGAGTCAACATTAAAATTAAAATGAAAGGGAATTTAGAAATCCCATATTTTTTTATCCTTATATGGGATGTCTTATAACCATGGCTGTGTCTGAATTGTAAGAAATGCTGCCTACTCAGCCAGGCTCCTGAGGCAGGAAGGCACCCAGTCCTGTCTGAACTGAAGGTTAGTAACCTAGCCTGTTACTTTATTGGGTGAAAATGCTGATGGCTAATGACAACACAGCTAAACGCTCATATCTAGACATATCTATCAATATCAGGGCGTACTGTTCCCTTCATATTTCGGTTAACTTACAGAGACCTTCATCAGCCAGGACAGCAAGGCATCAAGTCAGCTAGGTTAACTAGCTACCTCCGGTTTCAGACACAGCCCATATAGCGCTAGCCAGCTAGCTATTGGTTTTCCACAAACTAACAATAATAAATGCACACAGGAGACGAGAGGATGGCACAGTGCAGACTGTAAAAAACGCACAAGCCTATATTCATATATTTAACTAGCTAGGTAATTTGGAAATCCTATATTTTTAGGTCCCACAAACAGGACATGCTGCGCTAGCTAATGCTAGCAAGCTATGCTAGCTAATGTAAAGAGGACTAAACAGTACAACAGTCCGTTAAAATTCACACTGGGCCGTGACGAGCAAAAGACCCACGTTTAAGCATTTCTACATCCTATTTACAGCAAAATATGTGATGAAACGTCCAAGCAATGTTGCATGTAAACGTTAGCTAGCTAGCTAGCTAGCCAATGTGAAAACAGCAGCTGCGCAGCAACGGTCGCATCTCCATCACCAAGCGCCATTACTACAGTTGTACGAAGCTTTAACGTTTTATTTTCCAAACATCGACAAGATAATGCGTTAGATTATCTAGTTTAGAGCAGCTGTGTCAAAAAATGTGGCTGGCTAGCGTTAAATCCACCGACCTAGGTTTGGTTGACCAGCTATTAGCTAGCTAGCTAGGCTAACGGCTTAGCTAGCTAAGACTGGCTGCGATCTAGCTAGCATAGCAGATAAACACCCTAGAAAGGTGATATGGGGCAAATAAAGACTTTAAATAATGTATATAGTTATATATGATCTGCTTGGGTTATAATACACAAAGTTATTAGTTTTTAAGTAGATTAATGCAGCAGAACGGCTCAGGTTAGCCTAGCTTGCAAATTGAGGTCCGGGAAGTAGGTAGCTAAAAATCCGCTCCAGGATTTTAACTGGCTGCGATCTAACAGATAAACACCCTAGAAAGGTGATATGGGGCAAATTAAGACTTTTAATAATGTAGATATGGTCTGCTTAGGTTATAATACACCTAAAGTTATTAGTTTTTAAGTAGATTAATGCAGCAGAACGGCTCAGGTTAGCCTAGCTTGCAAATTGAGGTCCGGGAAGTAAAAATCCGCTCCAGGATTTTGCTCCAACCGGCTGCGCCGCTCTGCTGCAGCAGAGCGGCGCAGCCGGTTGGAGCAAAATCCTGGAGCGGATTTTTACTTCCCGGACCTCAATTTGCAATCACTAGCAGCAGGCTTAAACTTCTTCACGGCGATCGCCCTCTTACCCTTCATCCTCCTCATTTTTACTCGCATCGATCTTAGATCCTTCAGCTTCGCCCGATCCACCATCACCACCAGAGAGTATCTGGTCTTCCATGCTCCCCTCCTCCCCGTCCTCCTCCATCTTCATCGTCGGGTCTTCCAGGCCAAACAGCTCCTCCGACATGTTTGGTGGCTTCACGGGAATCTCGCAACTAACCGAACTGATAATCTGCTGCTGCTGCTGCTGCTGGTTGAATCACAAGCAAGCGCGCAATGGACACAGATTTGCATCGATTTGCTAAGAAACGATTGCAACCCGTTGGATGGGAGATAGATAACTAACTAGCTAAGCCACGTTGGAGGGAGGATCTGCGGTCCGTCTCGCTTTTGCCAGCTGTCAACTCCTCGTTGCTGCACACCGGCGCACAAAATGGTGGCAGGAGGCGAAGGACGACTATAGCTAGCTAACGACAGCGTCACTTTAACACCAGCGGTGTTTATACACCCTTTATTTTACTCAAAATCCACTTTAGAAACATCTAATGAGCGTTTAAGAGTCAAGGGACGATCGGGTTGCCCTTAAAATATTTACTGTGAACCGTTCAAGTATTTCCCCCTTTGTAGACAAACGGATTCGAGCTAGGCTGCTTGGGATTTTATTAAAATCATGGATAGGCAGCAAACGTGGGACACCGGCTGTGTCCAAAATTGACTGTAGCTGCCTTGATGCCTCATAAGTCACTGTAGTGCAACCAATGCCTCCTGCATACTGCCAGAGTTGGCACCCACAACATGCACTGCAGAGACTGATACTGATGGGACAGGGTGGCTGTCAGGTTGCCCATGTTGAGATTCAGTGACCGGTTTCTTTATATTGGCTCTAAATCTAAAGATTTGGGCATCAAACCTGCCTTGGATGATCAACTGCATTCAGGGAATTTGCTGGAATTGTATTGATGGTTGAGCTGTTGCAAGTGTTTACACCAGATATCATGACAGGGCTTCAAATCTTTCCATTTAATTGAAAAATAAATGTAAAAAAAAAAAAAATTACAAGCGTGCTGTTTTGATACCCCAATTTTAATATTCCCTTTATCCAAAACTGAAGGAAAAAGACAACAAAAAAAAAATTACATTTCCAAATCAAGATATAAGAACACATCAGCACAAACCTACAGGCTTCTACCTCAACAACGCACAGGATAAGAAACTTGGAAACAATATTTACAAGGTCAGACACGCTGAATGTTTTCATCTACAGATGACAACCAAATAAAGGTATTTAAAAACAAGATGCTCTTTGATTAAGAAGGACAGGGTATCCACAAGCTGCCTCCGGTACAAACTGTCAGTCAGCCTGCTCACCTAGAAGAGAAGAGAAGAGACCAACGTTAATCATTTTTATTACACGCAAGTATTTAACTGAAAAGATCACCTCCTTGTTTCTCTTTAACTTCGTGAGCTGTCGACTTTAAGCTATTAAAACAGTTCACCATTCAGGATTAAAGATCATATGTACAACTTAAGAGTTTCAGAAAGCAGCTCATCAGCCAGCAAAAGCTTCAGCTCCACTGGGTTGGTGGACAAATCTCACCAAAACGGAGCACTTCCAAATAAAAATAAAAAAATAAAAAAAAAAGATTGGCTACCCTATCAAATTTAACAGGACTTCCAGTCAGTCAGTCAGCGACTATCTTCAAGATGATCATTTATGCGTCAGCTTTTTATGGCTTCATAAAACTGGTTTACATATGATCTTTATAAGCTATGTTTTAAGGGAAAAGCTTGAGGTGTACCATTTGAAGTTCTCTATGGGTTCTAAAGAAAAAGCAAGCATTATGAGTTTCTGCAGTTTACAGGGTTGGAGACCGTTTATAGGAGAACGAAAAGAAAAGAAAACACAAATAAAAACCACTGAGGCTCCAGAACTGAAATACAAGAACACTAAAATTAATAAGAGAATACAACAAACAGTCAAATCACTTAGGTTTCACTGTTAAAAACCTGTAAAAAATCCATTTTAAAAACTGTTAAAGAAAGCATTGACAACTTAAGGGAAAATGAGCGATCTCCTTTTTTATGTCTGTTCTTTGTTTTAACGCTGGTACAGGAAGTTTGAAGAGACCATACCACAGGACAGCGTTTTCTTGTGCATGCCGTGCTCTCTGCCCGCTATGTGCGACGCCCAGAGAATTTCGTGGTCAGGTGACACACGGCCTGCAATGAAGTCCCCCGCTGGCAGGTACAAACAAGTACAATAATCAGAATTAGGGAAAGAACGGGAAAAAAAATAAGGAGGTGCCCTTACTTTGTACCCTTTAGCAGTACTTTACCTGTTAGCAATGCTATCAACTCTATGTTATTTCCTTATGATCACCTGTTAAAAAGCAGGGAGGAAAATGGAAACCAATCTACAGAAAAACGCTTATGTCTTTCTGGAGAGCTTTTAAAACAAAAGGAAAAAAGGCACACCACTACACAAGCATTAGAAATTAAAGATCTATAGACATATCCTCAAATTATTCAAAATGGGGTGCATGAAAATGCATACCACTTGTTTTTAGGATAATCAGTCTTGTCTATTGATCTTTAAATTGTATAGATGAGGCCAAATCTAAGGCCCAGGCTTCAGTCTTACCATAACTCTTGGCAGGTCAAGTCATTTTGTCAATATGGCTGGTAGTTGTTCTGATGGTTCCCACCCTCCCTGGAGGCCTTGCCATAACTGCTGGGCTGACCTATGAAGGAAACAGATTTCAGCCAAAGGTTTAAAAACAGATTAATATATTTGCTTCAATTACCAACTGAAATTTGACTAAAGATAAGTCACAATAATATAAAGGGTCAAGACTTACCATTGTAGTCATCATATCCTTGGCCATATCCATAATTCTGATAGTTGTAGCCTGAATAGTCATACCCAGAGTAGCCATTATATCCCTGGTTGTAGCCATTGCCATAGCCACCATAGTTCTGTCCATAGTAGTTGTTGTAACCTTGGTTGTAGCCTTGACTTTGTCCTGCACACAGGGATGCAGATGGTCAGAATTAGGGGAGGGCACTCAACCTTTATACTATAAATACTCATTCAAATTCTCTTTTCTGCCATATAGCTTGCAAATTCAATAGAACAAAGGCGAATTAAATCGCTGGCACGACTGGTGAACAGTGGTCACCTCTAACTGGTGCAGCTGCATGTTTTCAAAACAATTAAACAGTTGCCTGATCCCAGCACACTTCAGTAGTTAGTGTGCCTCTCCTTGGTTGGAATAAAAAACCCGATGCCACAAAAACCTCTAGTTTAGACAACGGACAGCTTACCTCCTCTTCCACGACCCCTGAATCCTCCTCCTCTTCCACCTCCAAAGCCCCTGTCACCTCTGCTCTGCTGCTGTCTGTAGACTTCCTTAGGCTGGGCTACTTTAATTTCACACTAAAAAGGAAAGAGAAAAGGCTTGAAACACTTGCTAGAAAAACTTCAGCCAGTTCTGAGACTGTATTGACTACACATGCTTGTAAAAATGAACTGAACAAACCTTTCCATTTCCAATTTGGTGGTATCTGTTTTCCAAAAGCTTCTGAACTGGCTCTTCTTCCACGTATGTTACAAAGCAGAACCCTCGCCTCTCGTTTGTCTTACTGTCCACAGGGAGTTCAATGTTTTCAATCTATTGAGAAGAGAGAAATTATAAAAAAGTAAAAACTTCAAGCATCACTTAGCACAACAGTATTTAACAGCCTGTGGGCTGCCTACATCACCCCACTCTTAAGCACCCATCTAATATAGAGTATAAACTCCTAGAGTTTGCAAACCGTCACTCCATTCATACGACTTACATCTCCATAAGTTCCAAAGTATTCCCGGACTTGTTCCTCTGTTGTTTCTGGATGGAGCCCTCCAACGAAAACCTTTTTGGGCGGTTCCTTCCCCTTCATGGCCTTAGCTCTCTTTGGATCAATCAGTTTACCATCCAGTTTGTGCTCCTTCAGTTCCAGGACCTGAACAAGCAGACGATTCAGCGTTAACAAGACGCAAAACCATTCAAATGATCATTATTTACAGTCCTCTATTGGTAGTCATCATATGTAGACACATGGCTCAGTTTCTTTACAAGACCGTTGCTCACTCACCCTGTCCACACTTTCTGCATCCTTGAAGAGCACAAACCCAAACCCTCTAGAGCGGCCGGTCATCGGGTCTGTTTTGATCGTGCAATCCAACACCTCCCCAAACTTGGAGAGATAGTCTGTGAGGTCTTTCTTGCTGGTGTCCCAACTCAGGCCCCCAATAAACATTTTTCTGTAAGTGACACAGGCAGTTAGACTACTATACCGATTATCTTTTTAGTTGTTGCTTTGAATAAGGATGTTTAATGTGAGACAACGGGCTAAGCTAAGCAACTTTAAGCAGTGCACTGATCACATGTTCAGACCCTCATGGTAGAACCAGCAGTACGGTGCTTTAGACGAAGGTGCAACTGGTATTATTGCACTGTTCACATGTGCAAAGACTTCTTCCCAATATTATTTATTTCAGCCCATCTTGGATACAGGGTGTACTATGCTGGGCCATTATTTCCACTTCTGGTGAAATGTCCTATTTTTATTTGAGGAGATATAAACCCAGCAATCTCACTTCTTCCAAAATCGTGCATATCTTAAGGCCACCGTGAGTTTAGTAGGTAAGCCTACTTCAACGACGGCGCTAACGTAGCTTGCGCAGCTAACGCTGCTAACTTAATCCGGTGAACGTTAGCTAGCGCTCCCGCTTACGACTCCGGGGCTTAACTGGCAAGACACGAAGCTACTCGCTAACAAGAAGCTGTGAAATGAAGCTCAACTAATTACGAAACTGAGAAAATTGCGTTAGCGAGTAAATAACCAACGTCTGGCCAGTTTCACCAGCTCATTTAAACCGAGCTGGAATACAAAATGGTGCGTAGTCCAGCGTGGCGTTAGCTGGTGCTAGATAGCTAGGTAGCTATGCTAACTAGCTACTCGGCGCAAACCGACTGTTTGTTGATACGCTTTTAACACAGAGCCCACATTAAAATACACAACGCTAAACTTAAACGCCATTTTATAGTACGTTACTTTCTGATATACGGCCGTTTTTACATTATTTGGGCCGGTATGTTGCGTATCCGAATTAGCCAGTCCACCTTAAAAGTGCAGCGGCTTCACTATGGCGACCGTACCGGCGCCAGCATTCCACTGCTGCGCTATTTAAGGTGGACCGGTAGAATTCCAGCTAGACGCTCCAGCCTCGTTGTGGCCTCGGCCTAGCACCGACTCACCCGTCATCCTGTTGATTTCTGCTTGCGTTGATTTTGGACCCTTCTGGAAACTCATCGGAGCTGAAGTCGGTCTTTTCCTGCTCTGTCTGCATCTTAAAGTATGAAAGCCTGCGGAGTGACCTTTGTGGAGCTGCTGAAGCGATTATTTATAAAAGACTCCGACAGCGCACACTCGCTCAAATACTGACGCGGCTGGTAAAATGGCTGATGGTGTCCAGTGACGTAAAGAGAAAAGGCGGGAGGAGAAGAGGGCGGGGCTTCAGGAGGAATTAAAGGGCCGCGTCCTAATAACGCCATGGGCCCCTCTATCCACAGAACCGCACTCTCAAGGCTGCTTATTTTGTAGGCAGCAGCGTGCAGGTCTAAGCTGGTTTTTTTTTTCCATAGGCCCTGTGTACACTGGAAGGCATTGGATCTGCCCTCCCCCCTTCCTCCTCCTCCTCCTCCTCCTCCTCCTCCTCCTCCTCTGCTGTTGGGCCCTTTACATTTACATTTACATGTATGGCATTTAGCTGACGCTCTTATCCAGAGCGACTTACAAGGTTACTCGAATTACAGAGGCGGGCCAATGTAGTGTTAGGAGTCTTGCCCAAGGACTCTTATTGGTGTAGCACAGCATAGTCACCCTTTACCCTCTCTGCTCCCCGGGCGCTGGAGTTGGCTGCCCACCGCTCTGGGTGTGTGTGTGTGTACTCACTGCCCCTAACACATGTGTGTGTGAGAGTGTGTGTTCACTACCAGATGGGTTAAATGCAGAGGACACATTTCGCTGTACACTGTACAGTGACAAATACGTGCACCTTTACCTTTTTTTTACCTTCTTCATGCCACCACCCTTATTAATAGATTGTCCTGATCTTCTCCAGATAGCTGTTACACCCTGCTTTACACCCATAACATTCAGGCATCACACTTTCATTCCCAAACTTGATGAACACTACTGTTGTTTGCCAACATTACTGTTGTTACCTTCTCAGAGTAAAAGGCCACCCAGCCCGACCTGCTGGAAGATTGTCCGCTGAGGTCCCCTCTACCTGCGTCAGACCAGCTGCCACCTACCCCTCCGACCATCAGGCCCCCCACCCACCACCACCCATACCAGACCAGCGGCACATCCTCCTACCACTGCTACCTGTTTAATTACCATGTTAAAACCTAAATGGACTCGTAGCTATCTGCCACTATTAATATCACCACTATTAACTATCTGCTGTATCTGGTTTGGCCATTTTTATCAATAATTTATTAATAGTTCTGATCAGAGGAGGACGGGTCGGGTCCCCCTTGTGAGTCTTGGTTCCTCCCAAGGTTTCTTCCTCCAGCTCTGAGGGAATTTTGCCTTGCCGCTGTCACCGTTGGCTGCTCACTGGGGGTCTTTGATCCTTCATGTCTTACGTTATTTCTTTTTTTTGTCTCTGTCTTTTATTAATCACTAATTATGTAAAGCTGCTTTGTGGCGACAACAGTTGTAAAAAGCTATACAAATAAATCTGACTTGACTTGACTTGACAACCCCACACTATATTGTGTATTTTTTGTCTATAAATGTCATTGTGTAGTCTGTAGGTTGATTGGAGTGGTGGTTAAGTTGCTGAGTGTTGTCGTATAATGCTGGTAAGATGTAGTACAACGTTCATACTGTCTTCCATTAATCGTGTCATCCAGTACAGCAGTGTTAACAAGGATGTAGTAACCTTCATATTTTATTTGATCAATACCAGAGAAAAATGGCTTTGACCTAATTGGACCTAATTTCCTAATGTAGACATGCCCCTCACTACAAACTAACAGAAAAAAATAATTGGCCTATAAATTAATATTAAAATGGACATGTATGGTGAATATTGAGTACTTTATATTCCAGAAATTTAATTTACAGCATGATGTGTTAATGTGATAATAAAATATATATAATAATATAATAAAATTTCCAGCAAATAACATACTTATTAAATGTCATTTGCAAAGTCATTTGACTAACTGCCGAGTACACGGACTAGTCCTGAAAATAATGTTTCGAAAATAAGTGAATCTGCGCAGCAAAGCTTTGCGCACATTTACATTCCCAGATCTGCAAGTCATTTTTCACCGCCAGTGTTTCGTACACATGGCGTGAAGATCAGGTGGAAGTGCGCAAAGTGTGTGCAACCCAGTTCTGCACCACTGCAGGGCAGGGCCATTTCTCACGGTTGCCAGATTGGTGAGTAGTAAACCCCCCGTTATGCTTAATGTTTGTAATGCAGTGTTTTGCAGATTAAAAAAAAAAAAGATCTTCACAACAAATGTTGATTAACAAATGCAACGCGAACATGGATCTGTCTAATCTACATATGCCAGCCTAAATATTTTTTTAAAGCCACGGTAAATGTTAGTTATGTTCATGTTCATTAAGTTCATGTTAAAATAAAAAGAAAATTATTCAGTTATTAAAATGTATGTTTAACGAGATGTTATAGAAAGCAAATAGATAGTGTTTTATTATTATAAAATAAAAAAAAATATATATTTGATAAGTTAAAATTTTATAATAGTTGTAATTGTTTACGGTATTATTTACTGCGCACATATGTTAGTATTATTATCTTTCTATTTGTTTAAATGTCATTATTGACTGCAGTTATTATCTACATTCACCGTAGTCGTTCACAGCTGCAAGAGAAAAATCGTAGTTGAGGATTTCTGACCGTTTCTGGCAACCCGTTGACTAAGCCATGTGTTAGCAGCGCATTGCTAGCTGGCTAGTGTGCTTTTACTGAGCTGCTTTTCTTTGAGCATTTCTTGCTTCTCCGACGGGCAGTAAATCCGGCTGAAGAAGCGCTTTCTGTACGGATTCGTTACTCGAAACTTGTGAAGACACTGAAGACACGGATCGTTTGCCATTTGGGAAAAATGGCAACGGTTACAGTCCCGGAGAACGTTAGCGTCTTTCTGCTGGACATTGAAGGAACCACGACACCCATCACATTCGTGAAGGTAAGGAGCATCCACACCCTTTTAGCCCGTAAACAGCAAAGTAGTCATTGAGGAAGTATGAGAGAAGCTCTAACGTTGCTTTTACGTGCAGGACGTTTTATTCCCATACATCAAAGAGCATCTGGAGGACTACCTGTCAGCGCACTGGGAGGAGGACGAGTGCAAGCAGGACGTGCATCTCCTAAAGAAACAGGTCACCCTGTCTGCACTACAGCATGCTAAATTACAGATTTACAGTTATATGCAATAGGCTTATCTGAGAAAATGATATGCAAGACTATGAATCTGGATATCTAGTGTCTTATGAGTGTATTTATTAACAGAAGGATGAATACAGATATACACATTAATATTATATTGAGATTTTATGGTAAACAGTGTGGTAACCATTTCCACAGCTGTCTTGGAGGAAGCCCATAATCTATAGTTACCACCTAATACATATTTTAATCTGACTGCTATTTCATGCAGTTGGTTAAGTCTCTATATTGACTGGAGTTCACAGAGACGTCAGGGACCAGATATGTGTTTATTACTAGGGTCTAATGTGGTGTATAATGAGAACAACCCCAATAGTACTGTTTCTGGCTTGCACAGTGACTTATAAACAGAACCATGTTCTTAATCACATGGGGCTTTGCTTAATACGATAATCCTTTATTAGTCCCACAGCAGCAAAGGGATAGCAAGACACTCCGTTACAAAAATGAGATAAATGGACAGTGTATACACACACAATATAAATAATAATAAAATAAGTCAAAAACTCTGAAGAAAAATATTATTTACGGTGATGACTCGTGTATATGTGTGTGTATGTACATATACAGATGTTTATGTACTTTTATATATATATATTTGTACATATGTATGTATTTGTATATCGTCACTGTCATGCAAAAAGCTTGCAAAAGTCTTTTTAATTATTAGTAAAAAAACAAATTGTTCATAATTTGCAGGTATTTGGTACATTGTGTTTAAATGTTGAATGATGAATGGTCCAGTAGAAATGCTATATTTATGCTTTATTAGTCCCCACTGCGGGACTAATAAAGGACTATCTTATCTTATCTTAAAATGATTTGGGGGAAAGAGTCTTTTAACATTGACTGTCATTGAAAGGTAAAAGTGAGCTTTTTGCCATTTTGGAGATACGTTTTTGCATGAAAGTGGCAATATACCACATGTATATGTATGTATTTGTGTGTATATATATATATATATAATCACAGTGGGTTTTGAGATGTTTTTAATATTGTTAACCCAGCACTAAGCAAAACCTTATGTCATGCACATGGGTCTTTTAAGGCAAATCTAAATTACTTAAACTCAAAATTAGTGAAATTGTTAAAGGCACCGCTCAACGTCATCCAAAAAAGACCTACAGTAATACTAAACAAATATAAATAATAGAAAATATAATAGAAAAACAGTAAAATCTATACAATTACTGTAGTGCTGTTCTATTACATCAATCCAACCTATAAGTGTGTTACAGTAATCTGTAATATGTGTACAGTACATAGTGTAGTGCACACTATGAAGTCTTATAATTACTGTAAGGTTCTGGGAGGTGTGTTGTGAAAAATACTGCAGCGTTATGTTAATCTTCACAAGAGCACTGACTGCTTTCTTCAGCCCATCGGTTTTACCCTAGTGCCCCTACCATAGTGACGTTGTTGCATTAGTATTCAGAGATTAGGCTGTCGTCATGTGGTCACCTGATTCTGCTTCATTTCACTGAAACATGTGCCCCTGTTTCCAGGCTGAAGAAGACTTAAAGCAGAACAGAGCAGGCCCAGTTCACACTGTGGATCAGACAGTGCACACGGACGAGGAGAAAGCTATCCGGGAGGTTGTGGATAATGTCCTCTGGCAGATGGCTGCAGACAGGAAAACCACTGCACTGAAACAGTTGCAAGGCCACATGTGGAGAGCAGCCTATGCTGCAGGGAAGATCAAAGGCGAGTAAGTATAGAGGATCAGGTTCTTTAGTAACTGTTTGTACAGATTAATGAACCTAGACTGAAATGCCCAACCAGGATGATTTTTGTTGTGTAGAACTGCTTGGTCAGTAAAACTCAACATCAGTGTTTTTCCCAAATATCAGATGATGATATTCAATGTTGATTGCTTGGTTCGATTGGATTTGTTTAGTGTTAAGCTTCTGTTAAAATGAGTTTAGTTGGCTTTGTAAATGTAAACTAGATTAAAAACACATTTCAGGATAATAAACGTTCAAGAACACATTGCTGTTAACAACACTGTAAAAATGGTGCTTTACTTTTAAAAGGTTAGTTAACTGGTTACAGTAGAAATTCTAGTTGAACCTAATATTTAAAGTACTATTAAACTAAAAATCAATATTATTGTGTGGCACCAATACGGGTAAACCAGTGCTAACAGTACACACTGATCAGTCAAAAAGGGGATAAATAACATAAACAAGGTGATAAATTTATATTTGATTTTTATTAAATGTATATCACAGTGGCACCTGTGAAAGGGTGGGCTCTGTTATGCGCCCAGTGAACGGTCAGTTCTTGACGTTGATGAGATGGAAGCAGGAAAAATAGACTAAGCGTAAGAATCTGAGAGACTTTCACAAAGACCACATTGTGATGGCTAGACGACTGGGTCAGAGCATCTCCAAAACGTCAGGCAGGTCTTGAAGGGTTTTCATGGTATGCAGTGGTCAGAACCTACCAACTGCTCAAAAGAAGGACAACCAGTGATTGGGTCATTGATGTCAGCTTACAGAACCTGAAAGGATCTGCTGCTAACGTCTTGATGCCACATATCACAGGATGCCTTCAGAGGTCTTGTGAAGCCCATGCCTCGACAGGTCAGAGCTGTTCTGTTGGCATGAGAGGGACCTTTGCAATTATAGACAGGTGGTCTTAATGTTATGGCTGATTGGTGTATAGCCCAGCACAATTATATAGGCTGTGATCTGTGGACCAGAAAACCACAGAGGAAATGATTGATGATCACGTATTAGTGGATGACCGACTGTGTAAATGGATTAAATGGCATTGCCTGCTCCTGTGTGTTCAGAGTGTATCCAGACGTGGTTCCTGCTATCAGGAGATGGAGGCGAAATGGTCTCAAAGTCTACATCTACTCCTCAGGAAGCATAGAAGCTCAGAAGCTGCTGTTTGGTTATTCAGTTGAAGGAGATCTGTTAGAGGTAAGTGTGGATTTGACTGCTTTTTATACAATCTCTTAAGTTGAATAAGAGTCTGTGTTCGTTCCTAGGATTTTAACATCCTTCTGAATTCCTCCTACAGCTATTTGATGGTCACTTTGACACAAATGTTGGTGCCAAAGTGGAGAGTAAAAGCTATGAAAGGATTGCGGAGAGGATTGGCTGCTCACCAGAAGACATTATGTTCTTAACAGATGTCACACGAGGTGGGTATAACACCAGTTCATCAGCTGGCTGCTTACTGTAGATTCATGCAGAATACATACATAAACAAGGAAAAGGCGGAAGGACTGTCCTATCAACTTGATCAATTTAATGCCAGGGATTTAAGAGATCTAAAGGTTTATGTAGAGGGCATCTATCAATCGCACTTTGTAATCAGAAGCAAATTTATTGTGGTGTAATGTAGGGGACATTCTGCCTTCTTGCTCTGTCTAACCCCCACCTCAAAAGGGTTTACAGCATGCCCCAAGTGGGGGGGGTTGCTCATTCGGGGGTTGTAACATGTGGACAATTTGGATTGGCTGGTTAGACCAGAGCTTGTTAAAAGATCTCAATCTGGTCAAGATAAAAGTTCAGTACCTCTGACTAAAAATTCTCAGGAAATGCATGGTTTGCGTGGGGCTCCTCTGAGCACTCAGATGCTCTCCACTGCTCTTTCTCTCATTCATCTGGGTTATAGCTTCATTATTTTATTCATTATCTAATTGCAAATGTACACAAAACTGTACACTAATATGCTATATATAATATATATATATATATATATATATATGAGAGAGAGAGAGTGAGAGAGTGAGAGAGAGAGTGAGAGTGAGAGAGATAAATAGGTAGATAGTACTTATCAACAGGGACTAGACAAGCTAAATGTGTGTGTTTAATGGGTGCAACTTAAAGTAGCTGCATGCATTCATTAAAAGGGGTGTCCACAAATGTTTGGACATATACTGTAACAGTACATCAAACAAAAATAAGTATAATTTTAAGGCATTAGCAAAAGAAGTAATTTTATTATTTAGTGTTTTTACTCTTTCTAAAGCATCATAATCAAAACAAATGGTTGTGTGATTGGAGATTTACACCTGTATTACACACATCTGAAATCTAATCCTTTTAATCCAAGGAGGGGTGCGAGTTTAAGCCTAAAGACATTCAGAGAGATGGGCAATATTTTATCATTGTGATTTTTGTTATCGTGATGCACAATATGATTTTCTAAGCACATTGAGGACATCACCAGTGCCTAAAGAACACTGATCAGCTGCACGTTTCATTAAAGTGTAATTAGTCTGGTTTAACTGGCTGAAGTGCAGCACATTCTGAATAAAAATCACTGTACTAAATATGGGAGAGTATTTATATCGTGAAAATGTCTTTAAATATCATATAATATTTGTACCATATCGCCCAGCCCTAGTTCTGTATCAAGTCAGTATGCTGGATATTCTCATATTTTCACCTACTTATCTGAACCCAGCTCAGTATTCCAATTCCAAACAAGCATGTTAACTCAACCCACTGCACCGCGTCATATGAGAGCCTGAAGGGCAGCAGCTGCTGCTACGCTGAGCACATGACCCAGTGTTGATGTCTCTTTTTTTTGTGCTGCAGAGGCAAAGGCAGCCGAGGATGCCAGGCTGAACGTGGTTGTGGTGGTGCGGCCAGGCAACATGGAGCTGACTGAGGAGGAGAGGAGCCACTATAGAATCGTCACAACTTTTAGCCAACTGGAACTCTCTGGAAGCGCTTGACAGGCCTGGACAGAAGAGTGTTTGTCTGCACTCCTCTAGTGGACTTCAGGAGAATGGGAGGTGTGGCTCTACAACGGTGTTGTAGCCCGTTTACTTGTGCTAAATCAACATGTTATGCAGCAAGTACCAAGTGCATTATCGTTGTACTGACTGAGATTTTCATGTGCTTGCCTGTTTTGTTTTTTTCTTTGGTTTTTACACAAAACATGTTGAGGTTTGTGTATGATATTCCATCATTGTACTTGGGTGTTTCTTATGCAGTAAGGTAGTGCTAATGTCTACGTGTAATTTAAGTTAATAATTCTAAAGGGGCACATGGGTAATGTTGTATTTGCAACAGTATTAGTATTTGTCAGTAGCTAATCGAATTGTAGAAACTGCATCTGTGTGTTCTCCCATTCTGTTACATGTTACATACTTTTATGGATAGAGACCATGTGGAATAAATCACATGATTGCTAATTTCGAGCTAGGGATTATTTTGTGACATTTCATCCCACCCAAAGACTGAATTTTGCCAAAAAATGAGAAGTGGTCACTTTGAAACAGTTTAGAAAAATAGTAACTAAAGATAAACACCATGTCCTCTACCTTTCAGAAGTTTGGAATGACCTGTAATATTAATACATGTTTGGTTTTCTACACAACAATATCCCTGGAGACGCTGTAGATTTAAATAAACATCACTCAAAATATATTATTAGATGCAATATTATGAATGTGGAACAACAAGAATTTGCCAAATGATAAACATAAAATTGAAGGTGCTACAAAGAGTTCTTTAAATGATTCATAAAGAACCATTTTTATAAATTATGCTAGTCTTAAGAACATTTAAATTGGCAAACAACCTTTACATTCACTTCTTTAAACCTATAAAAGGTTCTTTACACACATCTGTTTTACAAAATGCTTCTTTATGGTACCATTAATAGTTCTTCTATAACGTTGCTCAAAGAACCCCTTGCAGCACCTTTATTTGTAAGAGAGTATAAGGCACTCTGGATATGTCCTGCCAATTACAGCTTTCTGGCCATTTGAAAACATTTAACACTGTTCAATATTCTGGATATGTCTTAAAGCTAATTATCTGAAGCTTGTTAAGGTGCACAAGACAAAGTTATTGCAGTCGTTTATACTTTTCTTTGTAACCAGATTGGTTAAATTTGAATGAGATCAGATCAGATTCCAAACTTTTGAATGGAATTGTATGTTATAAAAATGATTATATGTGGATTAGGCTACTCACAGTTCTCAAAAAGAGAAACGTTGAATCAGTAACAGTAGCAGCATTATGAAAAATGGGACATCCTTCAAAGGAGGGCTCAACTAATGTAGCAACTCATATATTTTGTCACTGTCATGCAAAAATGTTGTATCTGAGCTTTCAATGGAAAAAGATTTTATTCCAGGTAATTTTGGAGCATTTCTATCGGTCCATTCATCATGACATTTTGACACAATGTAAAGAGCAGCCCGTCAGATTTAAATTATGTCCAAAAAGTGAACAAATGGAGAAGGTCTTTGCGTGACAGTGACGTCATTAAACTGCTGTCATTAATGCATCAGAGAGTGATGGTGTCAAATGATTTTTTGCTGTAATTGCCAGTACAATTATGCAGCACCTTACAATAGACTGGGAAACACTCTTCTGCTCTTTAAAAGAAGACACTGCTTACGTCTTACAGAGTGCAGCTTTAATGAAACACGCTTTGTTGAAAAACACTGTAACTGCTCAATAATGTCAGAGATTTTCCAAAATGTTATGAATGAACATTTTTCATCTAGATATAAAATGTGTCATCTGTGGAAACAGTTAGGGTTGTTTAATACTCTATACTGAAAAGCCAGTCGAAGTTTCAGACATACAGAATTCAATACACAGTACAGAACCTACTTTGCCTTCTATGCCCTTTCTCTTGAGTCTCTTCACAACTCAAATGTGGACTTGATATAGCTCAAGTCCATACTGTGTCTTTGCCAAGTAACACTTTTTTCATCAGCTCACATACCCATTAATCTTCCCCAACGTATATAGCCATTTTCACACTTCACATTATCGGACTCCCGCAATACAAAAAACTCACTGTGGCTCAGAAACAGTGTCTGTTCACCTCTTGTGCTTTTCATTGTTTTGTTTTTTTTTCATTTTTGCAAAAATGTCTACCTACACGTTGTCGTAATAAAAAAAACAACACTCACAGATAACCCTGGAGAGATTACATTCAACACACATGCATTAGTGGAAACCGATGAGTACTGGAAGTGGTAGGACTAAGTCCTGTGGTTAGAAATGAGACAGAAACAACAGTCTTATAGCTGGTCAGATTGGTACTCCGAAACCTCAGAGAAGCTTTCAGACAGGCTCAGTGGAGGGTCCTGGTCATCGCTGCACACAATCTCAAAGTGGTAGTGACGGAACTCGATGGCAAAGGTGCCCAGGAACGCCAGGAAGAACATGACCAGTGCCCATTGTGCCCGGGCGGCATGCATGTGCAGACGTTGTGCCATTAGGGCAAAGTCTGTGGCATTGTGTCAAGGTTATAACACATGAACCATTAAAATGTGTGAGCCGTACAGCATGCAGTTAGCAGGGCACAGTATATCTCTACCGAACTGCATGTTCTTTGGGAGTAAGCCATGGAAGATCCACTTGGTTCCCTAGAGAAGGTTCTTTCAAGATGCATTTTTGTAAATGAGTGTGAAGAACCTCTTTTAAAGTTTAATATATATATATGGTCCCTAATGAAGCCAAAAGTGGTTCTTCTGTGGCATCACTCAAATAACCCTTTATTTTTACGAGTGCAGGGCAAACACACTTTTAGTAACTTCATTTGATGGACTACACAGAGTATTTATCTGCAGCTTGTGTCTGTACTTAACTACAAGCTACTACTAATCCTAGTTAGTGCTGGGTGATACGACCTCAAATCAATATCATGATTAATGAACTCTTCCCCATGTTGCAGACTGGACCGGGCGGAGTCACGTGACTACACATGTGGTAGTATGTTTTTAAGGGGACAGTACATGCACACACACAGTGGGGGACGTATTAACAGAATTGAAATAATTGTCATTGAGCAAGATTATGTTGAATAAAGGTTCTGAATGTGGGTTTAAGTGTGTGTGTGTTTTGTGTGTTTTGTGAGGTTGAGCTGAGGTAAATGAAGGGTAAAACTGTGCTTTTAAAAAAGTACGGCACACTTATACTTTTTATTTTTATCCACCCCGATCTGTACTTCCCTGCATATGTGATAAGGGTACATATAAACAGTAAATGGTCCTTTATGACAGTAGCATGCTATAGGCTACTAAGAAGTTCACACATTCAGTTCATTGCTTGTCTGAATCTTGTACCCAGTTTTTCTAGACTCAGTTTAATCATGCTGCTTATGATCCTAACATTCAAAAATCTGAAGGATTCTAGCACTAGCTTTAATGTGAAGCCAGGAAAGTGACCTTTAGTTACTTTAATTGAACACTTACAAGGGCACAGTGGTGCGTCTCACACAGGCACAGGCTAGACGTGCGAAGGATACAAAGCAACATGCAGGACGTGACTGCTCCAGACAACAGGAAGCGGGGAATGCCAGCTCGTCTGCCTTCGTTGCGCAGGTTGACCTTTAGGGTCATGAATGACTGCACCCAACAGAACAGTGTGCCTAGTCCAAAGGTCATTGAGGTGCCAATGTTGTGGAGCTCCTCATCATTTGACAGCTAGATAATAGTGGGCAGAAGAACATCAAGCCTAAATGTAGTACACTGACGTAATAGTGCTCTGGATTTGCTCTGAACACATCAGGTCAATTCAAAGCACAGTTTTCTTTCAGAGCAGTTAGATCATTCATACCTGGAAATTTCCGACCAAAGTCATACCAAAGCAGGCCAGGGACAGAGCTACCAAACTGCCAATGTTGAGCCAGGGTTTGTGCACCCTTGGTTTGAGCTGCAGGTATCTGAGGACCCCGAGAATGAAGCCTGGAAAGAATAAGAATGCATGATGTTACATCAGTGGCATTTCTCAATAGCACACAGTTGTGAAAGCACTGTTTTGTTTGTCAGTACTCTCTGACAGAAAAATGAGTTCTTTGGTGTGAAACCACAAAGGAACCACTCCGAACCTCAATAAACGGTTCTTCAAAGCATTAATAAGTGAGGTTGTGAGTGTGAAGTACCCTTTTACAGTTTAAAGAATCTCCTCATTATGTAACGGGTCTGTGCCAGAGTTGCTGATTGTTGTTGCATAGTGGGAAAATACTGCCTTCTCCAGACTAGGGTAAAATTTCCAGGTTAGACAAGCACACCACGCTACACCAATAAGTCACATAAGGACCATAAGGATTCCTTATGCAAGACTCCTAACCCTACATTCACATTGCTACAGTAAGTAACATGATTCAAATGCTAGTTAATTCAAACTGTGTTTCCTCCACGCTGGAGGGCTTTAGCACTATATCTGATCCAGCATATAAGTTAATTAGCAAGGTTGTACATACCGGATGGTTAATTTAACTTACTTATGTTCTAGACAATACCTTTCCTGCACATCAGGTATATTTTATTCACACTCACTGCTGAGTTATAATGCATCACACCTGGCAACAGGATTATGAATATAAGTTAGCAATAAATTATAAATTATAAGTTTCCAAATGGTCCAGTTGGTTCCCTAAAGAAGCTTACATTAGTTCACTTTTTAAAATTTCTAAGAACAGATATACATATAATTAAAGTCCGATAGCCTCTTTACAATTTAAAATCTAAAAGTTTCCCACTTCTGAATAAGTGATTGGTAGTATAACTGGTGTTTCTCGCTCTCTAACACCACTCCAACATAGCATTTAGGGAAGCATTCAGGGAAAACATGTATCTCTGCAGAGCTGTGGCCCAGAAAGAACCCAGAGTGACTCCTGGGTTTATGCCATTTAAAGTTTGTTCCTAGAACTCTCCATCTCAGGCAAGAACCTTCCTTTATAATGTATAATTTATAATGAGTGTATGAGTGTATAGTAAAATCCTGTATTTTAGCATGGTAGTCTTTGCGTATTGCATAAATGCCTTAATTTTGAGTACACCAAGCTCTGACATTTTTATTACATAATCAGCATTAGTGTAGCATTAATTGGTGCACCTTGGTGCAGCATGAAATACACTGGCAGTCAAAAGCAATGACTTTTTTGTACTGATCACTGATAAACTGAGGACCTAGAGTGACTTTCAGTATTTTGTAGATTCCTTTTTATGCACCAAAGTATATTTTATTTCCCCCATTAAATGCCATTATAGTTTGTCCCTCAGAAAAAGAGCAGTTTAAAGAAATTAAATAAAAAGTAAAGCAATATTATCACGCATATATGTATTGTCACTGTCACTCTATTGTACCTTGTATCTCTATTTTTGTCACTTTTTGATATAATGTGAATTTGGCAGTTGTTCTTAACATTGTTAAGAAGGTTTCTTCTTCTCCTGTAAAGCTGCCAATTTGGAGATACAAGGTTTTTGCATGACATCAGCCATTTATATTATGTTATATATTATAATATATACACATATATTAAATATCATTTAGAATTCATCCAGCGTACCCACAAAAGCTGCCATATTCATCACTTGGCTAAAGACACAGCTGGCAGGTGGAGCATCACCTGCAATGCTAAAAGGAACCAACATCAAGGGTTAGTCTCCCCATTAGAAAGCAATTTAAACAACAATAGGCAAACAAATAGTCATTATTTATGACAGTGAGTTATTCAGCCATACCTGATGTAGGGAGGGGACTTGGACACTGATCTCCTGTAGAAATAAAAAACAAATTACATTATTATAACAACATTATTAGGGATGGAAATCATATGAGAATCACATTCGTATGGCTTTAAAATGAACAAGCATTAGATCAATATTTTAGTCAGATCTGTCTGATAACCTAATCAGTCTATTTAATTATGTTTTTATTGAACTCCAGAGGAGCAGAATGTTTAGGTAAATGCTTTAGGACTACTGTCCTACTGTGTTTGAGACCCTGTATCTGCATGAAGTGATATTGGGGATCAGCATTGCCCATAATCCCATCTTGGTGCTTCCCTAAAATGTACTCACAGTCATAACAACTGATGTAAGATATACAGGAAGGTCTCACTTACTTGTATTCAGAGCTGAGTGGCGTGATTTTCTCATCCTCAACTGCTATGAAATACCTGTTCTCAACACAAGAAAGACAATGACTCACTGATCAACATTTCTCAACAAGGCGGGCTGTAATGGCATCCCTGATCCAGAGCCAAAGGTTCAAGTACTCACACAACCCATAAGCCTGCTGCTGTGAAGAATGAAAACATAATCGGGAGAAACGTCCATGGACTGCACCTCCTCATGTCTCCTAATGAATCTTGCCCTGAAATAGAAGACATTAGTAGTTATGAGGGGGGAAACACTCTTACATCCATACTGCGATTACAGTTTATGCACAAGAAAGGCATCTGAAGATGAGAGAGCTCATGGAAATACCTGCCCAGCCTCAAGATACTAGAGGGTCCCTTGTGCTTAGGGTGGGATCAGTCTGGAAAGACAAAGAAATGTGGTGTCTAAAACAAGTGGCACTTGCCAATTCTGTAGGATGTGCTTAGCCTGGCTTCACGTTTTCATAGCTGAAGGCTGGACTGAGAATTTCCAGCTACTTTCACGACCATCACTCTGCGAATTCGTGTGAACGCTGTTCGCACAACAATGAGTGGATTCAGCACCAGCGGAGTGGACAGCTCCAGCGGTGTCCAGTACAATGGCCAAAACTCCGTTAACGCCACGTTTCTGCACATAAGCTGGATCACAGACATACTGTCTGTGCCTCTGAATGAATTAGCAGTGTGGCTTAAGTAAATCAGCCTACAGCTGTAGTGAATAAACCAGGCATGTACCGTTGTAATGTTAGCTACCACATACAACTTTGACTGATTGTACCGCTCATATGTGAGAACTAGTCCTTATTAGAGGTTTATAACCTTTTATCAGTCCTCCATGGATCTGAACCTTGCTCACGACGGCTTCTTTAAACCCCTCAAACCCCTAGAACCATCAAATACTCTCGAAAAAAGACATAAACGCTCAAGTTATGAGACTCCCTCCATATATTTATGGACGTTAAGGCACAGGGGTAAACATACGCAGCCTGGAAGCTTCACTATTTTGACTATAACTCAGATACCGATGAAATATTAACGATTAACCCCCTAAGATAATTATAATCGATGTCCAGACAAGACAAGGAAGTCTCAGTTCGGCTCCTCCGGATGTTTCATTGTTTGCTAGAGCTCTTAAAATGGAGGCTAGCCATACGAGCCTCTCCCGTTTGGATCGATTTCCCACCTTAAACAAGCTACTTCCTGAACTGTTAGCACAGAAAGCATAGCTACCTTGTAAACAGTCGGCTCCTGTTCGGTGTGTGTTCCTCGTACGCTCCTCATTTCATGAAGACCCCCTCTTCGTGTTGTTGAAGAGACGGCTGGATGGAGGTTTCTCAGTGTGTGGACCAAGGGGGGCAATCCAGATATGTCCTGCTGGCAGTGGGATTGGGGCTAGAATTTAGCCTGCATGCCTGTTCCACCTTTAGTCCTCCTCTACCAGCTAAGCAGTAGCCTGGGTTTACCAGGAGGACTGTGCTTCTTCAGAGGCCACAGGTTGCACAGAGGGGAATCCCCTGTAACCCAGTTATTAATGCCCACAGAAAGGATCTGTAGACTGAAAAACATACTTGCAAATTTGAATAAAAGATCATTTCCCAGCTGAAGAACTCAACTCAAGACCTGCTGGCAGCTGGTTTCAGGTGGTCCAAGCTGGTCTTTGAGGGTTAATGTGGTTGAGAATCTGGTTAAGCTAGCTGGTTTACCAGTTTAGCTCTTGACCAGCATAGTATTGTTTTCATCTGAGGTTAAGGGGGTTAAGCGGTTTGACCAACTTGACCAAGCTAGTCATACTCATTGATAACGTTGGTTGACCAGTGTGGTCAGTCTGGTCAACAAGCTTGGCCATGCCAGTTATGTTGGCAGACCAGCTAAACCACTAAACTCAAACAGTAACATACCCTATGCTGGTAAGTAAGCTGGTTAACCAGTGTAGAGCTTGACAAGCATAGTATATGTACAGTTTCAGTTTTCAAAAACACTGAACACATGTTTAGGTTCATTGGTCAGTTTGAATAGTAAATAAAATGGCTATATTATACTGTAGACATTGTGACCATTGGTTTTAATCACCACTTCTGTAAAGTAATGCTAGTTTGTTTCTCTGCAATACACCATTTATCATCAGACAACTCTGAAAATCTTTGTTTCTCAATCTCAGTGACTGAATTGTGCATAATTCTTGACAAATCGGTGGGATTCCCTTCTGTTATTAATATATGAACTTGCAACATGTCCACTAGGTACACCTGATCAAATGTTCCTTTCTGGGGTGAATATTTCAAATCATTTTCACATTTTACAACACCTACAATGTATTAATTATTTATATAAAAAAGACCTGTCACTTAAAAGACCTTCAGAAGAGCCAGAGGGGCATGTTGATCATACAGCTTTGCATTTTGAAACATTGTTTAACACATTTTCACATCTTTATTTTGTAGAGCAACCAAAGCAAATCCTGATATTTACCTGGTATCTCTGTGGATATGTGTTGTTCATTACATATTACCAGCAGAAGAATGTGTTGACTGAATACAAGCAGAGTAATAGTGCTAATCACAAAGTTAACCAACAGTAGCATTTGCATTCACTGACCATATTGCATGGATTTCTCTCCACTAATAATCGTTACATTGCTCTGCAGCAAGTTGCGACAAGTTTTAAATCAGCACCTATATGTAATGGTTTATCTTCTGAATGAACACATGGTCAAACCTTTACATTCATTCTCCCACCATGTGCAGACTTGCTGCTAAACACTGTATTACAGAGGAACAGTACTCCTCCTACCTAACTGCTGTGTCACATATGGTATACATACCTCTGCACCTTACCCCCGTCGGCACTGCACTGTCCTGTCTGCTTACTGGGTCTAATGTCTGTTGAATTTCTCGTATTTATTGGATTGTTCTGATTCCATGTTTGCACCATAGTCCTGGAGGATTGAATCTCTCTCTACTGTGGACCTGTACTCAGATGGAATAACAATAAAAGCCTCTAGACTTGACTTGAATTGACGAGCTGCGTGATGCATTAATCAGTAAGGAATCTGTCCCTAAAAACACCCGGACAGATCTCTGTTCTCCATGATCATTATTTTGGGTCATGTTAACATCCTACAAACAGTTTCAGTTTGTACAGAAGTCCCTGTAGTTACAGAATAATACGCCTTAGTGTGTAATAAGCCTCGGAGTGTTTAAGGGGTTAAATCATAGCCGTCACAGCAGCTTGTATAAAAGTCACTGAGCACAGCGATTAAGAGAAATCAGCTATAAATCATGTGTAATTAAAAATCAGCCACCTTTCAACATATTTCACTGTGAGATGGTTAATTACTGTAACCACAGTAATTTGGCCTCCTGCTGTTTTCAGTTTTACAATTATATGAGGCATGACTAGACAAAATGGACACAACTAGATCAGAAGAAAAATGAGTGATTTGTAATGTTGTGTCTGGTGATCAATATAAGATTCAATGACAGAGCAGTCAAACCAGGTTTAGCTACAGGCTTTAAGATGATACTGTTATGAGTTTTAAACAATTTACTCCTAAGTGTCTACTGAATTCCATGAAGTACTGGAAAATCAATGTATAAAAATGATTAAATAAACACTGTATGAATATGTAAAACTGTATCGTCAATATGCCCCTCAGTCTCTTTGGAGGGTCTCTCATTTGCCGTGTTTTCTGAAATTCACTATGAACAGGCCTGAGCAGTTTTCAAAAATTGCCACTATTGCACTACCCTATGTACATTTCTCCTGAATGTCGCTGGATTCTCTGAATTAATGGGTAAAATAACCTTGTATCTCCAAAACAGCAATTTTCCGTCCTAAGGTTTAATGGAAGTCATTTTGGAGCATTTCTATTGGTCCATTCATTGTGAAATATTAGCAGCAGCTACTCAGGCTATACATTTGACAAAAGCTTGCTGGTTTGTTTGGATGTATATTTGTCAAGATTGCTAGACTTGTGTCAGTCCAACTTGCAGCAGTGTGGCCTGTATTTAGTCCTTTTCATATTTCAGCTCCTCATTGACCTTGTAATTCAGAGGATCCAGAGACATTCGGGGGGTGGGGGGTTTGCACAGTGAAATGTATCAGCTTTGGATGAACTCCCGTTTACCACGGGACACACTGTATTTGTCCCCAAGAGAAATTGGTGAATAATGAACATGAGAAAACGGTCACAACTACACATTTAGGGTTGGAAAGTGGTCCAACTATGTTGGCCTTATTACTGGTGTTTGTTAGTTTGACCCACTATGACTAGTCTGGCGTAACTGGTCTTGCTCTTATTCTTCTCCACTTCCTAGCACTCTCAAAAAGATGTGGTGGCTTTCACCATCCCAGTGTTGGTCAAATCATGTAATGGGTTGTGGGTGTGAATTGGCAAAAATTGGGAATCCCTAAATTGGGAAAGAATTTGGGCACACCTGCACCTACTCTCAAACGACTGGGCTTTAGAATTGAAGTTCCTTATACATCTTTAGAGACTGTGATTTAGGGGTTTGCTAATATTAAGAAATGCAACAGATTATTGCCCTGAAGATTAAAAACGTGCCAAACCTAAAATAACATGTATCGTCACACCTGAATAGCCACTCCCTAAAAAGCCTGTGCCAGTAATATATTCATACACACTGACATTAGCCTTTGTTTGAGAGTGCAACCTCAACTTTAGCATCTGCTCTTTAAGGCTCTCCGTTTATGTCCTTGTGTAAATATCACGCTCCTCTGACCGACATTCACAACCCGGCCAACTCAAATGTGAAAACGGTGAGCATCCGGCAGAGCGTTCACACATCCACCTTCGCACAGGCCTCTGTGAATTCATCTCGAGGCTTGCTGCACATACTGAGAGAACCACAGTGAATGGAGAGAAGATGTCAGGGTATTGAGTTAAAATCCATTGGATGCTCACATGGCTAAATTCAGCAAAGCACAGAACTGTTTGCACAAGCTAATTCCAGCATCGAAGTCAATCACCATCACTGGCTGCCTGGCTCACTTCATAGCATCTCATTTTTTACTCTCATCTGAATGCATTTGCAAAACTGTAAAGCCAAACAAATGTATTCAGATCATTCCTTGTAGAGGAACTCAAGGAACTTTTACCAGTGTAGTTTTAAAAGTGTAACAACGTTGTCAGATTTGTCATGAACTGAGCAGGTGTCTTGTTTTATGTGCGGTATATAGTATCGATTTTCAGTCTGGTAAGAAAGTCTCAGAAAGAAACCACTGGAACGAGACATCTGCTCTCTGGAGAGTGAAATGGACAAGCTTGACCAGAAGACACGTCTGAGGAAGTTCTTTGTGTTAATTTAACTAGAAATCATGAAAAAGTTGTGCCCCTGAGCATTTGCACATCTGTGTCAGCAGTAGGATCAACTTAAAGTAGCTAAATGTATTCATTTAAAGGAGTATCCACAAACATTTAGACATATTATGTATCTTACACTTAGATAAATGACCTCAGGACGTTCCACACAGTGATGTAAACAGATTTATAAGAAAGAGTGCTGGTACCGGCATCAGTTGGAATGGAGCATACCTAATGATTTAAAAGACTTCTTATGTCCTTGTTTTCTTGACCCAGACCAAGTCTACTGACTCAATTATATCGTTAATAGACATTCCCTGGAACTTTATGGCATATATCTGTATCTGGAAGGCCGACCAGGCTTGGTCACTATATTTAGCCATGCTTCAGTGCAAATATATGTCAAAAAAGCCTGCAAGAAAAGAGTGGGTTTGCTGGAGATCTTCAAGTAACATCATATCATTCTTGTAGTATCTGTTACAGACTGAAACAGTTACATGCACTCACATACACAGAGCAACATAGCTACATAACCATACATCAATGCAGTAAAGAGCATCTACATATTACAAACCCATCAGTGCATTCCATAAACTGCTCACTTAAACAAAGTTCCTCCATTCCGTCAGTTCCTCGCATGCCTTATCTCTGCTTTCAATAGTCTATCGCAAGTCTAAAACGCAAAACAGACATGAACACACACACACACAAGTCACACCCAGGTCGATTAAATGACCAACACTAAGCTAATAGAATTAGTATAAAAATGGCTGGCATGGGCTCCAATACAGCTTTCTAACTCTCCTACCACATCCGTGCAGCCCTCATGGAATTAATCATTATGGTAGTCATTAATTATTCTAATATTAGAAACAGGAGGAAGCAGAGGGTAAAATCTGGTTGGGGTTTGCAGTGATCTTTTGCCATGTTAGCTCACACTTCAGAGCTGAGGCACGACAATGTGACCACCCATAGGATGCTTCTCATACATACAGTCATGTCAAAAAAATTAGGACACCCCATGAAAACCTGTCTTTTTTAACATATTTAAATATATGGACATATAATCTCTGTCGTCATGGATCTTAATTGGATGGAAATAAATAATGGATAAAGGTAAATAAACAAATAAACTTTAATAAACATTAATTTCCTTAGGGAAAAAAGTTAACACTCCCACATTTATGACTCCTTAAAATGTCTCAAATTAAAATCAGGTGCAGCACAAAGGCTGCATGTGATTAGAACAAGTTAGGGAGGTTTCTGGAGGAGCATGTCTTATTTAGACTTATTTAGACATTTAATTTGGTTTGCTCTTGACTGTGCTGGTCTCATCACCATGGTCAGATCCAAAGAGCTCTCTGAAGTCTTCACAAAGAAGGTTGTAGATGCTTATGAGTCTGGGAAGGGATTTAGAAAGATCTCAGAACACTTAGTAATCAGCTATTCCATTGTTCACAAAAAATTACAAATGCCAACATGGCCAGGTCAGGGCATTCTACATTATATTAAGTTGTGATAGTTAGCAAACTTGGATCATGCAACATGACAATGACCCAAAAGATTCCACCAAGTAATGGCTCAAAAGAAAGAACTGGAGAGATTTCTAGATCATAATCTTGTTGAGATGCTGAAGAAGGGTGATTTGGAGTGGGACACTTTCCCAACTGTCAAAGGAAACATCTAACTTATGTTATTTTAGCCAAAGGGGAAATGCCAAACCTTTCTATTTAAATGATATAATCCACTCTTCATTGTTTTTTCTTATTACTTTACATTTCTATGGCTATTATTTGAAAAATGATCAAACATTAATATGTCCAGATTTGTTACTGAAGAACTAAACATTTAATGGGGTGCTATTTTTTTCACATTACTGTATGTGGGCTCAAAGGGCTAAAGTGCAAATCAACTCGTTATCATTGGGATTAATTATTAAGCACCATGTGCTGTCAAATATGCACATCATGGTCATTCTGTCATTAAAGTGCTCTTTTTGTTTTGGAAATTGCAAATGACAAAAGCAGCAAATTTAAGGCAAGCCCACCACAGGGCAGATCAATCGATAGTCAAAAACAGTTAGGGCATTACTGGGCAATGTAAAACTATTGTTTTATATTTAAAGTAGTAAAATATCTATGTCCTTTAATTATGCTACAACTTACGTTGATGCTTTGCAAACACCAAAGTTACACTGATTGCCTTACCAAGGAAAATAGATAGCAGGTCAAATAGATAATAGGTCACCACTTAGTTATATAGAACAGGAAACAAAAAATAAAAAATACTCACAATAAAGCCTGACTGTGCAACGAAACAGACAGGCAAAATATCTGTCTGCTTCATCTAAATCTAACCTTTCACAATGATAAGCTTGCTTTAGAATGAACCGCTGAGTATACATGATGCGACAGAAGAGAAATAAATACGCTTAAAACTAAGTACACACTGATCTTATCACCACCTCTCTACTTTCTTCACAAACGTTTCCATGCCGCTTTGACGAGCAGTGGCGAGAGCTGTGCGACACCTTTGGCTCCTCAAGCGCTCCCATCACCTGTCCTTAGCTTCCGTGCCTTGATCATCTCCGGCGTGGCTTTTTTACAGTTGCTGGCCAGGCCAAGCCAGCACATAAGATCGATGAAGCAAGTGGTGGGGTTGAGGCGAAAGCCAAATTCGCTGGCTGAGTAGTCGAATGGAAAAGTGTGATGGAAGTTGTGGAAACCTTCTCCTGTGGAATCCAATGACAACACTGATTAAGCTCCTGAAGACTTGTATATTGTGCTTGTGTCAAAGGAGTCACACAATAATTCATAGATGTTTATGAATCATGTTTTTAACTGAATTAATATAAGATTAATTAAAAATTAACCCTAAAGCTCCAAGAAGTTAGATCCAAGAATAAGAACAATTAAAGTGTATATATTATAATCATTTAAGCAGCTGCATATTCAATGGAAAATCAAACATGCACCCTTGTAAATTTTGATTTATATGGTTAATGTTACACACACAAAGAAATTGCTATTTAAAAAAAAACACACTCAAATTCACAATACAAAGCCACACAGTGGTTGGGTAGGAGCAGGAGTGGAAATACTATGTACATTAATTTGTGATTATATTCACCTCTGGATAGTTTTTCACCTCTGGATAGTTAGTAGCTACTGTTGTTAGATTGTTTTCCCGGCATCCCAACACCAAAAGGCAGCAGTGATATTGTGGACAAGTCACATTAAATAAAAAAAGATTACAACTAAAGAGGAACGTACCCATGGCTCCAAAAGTGACAAAGCGGTTTTCTCGTGGACTGATGTTCTTGTCATACGGACGGTTTCCATATATATGGGCAGCACTGTTAACCAACCAGGTGAGATTGAGAGAAACAGTGTAGCGCAAGATGGCGGCCAGAAAGTATGAGTTCCACATGCTTTCACCCCAGAAGTACCATGGAACCAGGGTGGGCAGGAGAAAGCACATCACCACCACTGACGTTTTGTAATATCTGAATAAAACAAAATACAAAAGCTTATTTAAAGTGTGATTCTACTAAAACAATGCTTCAATTATGATGTGAAATTTCCTTGATTTAATAATGAAGCTGCTAAAGCACCAGAAATGATGTAGCTGTTTGTTTATGTGATATACATAAAAATGAAAAAAAAAATATAATACTGCAGATCATCCACAACCTTTTAAGCAAGCACTGCTGCTTTTAAACTCTGAGGAAGGGTCATATAGCTCTCTGTTCTCGCCCTTTTTCCTCATCTGTTAATCGCCTTTTAATGACAGACTGCTGCTGTACTTCACTGCACGGTTTTGTGTTGGGGTATACATCTGTTACAAATGGCACTCTGCCACCAGTGGCTGGTGTACAAAGCTTATTGTGTGTTATAGGGGTGGTTTGTCATTTCTGCCTACTTGTGTTACTTGCAGTCAGTGTTTGTCATAGTTTTAGGCTTTTGGGATTACAGATTAATTAGGCAGACAGGATTTGTTTGGAGAGCCAATATCAGGTTATGCAGATATGACAGAATGCCCCTCCCTCATCATCACATTGTGAGGTTGGAACTAAAGTAAGAAAAAAAAAAAAAAACTATGTTTGACTATTAGGAACCATATATTTAAATGCTGCATTTCACAAACCACAGCTGACAGTCATATCTGTCAGTAAAGCACTGTTTTATTAAACTTAATATATTATATTTGCTGATACTATCAGTTACCAAAACATTTAGTCCCTTATAATATCATAATAATATTATAATATATAATCAAATTTCAGTATTAGGCAAAGGTTTTATATCAATTAGACCCTAATTAGTATTGCAGAAAACAATGTAAAGATAACCATTAACCAACGATATACTGTGCAGCCATGCTACACATATCAATCTACTTTTATACCTACCTCCTCTGGAACATAACAACAGGGTCAGCCAACAGGTCACGGACATCTAGCCTCTTGCCCTTCTCAATCACGTCCTTGTGTTTGTGCACAAACAGCCAGCCAACGTGCGCAAAGAAGAAGCCTCGCATTGCATTGTGGGGATCAGCATCTGTCTCAGAGTACTTGTGGTGGCCCCTGTGATCTCTGGCCCATTCAAAGATATCATTCTGGTAGGAAATGAGACATTTATGAATGAATAGTTCTCATTACAGCACAACACTGTAAAACTGTAAGTAAAGGAAGTATTAGAGATGACAACCCATTAAATTGGCATAAAATGTGATCATAAAAAAACAGAATAATCATAAAGTCATACTTTAATCTCTCAGTTCATACACTGCTGTCTCAGTGATGGGCAATGATGTAGGAGGTGGTAAAAAGAGATGCTTTAGGAGAATATATGAAGCCAAAATTATGGCATATATGAAGCCAAAATTCAACTAATATTTCATTTTCCAGGTCACTTGTGTTATGTCCTGTGGTCTACAAATGAACTTAATTAACCTATAAGAATACATTCTACTGTGTTTATTATAATAGGTGCAGTTGACCAAATGTTGAATTCGGTTCACTGTATTTTCTATGTCAAGAGCTGCCAGTTTTGCTGTCACTGTGACAACAGTAGCCAGATTATGTTAACAAAATGAAAATGAAAGTGGCAACTGCATTAGAAACCTTTTTTTATGTGGCAGCTCAGCTATGGCTCTGAAAGCCATTAGATGAGGTTAGTGGAACAAAAGATGTGAGTAATAAGGTAATTAATCCTTGATCTATAAATACATGCCCATGGTTCAACCGTGTAGTGCTCAGTAATGGGAAACTGCCTGTATGCTGTAAAATACTGTAAATCCCAGTTGGACTAATTACTGTGACTTCTCTTTTAGTGGTGTGAGCTGTGGGACAACTATTAGGCCATTGAACCATAAACTGTGTAAACCATGCACATAGGGGTCCTCTTGTATACATTGGACTCACCAAGTCATGAAGAAGTAAGCTCAGTTAAGTTGCTTCAATTGAATGTGCATTCAATTTTACTATGGTTTAATGTTTAATAAAGCGTTTATTACATTATTAGTGTTAACCAATAATCTATCATATTAATTCATTAATACAATTCAGTTGAAGTGCCAGGCTGTACAAGTGTATATCAACCAGATGTACTTTACAATTGCTTAATTAATTCTACCAAACTCCCCACTGACCCTGAATAGCTACATAACACCAGAACCTACATCTGCAATAAACTGAATCCGGTGAAATATGCTTTTAGTCTAAAACTCTTCCTCACCTGAAATGCCATGGAGTTGGCAGCAGCGAGGAACAGCCTCAGGGGAAATTTGGCTTTGTATGACCTGTGGCTCCATAAGCGATGGGCTCCGGCTGTAATTCCAAGGCCCGTGACCAAGAAGCATGCGTAAGCTGAAAAAAAAATAGCAGAACTCACTGATACTCCTCAAGTCCCCTCAAGTAGATAGATAGATAGATAAACAGACAGACAGACAGGCAGACAGGCAGACAGACAGATAGATAGATCGATCAATAGATAGATAGATATACTGACAGACAGATAGAGATAGATAGATGAATAAATGGTTGGGTGGATGGAGAGATTGCTATATAGATCAACAGACAGACTGATAATCAACAAAGCTGGGGGGCTTTATACCCCTTTAGTCCATGCCTGGCATTAGGCATAGTACCAATAGGTTCATGTTTATCTGCTATAGAGAGTCCTATTATATTGACAGTACTTCTCTAAAGGGACTAGTGTAGACACACTAGCTGTGTGTGTGTGTGCATCTGCACATCTGTGTCAGCAATGGGTGACTTAAAGTAGCTAAATGCATTCATTGGAAGGAGTGTCCACAAACATTTGGACAGATCGTGTAGACAGATAGATAGATAGATAGATAGATAGATAGACAGGTAGGTAGATAGGTAGGTAGGTAGATATGTCGATTGCCAGGCAAACTGTCACCATCTATTCTTAATGTTTTTGTGTAAATTATTCATTGTGCCTGGGCATCAGCTCATAACACAGCCTCATGGCCCATGCTGGCCCAGGCTGATTAATTAATGTGATCTGGCCATGATAAAGAAATACAAGTGAACAACATATTCTTAGGTCTATTTTTTCTCTCTCCTCAGACCAGTGTGTGTGTGTTTCATGCAGACAGGGAGCACAGACGGGCTTGGTGCCGTATGTTAAGGTGAAAGAGTGTGTGTCTGGGCTGTGGTGTTTATGTGCTCCGTCTGCACAAGGCTAATGTTTCCATAGAAACTAGACTCGCTGTATTCTAAGTCGACTGATTTGTGATTTGCTGTGAGCACACATGCACGCACAAACACACACACACACACACACACACACACACAGCTGATGTTTCTGGCATCACCTACACTAACTGTCACTCGGGAGTGTAACAGTCTTCTCCTCAGGTCCAGCACACACTGACTATGATCAGAAACACACTGACCAGAACAGTACTGGCACTACTTATAATAATAATAATAATAATAATAATAGTGATAACAATAATAATGATAACCGCACTGTTACTACTTATAATAATAATAATGATAACAATAATAATGATAACAGTACTGTTACTACTTATAATAATAATAATGATAACAATAATAATGATAACAGTACTGTTACTACTTATAATAATAATAATAATAATAGTGATAACAATAATAATGATAACCGCACTGTTACTACTTATAATAATAATAATGATAACAATAATAATGATAACAGTACTGTTACTACTTATAATAATAATAATGATAACAATAATAATGATAACAGCACTGTTACTACTTATAATAATAATAGTGATAACAATAATAATGATAACCGCACTGTTACTGCTTATGATAATAATAATAATAGTGATAACAATAATAATGATAACCGCACTGTTACTGCTTATGATAATAATAATAATACTGATAACAATAATAATGATAACAGTACTGTTACTACTTATAATAATAATGATAACAATAATAATGATAACAGTGCTGTTACTACTTATAATAATAATAATAGTGATAACAATAATAATGATAACAGTACTGTTACTACTTATAGTAATAATAATAGTGATAACAATAATAAGGATAACAGTAGTTACTACTTATAATAATAATAATGATAACAATAATAATGATAACAGTACTGTTACTACTTATAATAATAATGATAACAGTACTGTTACTACTTATAATAATAATAATAATAATAATAATAATAATAATGCACATTATGTCAGGTTTTGGGGAAAACAGTGCCTTCAAATCTATTTCACAATAAATAAACAGTGCAAAAGTCACGGATAAATACACTAATAACTGAATTACTTTAAACTTAAAAATAATGTAATAAAATATGTCAGTTAAATCTAAATGAGCTAATTAAACGGTTTTCAATTACTACAGTTAAACGCAGGTATTATATTTCTAAAATTAATTATTTATAATGGATAAATAATCCACTTAATGCTGACATTTATACACATATAAGAGCAATACTATGCTAGGCTTTCTTCATATATGTCACCTGGACTATATATTAGATGGTATTTTTAAAACATGGAGCTAATATTTAGCTAAAATCATTCATTTTAATTCTTACAGCCCTGCACCACCTCAACCAGCACCGAGCCACAGTGATATTAGGCCACACACCAGCCCAGTTTGGGGTCCCGTGCTCAGACTTACACCATATCCAGGTAAAAGGCTGCGCCCTGGGGATGAGCAGGACTGCGTAAACCGCGGCGGCGTGCAGCAGGACCATGAGGACCACGTTTCTCCACACGATGCAGCGGCCGCGCTCCTCTTTAGCAGCCGCCCATTCAGCCTCGGCTCCTCGGCTTTCAGCTCCCTCGGGCTCGCAGCGTCCGTCGACAGCTCCGCGGAGCTCGCCATTCGGGAAAGCAACCATTTCTTCTGCGAGAAAAGTGGATTTTTCCACCTCAACAACCGAATCACTGGAAGTTCAGTCGGGTTATATCCATATGAGAGCCGGATGCAGTGCTGCTGTGCTGCAGTGCTGCTGTGCTGCTCAGCCGGGTTCTCCGGGTGATGGAAGGAAGGGGGCTGAGCTGCTGCAGTAGCGCACAGAGGCCTGAGGGGCGCTGTGGTGGCTTAGCGGTGCTCAGGGACGTGCTTCTCATTCCGAAGCTGGGGGTGGGCGATATGGCAATAATATCATATCACGATATTTAACACATGATCACGATTAACGATTTTTTATTTTTAACAAACGCAAAAAAATCTTTAAAAAAAAGGTTTTAAAACTGCTATCTAAATAAAGGCCATTAAATGTGTGCAGTAAGATGTTGTGTTGTGACTGTTGTGGTTGGTGTGGCACAACAGATAACACCACTACCTGCCAGTGAGCTACCTTACCACCTGATGGTCTGGGCGATTATGCTGCACTACACCAATAAGAGTTACTTGGGTAAGACTCCTAACACTACATTGGCCAACCGCTGTAATACGAGTAACCTTGTAAGTTGCTCTGGATAAGAGTGTCAGCTAAATGCCATAAATGTAAATGTAAGATGATGGAGATCTAATACCAGTCTGTTGTTGCAAGCAGCAGTCTGTGGGGGTCGGGTGGGGTTGTGTGTGTGTGGGTGGGTGGGGGTTGGGGTTGGGCGCAGCATCAGACGAGGAGATGGCTGGTTCAGTTTTGGGATGCTCGTCTGAAGGTTCTGAGGTGGTGGTGAGAAGGAGGTTACTCAGCAAACTCATTGCTATACTGGACAACACATCACACTCACTACATGACCTACTGGTCAGACAGTGAAGCACTTTCAGCAAAACACTCATTCAGCCCCGCTGTAACAAGGAACAGTACAGGAGATCGTTTGTTCCAACAGTGCTGATCACTGTGCCGGGGCTCTCTGAGCACCAGCCAGACATTACTACATCTCTCTACTCAGATCTATATGCACTGCCACTTTGAGCATGCACCTCAGAATGCACATGTATTTACATATCCGGTCATATTTGTTAATTGCTTGATTGTATTACTGGGTTTACTGTTTACACTGCCCTGTCACTTAGCCGTCTTGGTATATGCATATGTATATGGATAACTGTTTACAGAGCATGGTCACTCAGTTGTTAGTTTAAATATTATACTGGATATTCAGACGTCTTATTTGTATGACAACACACACTGCACTGTCATCTGCGTAATATTTTTGCACTTGACAGTGCATAAATACTAAAAAACTGCATGTTTCACTTTAACTGCTTATTTCTGTTTATGTATCTGCAAAGGTAAAAGGTGCACATATTTGTCACTGTACAGCAAAATGTGTCCTCCACATTTAACCCATCTGTGGTAGTGAACTAGGGGCAGTGAGTACGTACACACACACACGGAGCGGTGGGCAGCTAACTCCAGCACCCAGGGAGCAGAGAGGGTAAATGGCCTTGCTCAAGGGCCCAACAGTGGCAACTTGCCAAGCCCGGGAATCGAACCCACAACCTTGTTATCAATAGCCCGGCGCTCTAACCACTGAGCCAAATACATACATACATACATACATGGAAGGCCTCCTACTCTTGTTCGCTTTACATTGTACTTGTACATCTGTGCTGCTGTGTACCTGACCTTCCCTCTGGGATAAATAAAGTTCTTTATCTATCTAACTAAATACTACTCTATACTTAAGGGGCATTTGAGTGGTGTCAGAAACTAGAAAATACCATTTGTACCACTTGTAAGATAGCCAGTAAAGTGAAGTAGAATTTATAGGTGGTAAACACTGGATTCTAGAGCACACAGAGTTATGGGATGTGACGTTTACCAATCCTTTTTACCTTTTCCATCTGAGAAAATGGTGAACTTGCCTGTAAACCCTATCGGTGGTTCCAATATTACACATTTAAGAATGTACAGTGCCTATAGTATATAAGTGTCCAACCCCTTTGCATACTCCCTCTTTTTATTGCTTTAAAAAAATGAAATTACGGTGAATATAATCTAGCTTTTTTAACAATAGTTACATAAAAATGTACTGTCAAAACAAAAACTGATTTCTATAAAGTAATATCAATTACCTAAAAATAAGTGATGGCATGACTATCCACCACTTTCCAGTATCCAACCTCCCAATGAGAACTCGGCAGTGTTAGCACAGCTTAACCTATCCAGATTGATTCAGACCACTGATGAGCAGATCTCCTCACTTAAACAAAAAGGGCGATAACCCAATACAGCCATGGCAAGTGTCAGTATGGGTGGGATTATAATATGTGTAGAAGAAATCACATTACATGAGAATATTATTTCAAAAAGGATGTAAAGATGTATGCTAGTTTTACATTTATTGTAGCCCTTATTTATTTACTTTTTGGATGGGGGCATAGTTGGGATAAGGGGATGGCATTCTTTTGTAACCCCCCCCCCCTTTAAAACTTGTCTTTACTTCTAATATAAAAAGATTGAATTTAAAGTAATGCTGCTGTTTTTAGTGAAGCAAACTAAAATATATAACAAGGTTTACATATATATTGTAACTAAATAAAACTCCAAAAACAGCTTTACTTTCCTTGTGTAGTCAGAACTTCATGAACATTCATCTGAATGAGAATTTACAATGATGCAGGACAATCATTTCTTATGAATCAAATACACACTCAGTTTCATAGAAATCAAATATTAAACTTATTTTTTATTTTATTGATGTACTGATATTGCTATATGTTCTTAAAAGGAAAGGCCAAAAGGAGATCCGTACCAATAAAACATTTAACAGATTTTGAGAAATATGTATCAATTTATTTGAACAAATGGCTTAAAATGAAACATCCACCTTCAAAATTTTACAATAGTCATTTAAACATTGTGCACTGAAGCCCTCCAAGCGAAAGGCTGTGCGTGAAGCACTGCTGCCTTCACGTCCAAAACGAAGGTGTAGACAGGATCAGTCATTGACCAGCAGCTAGAGATCTTCTCTCAGACATTCCCGCAAACTTTGACTTAGTGTTCAAAACAGCAGTGGCTCTAACATACCATCATAAGGCAAACTGAGAATTTACAACATACAGTATCAAAATTCAGGTGATCTTGGAGACCAACAACAACTTTCCCTTTTATGGTGAACATCACCAATGCTTGATCTGAGAGCGAACCATCCCATAAAAAGTACAGTGCTCGTCTCCCCCATTTTCACAAATGTTGCAATCCTACTGAATTAAAGCAATTAATCAGAACTATCGATGGACTGTGTGGCTTCAAGGTTTTATCCTGCTATAGGAAAAAGTAAAACTAGGCAGCCTCATAATCTTAAGGAGAAACCTTAGTCTTGTAGCTCTGTTTAGCTATTGATATTAAACCAAATCTTAAAAGCTATAAATAAATAACATTTATTGAAAATATCTGCTTGTTTGAGACTTTATATCCATCCTGGTCAACGGATAATGCAATAATGGAGAACTACATTAAACGTCACAGAAATGGCAAAGCTTTTGAAAATCATAATCATACAAATCAATAGGCTAAAATTAATTTAGACAAGACATGAAACAAAAAGCTAAAAATGCAAATGTTTGAAAACTCAATTACATGATAAACCCGGGACACACTGATGTCCCAGAACTAGTTTCATAGCCGTTGCCTAAAACTTGCATTGACTCATAACATGCCTTTAAATTTCCAAAGAAGAAAAGGGAAAATCTCCCCATTGCACTCTGCTCTGCCATGATTACATATATAAAATAATGGCAACATGAACAAACATAAAATTTAAAAACTAACAAAAAAGGAAGAGAAAAAGCCTGTAAACTGGAATGCCCTATTCCAGCTCTGATAAGACTGGCGGAACAGGTCAATATATGTTGGTCCTTATTGACTGATGGCTTGTTTTGGAGCAGGAATACTGGTTTTGAGTAGTGTGCGTATGCATGAGATCAGACTCCCAACTTATTAGCCTGCGTAAGCACCACCTTCAGGACTGGCATGAAGGCGGAGGTCTCACTGAAGTTGCTGTTGCTGACGATGTGTGTGTGCATGTTGAGGCCATCAGTGTAGGAGCGGGACTCGATGCTCTGCGCTATGTTGTGGAGGCCGCTCACAATGGCTGGAGAAAGCTGAAGAAAGAGCAGTGGAGATTGTTAAACAAACATTGCAAACCTAGGATCCCTGGTCACATTTCTATGGTGTATAAAGGTCCAGTCATCTAGGATATCAGATCCCTCCAGGCCTGGCGTCTAGATATGTGTCAATATTCAATATTAAGGTACTCCATGATATAAACACAGTATTGATTCCTACAGTATTATCAACAAGGGTTCTACCACCAGGCCTGACAAACCTAGAGGAAACCAATACCCATAATGCCCATTAAGATTGTTGATTAAAACAGTCCAAGACTAGACATGATTTTGAATGGAGATTCTCAACTGAAAAGAAAATATATGTCTTATATGTTGAGTTTTTTTTTCATGATATTGTTAATCGAGAAAGTCAGGTAATTATCGTGACCATATTCCAATGACAATAGCTTGAATTTCACCATAACATCGATCACATTATTATATTTTGTTTTGGCGAATGCTTCCCCTTTCCCCAATAGCGCCCCCTAGCACTAGCACAGCCAATCGTGCCTTCTCAGACTCCAGTCCCTGATGGCAAAGCGTCATGGCTCAGGATTCAAACTCACAACCCCAGGTCACAGCGGTAGCACATTAGACCGCTGAGCCACTCAGTTAAATGTGAAGAAGTCCAACACTAATCACAAATACAGTAAACTTTATAAATGTTCGTATTTTTCACTAAAATACTAAAACAGTAATTTACTCTTCCACCTCTATGAAATAAAGACAGACCCACCGTTTGCTCTCTTAATTTGTCATAAAGGGAATCCAGCCTCTTGTTAGCATCATCCAACTTCCTCTTGGTTTGCTGTTTGGAAAAGTGTTTGGAAAAACATTAAAGCTAAGCAAAGAAATTCCTTATATAATTATAGTATTACGTCCTGGATAAGATAAAGAGGTATAGTATGTTGATACATGGCAAAGAAACTGAAAAAAACATTTTATTAGACTGAACCACTTGAAATGCTCAGGATAACTAACTGGATCTGTGGCGGCAGCCAAGCACTTCTGGATCAGGCCCTCAAACGTCGTCTTCAGAATGAGGTGCTCATCTGGGATGGGCTTCTTCATGATCTTCTCAGCAGGCAGCGATTGCATTGGCTTGAGGTGAACACATTCAAATTCAGTCAAGTGTAAGATGTTATCTCCAATATGGCATTTAAGTGTTCTTGGACAATTTTGGATACCTGTATGACACCTCCAGTGGGTGCCCCCGGTGCGCCTTCTACGGTCATGCTGGGCATAGCAGGGTTCCTGACATTCGGACCCAGGGGCTGCTGCTGGATAGGGGTGAAGGGCGGAGGAACTCCAGCTGGCTGTCCTGGGAGCTGGGGCTGCTGCTGCTGCTGCTGCTGCTGCTGTTGTTGGGGAGGCTGCACAGGGGCTGCCTGCTGAAGGTCTCCCAGTGGAGACAAGATGGGGGCTGTGATGGGAGCAGGCGGAGTGTAGTTTTCTGGGATCTGGAGATGAAGATGTTTGGCAATTGAGATTCAGACATCAACTTAGATTCTATTAATAGAATAATGTTATTTATAAGGCAAGAATGTATACAAGCTACAGGCCAAAAGGTATGGATTACAAGCAGTGATCTGAATTTCAGAAATGGTTACAGTACTATGCAACAGTTTTAGTTTTTATCTTTAAACCCCAAACCAAAAGCCACACTAACATTTCAAGAAGTATTATATAGATATTCAAAATCACTGGTAATATCTGACCAAAGCATCACAAATAGTTTGTAGAGTTTAGCTTGAATAATTCACTAAAACTGCTACATGTGGAGATAAAGCTAAAACAGATTGAGGGGCCTTTTTTCTTTTTTAAAACCACATATTCCCTCCCTTACCAACCAAGAAGCTCCTTATGGAACAGTGGGACATGTTCTCTAATTCTGCTGCCCTGTTGAACATTACAAGCCATCTCATTAATTTTACAACCAGTGAGCCACCTCCTCCCCATGACAATTTTGTCGGTTGTATGGAAAAAGCCTTAATGCTCTTTGTTGATGCCAGTCCAACATTACCCAGTCTAATTATTAACAGAGTAAAGCCTTCAGGAGCATCTGCAACTGACTGCTTATCGTTGCTTTCGTGCAAAAATCTTGTAACTTTATTAGAGAAGGAAAAAAACTTCTCAACTTTCAATGGAAGTCAATGAAAAATGTTTATCTTCCAAGTCTTTTCTGAGCATTTCTACTGATCCTATTTCATAATGGTGGTATTGGTCCATCAGGAAACTTGGACACAATGTTAAAAATGGAATCAAATTATGTCAAACAGTCAAAAAAGGAAATACAAGGTTTTTGCATGACAGTATGCGATTAAAGGTACTGTTACACTCTGCTGGAGAATTGGTAGCAAAGGTAATGAAGATGCTGCTGACATTCAGTCAAACCTCTTGCTCACTATTAATGAAATTTTCCTGCTGCTTCCACGTTCCTGTAGCTGAAATGGAGTAAATCTGCAAGAACATTGAGAACAACAGTGCTTCATCAAACCTACCTTCTTCTTCTTGGGTCCTCTGCTGAGAGCAGGAGGATCATTCCAGCCATTCTGGGGTCCTGAGGTGGAACAGAACACAGCTAATGTAATTATTCACATCTATACATTGAGCAATGCTGTCCGACGTCCCATCTCCGGCACAAGGCCTGCTGGTCATCATTCAGCGCCCCATAGGGGTCAGTTACATATGTGCCTTTAATTAGTGTATTACTCCAGCCCACTGACAGAAAGCAGGTTACTGATTACACAGAAGCTTCAGCAAAACTAATTAATAATCTAAAAGCAATTATAGAGATATGTTATATGGACAAAAGTATTGGGACATCTACTCATTCTTTGTTTTATTCTGCCTAAGAAAAATAAAAGAGCTTGTTCTGCTTTTGTTGGAGTAACTGTCTCTACAAGTAAGGTTTTCTAGTAGATTTGCTAGCAGCACTGCTGTGAGGATTTGATTGATCAGTGGCAGGAGTGTTAGTGAGGTCAGGATGTTAGATGATCATCACCTCTCCTCATCCCCAACAGTACTGGATGGAGCACCATCATTCCAAAGAAAACAGCTCCACTGCTCCACAGCTCAATACTGGGGGCTTTTTACCCCTCTAGCCTACACCTTGCATTAGGCATGTTATATTGGCACTGCTTCTCTACAGGGACTAGTCCAGTCTAAACAGCTGTGTCAGCAATGGGTGCAATTTAAAGTAGCTGAATGCATTCATTAGAAGGGGTGTCCACAAACATTTGAACATACAGTGTTTATCCATGTTATCAGAGAAACCCCAAGACCTCAAGCAAATTAGTGTTACAAACTCAACTGATTCTGAAGACCTAGGTTATATTAAACATTTGCACTCCAACAACGCTGCTCTGACAGAAGGAGTCCACTGGCTCAACACGCTATGGTTAATGTACTGCACAGTAAGCTAAATTTAGAAGCAAGTCAAAGTGCAGAAGAGAGCATCCATGGTGCTCTAAGAACGGAAGCACTCTAGCCTGGCTGTTGACCTATTGCTCATTGTGCACCAACAGCTCCATTCTCATCAGAGTAATAGCTGACCTAGATTGCTTATCATGCATAGCGCTGATCACTCAACATCTAAATGATTGCTGCTTTCGCCAACAATGAATCTAGGGCAACTGGTTTATGATGGATTTCCAGTCTAGACTGCATAGATTTAAGCCACAATCTATATGCATGAATTTAAGCGGATAAACTCACTTACGGCACCAAAGAAATGCTGTTATTGCAAATATGCATTGCTTTCAAATGTGATTCCCATTAGATTTTGCATAATTGTTCATTTTCATAACCAGAATTAGTAATATTACAACACCATGATTTGTATAGCCCATTAGTTCATGCTGAAGTACAGATTTCTACTGTAATTCACCTTCTAAACACCAGCTATCTTGGATGATTCCTCCTGTGGATAAGACACAATCACACTATTCTTTCTAGAAACTTCTGTCATGCAATTGTCAAAAACTAACAATATACTTGGTGTCCTGAAGGACCTTTGACTCCAGTATTGTAAACCAGTGTAGATGCTGAAGGTCATGTTAATGAATGACTAAATCGGTAGCAGAACTACCTACAGGGGTACCTGCTTTTAGCAACACCTGTCTTTGGCAGTTTCTTTTTTTTGTTACAAAAAGGGCAGATGTGTTTAAACAGTAACAGCCCACTAAACTGTCAGTTAGGGTTTTCTAACTTACCCACGTCCTGCTCTTCTTGTAGCACTACGTTTAACACTATATTGGACATCAAATCTACCACACGGTAAGCAGCTGTTCTGCTCTTTGGTCATTTCATGTTTGCTCAGCAGGCTAGAGATAAGCCCACAACACTGTAACTGGAGCTCCCCCTTATGTTCTTATGTGTTATGTTAGACAGTGTTGTGACAGATTGAAAGTATTAGGGGAAAAATTTTATTCTAAAGGCCTGGATCTGTATACTGTAGCTATAAATAGCAAGAGTTTAATGTAGGCAATAAAGCCAGCTGTGAGAACTAATGCAAACAGCAAGACATACTGTTGAATTAGCGGAAACCAAGGAGCACTACCTACTAAAAATAGGGCTCAACTCCATCTATACTGGAATCCTGGGACAGTGTAGCTGGATTAGTGTTGCATTTATTTCTACATAAAATTATTTATGAAGGGTATTTTTTCCTGAAAGAAAGGCCTCAGAGACATGTGAGCAATCTTGTGAACAAAGGAGAACGTTAACCATCAACTCCACGTCTGCTACTCCTAATACTGTAACGCATAAACTAAAGAAGGCATGTGTGTGTGTTACAAGTGTCAGCTTTAGGGTGTCTGTGTTTAAGGCGGTTATCAAAAAGGGCACTGTGGTGCAGACCTGTTCTCTGTGAGGCTGGGATCAGGGTGGGCTCAGCCTGTGTACCTGAGGCTCCAGTGGGTGGAGGTGGAAGGTAGGCGGTGGGTGAACCCGGACCACCGTGCTGGAAGGAGACTCCAGAGGAGAAAGGAGGAGGAGAGAAGGAAGACGAGGAGGAGGAGAGAGGAGGAGGAGGCGCAGAATGAGCCGTCTGGCCTGCAGCGAGTGGAGGAGGAGGAAGAGGTCCGGGGAAGACCGGAGGCGCAGGCTGAGATGATGCAGGATGCATGAACTGAGGGGGGTAGAAAGGAGCAGGAGCAGAGGATGAAGGTGGAGGAGGGAGAGGAGAGGCTGTAGAAGAGGAGTACTGGAGTGGTTGATAGAGAGGGGGTCCCCCAGCACCAGGTGTGAACTGCTGGACCTGGGGGTAGGCTGAGGTTCACAGAGACAACAGAGAGAGCAGGCAAATGCGGTTAGATACATTCTGAAAGGAAAATCACAGTCATCACACTGGATCAGCAGCTTACATTCAATATAAACATGCAAAGAGTTTTTTTCAAACATGGAAGAGAGCTCCGGCATCATTAGGGTTCATTAGAAGGGATGGGACAGCTTTGAAATGATATACTGTGGATTCTAACAATTCTGATAAACAAAGTCACAGTAGAATTAGACATGTCTTTCATTATAATAATATGGGGTGAGTTTCCTAAAAGTGATCAATCTTAGTACAATCTGATTGGTCGAAGGATGTTCTCAGCTGTTGTAAAACAATCAAAATACACATATAAGAACAAACAAAAAAAAAAACCCTACTAAAATTAATGCCACAAATTATTTATTATTATTTCATTTAATTAATGTTCTTATTGAATCAATAATTATTATTATTATTATTATATGTTAAATGTTTGTTTATTATGCTTTATAAATTTCTGTTTGATAAAACAAATTCTATTTTATATTAAAACTATTATTATTATTACTATTAATAATAATAATCCTGCAATTCTGCTCAAAAGAACCAGCAGATTCCTTCCTACCTCCCCCAGAATTAGCACTTTCTAAATTTTGGTGCTGAACTGCAGAAAAACCCACTTCATGAAGCACTTTGCGAATAAAGAAGAGGTCGACTAGTTAAAGAAAGTACTTTTGGGAAACTCATCCCTGAACAGTATACAGTGGCCGTGCTGGTGATAACATCCTATACACTCGGAGCTGTTCTATCGATTCTATCGATGAATATCAATGCTATTAAAACTACTTTCAGTTTTTAGTATTTTTATATTAAGATTACTATTACGATAAGATTTTTATATTAAGATTACTTACCATCCCATCCCTAGCATTTAGCATTTAATGAATGTTTGAAGACCTTGTATTTTCAGGTCTTTCGTATCATGCAGGGACTATTATACAGCCGACAGCCATGTTAAACAGGCGGTATAATAGATTTCAGCCTTTGGACAGCACAATAATATAAATGATCTATGTTAACTTAAAAAAAAAAAAAAAAAAAAAAGAAAGAAACATTCCACATGTTTGCGATGTTAGACGAGAACAAGTACAGGTAGAAAATAAGCTTGAGTACCACAGTGCAGGTGCACGCGTCTGTGTGTGTGTGTCTGTCCATGAAAATGACAGACGGAAAGGAGCGGTCACTTACTCTGATACTGCTGGGAGTACATGAATGGATTTGGGGCAGTGGGACTCGCACTCACTGGAGACTGCAAACCGAAGGGTGATGAATCGGCCTGAGATAGAGAGAGAAAGAGAGGCAGAGAGGGGAGTTGATGATGATTTCACAGTAGAGGTCATCAAATCATTTGTTCTTCATTAAATGGACCCAAGATACAGCTGGCCTCAGCCCACCTACAATTAAAACATGGAAGTTAGAAGAAACCTAGAATGAACCTCTCATTATAATTGGCTTAGTTGCCAAATGTTTGCTTACCATTAGAACAGTGTTACTGTCACGCCACTGTGATACTGTAATGATCTATTAATGAGAAATTGATTATGCTATTCTACAGTATAGTGAAAAATACAGGCTAAAAAAGCAGGATTGGAATTGGGTGATTTGTTTGCTTTAAATAGAGAAACATTTAAAATGCCAGTTTGGTTTCTTAAAGAGCAGAAAAAAAGGCTATACACAGTAAGTGTGGTTAATAGACACAACCAGAAATGGTGTAACAATGTGAACATTTATTACTTTTTTTTTTAACTATAAAATAATAAAGCATAACCATTATTATTATTATTATTCATTACTACTAGTGGCATTACTATTAATAAAAGTATTATATTTGTATTAACATTAGAAAATAAATAAAACAAAATATACAAAATCAAATCAAATAAAAAATGCCATTTGTTTTAGTTGAAAAGGTGGATTTCACCATTAAAAATATATACATTCTTAGAATAGACAGACTGCTAATATCACCAATCGCTAGTTTGCACAATTACACACTTGTGAGGCAAGGTTGTGTAAATCACTTAAGACCCATAAACATTCATGGATTTAATTAAGACAGAATCTGTGCAGATTTTATTGATATGCTGTAATAATGCAGTGTATGTGAATTCATTCATCCAGTTTGCTCTGCTGATCGTAAGACACTCCACTCCTGTAAGGCACACTGGACTGCAAAACAAACCTGCGCAGGTGTACCATATTGATCAGTGCTCAGGATATTTATAGCATTATATGAGAAGTGAAAGTGTGTTTAGCATGCAGGGGAACAACAGAGCAGACAGCCAGACAGCAGTCAATGCTTCTCTGGAAGAAAATATTAGAAAAGGGGGGGGTAAACAAACAAACAAAAAACAGCTCCTACTGGTGCAAATGGACAGAAAAAAAACAAGTCTGGGAATTTAGGGAAGAAAAATCAGACATGCACTTGTGGTGGGCAGAGGGACGGGGGGAGATCATGCATCCTTGCAAGTGTTTAGGGGCCTTAGTGTTACTATAAAAGAAAAGAGAAGCGTGTGACTTCGATCCAGTACAGGCTAATGACCTCCATTTACTACATCAGCAAAAGGAAAAAGTAATTATTATTATTTAAGTAATTGTATTATTTATTTAATAAATATTAACATCATTGACATGTAAAACGGGTGGGAGGGAGGGTGAGCAAAGACAAAATATGAGAGAATTCAGTGGTTAGCGTTAGTGTTTGTTATTCAGAGAAAATACAAAATAAAATAACAGAAATTAAAGCAAACAGAGCAGTCGAGGTACAATGACGGACAGCCGTGTGTTGAAGCCCCTTTGGCACTGAGCAGTTTTCAGATTCCCCACTTAAACTCACAGGTGTTCTTATGTTCTGAATGTTCTTGATTGTTTATCACAGCACAGCAGCAAGCTGATACAACGTAAAAGAAAATTGAGTATTCATGGTACTGGTTTCGAGAATGAAAAAAAAAATAAAAAAAAAAATAAAAATATATATATATATATATATATATATATATATATATATATATATAAAAAATAAATATATATATATAAGTAATTGGTATCGGACAGATGTTTTAGATTTAGATTTGACTGATATTTTAAACAGATGTTTGATTTATTTCCTCAACACTGATGCTGGACAACTGCACTGAAATACCTGCATTTAATTCAATTTACTGCAGTTAAAACCCTACAGAAATAAATGCTACATTCTCTGGTTGATTCTCTGATAGTAGATGTAGCCCAGACGTCCACATATTTTTCTTTATATTTATGTAACCGCACACACTGTGCAAAGTTTTAGGCATCTGTGAAAATCAGAAGTCCTTATCACTAATACTGGGAATAGATAGTATTAATAACATGCATAGAGAAAGAAGAGGTTTTGCATCACTGTTCATTAAAATATCTCCAAAGCTCTGCTCATGGGAGTCTAGTTAATTAAATCACTGCTTAATGGCGTTAAATCAGGTGAGCTGCTGATGGAATTGAACTGGATGCGTCGAGGAAAAACCTGGATCTAAGCTTTGTTCATCAGACTAGTTCACAAGACCTCGACTACTTTCTTTAAAAAGAGAAATTCTCATTCCTTCTTACTGTATTTCTGTTTACTTGCATCTGTTCTAATGTGATCTTTAACCGTTATAAGCAAATACACTCTCTTATTACTGATAAATACTTTTAAATGATCTGCTTATGTGCTTTAAACTTCTAAACTAGAATTACAGGCTCCAATTTTGCACACATTAACTTTGTAAGTGCAAATAAAAACACCTGGCACCTGTATATTGTTGACCACATATTGCTTCTTACACAGTAGCAGAATATGTGCGTAGTATCTTGCTGGTCAACGCCATATCAGCAGATATTCATGACAACTAGTAGAGATATAATAATTATAATAATCGTCAGTAGTCTACATGGTCATCATCAGGACCTACAAAGTGTGCATTGTAGATCAACTGGTGGTTTAATAAACCTTTTTAGTTCGAGACCTCACTTATCTACTAGGGTCGGTATCAGCAATTGTAGTGCAGAAGGGGCTTCCACTGAGCGTCCTAAATACAGTGTCTCTTTGGTGTGACCCTTCCTTAGACTCCGGTTTCTTGGGAGAGAGAGAGAGTGTTTGTGCGAGTGTGTTTGTGCTGCATGGGCCCAGCTCTGTCTGTACCTGGAGGTCTGTTGCTGGGGCTAGCGGACGAGGGACACTGGGCAGAACTGTTGGGGTTTGGTTACTCCAGGAAGTGACAGTAGAGGCGGCCCTACCCTGAACACAATAGAGACACACATACACGCTCACACACACACGCCCACACACTGCGGCTGCTGTCGGATGAGGAAGAAAACTTTATTTCCTCCCCCCAGGGGATTCTGTAAATTGTGAAGATTATGTATGTGAGGTTGTCGTCAGTTCAGAATCACTGGTGAGTGAGAATGAAGGTTTTCGGGTTTTCTAACAATCCTCATAATCCTACATAATCCTGCTCACGTCTCACTCAGGGTTAGTCAAGAAATGAGCCGGTTCCCCAGAGATCACCATTCTCGAGTAAAAAGGAAGCATGCAAATCAAGATTGTGTGATTTGTGTGTCTCATATTAGCCAAATTTTGTTGATACGATATCTATGTATCCCTTCACATGACAGCTTGTGGTCTGTTCGCAGAAAAAAGGACAGCCTCACAAAGACAACGTTTAAACGTTGTTGACTTTTAATTAAGGGTGCTCTGTGCAAACCGCTATGACGGTGCAAAATCTGCATACTAAAGAGACATTGATAAATAAATATACCCAAAATATATGCTTTCTATTTATAAATGTAAAGCTAGTATTTTTTGCATTTGGGTATATTTACTAACTCTGTACCCCACTATGTACACTATATGTGCATATGTGAGGGTGTTCAGTACCTGCTGGTAATACTGTTGCGTGGGGGCAGCAGGTGTGGGCTGAGGGGGCAGTTGTTGAGGCTGAGGCTGGACTGGCATGTAGGCCTGTGGAGAAATGGCTGCAGGCGCTGCTGGTCGTCTGCTCTGCACCGGCGCTGCGGGGGCCATCTGGGCCACAGCCTGCTGACCCAGAGCCCTGCTCAGACGCTCACGCAATTGCTGCACTGCAACCTATATCAGGAGAAGATAGAAAACAAACAGCAAGACCTCATCAACACCCACACATTCTGGATGAAAACTGCTATTTGAAGTAAGTAATCTGAGTCGGGTGAAACTGCAGCAACACAGCGCCAAGTAGAGCAACCTGAGGACCCACACTCAAACATAGCAAAACACTGACACAGCCAAGACTAAGCCAAACACTTCTGGCAAGATATTTACATGAAAACAAGAGGAAAAAAATAGAAGACAGATGGCTCCTGCGGAATTAGCTACCAAGCCAATAAGCCAGCCTTGCAGAATGAGTTGGAATTAAATCAAGAGTCAACAGACTCTTGCTTTAGTCAACTGCTAATAACTGGCATTGGGTAGATGTTTAGGTTTGACTGAAAACTGATTTGATGATTGGGAAATTGTGTCTTGATGTCCGAATTAATTTTATTGTATATTTTACTACGCATACAAATGCAATGTCAATACAGGTGGATTTAGTCCCAGTTTCTACATTTAATCAACATATATACATATACATATCTGCATGGGCAGATACATTAGTCAACATAGGATAAAAGGCTTTAATCAAATGTCTGCAGCAAGTGTACAACTGACTGATTCTTCCCTGATAAAAAAAAAACACCTAAAGTGTTCTTCCCTCTTTTATATTATATTATAAAAACTCCCTCTCTAATTTTCACTCCCTAATTTTTCAGTGTGCTGCCATTCTCAAACCCGGTCACTCCTTAGACAGTCAAGATTTTTTTTACTTGAACTTTTTTACTGAACTTGCAATACACATGGAAAGAGCAAATGTGGTCCCTAATGAGCACTTTGGGGAAACACAGGACTGGAGTAAATGCTAAATAAGTAGATAAACATGCATATCTGCAGTGTGATTATCAGCAAAATCTGTTGCTAAGCCTGAAGTCACACAGACAATTGCTTGTATTTCCACGTTTGAAAATCAGATTTTCACATTTCTCATGAGGAAGGGATCAATAGAAATTCTTCCATCTTCAATCTTCAATCTTTTCACATTGACTTTCATTGAAAGTTCCTTCTCCTGTTAAGTTGCAATTTTGGAGATCCAAGGTTTCCGCATGAGAACAACAATATGTTGATCATTAGCATTGACGTTTTAACCTCTAATTGGCCTGTGGTCTTGTGATCTTGTAAACCATTATGAGCAGACTCTTCTTGTTGCTTGCTTTCATACTTTTAGCCTGAAGTGTAAAATTACTTTGAGCAGAACTGAATTGTGCTTGCCTGTTCCGTGTTGGTGGGCAGGTAGGAGATAGCAGTCTGCAGGCTGCCCTGAGAAGCCAGCAGGCTGGCATACTGACTCATCTTCTCAGCCAGCAAGGCACCCACAGCAGGGGCCATACCACCCTGAGCCTTCTCCACAGCCTGGCGCAGCACCACCACCTTCTCAACCAGGTGCTAAAGAAAAAAAATTAATAAATAAAAATAAACAGTGGGTCAGTAGTCAGCTTACTCTGGATAAACTCCAGGGCCCACATGAAAAATGGACACGTATTTATGGGCACTCCTCTGCATATTCTCGTGGTGTATCTGCATGTTCTGTAAGAGAATGGATACTCAAAGAACATAGTATAGCGGATACACACAGAACACACTCTTATTATTGGAACTCATTTGTTTCTTCCTAAATCAAGAATAGCATTACTGTGAGGATTTGATTGCGTTTAGTGACAAGAGCATTAGGATCACAAGTACTGGGTGGAGCACCATCCATTATTCCAGAGAACGCAGTCCCACTTTATACCCCTCTAACCCACATCTGGCATTAGGCATGGTGCCAATAGGTTCATACTTTCATACATATTTCTCCAAATAAAATTACCCCTAAAGATCTGACTAGAACCTTTCATATGAAAACACACTTGAGGCATTTTGAAAAAGGACTACATGTGGGAGGTTGTTAACAAGGCCAGGTGCTTGAACTATTATTCTACTTAAATTCATGTGGCTGGCTGCGTGCGAGGTTGTCATAATGGCTGTTAATAGGCTTTCAAGGCAAGAGAAAACCTGTTGAAAGAAACTACTTTAAATAGAGACATAACAGTGCAATGGGGGCATATGGTGTGTTGCGGTAGAGACGCCTTACCTGCAGTGAGAGTGGGCTGCTGGAGTCCTGTGCTTTGGACCAGCAAGACACCAGCTGCTCCATACTGCCTGCACAGATGTAACAGAGACAGGCCTGTGCCTGCAGCTCTGAGTCCTCAGCAGCCTCCAGTCTGGAGCCCAAGAGCCCTGAACACACGGTTCACACACATAAAACACAGTCACTATTAGCTGAGATTTTAAACCACACACAATTAAAAGCAAAAGTTCGAAAGAGTGTGAAGATCTGTTAAACTGGTAAAGTACTTTTACATTGAGTAACATTTCTTCACACTCATAGCTCTCCATTACAAGCATGTTTCTTTATGGGACCAAAAATAGTTTTTCTCAGGCATCCCTCTCATGATGTAAGCATTTTTAACAGCACCAATTCGTGAGGTACAAGTTTCTACTACTTGTTAAGTAAATAAGCTTTCTAACTGAAGAAGAAATCATGTCTTGGATGATCACCTACATTTGGAAATGTGATCATAAAAACTGACTAATCTTTATTATTAATACTGGAGAAGACTCCAGGCCCCTTACTCACCACAGAGAGAGGAGAACTCCTCTGGTTTGGCATAGGTCATGACTGCAGCCAGAGCCTCCTTCCAGTTGTGGAGATCACACGTCTCCAGAATATCCAACCAGTCTTTCATAACCACTGCACTGATGAGCTGCAGGTTGAAAAGCAAGCAAAGCATTATGATTAGTGCCCAGCACCACTAAGCACTACTCCATTCATGGTCACTGAAATACAATTAAAAGGCTACAAATGGGCAACAATATTTACATAATTATGAAAAAATAACATGTCTTCTGAAGGGAGAACATTTAGAAAGTGCTGCAGGGCCTCACCTTGCCAATGTTACTTTGCGTTTTGGCCAAGTACTTTTTCTGAGTCTTTTCAAGCAGCTCTGGCCCACCTGCAATGGCCAGGATGATGCTGTCTGCCATTCGGTTGTCATGGAGACAGAGGTTGACGGCAGCTTCGAAATCCCCAATAAGCAGCGCTTGGGTGATCAGTCTATCTACATCTGCAGCATCAAAGAGACACACAAAAAGCTAAGACCTCTGAAGCATAACATACCAGTACATTAACCAGTTAATAAACAGGAAAGGATTATAGGGAACAGCAAGCCAGAGTGGAGCAAACTATTCGCACTGAACTGTAAGGTTCCAAAACATGGTGTGAACCAAACCATGACCTTTTTTTCTATACCGTTAAACCCTCTGCCTTGTATAATATCATGGCAGGTATAAGCACGAGCATCCTGGTAAAACAGCCTATAAAGGCTGTATGCGTCAACAGCACAAAGCCTAAACCATACAGGTTAAAAATAACCTGAAAGTAAAAGACGTCTGAGACACTTGCCTTGGCTAGCTTTGACGCTAACAGTTTCTGAGAATGGAGACAGGCTCTCCTCGAGTACAGGGATCTGATCAGCAACAGGTTCCTCTTCAGCAACAGGGATCTCCTCCAGTTTCTGGCTCTCCTCGCCTGCTGAAGCGTCCTCCTCTACAACAGGCCCATTTCCCTCCACCTAGGTTATAAGGGGCAGTGTTTACTTATCAATTTCAGGAAGATAGATGGACGCTAATACCAACACAACTTACAATAAAGAGGAATTAAGATACATAAACAAACAAACAAACAAACAAGTACACATAACTATTTCTATATGACGACCACACTCAGGAACACGCAATGCACAGCTGAACATCTACACAAAGAATTACTTTACCTGCCTCACCACCATCAACCTGGCCGCTGATACTGTACTGTACATCATTAAATCCACAGTTCAGAAAGTTCTCATTGATGTTACTTCTCAAAATGGTCATTATTGACAAAAGAGCAACGTTACCTCTCGTTCCAAACACAACACGGAGCAGCACAGTTGACCTCTACCAATGTTCATGCATTACCTTTACAGGGTATCTCCTCCAAACAGCTATATTTGCTCATTGCTACAAACAAACTAGCTGCAAGTCAATTAAAAGGAAAATAATAAGCTTCCACGCAGCCACCATGTTGTCAGCATTCCTGTGTGAGACTCTGAATGATGTTTCGACAACATCTTAACCTTAGTCTTTAAACCAAATCCACAAAAAAGTAGAGAAGGAAGTGATAATGCTGTGCAAGGATCGACAAAAGTGTACTGTAATGCTATCACACAGGGATGCTGTGGCAGGAGACTCAATAACAGCAGGCCGGGTGAAGGTACCTCCTCCAGTGCTGCCTCCTCTTCTGGTGTGTCAGCAGTTGTTAGGTCTACGTTACCAGACTCCTCTTCATCCAAAGGTACAGCATTCAGCTCCAACTCAGGTTCTGGCTCACCATTAACAGGAGAAACGAGGTCCAATTCGGAAGGAGCATGCGGCTCAGCCGCTGGAGTCAAGCCCATTTCCGGCACGGTTTGTAGAGCGACAATAGGAGGTGTGATCATGGGAGGGGCCTGTGGGTCAAGTGGAGGTAAGAAGCCTGGTACAGGTTGAAGGGACATAGGAGTTGCAAACTCCAGCTGAAGGTCAGCCTGTGGTGTGAGACCAGCAGGGGGATGACACACAGATTGTTGCGGGTCAGCCGGTGGAACTAACTGTATAGACTGTGTCTGGCCAATGAGAGGTTCTACAACTAGTGGTGATTCAGGGTGGTCATCATGGGCGCATGATGGAATTACCATGGGTTTAATAATACAAATTTCACCTGGAGTAGATGGCTGAAGCTCAACGGAAGGTGCAAAACTGGCCTGAGAATCAGCCTCTAGATCTGAACATGCTAGACCAGACTCCGAATCAGCACTGGAAGGTGCAAAGAGAGGCACAAAGGGCTGAACAGGCTGGGGCACCAAATCAGTAGATGGTTCAATGAGATGTGTCACATTAAAATCAGACGAGGAGGCCAAAGAAACGGGCTCATAATCAGCTTTGCCGTCCTTAACTTGATTGGCACTAGCAGCAAGCAATGGTTCCTTCACAGCTTCTGTGCAAAGTTCGACCAGCGCCTGGTTTGCAAGCTCCCCATGCAATGTGCGAGGAGATCCCAGCTGGGTAGCGGCAGGAGGCTCAGACTTAGGCAACTGAGCAATTTCTGGCCCAGGAGTAGGAGCACAAGAGAGGGTGGAAACATGGTCGAGTAGAGGAGCAGAAGAAGGCTACACATGCACACCAGGGGTGGGGATGAGATGTGTTGACATTCAGACAAGATTGAGCAAATGATTAAAAAATGAAAAATGACTGCAACCAAATTCCAAATGATATTGAAGAGATTAATGCAAGCATGCGGATGATCGATGAGATTTTCCTGCAGGATTTGGCCTTACTAGCGATCAAAATTTCAAAAGAACGAACCAATCACACAAAATCTTTCCTCTGAATTAAACCCAACTCAAATGTAGCAAAGGTTCAGTAATCTGAAGAACAAAAGTTATTGGACAGAGGGCGAACTCAACAACTGACTACCATTTTCAACACACTTAAGATAAATAAACATGCAATTCCAAGATTGTCCAAGATTTGCATCGATCCTAACCAAACATGAACATGAAAATAATGATATTAATCCTCGTGTTGTCTTAAGGGTCAAAAATGACCTGCCAATAGGTGTTTTCATACAGTCTCAGAATATTACAGAGGGTAATTTTAACATAGAGAACTCTATGCACAATGTTAAATCAAACATTCTATAACAATTAAAACAATCAATCTGAGAACTGCAACTGATCAAATGCTGTGAATCAGCAGAGAGAAGCTTAACGTAGTTCGCTGGATAACAATCTGTTCACAGCAGAACATGTTCGATTCTTTAGATGACAATGACTCATAGCAGGCTAAACACCACAGCGAAGGTCGCGTTCCAGCTAACTGAGGTGCAAATCACACAGGTTTAGAGGACAAAACCGCATACCTGAGAGCACAAAGTCGAGGGAATGGTCTGAGGGGCGTTTTCCCACTGTTTCATTTAAAAGACTGCTTCATTCATATTTGCTTGCTTTCTCTTTCATTTGAACTCAGCTCGTCACTAAACTCGCAACTACTTGGGCCTATATTTTCCCCCACATTTTTTTAGGGTGTGAAATCAAATCAGTGAGCTTCCAAAGTGAAACATCGCCTCTGTTCATACTTCCATGAAAGCTGTACACCATCAGGGTACACAGACTGCATTTGGGTCCTTTTTGACCCTTAGGATAAAGGGTGCATTCAGCATATAAAGACTACACAATGGTTAATAAATTACAATTCAACAATACTTTCAAACTGCTTTAGAACTGAGGTTTCGACATGTCCCACGCAGTGGTTACTAAGTCAACTTCCTTTCTAGCTGTAGAAATAGTTTCACTTCTTCTCCTAAAGTTGTGAAACTAAAAACAGGAAAAGGAAAATAGGTGGCCACTGCAGTCTGACCCCAGAAGCAATCTGCAATAATTAAAACAAGTATCCCTCGAGCTCATAACCTCACCATGAAACCTTGATAAAAACCTTGTCAAAATAAGTAAATAAAAACTCATCTAAGCCCTAGTGTGTGTGTGTGTGTGTGTGTACACTCTTACCTCATTGTCCTTATCTGACTTGAGGTCTCTCCCTTCTAAAGCTGATGCTATCTGAAAACCACAGAAACAAAACAGTTTAGGATGTGCTTTCTGAGAGTGCATGCAGCTAATCAGCAGGTTATTATTATTTTTATGGGACATGTTTATAACGCATTTATGCATTTTAAAAAATGGAAATGATGGTGGCTAAAACAGACACTACAGACGGCACAAACAATGTTTTCTTTGCCTATATCAACATTATAGTCCCAAGCTACTATATTCCAATATTCCAACTGGTGAGACCCAAAAAAACGTTCTCCATGCTTACATATCTAGTTTACCAAAATGGTTGTCAAAACAAGCAATCATAGAAAGTTCCTAACCAAATGTGGTTAGGAACGCAGGACTTTATAGGACATTATAGGATGTCAGCTAAGGATATGAGAACATGCATAAGAATTACCTTTATTGCTAGTTCCTCCTTCTTGTACCCGAGAAGTTCCAAGTATTTTCCCCGAGCATCATCTTCAAAGTGGACCTGAAGATAACAACAACTGAGTTACATTTTTGCCCAAATCACCATAGTTGAGAACAACTGTCCCACCATTATAGAGTGTGAAAACCTGAACACGGCCTTCCTTTGATTGCCTTCATATTTGTTAAAGGAAATTGTAATTTTTATTTGTATTTTCCTTTCCTTACAATCTGAATGTACAATGCTGACTCCACCAGGTCAGTTGCAGGCCACTCTCAATAGACCCAGACCCCGTTTACACCTGGTCATGTCATGGTCATGAATACCCAGATCGTATCCTAATAAGATTTGAGCTACATACGTTTACTCTGGGCAGTCCAATGCATCTGTTGGTTAGTCAGTGTAAAACTACTGTGTGGGATGAAATACACAAATTTGCTCCTTGTGTGGCATTTATTACTGATGTTTGGGTTGTACTGGGAGGGGGTTTTGTTGTCTGGTTGACTCATGCATTGTCGCATGCAGCCCAAATGTGTCTCAGATCATCCCCTGAAGTGGTCTGAGTGATCAGAAGTGTGTCTGGTTTAAATGTGTATTGGCTGTGTTTTCATTTTTGCATTTTTATGATCTAACATATTCCAGATATAATCCTGATACTCAAGAAAAATAAAGTGATCATGTGTAAACAGGGTCACTGTTATTTTCACAACAGCTACTAGATTCTGATAACAGAGGTGTTGAGGGTGAACAGGGTCCTGTAGGCTCATCTAGAGAAACCAGGGAGCTTCAGAGAAACAACTTGTCTTTGATATTCACATAACCACACATCAAAGACCCTGCTCCACCCCTGTCCCCTCCTATATAAGTAAATAAAAGTATGATGTTGAACTGATGTTGAACCGCAGAACTGAGAAGGACTGGGTCTTATAGTAGAAATGACATCAAGAAAAAACTGCATCTTCTTTCTGCACAACTTTTATACCAGGGAACAACACCATCATTATTTTAATATCAAAGACCTACCTTGAGAAAAGCCCAAACGGTCTTCTCAAACTCATTCTGAGCAGCTTCGATCTTCGTCTGGCAGAAATCCACAAAGGTTCCTGCATTGAGGGTGGACTGAAGTTGACTGGAACGCTCTAGGAAATCAGTTTCAGTGACAACCTGGCTAACATGGACGATGTGGGCCACAGGCTGCTGTGGCTGCTGTGGCGGTGGTTTGATGTTCTCCCAAGAGACGAGTTTACCACCAAACTGGAAACAGATAAAAATGGTTCAAACATCAGTGTGTATGACTGTGACTAAATCAGAAGCCAAATTCAGTTCTTGTGTGATGGTGGATTAGGGTGAAACTCACAGCGAATGAAGCTCCTACTGGTCTGCGGATCCACTTGGGTGGTTTCTTCAGCGGTGTGATGGTGCTGTTTGTGGTGGTGGCTTGAGGCAGCTGCAGTGGCGGCAACGCCTGGCCCGTGCCAAAGGGGTCCATGTTGCCGAATGAGGAACTTATCTGGAATATTAATACAGACGCATCCATTGGAGACATAAGGCCAATGATGTCCACTGATCTTCTGTATAATTCACAAACAGCACCAGTGCTGAAATTCTCATGTACCTGATCAGCCTGAGCGGTGTTGACGGCATCATTACTGCCACCCATGATGGAATAGATGCTGATACGTCCATCAAAGGAAGCGGCAGACAGGACGGCCGGGTTCCTGGGGCACCACTGGATGTCGAAGCACCACTGAGAGCTGGTAGGCAGCTCGTAAAGAATCTGGACAGAAGCAATAATTGCACCATAGCCTTTTATATAAGATAACACAGGGCCAAACAATTCTTAAGTTGAGTCCATTTAAATTCTGAGAGATTATATGGAACACTGCTGTCCCAAAATGAATGGACCTCATTCACCAAAATCGTCTTTAGAGTTTTGTTAAATTTGTTCAGGAGAAAAGTCCTAACAAAAGGTCTACGCCAGATTCATGATGTGTTTCTAAGCGCAGAATTGTTCGCAGCTCTTCTCTCATCATGATGGATTCCATTGTTATCGTAAATTGAACAACTAACTCATCTTCTTTTGTGCCATCAATAATATGAATCAGGCACATCTTAAATCACAGGAGAATATCCTTTATTACTCACAAAACAGGCAAACATCTTGGATGTCCATTACCTCAGTTTGAGCTGCTTTTGAGCTCATTTTGGAGAATCAAGCATGATAAAGACAAACGATCTTGTAATTGGCTGTGTAGTGAAGTCACTGCATAAGTTCCCATTTTCATCTTTTGTTATTATTATTATTTTTTTTTTTACCAGATTTTTTGCTTATTTCCTCCCCAATTTGAACTTCCAATTACTCAACCCGTAGGTACTCTTCCCCCCCATCGCATTTGATGCCCATGACACTAATAAGGGTGGAATAGTGAGTCAAGCCTCTCATTCTTCAAACTGATGCCGATGCAACATCACTGGAGGGACACCAACATCAACGCAGCTGGAGGGAGGCACCATATACCTGGCTCCAACACATTGATGGGCAGCATGGCAATGTGGGAGCGCCATTTACCCACCCAGGAGAGAGCAATACCAACTGTGCTCTCTCTGGCCCTCAGCTGTCCATGGGATTCGAACCAGTGATCCTCTAAACAGCGCCAGACGCAGTTCGCTGGGTCACTCGGGGGCTACTACCCACATTTTCATCTTTTGATGTGCAGGACAAATACATTTATTGACACAAATAAAGCTCACTTGATGTGTGAAGTGGCTTAATAGTGGCTTGTTCTACACTATGTACAGCTGTCTCTAACCTCAGCAGTGTTTGGGTTCCAGCAGAGAATACGATTATCTTTCCCACAGCTCAGCAGCAACTCAGGGTCAGCCAGACTCCAAGCAATGGCCAGCACACCCCTGATAACACACAGAGTTTTAAAAACAGTCATCCAAAATGGTATTAGAAGGACAAAACACAGAAGACAACAGAGCCATGAGCTGATAACACTGCTCACAGACAATTACACACTGTACTATACTGTATACTATAAAAAGGGTGCCTTAAGGTGTTCTTTGAACAATATAATAAAAGAAACACTTTTGATTCTTTAAAATAACCATTGTAAATAAACAACAACCGTTAAACTGGTGATTTCATATCTAATAGAGGTCCTTAAAGCTTTGACAGGTTCTTCAGTGCCACTTTTTATGTAAAGCAATCATTGTAATTTATAAGTACCTTTATTTTTAAGGTGTTTAAGAGATTCTGAGAATATCCACAAAAAGCTGGTGCACAAAGAAGTTTGGAGAGACCTTGAAGGACTCCAAATAATCTTTCTGACACTTTCGGAATACCTTGTGTGGTTCTCCAGGACTTTGAGAGGAGAAGTGGCAAATCGCAGATCCCACATTTGGATAACAGGCATGCGGTCGTCTTCTGAGGCCAACGCCAGCTGAGTGGCAACCTCTGGGTTCCAGGCCAGGCCAGAGCAATGCATCTAAACACACAAATATTTCCCTTTAACCACAACATCATGCAAATGAACCACATTACTACGCATGCTACCACTTTCATAAGTAGACAGAGAGACAGACAGCGGACAGACCCTGTTGCTGTGGTCGCTGACTTTGATGATGAGGTCATTCTTCCTTAGGTCCCAGATGGAGGCTCTCCCACCGGGACTGGCTGAGGCAAGAATATGCTGCACCTGGCAGTTCCATGCCACACAGCTAATGTCCTCCAGGGGCTAACAAACAAAAACAATGACAGACAGACATTGGTGACAGACATATTAACAGGGGTGTATTACAGCTTACTGTGAATGACAGGGTTTTATTTTGGGCCTAACATATTAGCTTTTGGCTAAAAAGCAGCACCAGGACACTACAAAGTACTTTTATATGGTTGAAGGTTCTAATAAATATATAATATTGACCCCTTAAGCTGGATCAACAACATTCACATCCCATGGTTATTTACCATATTTTCTGGTGAACAGAAACCAGGACAAGCATGGACAAAGTCCTGCTCATATAAGCGGTGCCCCCTGCAATGGAGATCCACATCCTAACACTTATTGTTCAAAAACCTCATAAAAATAGTTTTTTAAAATGGACTGAATTATGAAGGAAATTCTGAGAAAATCTGTATTTTCCCCCTACAGTTGCGGAGTGCATTGCACTTGTGCTCCACTGCAGTAAATACAAATCATGCCTCCTCGAGGACAGCGGTACATGTGCATTTATGGACAAGATATACACGGTCGTCATCATGCAAGTCACAAAATGCCTAGAGTGGCAATGACAGACACACCACTCTCCCCATTATAAAATGATGCTGAAGCTGCTATTTCAGGGTAAAATTTCTGCACAACTTCTTAAAGAAGTAAGGAGGCCAGGAGGTTAAGACCCTGTTGGAAAACAAAACAGAACAGAGATGAATAAAGAATGTTCACCTGTGATTTCGGCCCTGGAGTCATCGGCGAGCCAAAACTGTTCAAATCCCAGATGTAGATTTCTGACTCATTACCTCCAGAGGCGACCAGGTTCGACTACAGAATAGAAGAGTCCAAGCAACATATTGTTATGGTCATAAAACATATAGCACTAAAGTGGTCATTTCACAAGAGTAGAGGGGGGGGGGGAAATCATAAATAAACTAAAGCTCTTAACTAAAATTTAGGTCATTCGGGACTATTTCTTTTAGCCCACCCTAATAAAATTCTCACACAATATAACAAGTAGCTGCTGTGATTTAAATTTTACAAATGCAGACCAGAAATAGGAGGTTTTGAGGTATACAAGTAGTGACAGGATATTTTTTAATGCAATGTACATAAGTTGGAGAATAAGGCCAGACTATTACCTGAAACAAGTTGACATCAAGAGCTCGAACAGGCCCTGTGTGTTTATCACTCTGGGCTATGACTACTTCACTGTCGCCCGCAATGATCTTGGAAGGGTCATAGAGAATGATGTTGCCCGTCTCTCCCCCAGCAATCAGAACTCCAGAAGGCAGCCCATGTTCATCAGTCCCTTGTGCGCCCCAAACCAGTTTGTGATATCTGGAGAAAGGGAGGAGAAAAGGATGAGTCTGAGCTAAAGATCACAATATTGAAGTCAATAAAATAAAACCGCGCTAACTGAATAAGGAGGACAAGAAGGACAAGATCAGATTCATACTGATTCTGACTGAATATTGCTGGAATTGATGGAAAAAAAAAACAAACATTGACATTAGACAGATGATCAGTTAACATTTATTATATTAACATTCATCATCTCAGCAATAAGAGTGTTTTCACTTGGGAAAAAAATTCAGACCACATTCAAATGGATGCAGGTAAACATAAATACAAAACAAAGCTTAGTTCCAAATTTCTCCGTCATAAAGCACTAATTTACCAAACCAGGTGTCAGATAATAACTATAAACAGTACCAGACTCACATTAGGTGAGCTATGGAGCTGTTTGAATGAAAACAGTGATGGAAAACAAGAATTTTTTATATTAACGTTACTTGCATTTATATATTTATTTATTTTATAAATTCATCAAATGTTTCCCCACTTTTCCCCAATTTGGTACCCCTTTGGTAACTTACAGTGCTCTAGGCACTAGGAGGGTAAGGACTTAACACGTCTCCTCTGATGCATGTGAGCCCAGCTATCGCCTCTTGACGAACTATCAATGACGCAGAATTGTGTTTTGTATTTGTATTTATTCTAAAATTAGTGTTTTACTGAGTAAATAAACACTTAGTTTGTATTTGCCCCAAAATTCCCATATCCGCACAACCAAATAAGAAACACAACAGATGACCAGAAGGGATGAGTGTGCAGTGAGGCTTCTTGTGTTCTTCAATAATCAATACTTTGCTGGCAGATTCCAGAGTAAATCTCTTAATACCCTTAACACTTCAGTACCTCCTCAGTTACGTACCACTCAGACACACTACACTCTTTAGTCTAGATGTGGACCTAGACTAAACTGGAACTTAGATACAAGAAAATCGTGGTCATGAAAGGAGCCCTAAAAATATAACGCTAAGAGATTCAGGGCTCACTGCACATCAATTTCAGAGGAAGACTACAACTGAACGGCTCTGAATCACACCCAACAGCTGGTTCCTCTACACAGCACCAAAACACAACTAATGTGAGACACTGGTTTGATAGTGAGAAAATAACAACAACAGTCATAGGTGACACAGAAGAGGGGGGGGAGAAACCTTTGAGGTGAGGAGAAAGCACCACACGACTTCATGGCCAAACTGGGCTCGGCCAGGTCCAGTTCAAAGATCTCCAGGGAGGCATTGGTGCTAAATGTAGCATCCAGCTGCTGAGCAGAGGTGCCTGAGGGAGAAGGTGAGAAACATTTGTTTGCATTAGAGACATTAGAGAGGCAAATAGGCTCAGTCAACACTTGAAAAGCAGAGAGGTTACACAATTTCTTAGCCGAATCCACCTGAAATATATAAAAAATAAAATGGTAGAATAGCATACATTAGAACCTTAGCATTAGCTACCTAGCTAAAAACAAAACTTCTACTGGAGATGGACTGGAGATACTAAATATAAACTCAACATTTATTAAATGAGCATTTTGCATATCATTTCTTGCTCCTGGGCTTCCTCTACAACCAGGAAGTGGAATTCGTACTCTGTTCCACCAGTAAAGGATGCGCTTTACACATGCATTTTACAAGCTGCGAGAAACAGAACCAGCTTCTACAGTTGCAGAGTAACATTACAGGACTTTTACACAAACAGAACACGTAGCATTATGACGGTTTTGTGAACGTTGTACTGCCTTATATACTGCAGTTATATACTTCAGTTTCTGGCATGCTGAGCCTGGAGTTGCAATGATAGCACCGGCACCAAAGTCACTTCTACCGATTACAGGTCAGTGGTGCTTTAATATGAATCATGAAATCATAATAAAGCTGTTATTTTAACCTAAATATGCTAAATAACACTGCTTTAAGTTGTAAAACTCTGAAAAGTGTTTCATTCGACAATGACGGAGTACTGTTCAGTATTTAGCGCTGTAACACTACAGCTTGTGCTGGTAGTGTTTCAAATAAGTTCTGGTAACAATCCTAACCGGGAATATGGGTTGAAGTATATAATCGTAAGCAAAAGAAAGCAGTAAATAAATTCATAACTGTTTAAAAAAATTAAATAAATAAATTAAAATTCTCCTAACTTGGTGAACTGAAATGATTTTTTACAATATTGAGAAAAGCTTAAGCTTTGTTCGACGCTACACATGATTTTAGATCAGTGTAGATATATGTACATGTAGATTTGTGTGTGTGTGTGTGTGTGCACTATGGCAGCTACACAACTTCCCGTCGGTGTACACAAGGATTAGCTACTAGCTACAGCTAATACTGATAACCTAATATTCAGCTGACTTGGTCAGATTATACATGCAGTTTAATACCTGCATAAAATAAACGACAGTGGGAAAATCAATTCAATTATTTATCACAATTATTTATGCAACAAATAACCACTGGTGAATATTTCATGATCAAGAGAGGCCTAGACTGTGAGCCTCTGGGACTAGGGGATACGATTCCCCAGACATAGGAGACTGAGATCAACTGTGACTCTGAGCTCAAGATCAACTTAAACAGTATAAACATCCAGGAGTTTTTATTCAGAGACTTTACTGTATACGAGTTACCTGCTGCCAAGTAAATCGGGTGTTGCTGTGCTGGGCTCCAAGCCTGGATGGCAGTGCGGTTTATCTCTTTTAGCTTCATCCTACAACAACACCAACAACAAGCACACAGAGGTGTTATCAACTGACACTGTGAGTTGTAATAATCTTTAGGTGCCATGCAAACCGCTTGCTAGTCATAACACTACCAGCAAATGTATCATCCAGGGTAGAACAGTAGGTCACACAATGCACACGCATGCAAATGATAAACTGAGTAAAGGAGAAGTCCACCACTTCCAAAAGTCTCTGTATAATTAAAGGTCTACACCGTAAACAGTCATCCAGAGGTTTTGCACAGGGCTGGGCGATATGGTAAAACTCCACTAGCTATATGACGATATTTAAAGCAATTTTTAACGATACATGTGATCATGGGCTAAATAAATCAGTAGCAACAGAGTCTTAAAAACTACTGTTCAGGTACTCTCCTGTACTGAGCACAGTGATCTTCACTCAACATTTGCTGCACTTAATCTAATTAAACCAGTCTAATTACACTGTTGGTACTGAAACCTGCAGCTGACCAGTGTTCATTAAACACTAACAGTATCCTAGATGCGCTTGGAAAAGCATATTATGTATCACAATAACAAACTATCACATTACTTGCATTTATATATTTATTTATTTTATAAATTCGTCAAATGTTTCCCCCCTTTTCCCCAATTTGGTACCCCTTTAACTTACAGTGCTCTAGGCACTAGGAGGGTAAGGACTTAACACGTCTCCTCTGATGCATGTGAACCCAGCCATCGCCTCTTGACGAACTATCAGTGTGCAGTGAGCGTGTTCGTGTATCACAATAACAAACTATCACGATACAATAAAATATCGTCATATTGCCCAGCTCTAGTTTCCAGTGAAACTGTCTGTTCTAGAGACGCCTATTGAGTCAGATTAGTTCACAGCGGTGGTGATGACAGGAGCCAGACGTCTGATTTAAAAAGCTACATCACAAGCCATCACATAGCCTGATATCTGAGACACTGTTCATAACAGAGTTTTACATTTTTGGCTAAAATATGTGTTATAATTATTCAGAGTGAGGCAGTACATGTAGGGTGTGCTACAGCAACTTAAAGAAAGAAAGGAACCTTGATCCCCACTCCCAATATTTTATATATACTACATATAAAAACGCAAAGGACACAAAGGGTCCACTAACCGTGCTGGATAATCGAGCTGCGCAATATGACGATATTTTATCGTATTGCGATAAATTCTGTTATCGTGATACACTATATGCTTTTTGAGTGTATCAAGGATATCGTCAGCGCTTAAAGAGAACACACTGATCAGCTGCACACTTCATTGCAGACAGTGTTATTAGACTGGTTTCATAAAAAAGTTCAATTTTAAAAGTTCAATTTAAATAAAAAATGTATAATAGTATGGGAGAGTATGTGAATAGTAGTTTTAAGACTATGTGGCTACTGATGTATTTTGTCTGTGATCATATATATATCACAGTTAACATGTCGTTAAATATCGTGATTATAATATTTTACTGTATCACCCACCTCTTCTGGATAGTGAATAAATCGGCTATATTTGTGTTGTACACTTTGTAGCCCCTGTCTCCCATCACCACCACTTCTCTACTATGAACTCCTTTACTAGTTTTAAGCCGCTCTCAGCTACTTTGCTTACATCTTAATGATTCAATATTTGTATTCATTTTTTTATCTAACAAAAATCACATTTCCACTTTATCAAGCTGCTCCTGCTGTGTTTGAGCAAGGAAATCACTACAACACACAGGGCTGCCCAACCCCAGGCATGGCGATCCGCTGCCTTGAGGGGGTTTAGTCCCAGTCTTCTAATCTATCACAGCTAATCTCGTAACGAAGACCTTCAGGACTGTCTGAAGTTAAATGAGCTGGACGTAAACTCTCCAGAACCAGACTTGGGCAATGCTGTATTTCAACACATGTAATGCCCCAGGACCAGGATGGAGGACCACTGGTGTAACCTATTGATCTGTGAGGTAGGCCCAAACTACAGTGATTATGCAGGCTAGGCTTCATAACACAGGCCCAGCATTCCTAGAAAGTCTTGGTGACAGACTGAATTATGAATGCTCTGATGGAGCAGAGCAAACTTCAGGAAGAGTAGCTGGGTGGAGGGGTAGTGCTGGGTGTCTGAACACTTTTGGGCCCAGGCTGGTCTAACTGCAGCTTCTAACGTTGCTGATGATGATGATGATGATGATGATTACGTGGCCTATAGGTTGCACCAGCTCACAGCTCACTGTGCAATCAGGGGTAAAACAGTGGAGCTTTAAATATTGATCAGCTCTTTAGGAAACTGTGATGAGGTTATTATTATTATTATTATTATTATTATCAGATATTATGCAAAAACAAGTGACGTAGAACTTCTTAGACACATGCCTGAGCACTCCTGAGACACTATTTACACACCTGAGAGAAATACTGACAAATTAATGACAGATTTAGACACGTGGTACAATCAAGAGCCCAGCATTAAAGACTAGACTGGGAATAATACCGTTCACCTGGATTAAGGCTACAGGGGCTGCAGCCTGATCAAGTTAGTGCTAGGTTAGCTATAGCTACTGCAGCCGAGCACGAAAACACCCATCGCTGCACCATCGAGTCGGTCACGACGGTCTGTGCAAATGATCAATAAGTCAAAGCAGCACTGATACCAAATAATATCGATTACTGTTCCCATACGACGTACACAAACCTAACTGCACCGTAGCTGAGAAGCTAACCGAGCTATAAAAGCTTCCACGAGACTCCAAAAAGTGCTTACCTTCCCTCTGAGCACTTGTCACGAGCATGCACAAACTCATCCACGCAGTGTGAAATGGTGTAAAACTATAACCGCCGACTTAAAACCCCCCTTTCTTGGCTTTCTAAACTGTGTGGTGAGAGTTAGCGGCTGGCCCGGTTGCACATAGGTACAGTTCCACGTCCCCACTGGCCTCCATCAACGTGGCACAATACTGCCCTCCCCCAGACCAGCACTTCCGCTGAGGCAGCAGGCGTGTGAGTGCAGGAGGCCGCGTCCCAAATCCTCCCTATGCACTACAAAGTGCACTTACTGCGCCCCGTCTCCCTAGGTAACTAGTAAACACTAGTCCGTGCGAGTGCCTGTTCAAAATATAGGCCTAGCCACGAAACAGGAAAATGAACGTGAACGACATAATAACACGTATCTGATCGTGTTCTTTGTTGTTTGCAAAAGCACACTGATGATATAAGAGCTAGGGGGCATGCCCGAGCAAGTGTTTATTAAGACAAGACAAGCATAATCATCATTAGTGTTACACTAGACACACCAGTGACTGTGAGCACACGTGCCCGGAGCGGTGGGCAGCCATTGCTGCAGCGTCTGGGGAGCAGGGAGGGTGAAGGGCCTTGCTTAAGGGCCCAACAGTGGCATCTTGACGAGCATGGGTATCGAACCAGCAACCCTGTCATCAACAGCCCCAAACTCTTACCGCTGAGCCACCACTGCATATGTTATTAACATATTTCAAGTTATTTTGTCTCGATTTTTTGGGAAAAGTAGAAGTACAGAGGGGAATGACTGCATTAAATTAGCATCTCCTTATCAGGCAAGAATGACCCTGGAGCAAGGCCCTTCTCCCCAGGCACTGCAGCACTGGCTGCCCACCACTCCGGGCATGTATGCTCACAACCAAGCATGTCCAGAATCAAAAGCAACACTATAGTGGTTAAGAGCTACTTAGTCAGCTGTCATACCCATATTTTATTATTATTATTATTATTGTCTGGATGATCAGTTTTTCAACCACCTTGACCATCAAAGACCAGCTTAGACCTTCTGAGCTGGATTTTTCAGCAGGGAATAGATTTTTTGGTCTGTATAAATGCTGTGAGCCCTTAAACCAGTCCTTAAGACACTGTGATTAAAATGATCATATGCTGCTCAGTTACGCTACAAATTCACTGTAACTTAAGCCAATCAAATAAAAATTAAACTGCAGTATGGAGTTAACTCAAAACGAAGATCTAACCTATTTGGTAGGGCACAGTTATGACACTAAGACATTTCATAAAAATAAGATTTATGTAGTTCTTTTTAATAATATACAAAAATATTTCATAATTCTTAAATGTTCTGTCATTTTTATGTAAAAAAAAATCTCAAAATAACAATGAGATACTTTCTCATAATAACAATATGCTCTATATCATAAGCATGACATCAAGCACGTCTCAATAAAATATTTTCTCCAATTTTCTCATCATTCTGACATAACGCTCATGAAAGCCATACTTAACAGAAGTCTAGAAAGGCCATTAGTAAGATATATCTGTACAATTATCTCAAGATAACCACAGGTGTTTTCTCATGATCACATCCTTTTATTCTTGTAAAAATAAACATATCCTGACAAGTCAACTCACCCTGTAATCACAAGAAAATTCATTAATAACCGGGTTATTGAACTTGTTCCTTTTGGACACTTTCGGGGGCGCCCTCTATCACCTTAACACACAGGAATACATGACGGAGTAGCATTTCTCCTCACTACATGTCCTCTGTCAGAATCACATCAGGCATATTTTTTCACATTCACTGCCAAATTTCTATCACATCACATTTCCCAATTCTATAAATACCACCTTGTGATCCACTCCAGTGCTGTTTACATGCCGGAAAATCAGCGTTTCCTCAGCTTAGCTTTTTTTATTGTCAAATGGGAATTAAGAGGTTTCCAACCACCAGTTTAACTACCTTCATGAAAGTGGTTTATAGGGGTTTGAAGTGGACCTGCGTGAGAGGGGCACATTGTGACCCCCGCAGCCTGGCAGGCACTGAGGTTAGCTGGTCAGAACCTACAAGGGGTGTAAAGCTGCAAGTGACTTTGGACTTTTCAAATGAGAATTACGAGCTGGACGTACAGCTAATGGACTGTTTATGTACATAATCCTCCTAGTAAAGCACAGGACAAGACACGGTTCATTACTGAACAACCTTTACTTCATCTCTGTCTACAGTTTTAATAGAATTCCTGCATAATTCAGTTGTTGGGATGTAAACAGTCATTCAGAGGGGTTTGATGTGAATTGGCTTGTGATGATGAAGAGTAGAGAAACCTACTGACTTGCTTGATGGGTGATGGGAACAAAGGGTCATGATTTTTACAACATAACTACAGCCTTTTCTTTCCTTTTTATTTCCAAAATTAACATACGCATTTTAATAAGCATTATATATCAATTGTTATGTCGATTATTGTAAAATAGTGCTGGTTCAGCGGTTAGAGCGCCGGAATATCGATAACAGGGTTGTGGGTTCGATTCCCGGGCTCGGCAAGCTGCCACTGTTGGGCCCTTGAGCAAGGCCCTTTACCCTCTCTGCTCCCCGGGTGCTGGAGTTGGCTGCCCACCGCTCTGGGTGTGTGCGTGTGAGTGTGCGTGTGTGCGTGTGAGTGTGTGTTCACTACCAGATGGGTTAAATGCGGAGGACACATTTCGCTGTACAGTCTACAGTGACCAATACGTGCACCTTTACATAATAAGTTTTCTCAAGGTACCATTTTCCCCTGCCCACTGCATGTATTCTTTTGGGCCAAAACCTACTAAACTAAAAACCTCAGATGTCTGGTTTCTATCATCCTCAGTCTGAACTAGTCATTTCTCAACAATCAAATCAAACCACTGTGGATGTCCCTGTTTACACCTCTGCATGTGCATAAAAGTCTGCACCTGAAGCTCGATCTTTAGACAGATCTTGGGGCAGTGGTGCAGTGGGCAGTGGGCAGTGGTGGTTCAGCGGTTAGAGCGCCGGGATATCGATAACAGGGTTGTGGGTTCGATTCGATTCCCGGTTGTGGGTTGTGGGTTGGATTCCCGGGCTCGGCAAGCTGCCACTGTTGGGCCCTTGAGCAAGGCCCTTTACCCTCTCTGCTCCCCGGGCGCTGGAGTTGGCTGCCCACCGCTCTGGGTGTGTGTGTGTGTACTCACTGCCCCTAACACATGTGTGTGTGTTCACTACCAGATGGGTTAAATGCGGAGGACACATTTCGCTGTACACTGTACAGTGACAAATACGTGCACCTTTACCTTTTCCTTTTAACTTGATCCTCATCTCATCCTCAATGATCTTCCTTGGCTTTAAAAAAGAGAAAACAGAGAAAAAGGTTATAATAAATAAGAAAACCTCTCACCATATTAACAGACAACCTAGCTACTTTCCTCAGATGGATTCTCAGACTGAACCCTCATACTGGAGATCTTCATCATTCCCATAAACAGGGTCAGATGGGTAGTGAGTTCAATCATTGGGTCAGTCGCCTTAATGGTAGATAGCTAACTAACTTCGCCATTCATCTACATACTCGTCTAGACTAGTGATCCTCACTAGGAGGAATACGAGACACTAAAGGAAGGACTTTCAGAGGCAGGATTTCCACTAGCTGGCACTACTGCTGTCAGCTGGCTGATGTTAGCTAGCTAGCTGCTCCACGCATTGCTTAAATGTAACGTATTAATTTAATACTCTTTAACGACCCTCAATGTTTATAAAAATCTGAAACGAGTTATGTGAAGTGACTTTATAATCTGTCATTGTTTTATAAACGTCTTACAAACGCTCACCCAAGTCCTGCATTACTGACAACGGGCAAACCCTCATAGTACACCTAGCTGCATGTGGGTCCACGCCTCCGTGGCTCAGACCGGGGCTTCCAGCCTTCATAATAAAAGTCCCATTTACTTTTATTTAGCTACTATTTATTTACTGCCAGCTTTTCACACATTAATAATAATAATAAGGAGGGTTCCTGACAATAAAATAAAATAAAATAAAATAAAATAAAATAAAAATGCATATATATATATATATATATATATATATATATATATATATATATATGTGTGTGTATATATATATATATATATGAACTACAGGTGAGCAATATTATGATATTTATAGAAATTGTGATAAATGTTGCTGAGAGTATCATGGATGCCATCAGTGCTTAAAAAACACAGACCATTAGTTAGATGAAATGCATTAATAGATTAAATTGAAGAATCTACTGGTACCAGTGAATTTGGTCTGCCTAAATCCGACACTAGGAGTGTGAGGACTGGCACATGTCTCCTCCAATGCATGTGAGGTCAACCACTGCCTTTTTTTTCGAGCATCACTGGGCAGCCGGCATGCTCAGAGGAAAGTGCCAGGTCCCCTAATAGATTCCTGTGCTGGACAGAATCACATTTCGAGTGATAAGGGCAGAAAGTGCCATCTTCCCATCCGGAGAGAGCACAGCAAATTGTGGTCTCTCTGACTCAGACCAATGATGGCAAGGCAGCATGGCTTGGGATTCAAACATGTGACCCCTGGGCCATAGTGGCAGCGCAAAAGACTGCTGAGCCATTCAGAGGCCTGGTCTGTTTCGTTTCAGCATGACCAGCCTGACCAAAATAGTCAAATAGTATGAACACGCTGGTCGACTAGCACAAACATGGTCATACTGGTTGACTAGTTGGGTCAGGCTGGTCATGCTGGTAGACCAGCTATACCATCAGACTCCACCAGTGTAGCCTGTTTGCTCTGGCCAGGTTGTTTTTTGTTTTTTTTTCAGCAGGAAAATGACATCCTCTTGTTTGCTAGTGCAGGGCTGCCAAATCTCACAAACCCCTGGATGAATTTGACTGTATGTGTCCGGCACTGCTTAAACATGCACTGGACTGGCAACCCGCTAGTGTGCTAGTGTAAATCTAATACATCATTTTTATTATTTTATTTTTTTAGTTTTAGTGGACGTGTTAACATTAATAATTGGGAATTATTGGGAGCCTGAGGATTTCTGAGTCTACACAATTGTGTGCAGTATATAATTATTGTTATTTTTAAATTATTATTATTTTTTTTTTTTTATTATTTTTATCTTGGCTTCATAATAATAATAAACCACCTTAACCTGGACTCATACCGCGTGTGTGTGTGTGTGTGTGTGTGTGGTTTTTTTTTTAGCTATTTCCCGTGGAGGCTTGTTGTGTTTCCGGACCTGCGTTTTGGGAGTCAGCTGACAGATGTGCGCTGCTTTCCACGCCGCTGCGAGCGTTAAAGCAGCCCAGGGCGAAGATCTAGGGATTTAGGGATTTTCCAGCGCTCTCCTGCGACCCCCCTTTTTCTCGTAATATGAGTACTGGCACCCCCAAATCGCTGCCCTCGTCGGGGCAGAAATCCATCCAGGAGATGTGCCATCCTCTGTCTGCCGAAGAGCCTGTCCTCCCTTCCAGCCCTGATGGAGGGAGCAACGCTAAGGTAAGCAGGCTCCCCATAGCAGCCCCACTCAGCCCGGCTCGCTGGATCTTTACTGGCTCGGTAAATAACGACGTGTGGTTAATTTAGCTTGGGTAAAAACCACAGAGTAAAGGAAAAGCCTGTCAATATTTTGCGTGCACGGAACTGAAGTTGGCTCCTTATTCTCCAGGTTCGCGGTCGAATTTTGCGGTCCACCTTAAATAGCAGTGCGCTGCATTCAGGCGACCACGGGCGCCTCAGTGGAGGTGCCTCATTATTTAAGGTGGAACTGAGAATTGCAGGCTTTGGTGGGGATGCATGCAGTGCCACTTGCTTTGCGCATTTGCTGACAGGTTGTTGTTGCTGCTGTTTTTTATCCTTTTCATTTTTTAGTGATAAATATGGGAATACTGTGCATCGTTAGACTGATTTTTTTTATTTATAAGCCACTGAGATTGAACTGAGCTGTTTAACATGTAAAACAGGCCCATGGTCCACTTCCAGCATTTGGCTGGTCTCAGGTAAAATAATATATTTTTATGCATAATTAATTATTACACAAACTTAATTTTTTATTTAATTTTTAATTATTTGGAGTTAAACAAGCTGTCCCCCATACTGGCATGTAAATAAGCTCTGTTCTGATTGGCTACCCTGTGTTGCACTGTATTTAAAAGGCAGTCTGAGCTTAAACACTCCTTATAATAACAATTTTTCTGAGTTTTAGCTGATATCAGGTGGAAATGTGTCAGTTACACCATAAACACAATATACATGAAACACCTTTATATCAAAAGGACGAGCAAGATGTTAGTTTTCTTAAAGTGCTATGAATGCTATGAAAAGTCTCCACACACATCAGGGTTTATTTGACGACGTCAATAAGCCGAGTTTAATGTGATGAAAGATAAAATTGCTTTAAAAAAAACTCTTGGGCCAAAGAGGACTGATTTCATGTTCATATCCCCCTCACAATAGCACTGTGTTCAGCTGCTCATCACATCATGAGTCGCTTTTGGAGACCATTGTTGATTGTGTGTGGTTTGTCACAAAGACGATAATTCATTCATCAAGACTCTTGTGCACCTCTGCTATCTCCACTTGAGCTGTTGTGGATATCCTACATTTTCTTGAATACATGGGTTTGTGTACCATGTAGATAAAGACAGGAAGGTCAACAGCTGGACTGACCTGATTAGCCTTAAAGATAGGCCAGTGGTTTAGAATGACTTGTAGAGGACGACATGTGGACACTCCTCATTATGCTCTGGATTTAAGATTTATAAATGTTAGTCTTTATTTTATTATTATGATTATTATTATTATATATATTTTTACAAGTGGCTATTGGCAGTTCTGGGCCAGTTTCCTTAAAGTATAATAGTTCATAAAGCAGTATAGTTAAGATAACCTTAACTGGTAGTGAGGGTGTTCAGTGTGATACATGCTCAACCAAGAGTGGTTGAGCATGTATAAGATGCATTTCTTCCTTTTATAAAAAAAACAAACAAATACATGTTTAATATAGTATGTAAACATTGTGCCATTCACTTATCAGTCCATACGCTGTCACAAAAAACAACACTTATATAAATATAGATAAACATATATATTTATTTTTTTAAACCTGCATTGGTTTTGTTATGCCCATTCATGCTGATGTTATGGAGAATATTTTGGCCTGGACAGAAACTGGGTTAGCCAATGAGTTTGGAAGCCTTTTGCATATATTGAAGGTGCAGAAAACAGCCTGTTTAATTATAATGGAAAAATATAGAAATTGTAAATAGTCTGTTTCTATGTTTAAAACAGCACAAACCCCATAAGTGGACCACATAATTATACATTATACAGCGTCATCAGTAGTTGATGACCTAGAGATTAACCCAAGCCACATGTTCTACAGAAGATCACGTTAGGCTGACTGTGAAAACAGGGCGATGTTTTTATTATTATTAATATATATATATATTATTATTTATTTTATTTTTTTTTTATTTTTTTTTTACCATCAGCCCATTTTTAGCCCTGTTTATCATCTGTCAGAAATATGTTAGCCTAAGCTGTGGTTTTCTGAATCTAGGCTAGCTTTTGCCTTTCTTCATGCTGTAATATGAAATCTGATGATGCATAGGTATCATCAAAACTTTGGGAGTAATGAAAAACTACAAAGATCATAAAAAGACTTTAAGTTAAGTTGTTAGCAACTTTAACGTTTTGCAACATGGTTGTCCTGTTGTGCTTAAAAAGACTGAATATTAAGATTCATATGATTCAAGAATATGGGAATTGGGAGCTGATGCTGATATCCACTATTGTTTAAATGCATATCTGTATGAGCATTCCACATTTTAAAATGATCTTTGTCAAAAAGTCTTTATTTTTGCCAGATTGTTCACCCTTATGAAATGCATTATATGCAGATACACAGTAATAATTTCAGACGTTTCTTATTTTATAATCGTAAGACAAGATAATTCACAAAATCTGCAAGTTGGCCAGCATTTGCATTTACTTTATGCAGTTAGCTAGGACACTTTTTGTAGCCCACTAGGAGTCTATCTATTCTTATTTTGGACATTTTCCACATATAGTCCTATGATGTTTTTTTTTTTTTTAAACCGTCTTGCACAAATGGCATGTTTAAAGTCTACCCACAGATCTTCAATCACATATAAGTAACGTATAAGCTTGTTAGAGACCCTTGTCCTGTCCTGACTGACTTCATCACATTTACTTCCAGAACTTACTAATCCATTCTTCCCTCTACCCATGTAAAGTATTCCTGTGTCACTGGCTGCCGCTCAACCTAGAGCAAAATTGCTCAATGCCCTTGCTTAACAGTTGGCAAATGAAATGAAATGAAGTTACTTTTTCTCCTCATGATACCTTTTGGTGAATGTGACCAAACAGGTTACAGGTCACTTTTTCCTTCATCAGTCCACAGCGCTTGTTTCCAAATTGCCTCAGGTTTATCTAGAGACTGCAGACGTTCTGGTCAGCATATAAGCATATGAGTGGTTATTGCGATCTGTAGGGGGGTTGATTCATTTTATAGGCTTTGTAGGTATTAATTGGAAGAACGACTGTTTGTGTGTGGGCAACAAGTAGTATTTAGAATTTAATGTCTGATTTAAAGTGAGTGTATGTGGGTTATATGTAGGGCTGCACAATATGTCGCATTGATATCACAATGTGAGCATGCGCAGTAGTCCCATCGCAGGGCGTGCAATAGCATGAAAGTTAAATAATGAAATAAAACACTTGGATATTATAGCACGATATTTGAAGACATTTATAATACACACTATTAACTGTGATACATGATCACAGATTCTTACAAGCTACTATTCAGATACTCTCCTATACTCAGTACATTGATTTTTATTCAGAATGTGCTGCAGTTTAGCCAATTAAAATAGAATAATTACACTGTTTGTAATGAAACATGCAGTTGATCAGTGTTCTGCAAGCACTGACGATATGGTTAAAGAAAGCATATTGATGTCTTGCGATAAGAAAATGTATCACGATACGATAAAATCCTTTTATATTGACCAGCCCTATGCCCAATATCATTTGTTTTACTCCAGTCTTGGATACGCAGAGGGCATTTTTAATATCAAAACTTGCTGGGTCATTGACCTGATCATTTTTTACCAGAAAACTTTAAAATATCTCAATTTATATATGTCACAGAACAACAAAATATTGCAATATAATTTTTTCCCAAGATCGTGCAGCCCTGTTTACGTGTGGGTTCTTGAGAAAAATGTTTCATTTTAAACATTAAAATGAGAGCTAAGAGTTTTCTGTCCTGAAGCTGACTCTTATTGTGGTCCGGTAAGAGTGGTCTTATTACTAAGGGCTCTCACAGTTGACCTCCTGTTCGGCCCGTAGCATTAGACTTCAGCCCTCCTTCCCCCTCTTTCTGTCTAATATTTTATTTTAGATTAAATTTCACTTCTGTCTTGCAGGGTTTTGCACTTCTGCATGTTTGAGAACTTGTTTCATGGCTCTTATGTATGTATGGCATGCAGTCAGGAAAATGCTGTCACAGTTTCCTAAGTACCGGATCTGAAAGCAGGATCTTGGCCACAGTAATGCTTTTTGGCAGAATCCCTCTCGTCCTTACTTACTGTTTTTTAGCCTCGGCTTCAAGACGCACAAAACCTCAGTAGGTTTCAGTTCATCTACAGTGACTGCTTCACAGCACGGCGGGGTGATTTATTAATAAAAAATTGAAGACAGGCCAATTAGTGATCAGGAATGAAATGCTGCTTTATTTAAGACCTACGCATGTCACTGGCATTAAGACAGTTTTTGTTATTTAGAGATCATTATAGGGATTAGCCTACATGAGTGATATTGGTGCCGACTGCGCCTGCCATCGCTTTAATTCTCTGTGGCTTGTGCCTGTAATAAAATAAGTAATTAGAGATGACACTGGTCTGATACCCAGTATCTGTACCGGGCTGAAACCAGCAGAAAATACTGCATTGTATATGTATAGAGAGAACTGATAGGGTTCAAATCAAATCTAGCCTAAAAATACTACTTATGTAGTTTGCCAGGTGTTATAGGGCCATTTTACCAGTGGTTCTGAAAAATATAGATGCCTCAAAGGGTTCACTGAGTGTTTTCATGGAAGAACCATGGAAGAACTCTCTGAAGCACCTTAATTTTTAAGATTGTAGAATCCCCTACTACTACTACTACTTTCATTGTAAGTTAAATTTAGACCTGAATTTTGAGTTCTTAAACCCGCTTGTTCTTAACCTGCGTTCTCAGCCTGCCTGTAGATCATATTCCAAAATCATGCCCCAACAGCCCCTGGAGCCTTTAAAAAGAAAAACAAATCTGATCAGAGCATTTCTTTCTTCTGACGAGATACTATTTGGCACTGGTGTTGGTCTTTGCCCTCCCAGTGTCAGCATAATCGCATAGGGGGATAGGGGGAGAGTATATATGGGTTCGGTAATGGGCGTAATGGCGATCCAAATTGAGGGGGGTGGGGGGGTGCAGGTATTTTTACTGCAGTAGTCCGACATCAACCGAACCTTCGGCTCTTCTGGAGTTCGATAAGTGAATCATTTTAATTTTGTTTATTTAATTAATTTATTTTTAGATCAGCTATCCCCCATAGAGTTGCAAAATAATGTCAAGTTTAACTGAAGTAAACCGAACATACAGGCATATAGAAATGAAGCTGTAAGGTCACCAGGCTTTGAACCGACAATCTCCCGATTGTTGTGCAAATTCCTAAACGGCTGCACCGCTGTGGAGCGTTAGAGTGGATAGATACAGCAGCTCTAAGCAGTGGGTAGTTAATTAGGTATTAGCAGGGCCAATTATACTCTCTTCTTCTCCCAGTCACGTATGGCTGACTGATCAAACTCACATCATCTCCTGACGATAGGGCCAGTGCTTGGACAGTTGCGCTATTTGAAAGCACTCAAAACTGGATATGGTTTTAACATTGAAAAAAGCAAATGTGTTTTTGTGTCATCTTGAGGTGCAAGTCATAGTTTCTTGGCTTGATGAAAACAGAGAAGCAATCTGCAGGCATACAGATGCTGAGGCTGTAATTGATGGATGGCCAGCCAGCCGACTGCTGGGGGAAAAAAGCTGGCAGACCAGGAGAAACTTCAGAACCCCCAGAGTAATCTTGTTATACGATGCCCTTTAACCCTCACTGTGACGACACACACACACACATTTCTTTACGAAACACCTGCAAAACACACACATGCAGACGAGCACACACACACTGCCCTGCTGTTATCCAAGAATGAGAAGAATTTGATTTAGTCTAGAAACTACATTTATTTTAAAGGTGTTCTTTTAAACAAGAAACTCTGGTTCACGCCTTCATGAATCTTGGATACTTGGTGAAGTGTGGTTCTGTTGTGAGCTCATTCAGAAGGTAATCCACCTGCCTACAGCAGTTTAACTGCGATCAATCATCTAGAAGTTATGATCACAAGTAGTAAACATTGCCTCTGTAGCCTAAAAAAAAAAACATTAATGTTTGGCATATCTAGTAATTGGTTTACACTACATGATTTTTACCCTGATTTTTTTTTAGCCCCAGTTGTCTGGCTGACGGTCTGTGCAGGTTGGCTCTAGTCAGAGTCGACAGTTGGGGAGCGAGTCGAGTAGTGTGTAAGAGGTGCAGCCTCAGATTTTTGGACCCGACTCTGAGCCTAATGTAGTAGTGCATACTGGTCAGCGAATCAACCTGAACAGGTCCCTGCAGTGTTCAGACAGCGCAGTTTCTAATGTTAAATGATACAGCAGCTACATTCTGGTGCGAGTACATATCTGATTCTGCAGCACCGGTTAAGGTGGACCAGAAATTTGGATATGAAGCCAACATCTACCTAGTCTTTCATCGCTCGTTCTGAGCGAGTCTTTGGTCATCTTGCACTGTTCACTGCTTGTTCTCTGCTTGTTCAACTCGTAACCGCAAATGGTCTATGATGTTTAGGTCTGGCCACTGTGAGGGCCCGTTCTAAAAGCTGCAGGCAGTTTGGAGCTATGTTTTGGATCATTAACCTGTTGTAGAGCCTTGCAACAGAGGATTTGATATTTGTTGGTAATTTGTGCAGTGCATGCCTTCCTCAATTTGTGCAATGGCACAGTGCAACCCTAAAGCGTGATAGATCCACCCTCATGATCACAGTTTTCATTAAATGCAAATCCTTGCTGATTTTGGTCAAATAGTTAATGTATTTAAACTCTTGTGGTTTGTCTAGATGTTCTGCTACATGCATGAGGGTCACAAGTGTGCGTATCGTGCAGCTCTAGCCTGCAGTATACTTTGGTGCTCCAGGATTCAGTGGTAATAACAAGGTGACTCTGTCCCCTATTTACAGTGGTGAACCCAACCCAGGCTGACTTGGAATGTCTTACTGTCTCTTCCCACACAGTCTGTGGGTAAAGACTGTGACCGTTTGCATCATATCACAATTCACTTGAGTTGCTGGAGGCTCAGGAGTCTCTCATTCGCTCAAGTCACCTTCTAGCATTGTCAACAAAGAGGTCGTAGTGAATCACAGTGATTCACAGTTCATATTACAGAGAGACAGCTAGGCTGGAAAAAAGTTGAGTTGAGTTCACATGAGTGAAGATATGGTTCATAAACATAATTTTGTTTTCAGTTATACACGAAATGAATAAAAGTACATTCAAAGAACATGAACATGTTGTGCTGCTTCTGAAATCAAGGGTATAAAGCGTGTATTTACTTTTGTTGGAGTACCTGTCTCTACTGTCCAGTGAAGGTTTTCTACTAGATTTTGGAGGAGAATTTCTGGGAGATTTTGATCCGGCATCCGGCGAAAAGAGTGTTAGTGAGGTCAGGATGCTGGGTGATAACCATCCCACCTTATCCCAAATGTATTAAGCAGAGCACAATCACTCCAGGGAGCACAGTTCCACTGCTCCACAGCTCAATGCTGGGAGGGCTTTGTACCCCTCTAGCCCACTCCTGGCATTAGGCATAGTGCCAATAGGTAAGTGATTATCTGCTCAAGTGAGTCTTCTATTCTATTGGCAATGTGTCTCCACAGGAACTAGCTACATGTGCATTTGCACACCTGTGTCAGCTAAACTTAATAAAGCTGAATGCATTCATTAGAAGGGGTGTCCACAAACATTTGGCAATTTTGTGAATATCAGCATTCATAGAAATGCAAACATGCAATCTGCTATGAATGAACTCATAGGGGAACTGTGTGCTGATGCCAATGTCAGATTTCTTTGTGTATATATCTGCTGGTGTGTAGACAGAAATGGCAATTTATCATTAAATATCATATTAAAGCATGAGTCAAATCTGCACTTCAACACGGTTTGTTCTTCCCTTCAACTACTACTATTCTTATTAGTGACCTAGTGTTCTTCTGTTCTCCCCCTTTAGGACTTGAGCCTCCCCAATGGTAACGCAGTGGACACGTCAAGCCCCGCTTCTTCCTCCTCCCTGCTAAATCGGTTGCAGCTGGACGATGACCTCGACGGAGAGACGCGTGACCTCTTTGTGACCGTGGACGATCCAAAGAAACATGTGTCCACCATGGAGACATACATCACTTACAGAGTGTCCACTAAGGTCAGCAGAGAAGGGGTTAAGTCAACAATTGGGTTTAGAGTTTATTTATTTATTAAGCTTAGGTTCGAGTATTTTATCACCTTAAACATTGTATTTTTCCTACAAATCAAATGTAGGTAAAATATAATATCGACCTAAGCCTGACATGCTAACTATATATTTGTGGTGATATTGTCCTAGAAATAATTGCAATTAATAATGATTGTCATTTTAAGACCTTTGTATTTAATAGAATGTCATAATACTGCAGTTACACCTTTCTACAGAGTAATGTAGAGTAACTTTGAAATATTATTACTATTCAGACATTGGACTTGGAATAAAAAAAAAACAAATTTAATATTGTATATAAATAAAACATAAATAACTACTGTTTGAAACAAATGTCAACATACCGGCTTGTTCACGTTAATGAGCTCATCTTGCAAAGTAAGCACAATGGGCAGTTTCAAGGTCAGCAAAACTTTTTAAGGCCATGTGCATATTGTACGATGAGATGATGATGATGTAATTATTTTGCCTATATTGGCCTGATTGTAGAGAAGATGACTCCTAGATTACATACAGAAGTGAAAGAAAATTGAATTTACAAATTGGCCTTCTTGCTCCTGGGCTTTCCCTACAGTTGGGAGGTGTAATTCACGAGACACCACTAAAGGACATTTCTGGATAAGCTGAGAGATACAGAAAGTGAAAGAAGCTTGTGGACTGAGGTGTTTGAGTAGTATTACAGGATTACAGCGTTACTCAGTTCTCACGAGCGTTATCCTGTATCTTCAGCAAATGGACATAGAACAGTTAGCAGCATGCTGAGCCTGGATTCGCAGTGACTGTGCCGCTGTTCTCCTTATTACAATAATTTTGATGCTACTATTTTATGGTTAAAATGCGACATAGTGTTGCTTTTTTTTATTGCTGAAATAATAATTAGTTTACTAATAAGTTAACAAAACTAGAAGAATTAGAAGTTTTATTGCAGCTAGTTTAGCTTGTTTTTATGTCGATACTCCAGTTTATCTTTAGCATTGTTTATTTTTCATTTTTATTCTGCTTGTGACGTCTGTCTTGTTATAGTTATAGGTATTAAGTTGGAAAATGATATTAACCTATACAAATTTCTATTTTTTTAATACTGTTAAAAACTTGGGTTAGCTTTACAAAACATTTTAGTTAAAAACTATATTTTAATGGATTATTATTATTTAATTACATTTTTGCTAGTGAAATGTTTTGTGTACTAAAATTAATATGGTTGCAACTTGCTGGTTGTTAATTCAGTTTTATACCATATTAAATGCTTTCTCATTAAGTTCAATGGGATTAGTCCAGCAGTCAACAATTAAACACATTTGTGGTTGGAGCATGGATGGGTTATTTGTGTTGAGTGAAGATGCCTCTTGTTAATCCTATCCCTGTTGTCATTAATACAAGAGAAATTCAGCGTTTGAGCCTGGTAGGTACTAATTGTAATGGCCTGATATCAGGTGTCTGGCCAGACGGAGGCGTTTCCAGGGCTGAGAAGAAGACCGTTGAATGCAGTTTAGCAGTAATATGATGTATCACGGCAACCAGGTGGACTGATAAGACCTGCTGTGGTGATGGCGTCTCAGTTAAAGCCGCCTCGGACGCACAAGCTAATGAGAGCCGAGCAGAGATGTTAAGATGGAATACACAGTCAGTAATGAGAGAATTTCGGTCCTCGGGCTTTGACACTTTTGATGCATTAGTCTGTGAAAAGATCTGCATTTAGGAAGCCCAGTTTCTTGCCTTCGTTTTTTTCTTTGAAGGGAGAGAAAATGAAGAGCTGCCGGAGGGATATTGGTCTGATTAGCGGCGTGTTGATCTTCTCCTGATGACTGTTTGCTGACTGTCCTGAGTGACTGTGGTCTACAGCGTTAGTGGAAATTTTTGCAGTGGTTAATGGATAACCAGCCCATTATCTCTCAGGCAGAAAGGGTTTCACGGAAAGCCCACCGTTTTCTCTGTACGAAACCTTTTTTAAAAGACATTAAAAGCATTTCCCTTTGTTGTTCCTTTTTTTTTTTTTTTTTAATGAAAATGATGTAGAATATGGTTTGGGGTAACCTCCCCAACATGACCACAACTAAAAAACAGATTTGCTCACATACTCTTATCCTTAGGCCTTACTTATCAAGTTCAGCCAGAATTACAGATTTCAGTACCATACGTGTTCAGAAAATAAGGGATATAAACACTGGTCTGACATAACATTAGCACCATTATCTGTCAAGGGATGTATTCGACAGCAGGTGTACAGTCGGTTGGGCAAGCGTAAGAATCTGAGACACAGAATCATGAGCCAAATTATAATTGCTAGATGACTGGGTCAGAACATCTCCAAAACATGAGACAGGTCTTGTGTGGTGTTGCCGGAATGCAGTGGCCAGTACCTACCAAAAGTGGTTCAAGAAAGGACAACCGGTAAAGGGTCATTGATGTGACACATGGAGACTCCACCTGACAACTTTATAGGATCTCCTGATAACGTCTTAGTGCCAGATACCACAGAATGCCTTCAGAGGTCTTGTGGAGTGTGTGACTTAAATGGTCAGATCTGTTCTGGTGGCACAAGGAGAACCTTCTCAGTACCTTCTAAACCTTAAATGGAAGTCAACATGAAACAAAAATAGGAATAGTTTTGGAGCATTTTTGGTCTATTCATGAAATTATGGCAATGTAAAGAAATGGACAAACTCCCATTGTGTCAAAAAGTGAAAAAAACACAAATGGAGGTACAGTGACCATGTTTTTTATATATATATATATATATATATATATATATATATATATATATATATATATATATATATATATATATATAATATAAAAACTTAGGGCTGCCCAATGATGTTTGTTATTAATTTTAGTAATACTGACATCAGAGGGATTGTTGTGCTAATGAGCCCTCTGACCAATCGCATAGTGTGGGTTTTTTTTTTTTTTTCATTTTGACCAATTACAGCTCCCAGTGATTGTTTTAAAGGTTTTAAAGGCTAAAACTCAAGTTGTCAAATTAATGTTAGCTTTATAGCTTCAGTTTAAAACTAAAGAAGCGACATTTGAAGGATGCCAAATTTGTATTGGCTGATCAATTACATCTGCAGTGAGTGGAAAATTGTGTAAATTTGACTTTGGCCAAACCAAACACTTTAATGACTCATGGTATTTATGGTATCAGATATTAATGTAAATGGAAGTGAATTATTTTGGTTTTAAAAGGTGCAAATGTTTTATCCTGTCCTCATATTAAGTCACTTGTGTTTTCTTTAACTATATTACACAACAGGACTCCATATATGTAGCACTGTAATTGCAGTGCTGGTGTCCTGTCCATATTGTGCAGCCATAAAGTTGGTAGTCCATATTGTGCAAGGCTTGCTAACACTCTAATAATCTGCATTATCTGATCTACAGACCACCAGAACGGAGTTCGACCTGCCAGAGTACTCCGTGAGGAGACGCTACCAGGATTTTGACTGGCTAAGAAACAAGCTAGAGGACAGCCAGCCAACCCATCTCATTCCAGTAGGTAGATCCTCAAACTACTGGAAACTACCCTGGATTTCATCAAGTGGTCATAAACCTCCAGCACAGCACAGGAGTAACTGAGCTATATTTGTGGCCTCTGGCTGTATTGGCAAGAATAATTATCCAGCTTCAAGCTGAGATAGCATACACAATTCTTCCAGTCCATGCTCATTAGCTTGGAAATCTATCGTCCTAGAACACAAACTGACTTTTTTCCCCCGTGTGTGTGTGTGTCTGTGTGTATTTTGCTGTTGCCTCCAAAGCCCTTGCCTGAGAAGTTTGTGATGAAAGGAGTGGTGGATCGGTTTTCAGAGGAGTTTGTTGAGACGAGAAGGAAAGCACTGGACAAGTTCCTCAAGCGGGTTGCGGACCACCCGGTCCTTTCTTTCAACGAGCACTTCAGTGTCTTCCTATCAGCCAAGGTCAGTGCTCGTGAAAGAATACACTATATGTCCAAATGTTTGTGGACACTGCTTCTAATGAATGCATTTAGCTTATTTAGGTTGCACCCATTGCTGACACAGATGTGCACACACACACACACACACACACACACACACACACACACACACACACACACACACACACACATACATACATACATACATACATACATACATACATATATCCTTGATTTCAGAATAAACAATGAATGAGAAGGTGTCCCAATACCTCTGTCCATGTGGTCAGTGTCTGTTAGGCTCTTTAGGATTCTAAGGACCATTTAAGGAATCAAATGGCTGCTGGTTTGAGGAGCAACATGTACACCAGGCACTGCTGACTGAGCTACAATTCCTGACCTTCCCCTGACAGGATTGTGGCCATGTCCTTGAGGAAAGTGCTTCTAGGAAAGAGACTAAATTAATATTCCATGGCAGGACAAAACTCTCCTGACCCAGAGGTTTTAAAGGTCATTTCATTGCCAAGCGAACATTTTGTCACCTCTTTCAATTGCCAAATAATTCATAATAAACATCGGCCATATCATTTTATATGATAATAACTTATGTAATATAACTATAATAAACATATAATTTTATATGATAATAACTTATGTAATATAACTATAATAAACATGTCGTTTTATATGGGCAAAAAATTAAAAGCCTTGATGACTTCAGTTAAACAGTGCTTTACTGACTGAGGTTGTAATCCGTTATCTACTCTGAAATGTGCTGGTCAGAATTAAGTCAATATCATCAAGACCGTCTAGTATTTTTTTTTTTTTCTCTGAGTTGATGTAATATGCAAACACACACCCCAGGTAGAACTTCAGAAAAAATTGCAAATAAATATTGAATATGTACCCCTTCGCATGCTTCTGTAATATTTTGTAATATAACCTGTGTAGTCATATGCAAATATTTAGGCACCCCTAGTCAAATTAAGTGGTTTGTCCTAATTTCATTAATATTCACATGTATTTTAAAACTAAAACTAAATACAAACACACATATGCACAATGTAATAGTTAAATTAGTTTGCTGTATTTAAAATAAATTAATAAAACAATGTAGCATGTACAAGATTTTTTATTATTTTATATATTTGGTAATAAACAGAAACTCTTTAGATGTAGCATGTACTAAATTATGGTACATTTTAATATGTTAATTCTTCTATAATTAGCAAAATTTTGTCAAATAAAAAGAACTTGCACTCTGAAAATGTAGGAAAATGTCATATTTAAGTTTCTTTTAGTGTATTTGTTCACTCATTGTACAACGAAACATGTCATTTGGACTGGAGTGCTGAATCTCTGTCTATAACTGTACAGAACAGCGAGTGAGACAGTCAGTCTAAAACCTGCGTCTGCGGGTGATGTAGTTTATCACTGTGCTGAGGGCCGTGGCAGTGCGCTGGAATGTGGAGGCCACTAGTGCAGTTTATCAAACTCACTAATGGCTTTTCATTATTGACCTTGTGACAAAAAGTCAGGTGTAATTACTCTTCTAGGAACTTTGTGAAGATGGCCAACAGCGGTTATTAATAAGACTAATGTTACAGTGCTGTGAAATATTGATTTCTGGAAGAGTTTCGCACAATCCCTACAAGCTCTGAAAGCAGGTCCCGGCACCACTCCGGGGGCTTGACTTCTAGTCTTTTGTACATTTGCTTCAGTGGAAGGAAGTCTCACGTGTCTCACTGTTTGTTTTGTGTAGGATCTGAATAAGAGGCAAGGCCTGGCTCTGCTGTCCAAGATGGGCGAGTCTGTGAAATATGTGACGGGCGGCTACAAGCTGAGAGCAAGGCCGGTGGAGTTTGCGGCCATGGGGGACTATCTGGACGTGTTCACACAGAAGCTGGGCACCATCGACAGAATAGCACAGAGGATCATCAAAGAGCAGTCAGGTAAAGCCTGATTAGAGCTGATGACTCCTACAGGAGGGGTTCGATGGAAGATGTTAACCCCTCCCCCTTCACTTCACTTGAAGTGAATAACCACCCGAACTCCTCTCAGGCCACGCAAAGTACGTTGAAGTTTCATTAAGGTTTTCTAGACTAATGTAAATGTAGTTTTGGGTGCAGAATGACTTACTGTGACGTATGAACATTAACATCATAACTTCACTGTGTAGCTCACACTGAGGTTAGATGTGGTCCCGAATTCTGGTTTCCCCAGCCAAAATCCAGCTCTCCTGTACCTGAGTGGATGTGATGTTTTCATTAAAAATAAAATTTACCATTACAGTCAGATTGTTTGCATGACTTTAGCTGCTGCTCTGTGTAGAAAGTGGTGTCGAATTTGGCACTAGACATGTGACAGGGGCTACAAGCTGACAGCGTAGGGTTTGTACATTTTTACAGTTCACAGTAAGCTGTACTGTGCTAGAAGTGGGAGATATGATTACATTTGTCATATTTTTTTATTAATTACATCTTAATACATCACAATATGTATTTCTGAGCATAATGTTAATATTGTCAGTATGTCTTGAACATGGCACAACTGCACGATTCATTACAAACGGAGCATAAAGCGTGCTGGTTAATCAGATCTAGTGCAGTGTGTGTGTGTGGGGGGGGGTCTCCAGTTCAAATTTAAATCCGGTTAAATTTGTGACCAATTGCTCACCTCTATATTCAGCCTAAACCACATTGACAAGTCTGTGCTCTGTATGGAGACCTGGATGTGGTTTCAGTGGGTTGAGAGAACTGCATGTATCGCACAAATCTAAAAAGCTAAATTTGGACACCTCAGATACTGGCTGATTATCTACATCTATGTTAAGTGAAATATTGTGTTGCTAGTCTTTTTTGCCAAACCACATCTTTACAGCACAACACTGTGATTTACATGATGGCTCTTACTATAGTGAGCATGTTCAAGTAGCAAGTTTTCAGAGTAATGTAGTGAATACAGTGAATTTATAGTGAATACAACCACACAAATATAATAAATTAACTTTTTTTTTTTTTAAGTGTAATTTCTCTCCCTTGTGTTTTTCTCCTCAGAGTACTTGGTGGAGCTGAGAGAGTATGGCCCAGTCTACTCGTCTTGGGCCTCTTCTGAGGAGGTGCTGCAAGAGCCACTGGACGGGGTTGGGGGCTGTGTGGCTAACTGCTGCAGTGCGCTGGAGGAGCTGACCGAGGACATGAGCGAGGACTTCCTGCCTGTATTGCGAGAGTACATCCTCTACATCGAGTCTATGAAGGTAAATGAAGATGGTTCACATGAGCAAGGACTTCCTGTCTGTTTTGCAAGAGAACATCATCTACATCAAGTCTGGGAGATTGGTGTAGTGTGGTGGGTAACAGCATTGCTGTCCTTGTGGCAGGGAAACTGGGGTTCGATTTCCTGGCCGGGCAAGCATACCACTGTACACTAGTGAGTTATTCCCAGTTCGGCTCAGATCATCAGCAGAAAAGACCGGCTTTGTTTATATTAATGACTTTTATTTTGACCTGGTCTGGTAGTGTGGAGTGATTGCCTCTCTGTCTCGTTCCACAGTTAAAGTTAATTGTGGAGTCGGTGGTCCTGAGTTTGACTTACCCGAAGATTCCTCCTGTTTACACTCAGTCTGTGTCCATATAAGACTCTCACAACTCACACTAACAGAACTCTGCTCTCCACTCACACACCAGAGTGATGGAGCTGCAGATGTGTGGCCGTACTCAATGTGTTACGATGGAGGGGGGGGGGGCGCGGAAGCCGGAACGCTGTTGCACTGTTGCTCCTGTCATTTGTTTGTTTGTGTGTTTGTTTTTTTCTTTCATGGCAGAGCTGTGTATTGGTAAGTGCTGTCAGAGCTGCTGACATTTCTGCACGACTCAGCTCCCCATGCCTCTGCCCTTTGACCTGCTGGAGTCTCTCGCTTGCTCTCTCATGCATTCTTTCTCGCTCTCTCTTTCCCTGTTTCTCTCACTGTCTTGGACACACTCTAGCTCTCTTGCTGTCTGTCTCTTTTCTGATCACCCTCTTTCTTTGTCTTGCTTACTCAACCCCCACCCCTCCCTCTTTCTCCCTCTCTCTCCCCCTCTTTCTCTCTCTTTTTATCCTTTTTACACACACACACTCTCACACACACTCTCACACACACTCTCACACACACACACACACACACACACACACTTGCTCTTCTTGCTTGGCCAAAAAAAAAAAGAGGACCTCAGCAGATGATGTTTCCTCCTGCAGCGTTTTGCAAGACAGGTTCTAAAAAAAATAAAAAAGAGAAAGAGGGGAAGGGGAAGGACAGTGACAGTCAGTGAGGGAAAATGGAGCCTCCATGACAGTATTGAAACCTCTCTCTCTCTCACTCTCTCTCTCAATCACATACTCACTCACAAGCTTTCGGTTATTGTCTTCATCTACAAAGCAGTACTTTATGTACAACTACAGCTAAATGTCTGCTGATTAATTTATGGAGCCCCCGGGTCAAGAGTGATGCTCCACTAACACAAATCACTTCACGAAGATCATCTAATAAAATCCAGAAGAGAAGTCTCTCTGACTTTTTGCTTCAAGCTAACGCTCCTGTTTGTGTAGGGATAAGCTCATGGCCATAATAGTGCAGAGGCTCAGGTTTTATGAGGTGTAGTTTTGACGCTCCTTTGATTTGCACGGCTTTATCCGTCATCATTCAAAAACAGCTGCAGCCATTTTTTAAGGAGGCTTCAACTTAAAAACACATCAGTCTTCACAGCGGGCAGAAAGCACTCTTCTCTTTGTGTCGACGGTAGTCTTTTCTACAGGGTTCTAATGAGAACACATTGGGCGGCTCAGCGTTTCTGTGCTGCTGACTGGATGTTGTTAATTTTTTCCAATCGTGGGGGCCATCATTCTTCCCCCCGGAGTGCCTCCGAAGACAGTTCAGCAGAAGTCTACTGGCCAGGATTTATGAGAAGAGGCTAGAAGCTGTTCTAATAGCTTCCACATCAGAGCCATTTCTTTGCGCGAGTGCAATTACGCTAAACATTGAGCCGTGAACTCATTTCAGAAACCCAACCAGGAGTGGGACTTTTAAATAAGGCCGGCGTAACGGCAGTTTGATCCTTAAAGCAGAATCACTGTAGGATTTTAATCATGGAAGGTTGGCAGGTTGTTTTGTGGCGCTAATGTGCGATGGTTGAGTCATGTTGCTACCTACTCTGTTTGCAGAATGTTTTAAAGAAGAGGGACCAAGTCCAGGCGGAGTATGAGGCCAAGCTGGAAGCTGTCGCGTTCCGGGAGGACAAGAAAACCCCAGTAGGTTTAAAAATGCACATCAGTGATTTTCTCAGAAATCTGTGGTTGTCATTTTGCTGCACATTTGAGTCATTTACTTAATTACTTATATAAAGTTCTAGAATGTATCAGTCCAGTGTATTGGTATGTATATGTACCATGCTGTGTTAGCATGGAGCTAATATTGGTGGCTGGAGTATTGCTTTGGATGTTGTTTTATTGGTCCATTCATCATGACATTTGTAACACAATGTAAAGCTTCATTAGAATTGGAAAAATTGAGATATACAGTTTGAATAACAGTGATGATGTTTAAAGAATAGTTTGGCAAAAAAAAGAAATTACCATGATTCATTACTGACCAGACAGGACATGTTTTGATATTTGAAGTGTACATTTTTAGTTTACATAAGTGCTAGGATAATGTTGCTAACAAACACTTGAGTTAGGCTATCACCAATTGCTGTAAATGCATGCTAAAACGTAAATCATTTCAACCATTCAGTGGTGCAGGATGTAGATCCAGTTTTAGCTTTTAGCTTTGCTCCCAACACTAGGAGAAGACTCCTAGTCCCCAGCTCCACCACACCAGCCAACATGTGCCTGTGGGGAGAGTGCCGCATCTACTCACGACCAATTGTGCTCTCTCGGACTCCGGCCGCTGATGGCAAAGTAGCTCGAGATGTGAACTTGCAAAACTTGGGGCAATGCCACATTAGACCACTAAGCCACTCTGAGCCCCTTAAGTCCTGTGTGTATTAGCAGTGTTATCCTAGCATCACCCATTAGATCAAACATCGGTAAAGTTTAGTAACCTCTCCGCTTGTTTCAGTGAGAGACACGTGGAAAACCATTAAACTTGAAATTAAGAGGTGTTTGGAGGTACACTGTATATGCCATGAGGGAACTATGAGGGTTATGTAGAGACCTATAACTCGCTCAACTGATAACTGGCTTTTTAGCATAATTTGAAACTTCTTAGGCTCCTTTGGCTTCCTGGGGTGAATCATGGAGATTTGCTGGCATTTGCTCTCTGGTTGTGGTCAGGATTAGGGGGTTCTGTAGAGTAATGTGGGGCAGAACTGCAGGCAGTAATCTTGCAGGCTAGTCTAATCTTCCTCTGCTCGTCCCTCCTGCAGGTGCCCATAGACGTGGAGAAGTGCCAGGACCGGGTGGAGTGCTTCAACGCAGACCTGAAAGCTGACTGGGACCGCTGGCAGAACAACAAACGGCAGGACTTCAGACAGCTGCTGACCGGCATGGCGGACAAAAACATCCAGTACTATGAGAAGGTGAGGGACTGACGGACTAATTCAGGGTTCCAGAGGCATTTTTGTCACTTTTCTTCTTATATTTCTTTTATTCATATGTGCACTTTTATAATGTGGGTTTGAAGACTAAACGTTTAGATGGATTTTAGTGTTTCAGATATTTTGGAAACATGATATTTAAAGATAAATACTACACCTGAAATCTAGTGTGAAGATGCACACTTCCTGTTCAACCACCATCCCTCTATAGCATCACAAAACATAATCCATCATGTTTGTGTATACACGATGGCTGGAGAGTGGCCCTCAGCTAGACTGATTACATCCTCGAAATAGCTTCGGCTGTGGTAAGTGGAGCTAGCAGTGGAATTCTTTCACCTTTTAGCCCATCGGCTGTGCCAAAAACTGACACAGCTCTGCAAAATTCCAAAAGCCAGGGCCAGGAGGAGAAGGTCCAGAGCGTCAAGCAGAAAAACGGTCACTGTTTTTAGTTAATACAGCTAAATCAGCAGGCTTGGTGCTAAAGGTCCTGTGTTATTGACTAGATCTTGCTACTTGTCTTTCCTTCCTACGACAAAATATTGTTGAAGATGAATGTGTTCTTGCTTAGGGCAGTGGTTTGTTTCAATCCTGTGTCACATATAGTCAGTACCCCAAAATTATAGTTATCTGCAGTTTTATTCAATGATTATGATTTGGACGCTCTTCCAGGATTTGTTGATTTTCCAAGTGAACATGGGTCCACCGTCTCTACCCTACGCCATTTTAATGTACATTTACTGTTTATTTGCCTAATCCACCTTAATTGGTGATAAATAGTGCCGGGCAGCGACCTTCTGACTGTTGATGCTCCTACTGGTCACCATGGCTACGTATTAAATTTGCTCTTTTCTACCCAGCCCGCTCCCCATGGATCCTTGCCTCTGCGTACTTGTTATAGACCTGTAATGTACATTTGTAAAATGTGCAGAGAGATCCACTCATATTAAGGTCTACTCTTTAGCCTTTCTGTAGTGTATTTCTTAATAATTTCCTTCAATCAATAAAATGTAATATGAAGAGGGGTGTCAAAACATTTGCATATAGCTATATACAAATGCAGATTTTGAGATCTCTCTGGCCATTTTGAAGCCACACAGTGTCAGAAAACACATATTCAAATATATTTGACATTACTTAAAGCAGCATTATGGAGAATTGGTGTAATTAAGGGTGATATAAGTGTAATTCACGCTTTAAGCTGCCACTAAAGGACATGTGTTTTTGGACCAGCTGAGAGGTACAGAACAGTCGCTGAAAGGAAAAGAAGCATGTGAATGGAAAAGGTAGAGTGCTTTACACAAATGCCTACGCAGTGTTATGCAGTGATACGCAGGAATTTGGGAGTCATTAATCTCCTTGCTTATCCAAATTTGTCAACTGCATGGTGAGTCTGGAGTCGCATCAACAGTGATGCTTTTCTCACTGGAGAATCTGATTGGAGAAATGATTTTTGATGATTTTGAAGCTGATTTTTTTTAAGGTAAAAATGCTACATAGTGTTGCTTTAAAGCAGCATTATGGAGAACTGGTATTTCTTGCTTCTGGGTTTCCCCTACAGTCAGGAAGTGAAATTCAGGCTGTGAGCCACCACTACAGGGCATGGTTTGTATATCGATTTCTGGACAAGCTGAGAGATGCAGAACAGTCATCTGAAAGTGTAAGAAGCATGTTGACTGAGCAGGATTTTACACAAATACGACTAGCGTTACGCAGTTCTTGCTTCACCAAAGTATCAGTTAGCAGTGTGCCGAGACGGACTGGCAATAACAGAGATGCTGTTCTCTCTATTGCAAGTGAGTGGAGCCTCACTCTACAGGATTTTGAAGCTGTTATTTTAAGGAACAATGCTGTGTACTGTTGCTTTGACATGATTTGAAGCTATTTGAAGACCTGGGTACTTTATGCTTTCATTACTAAATTAGCCTCTGGGTCCTGTACAAAACACTGCAAAGTAAATTTCAGAAACTGAACATGTTTGGTTAACTGATTGACGTTTGGGGTAGTGGGAATGCTTTGCAATTTTGATTTCTGGTTGAACTATTGCTTTAACAAATGTGTCTCTCATGCCCTCACGATCTGTTCCAAAGGCGTTTCCAGAATGTTTGAGTGTCCAGAGAGTTTGAGTCTCTTTCCTTTTTTTTTTGGGTTTGGCTGTTCTCGATAATGAATGGCCAGATGTTAACAGCTCTTTCTCCTCCTTCTGTCCTGCAGTGCCTTGCAGCGTGGGAGTCCCTCATTCCGCTCTTACAGGACAAACAGGAAGCCAAAGTGGAAACGAACTGAGTGCATGTGTGTGTCACCTGCTCTCGGGGTCACGAACTGTTGACCCTGCGTGAGTTCGCGGATCATGGCGGCGCGTCCTAACGGGCATCGGTCGCCACTGGGAACCCGACGGTCACGTCAAAGGGGAGCAGGGGGATGGGCCGCACAAATGACTGGAAACTTTCTAGTTTTCTGAATCGTAAAAGTGTATTTTTATTTGTGTAACCCCATCCAAACCCCCTCCTCCTTCCCTCTGGCCCAGTTTGGGAGCAGGAGGACCTGTAATTTTGAGAAGCACAGTGCGGAAAACCACAGAGCGACCATGGGACCGTCCTCGGAACAGCTGCGGTGCGGAGAGGAAAAGAGAAGTCAAGCGAGCGAAATGTATAGTTTTTCCAGTGTGAACGGTTGCCAACAGACTTTTTGTAACTTCTGCTTGCCCTCAGCTCAGCCCTTTTTGAGGGCACTGCCTCATGTTGTTTTTTTTGTGTTCGTCGTATGCCTTCAAATCATGGAGAGATGGAGATCATGTTTCAGGACCGTCCAAGTTCCTCTGACCAAAGATGTAGGGGAAATCAGCAGTGTTTTTTGTTATTTTTTCTTCTGTTTGTTTTTGTTTGTTTGTCTGTTTGTCTGTTTCATGAACACTATGGACTTGGTACCATCACAAGACACCTCATTACATTCATGTTTTACGTACTGCTCAATGAATCTGAATGAAGGTTCTCGTCCCAGCCCTGCCTGACCTCATTAAATATTTATGTTGAAATGTTCTCTCTGATCGCTCTCCGTTGTCTTGGAAAGACCTGTAGGTGTTCAGTGTGCAGAGTTTTGGGGAGCTGCTGGGGGATTCAGTGGTCCTGGACTAAGGTTTGTATAAACATGACTTTAGACTACTTGTGTTATATAGGTTACAGGTTACTGTGAAGTCTGAAATAAAAAAATATTAGGGGTGTAAAGAATTACAAACATTAAAGAGAGACAGTCTCGTGAACAGCTAAAATAAGGATTGCTTGAGGTTTGATGAGCGCAGCTTACAGGCTTGTGTATTAGAGGAATGATTTCAGGTTTGGGATAATTTTCATTGCTAAGGTCAAGATTCTGTTTGATTTTCTTTTTTACTTCAAATATTTCAGCGATTCTTATTCTTCACAGGTTAGTTTAGGAAGTTAGAATTAGAAATTCTCCAGTTGAGTTTCATTGCCCTCGACCAAATTAAAACCCCCTAGAATGTAATCAGGCTTATTTAAAGCCCAGTTCATTTAGAGTGGGTGGGAGCTTCACTCTGTGGTAGAATGCACCCAGAGGCCCCATTGACAACGATTTCTGCAAAGGATGCTTTAAGAGAGACACTTGAAAGAGGCTGAGAGAGAAGTAGTGGTGATAGTTTTAAGCTTCACTATGTTGTTTTATTATTATTATTATTCATTTTTTTTACATAAACCATCGCACCCTTAAAGCAGCCTTATGTGAGTTGTTTTTTTGTTTTTTTTTTTTAGCACGAGTGTAATTCACAAATGACACAAATACAAAATCGCACTGAGAGCCACCCCCATTTGGACCTCTATAAAATAGCTTTTGTTGAGATACAGAACCAGCATTTGAAGTAAGGAAGCATATGGACTGAGGTGGTAGCGTAAATTTCTATAATTTGACACAAATATGACAAATGTTACGGAGCGTCATGCAGCTCTCACAAGATGTCTCGTTTGGCTCCACCAAATTTCTGTAGCGCAGTAGCAACATTACGGCCTGTTGTTGAGATGACCGAGACGCCAACACGTCCCTGTTACAGTCAGTGGCGCATCCACATGATTCTGTGACAATGTCTCTTTAACCCCTTTAACACTTCAGGGCTTATTGCACACTAAGGCCAGGGGACTTACATTTACATTTATGGCATTTAGCTGACGCTCTTATCCAGAGCGACTTACAAGGTTACTCATATTACAGAGGAGGGCCAATGTAGTGTTGGAAGTCTTGCCCAAGGACTCTTATTGGTGTAGCACAGCATACGGTCACCCAGACCGGGAATCGAACCTCAGTCTCCCACATGGTGTGGTAGCTCAGTGGGAGGCAGTGGTGTTATCTGTTGCGCCACATCAACCACTCCGGACTTCTGTGGGGGCCATGTTTTTTGTAAGTTTGTCATAGCACTTTCAGCCTGCCGACGGTCTGTAAGCTTTTTACAGGGTTAAGTTGAGGTGTGAAACAATCCATCAGAGCATCCAAGTGAAGAAAAAGCATTATTTGTTAAGTCAACACCCAGGTTTGCACTTTCACACTTTCTAGCTCTACAATTATACAACAACATTCAGATTTGATTAAAAATTATCATAAGAATACTGAATTGTGAAACCAGTATCACATGACTTGTATATGACTTGATGACCGGATTGTAGGATTGGTCGGTACAGCCCTACCTGACATACAACCTGTTCGTTTCAGGACGATGTAGTGACTCAACACTGAGCGGGCTCAACTGTAGAACTGCGGATCTGCTGGTAGTTTGTGGTTCCGGATATACAGTCTCAGCCTTTCAGCACTTTTCAGTCTAATAATGTGAAGTTTTTCGTCAACACTTGCAAAAGTTGCTCTTAAAAACAAAGGGGCTTCAAATGGTTCTTTGAGCGATGTCACAGTAAACCACTGTAGGATACATAAAGAACCATGTTTGTGTTGGGGAACTGTGATTGTAAATCTTTTAAAGGTCTAAAGAATGTTGACCTGATGTTTACTTGCCTCACATTTGCCACTGTAGTAGTGGTTCAGTGCGATTGGAGAACCCAAAGCATCTTTTATATTTAGGAGTGTGTGGCTCTTTAGGACTTGCGCTGGGTTTTCTGTCTATTCCATATGTGCTTGTTTTCCTGAGTTGGGTTTTGTACCTCAGTTGCTGTTATTTGAAAAACCTCAAAACCTGCCAGCTGCAGAGGCTGGAGCTCCTTGAATACTCCAAGATTGACCTACCAACCTTCTAACACCAGCATCCATCTGTGTGATATGTTGATAATTGACACTGTTAGCATTACTGAACAGCTTCCTGACTGGACATTGTGGCAATTCCAAGCCTTCAAGAGCGAGATCTGTTTCTTTGCCAGTGCTGGATTAGCTGTCCATTAGCTTCTGTTGTAAGAGCTTCTTTAATTACCTTTAAAAACTGATTTATTAATTTAAGCTTTTGTTTTTACAGTTTTCACAGTGGAGATTTTAGATGCTGGTTCTTCTGCTACTGATTTTATTAGGTTGTTGTGGAGTTTGAACAAAGACTGTGCTGGAGAAACCTGAGGTCTGCACTCCATTAATCCTCCATTGTTTACCTTCTTGGAGAACTTACAGAGATGCACTTAGTGTCAGACTGTGGAGTTGTTCACCATCACTCTCATAGTGAGTACACACACACACACACAAGTTAGTCTGAAGTTTGAAGGCCTAAGCAAACTGCAGCCTCAACAAATCCACCCCGTGGTCATGAATGAAATTACTGCTGAACTTTGATAAGGGGAAGAACAGCAGGTCTGTGCAGTTATGTAATACGCTCTGTTGAGGGCGTCTGCAGGTGTTTTTCTCACTACCTTTCAGCTGATGAATTACACTACACCTCTCAGTGTTTTGTGGAATCAGAGTATTCAGTGTTTTTAACTTCATTGCAAGTAAATGTACAAGAAATTCTTATATGTGAGGGGTTTCAGATCATTAGTAGCGTGGTGGGCTCAGTCTCAAGATATTCTACTCACATGGAAACTTGATGTCTTTTTCATGCAAAGTTGGCCATAGCTATTGGGATGTCAGTTGTGTGTGTTTGGCTGGCTGGTGCTTCCGTGTGGCTGTTTTTTATCATGCTGACGTTCTTGTCAGCCCTGGCGAACAGCTTCCTGACTGGAAGTGATGAGAAATGACCCTTTCAGAGTAAGATATACAGTACTGCATATGCAAGTGTTTGCTCACCCTTGTGGCAGATTACATGTTTGGTGATAAAAAAGAATTGCACATGCAAAAATTAGAATGAAAAACCTGCTTATCTGGGCAGTAAGTGTCTATTTCCTCAGTAAAACCCTGACATAAGAATAAACACTAATACAATTTCTACAGTAAAGTCGTGGTTTTCCATCACTGTGTTCATTCAAACATCTCCAGTTTGAGTGGAGTCTAGTATTATTTAGAGTTATTAAAGTTATTTAGAGTCATCATATCAACACCCGGTTTGGTAAATCAGTGCTTAATGATGTTAAATCATGTGGACTGTTAATAGCACTGCATAACTCCATGTGCAGACTGGGGGCATCCAGGAGAAACCTGAATATCAACTACTTTTTTCAATAAATTAATGTTCCTTTTTACTGTATTTATGTTTACCTTCATCTGTTCTAATGTGATCGGGAGTTTTTACAAGCACAACCAATGTAAATGACCTTTGTATATGCTACATTTTACAGACAGTAATTTACCAACAGTAACAGAGTATTTAAATGTGGAGTAAATAGGGTAGACAATGTGTACTTATCATTTACACAAGCAAAACATGTACAGTTGTGTTCAAAATAATAGCAATGTGTTTAAAAACATTAGTAAAGCAGAAAATCTTTATAGTAGTGTTTATTTCCATGCATTGGGAACATTGCATACTATTTTCCAAATCAAAACATGAAGAAATTAATATAATTTTTAACTAATTTACAGAAAATTGTGCTGTTCAAAAAAATAGCAGTGTCTGCATTTGTCTTTACAAACTCAAAATATGTACTCAACCTGGCATCTGTCAACTGGTATTCCTGCTCAGGACGCTTTGACTACATCCCACAATTCATTTGCATTTATTGGTTTTGCTTCAGAAACGGCATCTTTGATGTCACCCCACAAGTTTTCTATCGGATTAAGGTCCGGGGATTGGGCTGGCCCTCCATAACCTTAGGCCAGTGGAGGTGTTCTTTGGCAAATTGCATCCGCTTCAGTACATGCCTTTTTTTTTTCAACAGTGGGACTTTGCGGGGACTTCTTGCTAATAGATTAGCTTCACACAGGCGTCTTCTAACTGTCACAGTACTCACAGGTAACTTGAGACTGTCTTTGATCATCCTGGAGCTGATCATTGGTTGAGCCTTTGCCATTCTGGCTATTCTTCAATCCATTCGAATGGTAGTCTTGCGTTTTCTTCCACGTCTCTCTTGTTTTGCTCTCCATTTTAAAAGCATTGGAGATCATTTTGGCTGAACAGCCTATTATTGTCTGCACTTCTTTATAAGTTTTACCCTCTCCAATCAACTTTTTAATCAAAGTTTGCTGTTCTTCTGAACAATGTCTCGAACGCCCCATATTTCTCAGGCTTTCAAGGAGAAATGCATGTACAGCATGTGCTGGCTTCACCCTTAAATAAGGGCCGCCTGATTCACACCTGTTTCCTCACAGAATGATTGACCTCACTAATTGAACTCCACGCTGCTATTATTTTGAACACACCCCTTTCAGTTAATTATTCAGATACACAGACTCAAGAGCATGCATATCATGAATGCTGAGTCTGTTGGTTTTCTACGAATCTACTGCACCAACTGGTACATTGTTTGTCATGTGGTAATATAATTTATACCACAAACAGTGAATTGTCTGGTTAGTCATATTGGACTGCTATTATTTTGAATACTACTGTAATTGGCCCAAAAATGACCAAACATTCACTTAAAAGTCAAATCAAATTTATTTGTATAGCGTTTTTTTACAATTGTTGTCGTCACAAAGCAGCTTTACATAATTAGTTATTAGTAAAAGACAGGGAAAAAATGTCATGAAAGATCTAAGACCCCCAGCCAAAGGCGACGTCTGTATCTGTTGGATTTATCACAGCCTTCTTCCCCCTACAAACTGTTCTGTGAATGGTCGCTTGGCATGTCTGTCAAACAGCCTCTTACAGATCAATAGAAAAACATCTACTGTTAGACCATGGGCAGAAGAATGGCACATGAGATTAGTAGTAGTGTGCTTGAGATACTAGGATTTTCCTACCAATTGCCTGACACTGAGCCAAACTATACAAAAATATAGTGTCTGAACACTAAGGGCTAGGGGATTAAGCCTAGTTGTAAACTGTTTTCCTTCCAAATTAGAGAATTTCCAGTTAATAATATTGTATAGGACTAGGCTTAATGCCACGTTGGGAAACTGACCCCAAAAGGGTTTTGGACACCGATTAAGCCTAATCTTGACTTTGCATTGCAGTGTCCGTGCTGAATCACCACTGGTCTGGGTTATACAGTTATACAACTTCAATGGTTAGAGGCACCTAATTTGAATAATAATGACTGGATAAAGACTCTTACGGGTGTCTTCTTGTCCCCACTAATCTCTAATTTGGAGCAAATACACTGAGGACCTCAGTGGACTGGTTTAAGTAGATGTACTTGACACAGTGAGGCTCTATTCAAGACCTATTGTCTTTCCTCCTCTAACCCATTCTGTATTACACCCTGTACGTGACCCAGTGTCCGATCAACTGCTTATGTTCACCAGAGCTTAAGCAATAGTCACTGTCCCTTAGAAAGCTCACAGGGCTCTCTGTCTCTTCTTCTCTGCCTCCATTGTGTTCTGAGGTCTCATGACTTGGAGCTGTGTTGCTGTATGCAGCTGAATTCAGGCCTGCTGTTGTCCAAAGCTGATAATGCTTCACTGTCGACTCACAGATTCTCATGGATGGATGGATGGATGGATGGATGGATTCTCTTAGAGGGCTGTAATGACCTGTGTGTTTCCTACAGTCTCAAAACACGTGTTGCGTGTATCTTGTTAAGGCAAACACATTGCGTGTGTTCCACCCAAGTGTGTAATTTAACACAGACGGTGTGTTCTGAGTGCAGACTGTGTCGAACATAGGCCGTGGTCTTGTGGTCTAACCTGGCGTGTGTTAAAAACAGGGATTAACATAAAGCAAGCATGTCATTTCTGAGACGGCTCAGAGAACAAATGTCTCTCCGGCTAATTCAGTTGTCTGAACTCTTATTAAGATTAACAAGAGATCAAATAACAGGACTGCTGGCATTTTAACTGAATGTGTAGTTGCATTGGAGTGTATTTAAAAAAAGGCCAAATTAAGAGAAACTGAAATTGTCATTGGAAATTGAGCTGCAGTCCAGTGAATGTGGCCACCCCTGGTCAATTGACATGTTTTCTTGTTTTTAAATGTACATAAATATAGAAAATAAGAGGAAATATTAGGAAAGTGCCATATTTAAAAAACTGATTCCACTGATTAAATAAATAAATAAATAAATAAAATTAACTAACTAGTTGTTGAGATGTAAACAAAGTAATTTAGAGTGTTTTTCAAATGTATTATAGAGAAACTTACTGACTGATATTTCTTTACAGTTGTGGTTACAATGCTACTGCAAGCTGGAAGGGAAGTAAACACAAGGAAAAGTGTGTGTGTGTTTGTGTGTTTTTGTTAGACCAAGAAACAATTGAGCAGTTTTACATTAAATGTAGATTAAATGCAGTATTTTAATTTTAATTACAATTATAAATTAATAAGGAAAATATGTCCTAAGCTGCTAACGCTGACGAGCGTAGCTCTGGCGCCATCTGCCGGTCGATAGAAGGTACTTGTTTGTTCTATGTTGCATCTTTCTTCATTACCTGTTGTCTGTCTGTAGCGTTTGTGTTTATGTTGTTTGTTTTTGTAAAGGCTTGTGTGACTGGATCTGATCTGCCTCTTTTTTCTAATAAATGTGTAGCGATGTGAGGATAATGCATTCAGTCATATAGTCGCTGTAGTGCAGCGCTAACTTGTAATGTTTTAGTACTAGCTGGGTTTTTAACCTGTGTCCAGAGACTTATGTCTCTGTAAAGATTGTGTAATTACTAATCAGCAGAATAACAACAGTAGAAGGAAAAGAAATGCACACATTCTACAAATCATCATGTGTGCAGATTTTTACAGGTTAGTCCTGCCTTCTTACCACCACTATTGGTCTATATGTACCTGTATTTAAGGCTGTGGTGGGATGTACTTGCATGCAATCACTGGTCAATCTACTTCCCACCACAGCCTTAAATTTCTAAACGTAAATGTAAATAAAGACAAATCTTTAACTTGATCTGACTTTACATTTACATTTACGGCATTTAGCAGACGCTCTTATCCAGAGCAACTTACAAAGTGCTTTGCTATTTACCCAAGAAAAGCCTTAGCTAGTTAGAAATGACTTCACATTGACATGAATATAAAATAATATGTCAACTTTTTTTGCATGTTTATAATTTTACTTCTAAGACACTTAAGTTACTTATGTTATAATGATTATTAGTTTAGTTGCATAATTTTAGAGATTAAATTACATCCTACTCTCTCTCTCACACAGACACACAGCCATGGTCCTACAACTTAGGTCCTACTTGAAGCCCCCCTTCCCCATCACAACATCCTAACCCTGATGGGCTCCCAGGTCCCAGGAGTTGTGTACTATAACACTGATGTAAATGTTGCTGTTTAAACTGCAAGGAACATAGCAAACACTTTTTGTGCAAAATATTTAATCAACAAAGTAATTAAATGCAGTAAAGCCTCTTGATAGCATGTCCATGCTTTCACCTTCAGTGCAGCAATATTGCAATCCATCATATCAGTTTTCAATGCCAGCATTTTAGTTTACAGTTTCAAGTATGACATTTTTCAGTGGAAATGACACACAGTGACTTAAGAAGAAGTAAAAGGTACATTAGTACACTTCTTGTGCAATGCACATATGTTACGGAAATAATACAACAATAATACCATAATAACACAATAATAATAATAATAATAATAATAATAATAATACTCTGAAGGAGAATAATAAAAAATAATAATAACAAATATACTGAACAGTCAGTCTCCCAATAAAGTCAGAATTCACCCTTTCAACACCACCAAAGTACATGCTCATACAATGTCATAAACAGCTAATCCTAACACTATAATAACAGTAATGTAATAATGTGCAAACAGACCACAAACTGAACAAAGGTCTACTGTAAAATCTAATTCAACAACACAGTAATACAATAATGTTACTAACTGTCCAGTGGACAGTAAATAGTTGCTTCATCTGTTCAGAATAAACATTTGATGTTTTCTTACTTTCACAGCTGGTGACAGAGCACGGTTCACTCATGTTCACCCATTCTGTCCTTCATCATGGCAGATGTTTGCCGGCATCAGTTTCCTTGAATGATCTCATAGTTATTCTGCCTTGCATTACAGCACCCTACAATACTGTGGAAAAAAGACACATAGTTTAGTGGCATGTTTAATGTTTACCTGCAAAGTTGTCTAACATAGTTTTAGGGCAAAACAATAACAGGCCTAATTATAAAAAACACAGAAATCTATTTGAGATGACCAGTGGGTTTAGGTTACCTGATGGGTATAACAGAGAGGAAGGTGATGCAGCTGGATAGGATGAAGACGAACCCAGGGAAGCTGTCCAGCGTGGACTCGTAGATTTTGGTATAGATGGGTGTTGTTGCTAAACTAGCCAGTCTGAAAAACAGCTGGAGGCATGTAAAGGTCATTCCTGTTGGGATTGAACAGAAAGAGTTTCACAATTGTGAACATTTTCCCAACAGCGCCACTTAGTGGACAAGATATATATATGTATATATACACATTTTCTTGTCTTTGTTATTCCCCTGAGCATGCTACACTGTCACAACTGAGCAATCTGGCACCAAGAAATTAGCAGGAGATCCTTTAAGTCCTTCAAGTTGTGAGGTGGGACCTCCATGGGTCGCATCAATGAGCCCTAGCTGCCCATGAGCCTGTAGCCTGACCACTGCATACTTGAAAAAACCCTTAGGACAAGGGTTTAGCCTGATGTTTTGGAGATTTTCAGACCCAGTTGTCTAACTATGACAATTAGGCTCTTGTCAAAGTGGGTCAGGTTCTTACGCTTGCCTATTTTTCCTGCACATGACCTTCAATAACTGACTGTTCACTTGCTGATATATAGATTCCCCCCCTTGGGAGATTCTGCAGATAAATGCACAGATCCTGTCATATTTAAAAGCATCCATTAAGATTGTAGTAAAGACTTTGGTATTCTTGTGCTAAAGATACCAGCAGTAAATTTAAAGACTAGAGATCTGGACATGGCATGAGTATTACTTTTTAAACCTTAAACTTTAACATAAGCTATTTTCTTTAAAAAAAAAGACATACCGCAGAACCCAGAGCAGCTTAATCTACTTCCAGTGTGCTGCCTTTGTACTCCTCCCAGTGGCTGAACCTGCAGGGCTGGTAGGCATTCTCTTTGTGGGCTGGGACCCAGTCTGGGAGTGTCTTTGAAAAGCTGACTATCAGCTGGCATGGCTCACAGCTTTGTTATATTTTTAGCTACAGTATAGAGAAACATGGATTTCTCCAGCTGTGATGGACCAGTCGGGACCATTTCTGCTCTGTTCTTTTCCGGGGAGGATAGCTATCCTAACCTATAGCATTCACTCTTGTTTTAAATAAACTCTGAAGCACATGAATAAATATGATCAGTGAACACACAACACAGCGATTTTCACTTTACCTCGCAAAATCTGAGAAGTAGAGGCACTATAGATCTTTCACTTGTAGATTTAGTCCCTCAATGTTATGCATCAGAGGTACTTTTAAGGGATTATACGGATCAATACAGATTTTAAACCAGGAAAAATAGACATTTTTGTAGTATGACTAGCTATTATACCTGTTTATCCTTTGCTTCAATTATTATTAATATAAACATATGTAGTTAACAGCTTTAATTTTCCTTAGGAGAACTGCAAGTGGCCATTGGAAATTGCTGAAAAATCTTATCAATGAGGACGATATAGGCCTTTTAAATTAGTTTTAGAAGAATAACGCTGGAGAAAGAGCATCCTCTTACAACCCACCCCCCCCTTCTGATCAGTACTGCAGTCACTCTAATCTACTTCCTTTACATCCGTACATCTGTCTATTCAAACTCCTAAACACTTTATTTTCCTCCCTTCTTTTCTTTCCTCCATGTGCTAAGCTGCCCCGGCTGTCTGCTTGCCATTTGAGTCCATTCGTAGTTGGCTGTTCTTGCCTACCCATTGGATTCTGTCCCGCTTGTGTTTTCCCCTCCTTTCTGTTGTCTTTCTGTCACTTTCCCCTGTACTGAGATGCCCAGTTCCAACTGTTCCATCCTGGTACCGCCAGACCGGACTCTTCACTACTTGGCTTGCAATAATACTGGGTCAAAAATCTAAGACAATGCTAAAAAAAATATACAACATTTTGTTTTACAAGAATGTGACAAAAAAAAAAAAAAAAAGTAAACTACTTTAGTGGCAAGTCATTCCCTATGAACGGGTCAATTTGACCCAAACAGAATTCATTTAGAGGTGCTGCCAATAAATAGCACCTGACTTGGCACTCTCAGGGTTTTCTTTTTTCTTTGTTTTGACGCCTTCTCCCCACAACATAAGCAAATAAGGGACGTTTCAGAATAGTACAGGCGTCTGGGGGTTTCGTATATGAGATCTGGGCTCTCACACACAGGCCAGAGGTGAAAAGAAGGGTGAAATACTCCCTTTCTCAGAATACCAACATGCTTTCTTAACACCAACCCCCCCTCCCACCCCCCCCCCTCGACGCACAAGTGTGGTTTCACTTCTTCATTCACCCTGGGTCTCCTTATCAAATAAATGATTTTACACAGCTATTGTTGTAGCTTAACACATTAAGCACTGGGTTTATTATTCAGTTAATAGTGCTAAATCAGAAACCATTATGAATGATTTAATAACCATTTAGTTTAGCACTTTTTTGGAGTCCCACAGGGTTCTGTTTTAGGGTTTGTGACCTGTGGAAGTAATGTAGCAAAGGACTGAGGTGTGGTCCCTTGAACAGGGTTTAAGGGGTTAAACAAACCAACAAAGTGTCCGTTCTTTGATACATTATTCGCTGCATGGAGCACAACTGGAGTCAGAGTGTTCCTTCAAAAAGACAAAGGTGATGCAAACAGTAGCAGAAAGTTTGCAGAATGGCATAACGTGGATCGGGATCTTACCATATGATGTCCCCCGGACTTGCTTGGACAGCAGGGAGCGAATGGTCGGCATGGGGATCAGCGCAAACAACATGACAGAACGGGCTGGGAAAAAAGAGATAGAAACACAGATTAGTTTGGCAACAAGATTTGGCAACAAGTGTAACGCACTTAGCAAAGTGGTGCAGAGCTGAAAGGCACGATTTGGTCTTTATCACAGTTTCGGCTGAAGCGGTTGACCCTTGTGTTCACATGCTCCTTGCATGCTCACAACTGTCAAGGTCTTTATCTACATCACTCACACACCACTTGCTGATGGCTTCCCTATCTCATTTCCTCATTTACAAATCTGTTGACTGGTCAAAAGCCAACAGGGTTTGTGATTTCTGGGCAGCCGTCAGTTTTTGCTTTGAACTGAAGGCTTGTATTTATGGCTCACCTTTTCTGCGGCAACACATTTAGCTTTCTAGTTAACATGCTTGTGAGAGTGTAGTTGATCTTGAGGTTGTAAATCTGAGGCATTCAAATCAGGACCTCACAAATTTGGTCCTAGATTTTGCAATGACCACTGGTGGCTAACTGTCACTTTCTCTTTCAAGTGAAAAACATTGATTATTTAGTCTACAGTGTAATTTGTCAAGGGGTGGATATATCAGGCAGAAAGTGAACAGTCCGTTCTTGAAGGTGATTGGTGTTAAAACCAGGAAAAATGGCCAAGCATAAGGATCCAAATAAGGGCATAAGGGCCAAAATTAGACGACCAGACGAATTAGGCGGCTAGACGAGTATGCAGTGGTCAGTACCTACCAAAAGTCTTCCAAGAAAGGAACCACCTGTAAACTGGCAACAGGGTCATGGGCCCCTACAGCTCATTGATGCATTCCATTGAGGTCCCACCTCACATCTTACAGAACTTCAGCTGCTAACGTCTTGGTGCCAGATACCACAGGACACCTTCTAAGGTCTTGTGGAGCCCATGCCTTTAATGCTCAGATCTGTCATGGTGGCACAAAGGGGATCTACTCAGTATTAGGCAGGTGGTGTTAAAGCTATGGCTGATTGGTGTATATCATATCTTGTAATCCTAGGGATATATATCAGCATCAGACACATCTTTAGATATACTTCAAACTGACATATGATGATGCATCCATTTAACTGCATTTGTAGCCCTACAGAAATCTCTCTGTAATGCTAATCCAGGTAGATTTAGACTCTTTGGGAAAAATGCCAGATATTAGAAATAGTCAACAATTCTCATTCCAATTTATCATCACACCTGACTCTTACATAAAGAGTGGAAAATGGAAAAATACCCAGGCCTTAAGTGCTGCCCGAACTCGATCACCCTGCTATGAATCAGATCCGCATCTGCTCAAACAGATCAATAAACAGTTGAAACACATTAACTGAGTTGGAGATACGCATGTGCAAGCCTGCCACCATCACACCCCATTACCATCTACAGTTCAGAGTAGTAGCATGGTGCATTGATTCTCAACTGTGGTCGTGCACAGACTGTAAAAGGAACTGGTGTCCTAATTGCTGCTGCAATTCAATGCTGAACAATGAATGTCTAATAGTAAGTTAATCTGGCCGGTTAAGACACCACATCCAGTTTGTCCGGAGTCCAAGGATCACAACCATATATGCAGAGGGTCTGGAATGCACTGCAAAATAATATTTTCTAACATTTTAAGATTTTATAAACATATTAAAAAATTAGTACAATTATTTCTACAAATGTTGGCTTCACCCATTTATAGCTAAGCAAATGAATAAATGGATCCCTCACCTAAAAAGTACATGGCAGTGGTGGTGACGAAGGTCATGAAGTAGATCCCGATCATGAATGACACCATGCCTATCATGATCATGCTGGAGTCACTCACAGCAAACCTGGTGAAGAGCTTCACGCCCAGGAAGCTGGTGATGAAGATGAGGAAACCGGCAGCGTTCCCATAGCCCACCTGTGTGGCACTCCACTGGAGGGGCGCCTTCAGGACGTAAATGGACAGCATCTCCACTCCACCTCCAACGGCCACATCATACAAGATCCCGCTGACAAAGAGCAGGGCGATGATGGTCCTGTCCCTCTCCACGTGGCTGCTGAGGATGCCGGCGCTGTCCTGCCGTTCCAGCCCATCCGGGGAACGGATCACCTGCAGGACAATTGTGGCATACAGGAGGCAGAAAACATAGAGCGCCACACTCATGCCTGCCAGCACCACTCCCTGCTTCAGGTCCACTGTGTACAGCTGGAACAAGTGTCCCGAGGCCAGGCTGCCCAGGAAGCCTGCCAGGCCGTACACCAGCTCTGTACGCATGATGCAGAGGGATCTCTCGTCTTCGCCGGTGCTGGCTGACACGAGCGCCATGACGCCGGCCCAGTAGGACGAGAAGCCCCCGCACAGGCCGTGGACCACCGGGGCAGCATACATCACCTCGATTCGCCAGTCCAACAGGACCACAAACAACAGCAGCGCCCTGGACAAGGAGTATCCCAACAGAGGCACCACGATGGGGACCTTCCGGTAACCCCTGTCCCCGATTCGCGCCAAAATGAGAGCGGGAATGATGGGGACGAACTTGGTCAGCATGTTGAAGGTCATGTAGAAGTTGGCGATGGCGTTCTGGCTCTGGTCCGGGTTGTCAGTGGTGGTATTTGTGGTGTTCTCGGTGCGTTGCTTTACCACCATTTGGAGACCAGTGTCAAAGAAGGCGCTCGCCAATTGCGCGCAGAAGACCACCGGCTCCACGTGTTTACGTACGAAGCGCACGACCGCCATGTCACCTGAGAGGGCTGAAACGGTACAGGGGACCGATGAGCAGACTGGAGGACTGGGACAAGGACTTGGTCGACGCTTCCTTAACTTCGGTCAGCGTTGGGGGACGCGGTCACTCCCCCTGCGAGCATCGTGCGCCTCTTTCGCCCCTGAGTTCCAAACACACAACACAGCAGTCCTTCAGACTAAAGAGGAAGGAGGAAGGAGTTCCTACACAGCTCTCAGAGACGAGCTGAGGCGAGGCTGATCGTTCGAGTGAAGAAAGCCCAGCCTCGGTCTGCTATGGGGAAGTTACTCACCAGTCAGATTACTCACGACCGAGTCAGACATAAAGTAAACAGCAGAGAGTCCAGCAATGTCTGAACTCTGAGGCTCAGAGAAAGAAACAACAACTCTACCTACCTTACCAGGAGGAAGTCTCCTTTCTCTCACTGCGTCTGAAACTGTACCTGTGTGCTTTCCCTCCTGTAAAACCTGCCTGTCCAGATGTCCAGATGATGTACGTCAGGCTGAAAGCACCACCCTGCTGAGAACAGACTAGTGAAAGACCATTAGGGTTAAAACATTGGAAACATTGAAACCTATAAAAAAAGTGACGTTTCCATCTTAAAACATTAGTCAAGTCAAGTCAGATTTATTTGTATAGCTATTTTTTTTTACAACTGCTATTATCGCAAAGCAGCTTTACATAATTAGTAATTAGTAAAAAACAGAAAAAAAAGAAATAACATAAGAAGACATGAAGGATCCAAGACCCCCAGTGAGCAGCCAACGGCGACACTGGCAAGGAAAGACTCCCTCAGAGCTGGAGGAAGAAACCTTGGGAGGAACCAAGACTCACAAGTGGCACCCGACCCGTCCTCCTCTGGTCAGAGCTATTTAAACATTAAGCATTACAATTCAAAGCTTTATTAAAGAAAATAAAGCTTTATTTTCTGGCTAAAGCCAACACACTATAAGGGTGTTGATGTGGTCACACTTCACATGGGAGCAAACAGTTTAACTGGTTTTATTTTATTTATTCAGCTCAAATATAGCAAAAATATTCTGAATAATTATATTTTTATTATAGTGGAAGAAACCTTAGATTCTTTGTAAGCACTTTGTAAGAATCATATTCAGTTCACACGTCAAACCATTTTCAGCCCTTAAGGGAAACAAGTATTACTAATATACAGATATTATAGGATAATGCTGTTGCTAACCACCATTCAAAACCACCTGAACCCAAACATCTTTCTGTACTTTCAGTTTATTCTTCACTGCATTAATTGAATAAGATGAGCTGGACTAGATCTAGAGATATGTGGAGATATCCAGATGTTGTGTTGTCCTGCTGGACACATTGTAGGATTCAGGTATTATGGATTATTCTTACTTATTCTTAAAGACTACAGCTAACATAAAAAAGGACTAAACTATAATGTCTAGTTGAATATACATAGTAAGAATCAGATCAGGATTGTTTTAGATCACAAGAATTGCTTTTAATTGAGTCATTAGAATTCCCCTTTACAAACCACAACTTTCAGATGATATGATACATATTCAAAGTCAAATTTCAAAATGAGTTAAAAACTGGTCTGATTTCAAAGATTTTAAGTAGCATGTTTCAACACAAGGAACAAAGTTCTCATCATCAAGTATACATTTCAAATAAATATGTAAATAATGGCCTTTCCTATAATAATGGCCTTTCCTATAATTCCTATACACTTGGTACAGTACAGTGAACCTGAAGGGCCTTGCTCAAGAGCCCAACCGTGACAGCTTAGCAGACCTGGGCATTGAACTCACAAGCCTGTGATCAATAATCAGTGCATTCCTAAAATATGATCAATTTGGTGTCAATCTGAAGGTGTGCACTGATGCGAAAATGTCTGGTGATATACAGGGTTGAATACATAACCATAAATAAATAATCTGCAAATAGACACATTGTCTGATACATGCTTTACAGAACCCTTATCCCTGTCTAAGCAGTGGATCTGACATCAATTTGGCATAACATGGCTCAACGTATTAATAACTGCAAGATTAAGCTTTAGGCATTTGCCTAATCTGTGTGGACAGATAACTGTACTACTCATACAAACACAGGCAGGCTTATTATCACATGCTGTTTACTGACACTGACTTCCAAAGTCTGTCAGAGGAGAGTTAAACCATACACCAGACTCACGCTTCTGCATGTCTGCTTTTAAATGCAGAAATAAAGACTGGCTTCTGAGTCCACAAAGCCAATATCTTCACCAAACTAAAGGGAACATCTAAAAGAAACTTTTGAGAACCAAAAGCCACAGTAGGTACATCTCAGTTCCTCACAGTAGAGCTCTCTCAAGCAACAGTTCTCTCAACATCTTGTTTGATGCAAAACATTACCAATTAACGGTCATTAGTTTTGTAAAATATAGGCTATGTATTTTGCTAGGATTTTTCTTAAGACCAAATTTTAGACATTTTATAGAGGTTTATGTAAAGTATAGTAAATGAACTTAAGGGGTTTCCCTTCTCCAAAATAAGGGGAAACATCTTTGCCTTGTGTTTAGAACCACCTGCTTTATCAGATGGTTAGTACTGATGACAGATTTATCAATGAATCCTTTTGTGGCATCTGTGGGTCTCGAGCTCGTGACCTTTGGATGACAAAGCAGAGGCTTACATGGCTGTGCCACTTGGGAACTCAACACAGTTCCCGTTTAACTCTGCACTTTTAGCAAAGAGGATTCTATATTCAGTCCTAGGTAAATGTTTATGCACCTCAGGTCAAAGTCAAGGGTGTCCAATCTTATCCGCAAAGGGCCGGGGGGACTGCAGATTTTAACTCCTGATTAATCAATTGGCCAGTCTTCTTACCACTGATCACACATGCTTCTGGTTTGCAGGAATGAAAAACTGCAGCCACACCTGGCCTTTGTAGATAAGATTGTAGATAACACCCATGTTCTGCACATTCTACATGCCCAAATGTTTGTGGACACTGTTTCAAATGAATGCATTGTCCTAGTAAAATAAAGACTTGTGCCTAATGCCAGGTGTGGACTAGATGGGTATAAAGCCCCCCAACATTGAGCTGTGGAACAGTGGATCTGTGTTCTCTGGAATGATGGTTGGTGCTCCATCCAATATCCAGACCTCACTGATGCTCTTGACACTGAATGCAATCAAATCCTCAGAACAATTCTCCTTCAAAATCTAGCAGAAAGCCTTCTTTTTTGTACAGTAGAGACAATTACTCCAACAAAAGCAGGACAAACTATTTTTTAATACCCTTGATTTCATAAGAAACAATGCATAAACAGGTGTCCCAATACTTTTGTCCAAAGTGACAATGGTTTTAAAAAAAAGAATGTGCAGAAGGTTTTACATTAGGAGTTTGTGTCCTGTGGAGGATTTGTTCAAGTTCAAGAGAGTTCTGACCCCTGCCCTTGGGAGACCTAGCTAGAGGGGTAGATGGCTTGCTTCCTGCAGGTTCTGGATCCAACCCTAATCCACCTCACCTGACCCAACCATCAACAAGATCATCAAGACTAAAAAAACTGAAACAACGTTTATGCATTTTTGTTTTAATGAGAAAATAATTATATATGCGTTTAAGTGTGAGCCTTACAATTACTATAAAACAACATAAGCAGAATATATTAACATACAATAAGTGGTTAACATATTAACACAAGGTTTAAAAAAGAAAGAAAAACACAAGCGCATCACCCACCTCAAAACTGCTTTGGTATCTCCCAAAGAGAACAGCAAATTGCAAAAAAACCCCAAAAAACCCAAAACATAAACAAACAAAACAAACAAAAAAAACACTTTGCAAACAGCAAGTTTTAACTTGGTAACGGAAAACTGTTTTAAACAAAAAAGCAAAGCACACTCCACATATTTTGGTGTGTCTGTTATTACTTCAAATGTGGTACATTTGTACAGTTTAGTACTGTCTGCACTATTTGGAGCTGTTGACTGAAGAGGTCAGATCAGATATCATCTTTCTGCAGTTCTGAAGGTACTCAGCTCCGTTGGCAGATCTATTTTTTTTGATGCAGAGATTTTCATCCCATTAAAATACCATAGGCTGCATGCACTGAAAAAGGCAAAATACATGGTTACTGAACTGGCAAAACACTGTAGAAAACCATCGAAAATCAAGTGCGCTAAGAATGTTCTTTTACCCCGCTTATATGCAAATGGATGGTTCCCTCTGGCGTCCGCAAGTGCTCTTTTCTGTTACACTGGCTGCGTAAAAACCTTATTAAATTGTCATGTTTTTAGATCAAATTTCTTTCATACTAACTGATAAACCGAGCTCGGCTAGTGTTACAATACCAGCCCAGCCAGAACCACCAGAAACAGCTGAACACATGAAGGTTACTGGTGAACTGTACTGCAAAGCAAAGAGGTACTTGACTACCTAAAAACTACTGACAAATACTCAATATGGCAAACTGATTACACCTTAGCTCTTTTCACCTCTGTTCACTTCATGCACAACATTAACTGGGAACCACTGAGGGTGATCAGGGTGGTCAGGATGTGCTGAAGACCTTTGCATATATTCTGGAACTCTTATGTACTCAATGCTCACTCCGGACATATATTGCTCCAACACACTTGTACAAACTCGTAATCATGCACACACACGGTACTCTCACGGTACTCTCACTCTTTTTCACACACACACACACACACACACACACACACACACACACACACACACACACACATTCACACAAGAAAAAGAAGTACAGGCCACAACTTCTTAAATGCACATACATGGTATTAAAATGCCAGCCTCCATAAAACTATTTCCCATTCATAGGTACAATGTAAATAGTCCACTGCACAAATAAAAATATTTCCCCCTTATTATATTCAAAATATTTGTCTACTAAGTCATATAACACATCAAAAGAATCCCAATAAAAATCACATCCTTACTGAGCTATTCTTAATATCTGCTGCTTGATCTCTTCTTATTTGTCAGTCGCAAAACCCCCCTAATAAAGAAAACATCACTTATACGCTCCATGCTCGACTCAAGCGTCCACAGTTCTGGTGTTACAAACACCACACTGCAACAATCCTTTAAATAACCCCCTGCAAAAGCATCTTTGTCATGTATGTGTGGCTATAAGAGCCACTTCAGTCTCAGCAAATCAAAGGCCTTTGAAAAGAAAAGAAAAAAACCTCTCATAACCATTGAATCAACAAGGTCTCTTAAGTACAAATTTCTGACATTTCTATTGCATCGCAGGGCCTTTTCTAGGGCCTTTCTCTTTATCTAACCCAGAAACTACAAATACGGTTTCCTTACATAGGGACAAGTGTCCCTTAAATACGTTCACGTTATATATTTATGCGTATAAAACAAAGTAAAAGACCTTTTCTGAAAGTCCACACAGACAGTGCTCTTCAGATGTGCCTCCTCTCAGGATCTTAACTCCTAGTTGTATTGTTTGTGGGCTGCAAAAAGGCCTTAGGTAGAAGGCAGAAGATCCAGAATCCACAAGTCCAAAGACTTTGCCGTTCTCTGCGATGAAGTCCTGGTTTGTTAATCAAGGCATGTCCACCACTGTTTAGAAAATGTATCGATGCTAATTGTCATTTTTTCATTTTTTTCCTAGTATACTTCACATGGTTGTCATTTGACAGAAATGAGATAACAAACAGCAATTTTATTCCCATTTACCAGGCATTTATATGTCTAGAATTATCTACAAAGCTTCTGTTTAACAATTAAACATTGGTATTCCCCTGTATTGCGTTTACAGATTCTAATCGGATCAGCTAAAACAATGCCAATACACAGTACAAACAGTCCATATAGCATGGTAATTAAATATTAGACTCCTTAAAGACTCCATAGAAGGTTGTGAGTGGGAGTCCATTGATGCATTCTTCTCAATATGATGTTTTGGACTTTACCATGCTGAGTATTTCAATGTTTTGGCTTGAAGAAACACTAAACACTAAATTGCTGGTTGTCCTACAAATTTGCACATGTTTAAACATCCTCTTAAACCCTACAACACCCTCCTTATCTGCTTTATCCCCCTTATCGACCCAACATACATAAATTGTGCAAGATAGCAAATTATAAATTCATTGTAACTCTGGACTCGTGGACACTTGGATTATCCAGCACAGTTATTCAAAAGTGGGATACAAAAAGGGTCAAGGGTCGTGGCTATGAGGGGTAAGATGGAAAATAGTAAAACATAAATGTTTAATGTTTTATTTTTTGTGATCTGGAATTCCCTTTTTTCACAATATAACCTACACATTTTATAAAGGTCAGATTTGTGTCATCAACAGGTCAGTTAACCTTTTTCCAAACTCTTTCCAAAATGGACTGCTGTGTTTCCAGAAGATCCTAAACTTTTGCAGTAGTAGTAGTACTGCATCCTGACAAGCTTGTTTTTGTAAGAGGGGTCAGGAGGTTCTTCAGACTGACTGAAACACTGTATGCAGTTTGCAAGCACTTTTGCAGACAGCAGGTGGTTTTAGCTGGCAGACAATCATAGACTGCATAGACTGCAAAGTCTTCCTCTACATATTTCCTGGCTTTTGTCAATAAAGAATGGCCAAGTTGCTGAAAGGCAGTGTTCAGCAACACCTTCCGCTAGCTGTCTGCATTATTCATCTTCCTCTCTGCCTTGTGCTGTAATATCTAATTGGCTGAACAGCATTATGTATTACAAACCTGGCCCCTACTGTTCCGTGCTGGTCTCCAAACAAGAGTCTCCTCAAGTCAACCATACTGTGCCCTACTTTCATCCTCCTTTTCTTTAATGGGTTCCTACTATTTTTAATTTTTTTTTTCAGCTGGATTTATATCCAAACTGGCAGAAAAGCATAAAAAAGTATTTTCGGAAATGACTGGAAATGGAAAAGACTTGGTGGATGTTAAGATTGTTTAGCACTGACTGGTTTATTGCCCCAATTTCATAGGAAAATGTCCATTTCAAAGTTTTTTCAGACGTACTCATCCTCTACATCCTCTACTCATGTCACGTCTTCCTAGCCACGTAATCTCTGTTGCCTTTAAATCATATACCTACGATCGTCCTTATATACCCACACAAATCACTTGGCAATGTCAGTTCAGTGTCACTTCATGAAATCAAGACCCAACCATAAGAAATGGAAAGACTGGTATAACCCTTCATTTTTGCACAGTTTCCAAACCTCCCCCCAACCATCAGGAAAAACAAAGGAAAGGAACAGAAAGCACTACAAGATTTGGACGTCCGGGGCTTATTGTCGTCGCATAGAGTTCTCTGTGAAAAGGCTGTTCCTCAGGTTCCTCTGAGGCATGGGTGGTCTTTGGCTCCACTGGGTGAACAAAGCTCCAGTGCAGCACCTTGAATCAGTGATTCGCTCCTGCAGTATAAACTCAGAATAAATACTCGTAGTTGTCTCATCACCCTCCCAGATCTGTTCTCTTTTCCTCTCATTCTTCTTCTCTTTCTTTAGTATGTGGGCTGGACTAATTTACTCTTCTTCTTCTTCCTCCTCCTCTTCCTCCTCCCCCTCAACTTCGTCCTGATTGGCATAGATTCCTGCCTCCCATCGTAGAGCCATGTTGCTTTTTCTGCGGGTCACTCGTGTCGCCTCCAGAACCTGTGCCAAAACACAGAGAATAGGTTGCTGTTAGTGTATGAGTGGCTCTGTAGTGCTGTAGAACACACTGGTCAAACCTAGAGCCTACTCTGACCTAGCACTGTCTCTTTAAGCTATTAAGTCAAAGATCCAGATGTTAACTAGGAAGGCATTAATACTCTTTTACCTTTTAATGCTTACCGTAATACTAATAATTTAATCCTCAGTGCTTTCCTGAGGGTAATAAGTCACATAGGTAGGTCTGCATAGATGCATTCATTAAGTGGGTCAGGGGTTCTGCTCCAGAGAGTCCATTTTTTTCCTCTCTCTCTATGTGTTGGTAACAGTGTTAATCTCATAATAGAAATTAATGATGGAAATGTTTTTGTTTTTGCTTGCTTTTGTCAACAATAATGACAAAAAGAGAAAAACCATCTGCTCTGTAATGATATTAAATTCATGTTAAATTATTGATCATAAATATGTGACTAAATAAAAATCAAATTATATATATAATATATCTATATATGTTATATAATATATATATGAACAAAACAGCTATCAGTTTTTTATTTCTACTTAATTCAAATAATCTTATTACCAATAAACAGTAATGAAAAAAAAAAAAAAAAAATAATAAAAAAATAGGACATCCCATAAAAACCTTTGCCCTTTTTAACATATTTAAGTATATGGACATTCAAGTTTCATTTGAACAATACTAAGATATGGAGGTAAAATTACTAAAGCACCTATTTGTTTGTCAATTGTTTCAAATTGTCTTCCAGTTTGGTAATGCTAGTGGTTTGCACTGAAAATAGTGAGTACTGTATAGTAGTAGTACTGTATATGGAGACTAACGTGGATCATATTGTTTACAATAGTATATATGCTAAAACTATTTACCAATTTAGTCAGAGTAGGGTAAAATGAATCAATATAATAATAAAATAAATACAAAATTAATTGACATTTGTTGTCAAAAGAAAACTACAGAAAAAATGGGAAAAATTGGGACGAAGCAAAAATGTAGACTCTCTGGGGAGACACTAGTTTGAGAAGTACTGTTAACTAATTCACTATATTACTGTATATACCAGTTTGGACAAACTGGGCTCAAGTAATGAATCATTTACATGCCCTTGACTGCGCAGCAAGTTTACCATTACTGTTGGTCTAGACTTAAATCCTTTTAATAAACCTGTGGCAACCCTGTGAACACTTTTTAGCAAACACTTGTTGAGACATGCACTTCACACAGCTCAACTTGGATCTCATTTGGCACAAGCATCTTGCTGATGTTATCATGCTGAGCTACATCTCTTTTGGCTTGTTTTTTTTTTAACAGCTGAGGAGCTGTAAATACACACTCCACATCACACAATACAGCATTGAGAGTAAACACAGGCTGTACAGGGCAGTTTCATACAATACAGAGGAACAGGGACAGTCATGCTGCGTCAGAGCGCCAGGTGGGGGCCTCCGTCTTTTGTCCATTCGGCACCAAGTGTTACAATCACAGGGCCATTATGTATTACTCCAATGAACTGGAATGTCCAATCTAACCTACAATGTCCCACAGATCTATCGCTGGACAATCAAGGACAAAAATCTAATATGATGCTGCTTTCTCTGCTCTCCTAACTTTCATATTTGTTAGTTACACAGTGATGCCAGGTAAGAACAACCTTTGGTTTCTCAATGAACCTCTTAGTGCACGTTTTTATGTAAAGGTTCTATATCAGGAGTGTCCAATCTTAGTCCTATAGATCTACCCTGGATTGTTCAGACCTACATACTAGCCTCTAATACTGAGGCCCTTCATTACTTCAAGTGTGTTAATAAGAATAGAGCTGGAACTAAAGTCTGAAGGCTGACAGATCACCAGGACCAAGACTAAACATCAGTATTCTACACCAATGAACCATTTTGTTATATAGCGCTATATGTCCAAGTCAACGGCCATTTAGGAATGTTTGATTTAGGGAGTGTAAAGCTATGGTAAATTGTTACATACTGAAGAAACATGGCAAACATGATGCAGAATAGACTGGACATTCGTAGTTCATGGTTGTGAGTCAAAAGTTACGCTTCCATCAACTTTCTGCACAAATTGCAAGTGATAAAACTAACGTTTAGTGATTAAAATGATTAAGATGCCTAAATGCTTAACAGAAGAGTTCAATTTATTTATTTATTTATTTATTTTAAACCCAATTTCCTTCCAAATTTAGCTCAGCCAATCAACCCACCCAATCTCCAGGACTAGGAGGGGGAGATACAAGTGAAGTCACGTGTTTTCAAACTGCAGCCAATGCAGAATCACAAGGCAGCAAATGTGTTAGGAGGAAAGCCTTGGATCCCCAGCTCTGATACATCAGCCAACATCACAAAGGGAGTGATAAAGGGAGGATGGCCAGAAAGAGTATGGCCTATTGTGCTCCCTTAGTCTCTGGCTGCTGATGGCAAAGCAGCATGACCTGGGATTCCAACTAGCAATCCTCAGGCCACGGTATCAGCATCTTAGTCTGCTGAGCCAATTTCTTGTACAGTATGTTACAACTTCTGTACCTCCAAATAACCTACTGACAAGATATTTTATTTATATTTCCATTTAATTATCCATTTTGTTTTTCAATCTGAACTGCAAAAGATCCATTATCTCTGCCATATAGAGCTGCCTGAGCTCTCTCTATGTAGACCTTTTCTGGATCGCTCTCTCTGCAAGAGCTGAAAAGTGGCAGCATTCCTTTTAAAAGCATTTCCTTCTCAGTCCAGAGGAATGTGAGGGAAATGTGCAATGTGACTAAAGTTGTGTAATAAATGTCTTATTTTACCCCACAAAAATGTTATACTTTTTCGCAGTATTTCAGGTATCAACAACCAACTGAACTGCTAAAGGTGTTCCCTAGGGGCCACAATACACTTGCTAGTAACCACAGTAGCTATCCGAGTAGCACACTGCCCCCACAATTTATGCTGGCATTGCATCTCGTGGACGCACCATGCTAATTCCTGCGGACGCACATAACCTACACTCCGCACGAACACAGGATGCGTGGGGCAGCCATGTTGCGCACACGTACACATAGTAAAAAGCAACTTTTCAAAGCATTAAAATATTTTTCCAACAAAACCGTTTGGATGGAAACGTAGCTAATGACATGAGGGAAGCACTGGCATGGATGCATGGGTGTGTGGATGGGGCAGGGCTGGGGAAGGGGTAGATTCAGGGGGTGTAGGGGTGATGTTTTACTATGGGTTGACACTCGAGACCACAGATGTAATCATTATTTGAGTTTGTAACTTTTTCAATGTCAAGGCGTTTGACACTGGAAACATGCCACACTCACCGGCAAAACACCAAACAAAACTCAAATGAATTGGGAAAAAAAGCATGCAGTGACATTAAGAGGAGGGCATTGCACTTTCAGGCAAGCATAATACCAGTACCTCAGATGTAACATCACTAGAGAGCAATAAACGGGCGTACTGACAAGAAGGAAAAGAGGCAGCGTTAGTTATTCACTGAGCAATACTGATAATAGAAAGAAGCTTCAGAAAAGCACACCGTCCTCTAAAACACTAACACTGCTCAAAAGAGTCATTTTTTTGCATCTGGATAAGAAATAGCATCAGCAAAGGACTGTTTTGGCATGTACTGATAACCAATCTGGGTCTCAGATTGCTAAATGACTTTTTAATTATTATGATAAACTGCACTGCATTTAAATGTAATTTACACTCAATATTTTACAATATTTCTTGAACATTGGGTTCAGTTCATTTCGGCCTGCTTTAACCCCTAAAACAGCCTATAGCCCCACCAGTTTGTACAGAAGTCCCAGTAGATACTGAATAATACCCCTTAGTGTGTAATAACACTTGCTGCGTTAATAGGTTAATATGTTCACAGTTAATATGTCCTTGGACCCAGCAATCATTTGCAACAGACATATACTATATGCCCTTTCTAATGAATGCATTCAGCTATTGCTGGTACGTTACTGACACAGGTGTAAAAAGCCCCGCAGCACTGAGCTGTGGAGCGGTGGAACTGTGTTCTCTGGAATGATGGCTGATACTTCATCCAGTACTTTTGGGATAAGTTGGGGAGTTGTGGATGACGTGGGATGGTGGTCATCCAACATCTTGACCTCACTAGTGCTCTTTTTGCTGAAAGCAATTAAATTCTCACAGCAATTGTCCCCCAAAATCTAGTAGAAAGCCTAATTTACCTGGACAGTAGAGACAATGACAGGAAAAACTCTTTTAATATTTCTGAAAATTTTGAAAAACAGAAAACAAAGCGGTGTCCAAATACTTTTGCCCATAGTGCATTGTTTAAATATCCCTAAACAATTTCCTTGAAATGTAAATAGGAAGGGGACTTTCATTTATATGAAGTCAGGGGGTACTTCATAGCTTTCCTTTTTCATGTGCCTTAGTCTGTTTTAATTCTCTTGAAGCTGAGCTGGAAAGTCCCTTAACTTGCTCTGCCTTAAAAACCACAGGGTCACATGACATGCAAAAGAGGAATTGGTAGTGAAAGCCACAGTCTTGCATCACTCTGTATTGGCATAATGAAACAGGACCACTAGTAACAACTAGCAGAAAGTGTAAAATACTCGCTTCAGGTTTAGAGGAGGGCATGTTCACTAACAGAAGCCAAACATTCCATACCAAGCCAAAAAATACCATCCTAGATTCAGGAGAGGTGGTTGATAGAAGTGTTAAGCGGCAAACTATGAACATTTAATGAAGACACAATAAGACAAATATCTAACTTGATGTTATGCTCCTGTACAGGAAATCAAGGTCAATAGAAATGCTGCTTATTTATTATTGGGACACTCACACTGTTGTCCTCTTGTTTCTCCCGACGCTTGACTTTGTGTGTCTCGTAATCTTCCATCAGAGTCTGCATGAAGTTCTTAGGCCGCAGACTCCCACCTGAGTCGTCGCTACCCAAATCAGAAAGGGGAGAGGGGGCACCGCTGGAGGAAGCAGGGGATACTGGAGCAGCAACACGGATCTTCTCGATTTTACCTGAACAAAGACAGAGAGACATGTAAACCAAGAGAATACAAGCTTTTTATGAGTTAGCTGAAATACTAATATGGCAAGCAGAGAAACATAGTATGGCATAAACCATAGCAGTTAAGTAGTATGGGCACCAACTTGTTTCCTCTGCTCTAATCCAATGAGAGACATTTCATGGACATGTGAGCAGGAATTGTGGGTGAATATTTTACAATTATGAACCAGGTTTTTTCCTTCTCCTGTAAAGTTGCCATTTTGGTGACAATGACAATATGCTTTTAAAATCATATTACGTTTATTAGACCGTTCTGTTACAATGAATAAGATCTGTGAGTAACTTTAGGAGGTTCTTCACTGCCCACTGCATCCGCAAAGCAACCAGCATTGTGGATGACTCCACCCACCCTTCACACAGACTGTTCTCCCTCCTGCCATCAGGAAGAAGGTACCGCAGCATCCGGTCCAACACGACCAGACTCTGCAATAGCTTCTTCCCCCAAGCCATCAGACCTCCCCTACTCAACTCAACTTCTGAACTGATGTCTTTTCTGTTACATGCACACTCTCTCTCTCTCTCTCTCGGTCTCTCTCTCTCCAACCATTTACCCCAGATAAAATGGGAAGCATTTTTTGCACAAGCATTTGCACTAATAACTTTACTACCTCACTGGACTCAATATTTATTACACACTGCATAATTTGCACACTACCGCCAATTATTTATTATTCTCTGTCTGTACTGTGTTGTATTGTCTGTCCGCACTTGTTTGTGTTGCACTTGTGTTTTGTATGCACTGTCTATGTTGCACCATGGTCCTGGAGGAACGTTGTTTTGTTTCACTGTGTACTCTGTATGTAGTTGAAATGACAATAAAACCCACTTGACTTGATTATATGATATCTTGGCTACAAAAAGGACTTGAAAAAATGTTAATAACACAAAAGCAATGGCAATCAAATACCTCAACAGCATATTTTAAAAAATAGTCCTCTGTAATATTAATATTATGAGCAGATCATCTTTAATCAAATATCAAGTAATCTAAATGCTGTACCAGTGTTTTTACATCCAGTGGTATGAGGTTTTGTGGTCATTGCTGTCCCTACTGTTGTCTAAATGGTAAATGCACTATTGTGGCTGTTTTCTGCCTGGTCCTAGCACTTTTACTGGCTAATAGCCCAGTGCGGTGTAGGTGGTAGTAGTAATTTGCATAAATTCAGCAGAACTGTAGAGCACTCTTAATTCTCTAGATTCTCTAGACAGTGATAGAGTTATAAAAACCATTTTATTAAATCCAGGAAAGGCAGATAGTTACCAGTTGATCTGAGTTTGAAGATGAATTGTGCCTCTTTAACATGAGCTCAAACACAGAGCTAGCAGCCCAGAACTAAAGGGAAGGTGGACACTGAAACTGTAATAGGCTCTGCAATTACACTGAAAATACTGCTCTCATCAGTTACAATTTTGCCAGCATCCCCTAAGTCTCATTGTAGTATCTATTGCAGAAGGGGGTGTATGAATACGTAAAAAAATCTGTTACACACTGGATCTGGAATATTTTAATAAAAAAATACATTTACATCTACAACATCTATATCGTGGCTGTCGGATGTAAAACTTGTATCTCCATTTTTACCTTTTTACACTTTTAGACATCTAGCAGTTATTCTTTATGTTGTGTCAAAATTTCATGATTGCACTGACTTCAACTGAAAGTCATTTTTTCTTCCTCTGTAAAGTTAGCATTTTGGAGATCCAAGGTTTTGTGTGACAGCGTCATTATTTCATATGTAATTTGTCATAGATGACATTAGGATGGTAAGAACTGATTCCATAAGGGTGATTGCAAAAATGGCTCTGTCTCAGTTCTGTTGGCTGCCTTTTATATTGAGAAGCTTTATAACTAAAATGTTAGAGAACAGAAGAGAGAAGAACACTGAAAGATCCCCTAAAAAGACCGTTCAGTCCGGGTCACTCAATCCTCAACTATGTTAGAGAGTGTTCTCTCTGTATTTTATTTTCATTTTTTTTTTTATTTTCATTTTTACATATATTTTTATATATTTATGTATATTTTATTTATTTAAGTACTGCTTCTGGGTAAAACTGGGTCCTTGGGTACCACAATTTCGTTCCACCCCATGTACCACATGTGATGCGAATGACAATAAAGTCTCCTTGAATCCTTGAATCCTGAATCCTAGAAGTGACTCCCAATAAGACCAATTTTCCCCCTAATGAAATACATTCCAGCTGGTCTTTTCACATCTTCCCATCAGTGACCGCCGACCAGCGGAAATGAGAAAGCTAAGACTCATTCTTGATGACGTCCCAAGTAGTGTGAACTGGAAAGCTGAAAGCAGAGAACCGGGACTTTCACTGCGTTCACTGCTTGCCAGAAGCTCAGTACTTTCATTCCCCATTTGAGATAAAGCCAGCTGAAATATTCCAAAGGGAGGTTACGGTAAGTCACGGCTCTAATGGCAGGAGTCCAAACCAATCAACCATCTAACTAAAGTGTAGTTACAAAAACAAACAAAAAAAAACCCTCTAAATATTAAGAAACATTTCCAGAAACAGATCAATCCTACAGCAAAACTGCATTCGACAAGTTTGGACCAAAGCCTGGGTCTGATCTCTTACTGGAGCCTACACTTTCTGTCACTACTCAAATGTTAATGACTCACATTCAATGTGCCATTAAGTCCACTAACTCGGCTGAAGTATGTTGGTAGCCTACACAGAACAGAAATGTGGATTACCTGAAGGTCTTAAGGCACTTAATCCTCAGCTGATTCATGCTGAAGCTAAATATACATATATTGCCATTGTAACTACCTAGACACTAAGGACAGTCTCCTCATGTCTGAAATACTCATGCGGTTCATTCTGTCACCACCAGAGGGCAGTAATCACCTGAGAGAAAAACTTCAGTCTGTTTCTCCTCACTCTCAAAAGCACTCAGTTGTTTGTTAACCTGCATTTGAACCTTTTGAAAGTGTGCTGATTAGACCAGACGAGTCACAGTCATATGCATTACTTTGCGCTCAGTCCCAAACAGGAGAATGACAGTGTTGGCTCATTCAGTAGTGAGAGCTCTGGGCTATTGATGACAGGGTTGTGGGTTTGATGCTCCGCAAGCTGCCCTTCACCCTCCCTGCTCCCTGGGTGCTGCAGCGATGGCTGCCCACCGCTCGGGGCATGTGTGCTCACAGTCACTGTATGTGTGTTTCTCTGGTGTGTATTTGTGTGTTCACTGCATGGATGGGTTAAAGAAAGGAGCCAAATTCCATCGTGTCCAACACTAATGGTGAATATGGATGTCTTGATTTTGTGTTCTGCATTATTACAGTGCCCCGAAAGGCCAGCTTGCAAAAGTGACTCACAGTAGCAGCTGCTGCCCTTCAGGCAGTACTTGCAACTAGCCTAAACATTAAGAATGCCTGAACCTAAGGGTGTTCTGAAATGTATGACACATAACCATTGGTTATAACGAACAGAGGTTGTGTTATGGAACCAGTTACCAGTTTTGTTTAGGGTGAGAAGCTGCTGTTTCCAATTAGCAATCAGACTTCTTTAAAAATCAAACCATGTGAACCGATGCCGCAGAGGGACACTGCTGTATTTACAGACATAAATGTGGTTGAAGCAGTTCCAATTAGCAAATCTGTGGCCTCTGTGCTTTGTCTTCCACACACATACAGGTATGGAGCCAACTATTAGATCTGATTGTTTTATCTTCCTTTTTGAGGCATTTTTATTGCAGTTTAATGCTACATATCAGCAGCAGAAGGCCTAATGTAAATGATAAGGACAGAAGTATTGGGACACCTGCTCATTCATTGTTTCTTCTGAAATCAAGGATATTCATAAGTGTTTATCCTGCTTCTGTTGGAGTAACTGTCTCTACTGTCCAAGGAAGAAGGCTTTCTAATAGATTTTGGAGGAGCATTGGTGTGAGGATTTCATTGCATTCAGCCACAAGAGCATTAGTGATTCAGGATGTTGGATGATCACCACCCCACCTCATCCCCAACTCATCCCAAATATATTGGATGGATCATCATCCATCATTCCAGAGAACATTGTTTGTGCTCCACAGCTCAATGCTGGTGGGCTTTATACTCCTCTAGCCCATGCCTGACATTAGACATGGTGCCAATAGGTTCATGTTTATCTGCTCCAGAGAGTCCTATTCGCAATACTTTTCTACAGAGACTTTAAAAGCTATATGCGCGCATGTGCACATCTGTGTCAGCAAAGGTTGTTGAAACTGATTTACCTGGAGCTGTTTTCCCAGTAAGGACCAGTTTGGCTGGAAGGCTGTTTGTCTTCTTCTTGGCAATGGTATTGGGGTTGGGACGCAAGCTTTGGGTCTGGCGCTGCCGCCGAAGTTCTTCCTCTCGTTCTTGGGCTGCCCGAATCTCCTCCTCGATCATAGATAGAGTCCTCTGCTTGCGTGAGCGCAGCTTGAAAGGCCCTGAAGTAACTTCTGTGTCCTGGGCACGGGTCACAGATGCTGTGCTTCGGAGCTCCGCTGCCTCTGAGTATTTACTGAAGTAACTGAACTCTGGCTTCTCACTTGGTGGTGGAGAAGGACTCGGAGGCCTGTAAGTATTCACCGGAATTGCTGGCATGGCTTGCACTGCAGGCACCTGCACAGTGATTTTAGGAGCTGTGGTCTTCTTCTCTTCCGTAAGGCATTGCTCTTTAGGAGGTGGCACATGCATGGGAGACTTCTCTTCAGGTGCTGCTGATGAAACTTCCACAGGTGCAGAAACTTCCACAGATGCAGAAACCTCCACATGTGCAGAAACTTCCACAGGTGGAGAAACTTCCACAGGTGGAGAAACTTCCACATGCCTCTCAGAGATCGGGGAGGACTGCTGTATGGCTTGGAGTGGTTGCCATTTCTCGGTCTGATGTGCAATAGCTTGCTGGATGGCATTTTGGACCAGGATGCCTGCATGGTATTCCAGCTCCTCCTCCGTCAGGCTGTCTCCCATACAGGAGCTGCTCTGCTCACCTGGTGATTTCGTACTGCCCTCCAGTTTCCCATTGATAGGTGTCGTAGCCACTGGGGTACAAGGAAAGGAGTAGTCCCCCAGGGAGTTTTCCAAGTAGGCGCTCATGGTCTCATTGGAGGCACCGCTGTCACTTATGTTATCCATGCTGAAATCATTGGACAGGGTCTCAAGCACTGTGGTGTCCTGAGACCTGAGGGACAGGTCATCCAATCCAGAGTCGATCTCCTCAGGATGGTAAGAGCTGTTCATGGAGCGCTGGTATAAATCAGAGTCTTCATCCTTGAAGATAGTCATCACTGCCCGCGCACAGGTAAAGTCATCATTTTTCACATCATGTGTAGTGGAATCTCCAGAGCTGCAGAAAACCCCTCTGACCTGGCTCATTTCTCCCCCATCATCCACAGTGACCCTACCGTGGCTGGTGACTGTTATGAAACTGCTTGACTTATCAACATCTGTGGTCCTGGAAAAAGGTTTGGCGGAGTAAAGCTGAGGAGCCACACTTCTCTTGACAGCTTGCTGTGGCTGTTGTTGCTTGCTGTGTTCCATCTGAAGAAACTGCTGGCGTGCTGAAGAGAAATCAATGCCATGAACTACAATATCATCCTTATTTACCACCTCAGGCTGGACAAAAGAGACTGTTTGTTTGGGGGACGTGTGGGAAACTCTGTGAGCTTCAGGTCTCTTCTGCTTTCTCTCCTCATACTTTCTGAGTGACTCCAATTGTTCTGGTTCCAGCTCATCTTCCAGTGACTTTTCTTGTGGAGGGTTCCACCATTTCGCAGCAATCCCTGGATTTTTCTTGACTGCTTGGTCTCGGATGAGTTCCAGGCGCTCCCTCTCCAGCTCTGCGACCTCTTCTGAAGGCCTGACCTTCTTCACCCTTACTTCTTTCTCTGTTGGTGTGTCAAAGAGCTTGGATGGCCTTTTCTCTTCATGGAAAGCTCGGAGCTCAAAACGGGCCTCTTTCTTAATGGCTGCTCCTGTCTCAGGTGACCTGTTACAGTCATCACTCATCATTCCTGAATGACCATTTGGTTTTTTACTATTCAAACTGTCCTCAACATAGGTGGTCTGCTTCTTCCCCTCAACAATTACTTCATGACTAATTGCAGATGACACATCAGAAACATGAACAGATGGCCCAGTTCCTTCTATACTGATTGCCTGGAGCTCAGGGGAGCAGGTTCCATTTGAAGTCATCTCTGCTCCAGGGTCATAACAGTTGGCCTCCAGCACCTCATCGAGGTAACGGATTTCCTGGGCAACTTCACTGTCCAGTGCTTCTCCTCGGTGCCTCACACCATTCTGCCCACTTGTTGCATGGTTATCATTTTGGGTCTCAAGTTCCATGTTGCCACTGGAGTTAACACTGATTGGGTCTAAGAAACTAACACTCTTCGGGCTCTTCTCGCACTTCAGCTCACTGTCATCCTCTGTAATCCTGGAGGATTTCTGAAAGCAAACAGAAACCTAAATGAGCTCAGACTGCACTGCTGTACACACATACATTTACACTTCTAGTGTCTCATATAACATTCAATGGAATATACACACAATACTGTATATAATACACAATGGAAATGTAAGAAATTTAAGCATGCCTTAAGCTCCTCTTATTACAGCCATGTTTATGTAATCTGCGCACAGTACACACCTAAAAGGAATCGTTGCATGGGACCATCATGCATAATGGAGAAACAGCCCATGATAAGACATGAAGGATAATGGGTTTGGTCAACTCTGACCTGTGGAATCTGATCCTGAGTATAAATGATTTATGAGGGGACCTCTTACTGATGGCACATTAGAATTGTATAGGGTGGTACAGAATCCATATAACCAAGCAGTTCTATTAGGAAACCCATTTTAAAAGGAATGATAAGAGCGTTGCCCATTTTAATACAGACGTTAATGCTGCATTTTTATTAGACTCAAGGTTTTTCTGGCTATTGCTCAGACTAAATGTTGTGATGTGACCTGCAGCTGTAACAAAGACAAGTTCATATGAACATTTCAAGGAGCATGAAATTCCCAGAGCTAATTTCCAAGCTGCCACAGACGAACTCGGTTTAATGGCCAATGTGTGAATCATTCACTAAAAGAAGGCCACAGATTTTATGTTTTAGCTGAGACTTCTTGTTTTTTGGGGGGTTCTTAGTAAAGGTTACCCTACTATGAGTCTATCGGTTTAGATAAGTGGAGTGTAGCCTCCCTGTGGAAAATGGGGACCTCATGTGCACGATGAAGCCCAGCACAACCTCCTCAGGGGAAATACCAGTGAGTGAGCTCAGCTCAGCTTTAAATGGCTGCATTTTCACCAGATGGGACAGACCTTTTGAAATGGAAACCTGTCCCAGTTTTTGATGCTGGGAATCTTTTTGTATTACAGAAGAGCTGGTGGAAACTAAAATGTTGCACAATCCTGAAAGAATAGGAATATTATCTATAGTGCATAATGGACTTTTCATAAGTAAAGACACTGATAATATAGACAAACTTGTCTTATACTTGTCAGAGACTATAAAGTGGTAAGTACTGACATGAATTCCTTTCCTTTGCTCTGCATTCACGCTTTAGCTTTAATTGTGCACATCTGAGCGGTTTCAATTGTGGCTGCTTGTTTGAAGGTTAGTACTGGTGAAAAGACGTAAAAAACACTTCCAGGGCTGTTCAACATGCCTTGAACCAAACTGTGAGGAAACATGTGATTTATAGCATAGCACTGAAAAGAAGAATGCACACAGACAACTTAGCTAGTAGCAACCTACAGTAAGGTCATAATTGTCCTTTCACATGCTCTACTGACTATATAATACTGGACACATATAACAAGCTATTGCTACAAAATTAAAAGACGAGAATACCACAAAGCACAGCTTCTGTTTCAGATATTGTGCTTTTATACAATGTATCAGGACTAGCATGTTATCTTGAGGCTGTTTTGTAAACATATTATAGCTCATGGCTATAGTGTTAGATTAGGGCAATATTGCTGTGCTTCACTTAAACTGGGATGTCGAAATTTCCAAGGTCCAATTAGGAAATTTCAACTGGAACGCCCCCACAAGTTGGATTTCCTACTCCAACACCACCGAGTTTAAAATCCAAGATGGCTGCACCGCACATGAACAGTAATAAAAGCAGCAGTGTTATACAGTTCTGTCTGCTCTTCTATCCACCTAATCTATAACTGATCTGGGCTTCTAAATGTCACTGAACCAAACTGGACTTAACTGCAACACAGTACTGATACATAGCATGCATAACATTTGCACTATGATTATTTGCACAGCTGTACAGATGTTAATTTTCTGTAAATGTTTATATAATTATATCTGTACATAATAAGGTTTTTACAGCTCTTTATTACTTTTAGTAGTTTTTTAAACATACTATTCTTATTCTATTTATTGTTTAGTGTATTTTTCTCTTTCAGTGTAATATCTGTTAACAGTTTGTTTATTTGTTACATGTCATATTTGTGTTGCTCACACCAAGTAAAATTCCTTTTGTGTGTAACACACTCGGCGAAACAAAGAGATTCTGATTCTGATTCTGATTTTTGTCTCATTAAATCAGTCGTACACACAGTACTGCCCACCTTCTGTGGAAGTGTTTATGGGGTGTTCCATAAATGCACAAAATACTGCATAATGTTGCTAACAATGCTGACCTGTGGCATAAAACTTGCAAAAACCCCAGTAAAGGATTGTCAAATCAGTTATGGGCAGCTCCAACATCTGACTTCCGAGGTCAATGGAACGAGCGCAGCATACAAAGCACGGCTTTGGTTTTAGATATTGTACTTTTTATATTACATCAGGACTGGCACGTTATCCTGTGGCTGTTTTGTTAGCTCATGGCTAGTGTGTACGACACATCTTCAGCCACTCGTGTTGCATGCAATCGTACTTTGACTTCAAGGTTCTTGACCCATGCCTTTCCCAAAAGACTAGCATCATGGAATGCTATTTTGGAGGAATGCATCACTAAATGGCTTCAGCTAACCTCTTTCGAGCCCTTCCCAGGTGAACTTCTTTGGTTCTGCCACCCCACTAGATCTCATTCAATATTCACATGGCCTACATTCTGCAACTTCAGTGAAACTAGCGCTGTTCGGGCCACACACACTTTCACGCTAAATAAACACTTACATTTCCCAGGCCTACATTGTAAACAACAGTCTGACAAGCTAGAGTAAAAACTAACATAAGCATCTCTCTCAATCAAGCAATTTTGGCTCCTCTGGAACTTGAAACACATGATGGCTTTTACAGAAACACTGTTGCAAATGAAAAGTCTCTCTTGTTATCTTCAAGGCAGTTCAGCGTGTAAGCCCTGGCTTAAAGACATCACGTGGTGTTGTCTTTAATGTGGCTTTATGGCAGCATGATGAATTGAATGAAGCTCCCTGTTCTCCATGACACCAGACAAGCCATAGCCTCAGGGTGTGTTCGCTACCACAGCGCGTTCCCTCGCCTCCTCTCAGCCCCTCCACCCCCACTTTAGCTATACCTCTGAGCAAATGATGGCATTAAATGTCATGTGAGCCTCCCCAAGTCACAAAAAGACAAACAAAGAGTGCACAGATTAGTCCGGCAAGAGAGAGGCAAAGGAAGGGCCACTTAGCAGATGATTTTACTGATAAACTCAGTCAATATTATTGACTGGTTAGGACTGCAGCATTCAGCTGGAGACAGAAATACCCTTTATCATTTGACCTCTGAACCTAACTAAATCTGTCCCCGCTTTGACCACTTTTCCCCATCAGCTCTGCTTAGCAACCAGTTGAGATCCGAATTAATAAAGTGATGAAAAATCAAATATTCACTTCAGAATTTTAAACCAGAGCTATGAGGCTAAAGTAGATAATACAAAATACTAGCTTAGCATCAGTCTGGTGTCATTCGAACTGCATACATATCACATACTTCATTCAAACAGTAGCTAGGACATGAGCTATCACATCTTTTCAAACTGAGGCTAAAGCGACATCATTTGGCAGCTCTATACGCTTGCAGGAGAACACTAACTAACTGCCGGTTCTGGTACATCAGGGCAGCACTGACAGGCCTTGAGTTCTGTGGGAGAAGGAGGCCATCCTTCCCACTTAGAGAGTGCGACCAATTATGCTCTCTTGAGCCCCTTTCACACATGCACGGTAGGCCAGAACTTTTCTGTATGTGTCAATGCAAGTATCCGAATCAGTTGTACCGGACATTACTCAGACTTTATCCTGCCAGCCCCATAGTGCAAAGTCCAGGTAATGTCCAAATGGGCCCATGTGTGAACTTAGCTGGTAATTATCTGAAGAACAGTGGGTCATTTCCTGTAGTGAGAAAGCATCTGACAAGCTGTTCGCTACATGTGCGAAAGGGAAACTCCGGACCTGATTCTCCAGACAGTATCGGGAGTTCATATTTAAAAACTACTTTGGACTCCCGGACACTGGACATCAAACACAAGGCAACTGACAGATTTGCTTATGTGTTTTCAGGCACTGCAACACATCAAGTCTGCACAATGCTAATTGCTGATAATGTGTTCATTCATTGATAACTACAGCAACTCAATTGATAACTACAGTCTCAAAACGAATTAAGCAAACGTTAGACACCAAACGTGTGTTGGCTGTTTAGCTGCATTTGGGGGGTAGGAGTTTCTTGCCAAAATATTCCTTTAAGACCCTCTTTCTGTCCTGCTCTAGGTATATCTCAGTCCTGGTCATGCTCCCTGGCAGCTCTGGTTGTAATAAGCTGTGCTCTCGGTGGGGGATGTGGACGTCCTGCTGAGCCCCCTCTGACATTCCCCACATAGCTCAGCTGTACTCCAGGCTCCCGCCGCCTAACACAAGTGATGAAGGATACGCAGCCCTGGCTAGCCTAATTAAAGTGTGTTTAAATGTGTGTGTTTGTGTTTGTGTGTGGGTGGGTGTACTGCCTGTCAAAAGTTTGGGAACAACTTAAATTCTCTTGAAATTTAAATCGTCTCACTGTTACTTTTCAGGCAAATAGGGAAGTATAGCCCCAAAGGTTGTTTATACAAATGGACGCTGTTGGATAAAAACCTTGAATCTCCAAAACAGCAACTTTGCAGGACAAAGTTTTAATGGAGGTGTTTTTCAAGTCATTTTAGAGCATTTCTATTGGCCCATTTATCATGAAAATTTGACACAATGTAAAGAAGCAACTGCCAGATTCAATTTCTGTCAACAAAACAGAAAACAGCAAGGGTGTTACATTTTGTAATGCCCTTCGAAATTGTTCAGATTGTTCAGACTGGCATTAAAACATGTTAGCAATGTCAGACATTCTCAAACATCTAGCAGGCAGTGGTCCTCTACACATGTCCAGCACTCAAAACTGTCAGAGGTGAGTTATCTGATTATCATTGTTTAAATTCGAAAGCCAATGGCTGGTGCCTTGTTTTTCTTGCGAGTGCCATTCTCTGCATGGTGCCACTGAAGCATCTGGAAACAGTTAGCCTGACACACACACAATTAACACACGGCCAAGCCTCCCTATGCAGATCGGCCCTAGCTGACTCTTTGAAGAGACACTGGGCCAGCATACTTTGCTGTGTTCCTTTATCCGCTCTCAAAAACAAAAACTCGCTGAAAGGTCGATGGTAATGCTAGAAGCCTCTGGCCAGCGCTCTGAGAGTTTAAGCGACTGACACAAAGCGCGGGCAGCGACAACAGGACTATCCCGCAGTGCTGCTGACAGGAGAATCCTGAAACAGGATCCCCTCCATCGCTCCTTACAGAAGCCTGCAACCTCCAGAGGGAATTCAATGGAGCAGCCTGGTCTGAGTGACCATAAGAGGAGCGAGACATGACATCACCTGAGTGGAATGAACAGAATTATTTAAAAACTCCAAAAAACATCAGGTTGTGGTGTTATTTAGAGTGAGGAGAAGCTGAGATGAGCTAAATAGCTTCCATAGATGGAGATACTGACTGCACCAAATGCCTAACTCTTAGTTCATGATCTTCTCCAGCACTTCTGCACAACGTTGCCAGGTTTTCCAGTCAATGAACGGAGAAACAGAAAGTCTCCCTCAAAACAAGACAACCCACAACAAATCAAAAGAAATCCCCATCTTAGGGGCTAAAGGTCCAGGAGGGTCTGGTGATCTGACTCAACCCCCTACAAACTAACCTTCACTTCACATGGAGCAAGACATGACATGTCCCTGACTGACTATTGTGATATAGTCATATATATAGGGTTATATAAGGTTCCCAGACAGGGATTAAGCCTAGCCTTGAATTACACAGAATTCTGAACAGAGATTCTCCATTATAGGGAACATCTAGTCCTAGACTAGTCTTAAGCCCTGTTCAGGGAACTGACCCATAGACCCATGAACTAACCATCGTTCCTCCCGTGACTGAGTTATGGATGGCACCAAATTCCTACCTTAGTTCACCATCTTCTCCAGCTTCTAATCCAGTCTTCCTCCACAATGTTGCCTAGCTTTCCAGTCAAGCCAGAGAAACTAAACAGGTTCTCCAACCCAAGCAAGCTAAAACAAACCAGAAGAAGTTCCCAACTTAACTTCTAAAGATCCGTGAGATTCTTGTGATCCATACAAACTAATCTTCGCTCACACACTTGGCCAGTTTTCCAGTGAATGGATGGAGGACAGAAATAGAAGGTGTCCTCCTACTTACACCGAAAACAAATCAGAAGGAGTTCCCAACTTAGGGACAAACCTCCTTGAGGTTCTTGGTCCTATTTAAATCCATACAGTGCAGAGCACTCATAGTCCAGATAAAGCTCAACTTGTCTATGACTAAGTCTTTGAGAAGAACTAGTGAAACCCTGCCCAGGACAACACGCAAGCCTTTTCCTGGCTACTCCTTTCATTTCCTTCTCCTCCTTCTCCTGCTAAGTTTGTATTGGTGAAAGAGTGGCATGCCTCACTCACCCCGCTCCGTTTGCCGCGTGCCGTTTCCTCTTTTCCCCCCACCTTTCCACTACTACAATGCCTCTCTTCTCTCTGGCTTCTCCAAGTCGGATTCTTGCCCCGTCTGGCTGAGAGCTATGATGTCATGAGCCAAGGGGGCTTGGTTTTTTTTTAAAGCGGAGGGGAATGCACTCCCTGGACACACACAAAGACCCCCTCTGTCAGAGCTAGGAACCCCTGTTGCCCTGACCCGCCTTTGCTTGGTGTATTGGTGCTGGACCAGCCAGCCACACACAACATGCACTTCACACCCCCGACAGGGAACAGAAGTACCAGTAACGCCCCCATAAATGGACATAGCATAGCAGGGTGGAGATCAAACATCTGGGTGGAGAAAGAATGTGATATTCAGCCTGCTTCACACACCCCTGACTCATTCCGACCTAAGCATGAGTGTGTTTTCCTGCCTGTGTCCTCTGACTGTGAACTAGGGATGCATCGATATGGAATTTCTGGACAGATGACAATAACCCATGATAAACTGATGCTCTTGTAATTCTCACCTGGTCAGAACTACTTATCAATTATTGATCAAATACTTTTCAAATTTTTTTAATGCTTTAATTTTGAAGTCTTTGTAATTTCTATAAATCACCTTGAAACTTTGATATCTGGGAATTTAAGCAGTTAAAGAGGTTACAGGTTAGAAAATGGATCACTGATGGTCGTAACATTGCTAAATCCTACCAAATCATGTAGGAATTTAATACTCTGGGTTTTTTTAATTATTTGTGAAATATTTGTAAACGGCAGCAGTTTTTTCAAAATTTCTGTCCACCAGAAAATACAACAATGACTTGGAAACACTCACATAATCATTAGAGCCCAATACAGTGGGCATTCACCAATACAAACTAATGTCAAATGCCTCAAAAGAATGCTGAAAGCAAGTGTATTGTGTGAAATATGGTAGGCCTCAAATTCACAAATACTGCCAGAAAATAAAAGTTTTAAAAACGGAAAAAGCTACTGCGTGCTGGTGTAGCATTGCTTATGTTGCCATGTTTTTTATGATCATACATACAGTGAAATATCAACTATGCACTATAATGTAACAAAACCTATGGCTAAATTCATTTTTAATAGCCAAACCCCCGGATTGTTCATCAACTGCAGACAGTCAATAAAATCATCAGCGTCCTCTTCTAATTCTTGTGTGTTTTGTTGAACAGTGATGGAGCCTGATTAAGGATTTCATAGAAAGTCTGCCTCATTATTGTCTCTGAAACCCTGAAATAGAAATAGCACATTGAGTCCCTGTCCCAGGGAAAGGACATTTTAACATCCTGCCACCAAAGGCATGTAATGTCCTTGTGGAGTAATGAGTGAACTGCCTTTTTTAAATGAACCATGGCAAACAATGTCGTACTGATAAGAGCAATAGAGCTCACAGCGTGATCTTGTTGAGAATTGAATGCCACTCAAGCCTCTCAAGGTCCTCCACAGCATCTTATTTTGTGCTAACAATGTTAATCTATGCTGTGTTTAGGGATATATAAAGACATGAATGTAACCTTCACAGCAGCCCAGCAATTATGCTATTCCTGTCATTTCAATGGGAAGAGTTACTGAAGCTTTGTTGCTAAGGACTGTTTATACTGTCACTTAAATAGCAGCTGCTCTTTAGATGGGGGCAGAAGTGTTTCTTTTTAAACTACTGAAACTGTATTTTTCTATTTTTAGGAAAACAGGATCTCCATGACTACTACATGACATATCATCACTACTGAAGTTATAATATCTTCCTCTATCTTCTACAGCGCTGGGTAGGATAGCCTAAATTCATGCCATGTCATTCAAGTCATGTTACATCTGTGAAAAAATAAATGAAAGTATAAAGTGGAAATTCTTAGTACATCCAGCATCAGTTAGCATTAGGAACCAATGGCAATCTCATTTTGGGATTCTTTTTGGTATAAAATACACAAATTAATCGTAAGAATGAATTTATTTAAAAGGGGGGAGGGGTTTCTTTCATGTATTCATGAGTAGAAATAAAAGTTAATTTCTATTAGCACAGAATGCATGCTAGGTGGGCAGGTCATCTGGTCTAGGGTAGAGACTGGTACCCTTTACATCAGGGATGGAGTCCAGGAGAGTTTGCCAGTTGGCCTGCTCTAACACACTGGCTAAACCTGGCAATGAACAAGTGAGTCGAGTCAGGTGTGCTTGAGCAGAAAGAGCACAAAACTGTGACGGTATCCGGCCTTCCTGCAATCCTCCAATCAGTTTTAGATCTGTCTGTGTGTTTGAATAGATGGACATGGATGCTGGAAGGTATTTGGAGTTTGTGGTCCTGCAATATTAAGCACCAGAAAATTACAAAATAATGATGTCAGCACTCAGTGACATCATACCTCTTTAGATCTTTTTGGATAATAAAAAAGTGAGGACATGCTCGCTTGGCTGAAGCAAGGAAGGGGAACTCTAGAAATTTGGCCTGGAGTTCTGGGGGGCTTCAAGCTGATGGGACCTGCAGTCAAACCCCCTCCCTTTTGCCAAGAAGAGGTTGAGCACAATTTGAACCATCAGGAGGAGCAGGGGTGGTGGTGGGGTGAGAATCTTTGGCATGAGAAGGAGAGGGGAGAGAAGCAGACTGATGCACATCCTGCTCGCTCTGCTTTTGGATAAGCTTTGAGTTACGCAGAGAGGCAATCAATCAGATTGTTAAAAGTGACACGGCCGACAACTGTCACTGTGGCCATGCCACTACAATACGACACATCCGTAGTCAATCCTTTAATAATGTGATAATGTGGCCTAATAGTGTGTCATATACACTTGTACAGTACAATGACATTTTTCTCTTTGCATGTCCCAGCTTAAAAGGCCCGAGCCAGAGCCCAAGGTCAGCCATGCAATGGCCATGCCCCTGAAGCAGAGAGGTCATGGGCCTTGTTCCCCGGGCTAAACAGTGGCAGCTTAGTGGACCTGGGTCTCGGACCCACAGCCCTGTGATCAATAACCAAGCACTTCAACAGCTGAGCCACATGTATGCATACTGAGTGGGGGATATGATCAAAATAATATTTTTCAAAGCATGGGGCTACTTTGGGGCTCTTAATCTTTTAGTGTTTTAGTGATAAACCCTAAAAGCAGCCAGCAATTGGAGAGGAAGAGATTCTTACTGATTTATTGAGATGAGAATATTAAGTGTTAACTTGCATTACAGCAAGACAATATATGAATGAAACATAAAATCAATCCCTGAGGATCTCATGTGCTTTGTATATACAGTTCTATTGATTTGTGTTCACTCGTTAACCCCTTAAACAGCCCATGGCCTGATGGAGGGCTCGAAAGTGTTATTACAAACTTCTATTAACAAAGAAGCAGTTTCTACAGAAGTTCCTGTAGTTACTGAATAATACACCCAGTGTGTGTAATAAGATTTCTGCTTATTATTGATCACAAAAATAAATCTGTGAAACAAGCACTCATACACTGCAAAAATAACTGACTTCATAGGGGAACCAGTGTTTAATTTCGTTGTGTTGAATGAATCCAGTTAAGTTGCTTGTTGCCATAATTTCTTATTGTTTTAGGTTACTATGTTTACAGTGTAAGTTTTCACTTTTTGCACTTTTTTAGTAGCTGCAGTTAAACAATCTTAAAAACGGGGATGCTCCGGCCCCCCTCAGCACTCCCTCATGTCCCATGTCCCTGAGAGAGAGAGAGAATGCTGATTAGGCTGTAGGTCGGAATGGCATCATCCTCTCCCACATGACTGCAACTGCCTGCCTCCTACAACTTATACAGTACATCTTGGGATCATGGATAATTAAGAGTCACCAACATTTAATTTGCTACGTGCTCTTCAGCGTTCAACACCCGAGCAAGACGACCAGAAACTGGAACAGCAGAACTCCAGGGAAATGTTTCTCTTGGAAACTGCCCCACAGCCAGACTGCAGTTTAATGAATATCCGGGCCTAATTGTCACGGTCAACATTTTGTTTCCTATTTGCGATTAAGCTGAAAGATGAATTTCAGGAAGTATTACTGCCATATTTTTCTACTGCATTTTCCATTTGCTTGAAACAAAAGAGCCCAAGCTGTTCCATAAACATGGTCAGCTGTGCCACCATCGCCAAAGATGCAAGAAGAAATCTTCCCATGGCTTTGGGAACTGGACTCAAACAGCAATGTGTCTAGTATTGCTTTTTGCCGAGACAGCCAGGGCCGCCTTCATGCTGCCCACACGGCAAAATCACCATTGTTAAATTAACACCCACAGTGTTAAAGTGTACTCTCTGTAATTACACCACCGCCTGATGTACAGTGCTGAATTTACTGCGCATCTTCTGCCAAAGCTACAGCTATATACATGACCCCACTTATTAGAGACCTGTTCTCCAATTGTACAACTTCACTGGATGAATAATGAATGGTGTTCCAGTTGACAGCAGACCTACCGCACAGTTAGGCATAAACAAGTCAGCATAAACCAACTAAGCTGCAGTATAAGCCTACCCACAGATATGCTTACCATGCAATTATCATGAAATTACACCCTTTCGGAAATAATTACCTGTTAAAAAAAGACACTCCTCACTGTGAGGCTCCCATGATGTGACTCTGGGATTGGCAATGTAGGTCAATGCAAGCTAATCAATACGTACACCCAGGGCACAGAGGCAATTACATTCATGCCTTTCATGATAACAAACAGGACCTGATTATATAAATAAATGAAAAAAAAAAAACACTTTCACCTTACATAATTTTGCTCTTGCTGAAAGAAGAAAATCCCATGGCAAAACTAACAGAGGTTCGACACTCGCCCATCTGGGTCTCTGGAGATAGTTAAGAGACCTTCTTATCTACAAGACCGAGATAAAACCACGACAAAATGACACTGAGGCCAAGACAACACGGTGCCTATTCATTTACACCATTTAGCGTCCCCTCCCAATGACCCCAAAGGAAAAATGTCTAAAGATCATCCTCTTTTTCTTTGTTTCAGAAGAAAAAAAAGCTCAATATTCTGTTAATGAAAAATGATACACTGAAAAATAAGGGTGCTTTAAAGAGGGATGCCATTAAACTACCAGAATTTTGGCATAAGCATCTAATTACAGTACAAGAGGCACTAGGGTCTCCTGCGAAACCAGTAGACTGCTGAAAGATTTCTGAGACGTTGAGGATATCTATATATTCTTTTATTCTTTTTTTGTTGTCAGATTTTTCCTCATTGTGACCCAATTTGGTACAGCCAATTAACCCACTCGTTTATACCTCCCCCTAGCACTAGCAATGCTCCTGACGCTAGGAGGGTAAGGATTAAACACATGCCTCTGCCTTTTTCGAATTGGGGTACAAATACAGCATTGTCGGGCAGTCAACAAGCTCGGAGGAAAGCGCTGGGACCCAAGCACCAGCTAAAAGACTCCTGTGCTGGCCAATATCACTTTAAACTGATGAGTGAGAAAGTGCCCCATCTACCCACCCGGAGAGAGCATGGCCAATTATGCTCTTTCAGACTCCACAACCACTGATGGCAAAGTGACGTAGCTTGGGATTCGAACTTGCGACCACTGTGGTGAGAACAGGATCTGAACTAAATCCAACTTTCCAACTATCAGGTGTACTATCAGGTTTACTCCGCAAGTATGAGCTAAACAGCTCCCATAGCCAGGTGTTAACCTGGTACACTGCCCAAATAATTAATGTTAATACAGCTATGAACAAATGCCATCTCTGCTGTTGCTCCATGTTAAACTGCATAGAAATCTGCACTAGTCCAGAACACAGCATCTCCTGTATCTACTTTCTTGCTCTTACTTCAGATAGTTCTGACCAATAAGCATTGTAATAATACGCTTGATTTTTTTACCTGTGTCAAAACAAAGCAAACCGAGATAAAATGCATCACATTTACTCTGCAATATTAACTCTTTCACTGATTCAAACCAGAGCAAACCAACTATAGGTGTGAACACCCCAAAACAATCATGCTTGTGCTAAAATGCTTATGGGAAACCCAGTCGAGGTCTTTTCTGTCAAATGCCAATGATGAGATGAACTGGATATGGAATGTTAAAGGCCAAACATAAGGTATACTTGGGTGGTCCATTTCTCAGCTTGTTTTAACAATATCTAATTTCCATTTTGTCCAGTTTTAACACATTCCAGTGAGAAAAGCAGCGATCTCATTAATAATCATCATTTGCACAACCTAAATCCTCCCTTTATCCGAATCTATGCGGTGCTTTACATCTACAAATGTGAGATATGGAAGATTTAACGCTCACTTATTTGATTTAAGTATTTAATTTAAATAAAGTTAGTCTCAGACTTGTGGAAAACCCTGCAGGTCATCTGTCAGAAGATATTCAGAGCGAGAAAATCCAAAGACTTGCTTCTCAGAAGGCAAATTTCAGCCTCAAACCAATTTCCAACTGGACTCAACAATCATATGCTGACTTCTATGCTAACACGCTTGTGGGAAGCCTGACCCAGTTAAAGTCTATAAAAACAGTGGGAACTCAGTTCTCAGTGAACTTTGTGTATCTGGATCAGTGAGTGACAGAAGAGACAGCCGAACAAACAGGCAGGACAGGCAGCCTCAGGCACCACACACTACTTCCAGTACCGCCTCAAACACAGGCTCTAATCTAGGCAAGGGAGGGTGTAGTGTGTCATCTGGATACTGTCAGCAGCCTGCGATAGCCTGGCAGCATGCAACACTGACCCAGCCACAGTCAAACGCAGAGAGCTGATGAAAAGCAGCAGGCAAAATGTGATCTTTCTGGAGGTGAAAATATACACTTTGGAAATTTGCCCACACGGTAGCTGTGCTACTTTCCATTCCGCAGAAATACAGACAATACGAAGTGACCAAAAGAATGTGTTTCTGACTCCAGAGCAGAAGGAACTGGCCTCCATTTAACACGTACCTGCAGTAAACTGTTAAGTGGTTTAGCAGCCAATTAAAGGAGACAGCTCTCCGGTCAATGAACACAGAATTACGGCAGCGTAATTAGATAATGACTGCTACGACAGAGACATCAGTGCCACATAGGCATCGGCACACAATGAGGTACTGCACAGACTCTGTGGTAACCCAGAACCCAGAAGCCCTATGTGACTTAACCTTGTAAAATGAAATAAACCACCAAATCTATAATATGCCACCTTGAACGAACACTAACACTAATGTGACATTATGAGAGCTGATGGAAGAATGGCAGAAGCAAGCTGAGTGTCGACGGATGCAGTATGCTGTGGATTTGTGGCCTGCTTGTGACGAGATGCTAAAAGGGACTGGCTTGCCCAGGCTAGTTTTCAGATTGTGGTTAGCCTGCTTTGCAGGCCCAGAGGGACAGGGGGAAATAGAGCACATCTCCACTGCTCTACATTTAGTGATCAGACAGTAGGCGCCCAATCAGCTCTGCTTTTCAGAAATGCTCGTCCTGTGGGCAAGTCCACTGAAATTGTGAGTTCAAGTATACTGGTGCAATAATCGAATGATTTTTTTTTAACCTGTTAATCTAGCTTACTAAAATCAACTAGAATTAGCCAACCAAGCTACCGCTTCTGTGCATGTAATGGTTTAATGGTTTAATGGTGCTAAAACAATGCTAGATTGTAGCTAACTGGCTCGATTGACCAAGCTGTAAGAGCTTTTGTACTGAGGACAGTGCTTTAACCACTTTAAACCAGAGATAAGGTTCTGAATCTGTGTCTAGGTTTTTCATTTTTCATTACCTGTTGTTTTCTGGATGTTCCTAGTTCCTATTTTTTTATTATTATTATTATTTTTTCCACCTTTATTTGTTTATTCTTACAAATGAACATGGCATTTTTGCATGTGTTAGATATATTTAAAAAAGTAATAATTTAACCATTTTTATTGTCATATATTCAGAAAACATTCTATTCTATGTTTAAATAAAAGCCCCGATTCTAAAGGTTGGAAAATGTTTTATAACACATTCATTACATATTATTTATCAGTTTAATCATCTATCAGTTTGATCAATATTTGTATTGTGTGGTATTTTATTTGGTGTGTTTTTATTTTTGGGAAAGCTGTTTCCATAATGTTAGTTTTGTCTAACTGCGAAGTGTACGTTCTAATAACGTTATAATGCAAAAAAACATTACAAGCTAACCTTCCTTACCTTTTAACCCCTTAAAAAGCATACTGACCAGCCAGTGGGCCGAAAGTGTTATTACACTCACACGTAAAACCTCTTTTCCCAAAGACTAGCGCTGCCAGTTTGTACAGACGTCCCTGTAGTTAGTGAGCATTGCTTTCTGTTCTCTGCTAGCTGGGATGTAGTTTTGATAGCAAGGGACTAGGTAGCAAAATAACTGTCATCTAATCTCGCTGAAGGCTTTGTAAATTCCCATAAAGCTTAACTGAATGAATTATTACAGTAGCTACTAGCAAGCATATACTTTTACATATGCATTGCTATACAAACCACAGACTATTTTCAACAGACATCTATTTCAAGTTGTTTAACCTCTTTCCTTTGAACATTGCTCTTTAGCTATGTTCTTCAGAGTACAGGTTTGTCTAGAAGATAGGGCTTCACTGTATATGGCAATACCTGCAAATAATAAAGGGTCTAAATGCAATACTATCCTAATTATATATATAAAGCCAGGTTAAGTAGCCATCGTAAATGACTGTGGCTTATGCCTGTGTCCTAATTTCCCAGCATATGTTCTTAAAACAATGTGGATTTAGTATGAAGCTGGAGGTCAAGGTCACACAGTGTCTTTGCCAAGTTCAAACAGATTTACTGTCTTTAGCAACAACAGCCATCACATCTGTCCTCAAGAGGAAGCTCACTGGAAACAAGCTAGTAGTTAGCTTACTCTATAGCATAACCCTCCCCTTACTCTATAGCATGAGATTTACACAGCTGTTGGTCATTAATCAGATAGGGGAAAATGCCACTATTTAAAGCTCCTTGATTAGAATACCTCATTAAGACCCCAGACTTGGCTCTCTGGCTAACAAAGACTGCAATTCTCTCATTAGCTCACAGTTAACGGATTCTCAGGGCAGGCTTGTCTGTGCATGTCGGTGTTACTTTCTAATAACTACCTTCCACAGTAGGAAGGTATACTCTATACTGAAATCTACAGACATGTAGATAGAAGGCCTTACCCCAAAGCTTCTACTCATTGTGAAACAAAGCACTTGCCAAGGTCGGGTATACGCCAGCATGTTCTTCACTTCCCTGAGACGCTGAACTACACTACAAACCTACCTTTCCCTCTACTCATTTTCATTACACACATGCTCCTCCTTTAATTAAAGCTCTGCAGCCCTTCTGTCCTCCTCTCAGGACTGAAAAACAAAAGTGATTTGTGCTGGGAGTGCATTTTCTGCCACACTGCAGGCTGGACATCAGCGCTGGACGTTCACGCAAAGTCATCCATGAGAGCTTTTGAGCCGAAAATGAGCTTAGCATCAAAAGTAATTATATGGGTCGGCAGGCCTCCTGCTTGCTTTCTTCTGAGGCAAAGGATCAGAGGTGGAAGTCATTTGCAAGCACCAGTCCTTCTATGAGGAGAAAAGCTGGACATAAGCTGTGAGAAACCTGGACTGTTCCTTTCCACACAAAAAAAAGCCTAATCACTTTGAATAGCCTGCATAAAACCTGCCTGTCTACACAAATCCACACCATGTCCTCAGTCTAGTGAGTGCTGTTAGCTTCAGTAAATAGGTTATGTCTTTTAAACGAAGGCTAAGGGGGAAAAATATACAAAGCAAACTGTGAATCACTGATGAGTGTCCTGCTTATGCAGTAATGCATGAATTCATATGCAAGAGCTCTTGAGGCACTTCTGGCCTTTTAGAGGAGGCACAGGTGTTTGAACAGAGGACTACCCGCCATCTCATTACTCTTCGCTGCAGAACAGGCGACTACTGCATAGTGTTAGATGTGTTTTTTTTCTAAGCAGACACAGTAAAACAGCATATTATAATTTTCACTCACTATCCAGTACCCAACAAACCAGACTTCCATTCAAGTTAATCAGGTGTGCTTCTGGACCTTCATCAACTTTCAAACCTATCAGTACAGCTGATGAGCCACAACTGTCCATAATTAAAACCCAAACCCCTTATAACTCTTATGAGCAGGAGAGACCTACACAGTTGGATCTGTTTTCAGGACCTCAGTGTTTCAGAGTGTGCAGCTTTCACAACAGACAAGGTCATTAATGTCTCTCTCTCACCACACTCACCTCAGGAGGGCTGTGATGAGGTTGGCCAGGTTGGCTCATCCTCCTGTGGATGCAGCTGGCAGCTGAGCTGGACCCATTTGGCTGTAATGGATCAGCATGCTTGTCCTTGCCACACATGACCCAGATTCAAGAAGCCAAGCACTGACACACTTGCATATTCAGAATAGTTATTCTAGACTCTTCAGCGTCTTACTGCAGCTGAATATTACACTGATTTATGACACTCTTAGATATTCCACCATCAGCTGTGAGTGGTATTATGGAATAGTGGAAGCATTTAGACCACATAACGTTACAGAGCAGGGTCAGGGCAGAGTCCTGAGCTCATTCTGCATAGAAATCTCCAACGCTCTGCTGCCTTAATAACTGGACAGTCCAAACCTTCTGCTGGAGATGCAAAGGGAGGACCAACTCTATATTAATGCCTGTGGATGTAGAATGGGATGTCATAAAAGCTCATGTAGATGTCATGTGTAGGTGTCCCACTACTTTTGTCCAAGGCAAACTCTGTAACTTCACTGGTTACTCAAAATGTAGCTGGTCTACCAGAATAACCAACTTGACCAGGCTAGTCAACCAGTATAACTAAGCTTCTTGACAAGCATAATTAAGATGATTCATAAGACTGACCATACTGGTCCACCAGCTTGGTCATGTTTGTAATGTTGATAAACCAGCCAATCCATCACACTCAAATGACAACATACGTTATGCTAATAAAGACTGCCAGACTGATCAACCAGCTTAACCAGCTTGTTTACAAGCACAGGTATGTTTTCCCCCAAATGATCCCCATCTTTCAAACACCTTTACCAACAAAGACCAGGTTAGATCATCTAAAACCAGCTCCCAGCAAAAAAAAATGGTCTTGAGCTTTTGATTTTTCAACAGGGGATTCTGTCTTTAGAGGTATTTAGCCTTCAAGGTCCTCACAACTCATAGCTAGTTTCCAAAGAAACACATTAAGCAAGGCTGGATGATTGCTTTGTGTTTGAGGAAGTGCCTTCCCATTGCCGGACTAGCCCTGCTAGACCTCACAGATCCACACATCCTGCCATGGCATACCTTTAGCTCGAGCTATGGCGACTGTTGCTCTTTTCCAGATGTACCAAAAGCACTGCAGAAAATGGCACAGCTTCTTTATAGCACATTAACAGCAGGATGGAGGGAGGGAACAAGCTGATTTGTTTGTTCGTGAGCAGCACAGTGCAAGAGCTGAGGTCAGAGAGGAAGAACCTCTGTCCGTATCTGTATCCAAGGCCAAATGCTCAACAAAACCAAAACAAGGACCAGGCCAAGTCACATGTTCCACAACTTGCATTCTACTGCTGTTCGTCATCTCCACTGTAAAGGCAGACTTCCTCAGGTATTGTTAACAATTAGCAGCGCCTTTGCTAATGCGTGTTTATGGCTGCTCTAGCCCGTCAGCTAGCATTAGCTGTATAATCATCATGAACAGTGTGCAGGTGTTTTCAGTGTGCCACATTTTTTCAGGATGCCTTTGCTTCCTGAGCTGAATTTCCTCTGTAAAGCTCATAGTGCTGAGCAGGCAGGAGTTATTAGGGAATTCTCAAGGTGGAGCACAGAATACAGGGATGACAGAAATGCAGCCATTTGAAGAAATACACTGTATTGGGACACCGGCTTGTTGATTGCTTATTCTGAAATCAAGGGTATTAAATAGAGTGTATGCTGCCTTTGTTGGAGTAATTGTCTCTACTGTCCAGGGAGGAAGGCTTTCTGTTAGATTTTGGAGGAGTGCTGCAAGTGAGGATTTGATTGCATTAGTGAGGACAGCATGTTAATTGAAAACCACCCCACCTCTCCCTCAACTCCCCAGCTCACCCCAAAAGTATTGGATGGAGCATCATCATTCCAGAGCCCCACAGCTTAATAGTGATAATGAACCCAGACCCATTTGCTCCTTTTCTCTGAACAAACATAAAATTACAGTATTCCTGTTAAAATATGTCTTCGCTGGCAGAAAAATGAATAAATCAAAAAGCTTGGCTGTATTTCTGCACAGATTAAGTGCTAAAACACGAAACCGTGAGAAATCTAAGCAAACCTTGACAAAGTAAGAGGCACAGAGGCATGTCCAATGTCTGTCATCCTGCGGAGCTGAAGTGAATGAGCTAAAAACAGAATCTCAGCAGCCCCTTGGGTTTAAGAAGCACTTCTGCAAATGTCTGCTTTGTGATTCACCCTTTTCAGCGCCCTTTTAAGACTCCACAATGCTTTCATATGTCTGTCATCTCAGAACAGGTTACGTAATTATTTTTTTACTTTGACCGAGCCTTTTTTAGTATGCACAGGGCATGTTTGTCCATTGTGTGCTCCACAGAATCTTGACTACGGATGATTTCCATCATTAGTTTGTATTTGTATTGTTTTGTAAAGGTGTTTTTCTTAGAATATCTTCAAAAATGATCTATCTTTGCATTTTGATTAGCAGTAATAACCATAACACACATAAAGAATACCCTGGCAATGATTAGCCTGACAGTGCTTGTCTTCTTGCATGTCTCAGTTATGACAAATATGGTGGAAAAGTACAATAATAATCTAAAACATGCAAACATTCAGCAACCCTAATGCAACAATTTACCAGTCCCAAACAATCTGTGCTAGGATGCTCTAGAGAACTGGCCTAGAACTGAATACTAAGCTGAGCTGAATACTGTCAACATAGTTAACACACCAATATGAAAAGAGTTCCACCTACCAAAAGTGCAGACAGTACAATCCAGACCGAAATCATGTTGGATGGACTGCATTTGAGTGTGACACGCACTGGACAAGCTCGGATCGACACTGGCCGCAGATACGCTCACATTGGTCCCTTTCCCTTTCACCCTTTACAAACAGGCGGCCACACAAAAGGCCCGATGCCTGGGAGACAGCGAAAGAAAGCCTCTCTGGATGGAATTCTAAAGAGACAATTCAGCCAGTGGTAGCGGCGCATGCTTGCTCTCGTGCAACACAAAGATGTGAATGAGCTTTGATGAACAGTCAGGAGTAGCTCAAACTGGAATTACAAACTAAATATTTTGGGGAAAAAATACTTTCCCAGAATGGTCTGCTCCATTGTTGGAGTACAATAGGAACAACATACAATCCCAAAACAAACATTTCAATCTCTCTCAGGCCAGGTGTGGTGGAATATATGACGGAAACTTACAAAATCACACATCTTGCTTGGGTATTTGCTAAAAGGCATTTCCATAGGTCTGATCTAGCATCAAGTCTTAGTTCGAACTATGTGGCCTCCTCAACATTGTTATAAACACTGGCAACATGCTTGTAAATATACCACAACACAATGTGGTCCTAGTTTACCTGCTTTTGACAGTAACTTGATGTACACTATGTTAAGCTACTATAAGCTACTATACCCACTGCTGAAACAGGTGTGCAAATGCACACATTCACAAAGCTTGTCTAGTCCCTTTAGAGAAGCACTGCCAATAAAATAGGAATCGCTACAGAAGATAAACATGAACCTAATGGCAGGCATGGGCTAGAGGGGTATCAAGCCACCCCCAGCATTGAGCTGTGGAGCAGTGGAACTGTGTTCTCTGGAATGATGGATGGTGCTTCATCCAGTACTTTTGGGATGAGTTGGGAAAGAGATCATCCAACATCCTGACCTCTTGTCACTGAATGAAATCAAATCCTCACAGCAATCCTCCTTCAAAATCTAGTAGAAAGCCTTCTTCCCTGGACAGTAGAGACAGTTACTCCAACAAAAGCAAGATTGGCTTCTTTTAATACACTTGAGATATATAAATAAATATAGGCCTTTTAGCAGAAGGCTGTTGAGCTGTTACTAAGGATCTCTATGTGGAATACCTAGTAGTACATGTTGTGCTTATAAACACTGCTTGTCAAATTTGATAAATGACTTTTTATTTTGCTTACTGAGAAATACCTGATCTTCACATTTTGTAACTGCACTATGAGAACATAACACATAACTAATATTTAATGCAGGTGTAGTTACTGCTAATACTTATATTTTGCTACAGCCAGCTTTATAATAGTGTACCTTCTTTGGTTTATCATTTATTGGAATAATAATATATATATATTTTCTATATAAAAACAATTCAATATAAGTGTTGCTATATTCATATTCTTAATAAAATGTTCTTTATTTTTCAACAATATTTATTGATGTTTGTTGCCTTTAAAAAGTTTGATTATGTCACTATACACCAGAGGGGTGGGGAAAAAATAACCAATAATATGTCATATCATATCAAATCAAGGGTATTTTAACCTTTAAAAGGTTTTTCCACTCACAGATCTTTTATACAGAACTGGTATTTTTAAGAGAATGGTAGGAAAATGATATAGTTGTCACAATCCGATCTATTGGATTAGGATAGGGGCCATTCCAGACATATTTGAATGGATCACTATATCCATTAAACTCTTTTTTATCATGTTTTTTTTTTTTTTTTTTTTAGTAAAAGTCTCTACTAAACTAAACAAATCAGTCCAGAATGTCTCATTTTAGAAACTGCTGCTGAAAATAGTGATTTTACTGAACATATTAATCAGCAGCTCATTTTTTCTAAACTGTGTGCCTGGATTATTTATACAAACACAAAGAATGGATTGCTATCAGCTGATACTCAGCATTTAGAGACTCAGGGCAAAATACCCTGATCGGGACATTCCTAGAATAGCTTTGCAATTTATAAAACCCACCCAAAAATGGTTTAAACACCTAAGATGTTTTGAATTCTGATGAATGCTAAGATCACAACAATAGATAAAACAGTTTAGTAGTTTTTGCAAAGAAAAGTGTCTAAAGAGATCTAAACATTATCCCAAACAGACAAAGAAAACACTTTCAAAGTGTCCTCAAACTTTTGAAGTGCTCCTCAAGGTTGCTCAGTTCTCTGAGTTCTTCGTAAACAACTGAATTTGAATTGGTCAGACTACAGGTTTGGCAGTCATTGCTGTGACAGAGAGCGCTGAAAGGCTTTCTCTGATCAGTGCTAATAGGGATTAGCCCCATTACCCACAGAGCTCTCCTCATTAAGGATACTCTACACACGTTGCCATGGTTTTGCTCTGCGCAGCTCGCTGTAATGTCAGACCACAACAGCTGACGATGCTAGTCTCTTTGATCAGAGATGAAGAATGAAGCCTATGATGAACAGATGATGGAGACTCATCACTCCTGGCATGGTCTGTGCTAAAAAGGCTTTCCGCTGAGGTGGAAATAAAGTAAGGTTTTTAATAAAGTAAATCATTGCGGTCACACAAAAACCATTGCCAATTTCCACTTTTTGTGCCTGACATTGTTTCAACATTTCATAAAGAATGAACCAATAGAAATGCTCAAAATCTTTTAACATTGACTTTCTATTGAATGTTAAGAAGGATTTTCCTGCTACTGTAGTTACTGCTCCAAACAGTTGCTCCAAACAGGGCAAACAGTTGCTTTTAACCATTTTTAAAGCCCTAGTATAGTACTATATATATATATATATATATATATATATATATATATATATATATATATTTGGTGTCTGACGTTGAGCTTCTTCAGTTTTTGCACTGGGGCTCCCCAACCCAACACAGCTGGCAAGTAATGGAACCTTATATGCTACCAATTAGCACCATGCAAACTAGTGTACATGCATAAGTCATCACACACTTGTCTTATTCATGTCGAGTTGTTAAGTAATCTCACGTAGGATTGCTTCTGAGGTTTCTGCCACTGTGACATTCAAAACCACAGCTTTACTTGCTACACTGCTTCAGTACATACTTCTGCTTATTTCAGTCGACCTCTACACTTTCGGGGTTATTATTCATTAATAACAACAGCAATATTAAAGTTGTGTCATTGGAAAAGTGAAGATTTGGAGTGAAATGAAGAATTGAAGATACATGCCACTGCAAATGAGGGGGTTAAAGTAAGCAGAGTATAATTGCACAGTCTGGTTGGTGTGTACTGTATTGGGACATTTTTCAAGTACAAAACAGAGGCCTTCTAGAGTAAAAATGCGAAACTGTCCAAACCAAACATTTCCAAGTAGAAGCTACGACACCTGTAAGAGACTTTACTGAGCAGCAGTCAAAACAGCACATGCTGCTTTTGGAGCACCAGTGCATGGGTGAAGCAGTCCATAGGCACCTTTATGCTGAAGCCAGGATTAACAGTAATTACTAGTTAGCTTTGGTCAGGAATTCCATCAAAGGTATCAACGTTGGCCAATTTGACTCTACTTATTAATTTGGCCATAAGCCTTATAATTACTGGTTAAAAGTAGTCATTACATAATGAGGCTGTTTTGGTAGGGAAAGATCCTGCTGGCAGTGAGACAGGCCAAACTGGTGAAGTAGCCTACTCATAACAAACTGGCCTTGGGCGTTGAAAGCCTCTAAAAGGCGATACAATTCACAGGGTAGAAGACATCATGAGATATGAGTGTCGTGCACCTGGCCATCAAGGATGATTAATGAAGGGCATGACTTTGATGATGACTTTGATAGCAGTTTATATGAAGGGTACACTAGTACTTGTGTATATATGAACTGCTTGTGTCTTCTGTATGTACCGTTTTGAGGCATTACTCACAAGTAATACTTGTTTATAAGGCAAAGGATTCATGAAGAACACCATAGATTAGTTCTGCAAAAGATTTTGATGCCCTGATGGGCATGCAGTTAGATCACTGGGCCACCCTAGAGCCGTACAATTACACTGCATAAAAACAGAAATACGCACATGGTTTCATGGTTGGTGCTCTAGAGTGGTGTAACTGTCTAACTGCATATCGTGGTTGTCCAATGACAAACATGTTTCTTGAAAATAATGACTTTACAAGACAGGGCAAAAATGCTCCTAACTGAATGGAGGCCAATGTAAAATAAGAGTTTATTCCAAGTAATTTAGAGCATTTCTATTGGTCCATTCATCAAGAAGGATGCACTCAGTGAACAGAGCATCTACAGGGTTCAAACAATGGAGAAAACTAAAAACAGACAAAAATAGAGATACATGTTTTTCACTGGACAGCAGTGATGTATGTGTAGAGAGACAGGAGATTGTAAGTTTGAATCCTGACAACACCACAGATGGGAACACTAAATATCTTATGCAAAATCTAAGCAATTTCAGCTGCATGTGCTAATGTTTTTGAGTCTAAACTCAATATGTATTGAAGCCCAAACTGAGATGCATGTGAGCCAATCAATGCCCTTCAGTACAAACCACCATCTATATCTGATAACCTACTAAGATACCGCTACCCATCAATACTGATATGCCATCTCTACCTTTCGGTTAACTTTTGTCCATAACTGTGTTCACATGTAAATTTGAAACCAATAAAATCGATCACGTTTTTCACAGATTAAAATTAACGGGTAGTAATGACCTTACCTTTGCCGCCATTCATTACTATGAGAGCTGACTCAGCTTCAAGCTTTCCCTGCTCATTGCAGTGAAGCAAGCAGCATAATCCCCAAAGCATGACTGACGCCACTGCCTGGTGACTCCTGAACACAATTCCTAGCCGTATCCCAGCGCTTCCCTACCATCGCCTTCACTTCAGACCAAGACCAAACCCAATTTGCAGCCTTTATGGTCCTGAAGCTGCTTTCAACAGATACAGGCCAAACACAAACAGATCCCGCTAACGAGCAGAGCCTGTGCAGGCAGAGCGGTGGAGCTGTGCGTGTGGAAAAAGACTAGTGTGCCTGGATGTGGTGCACCATGCTGTGAGAGTATGACAGAGGCAGCTAATCACTGCATCTACGATCCTATTTCCAGCCCCTGATTACCCTTCCTTATTTAGCCAGTGTGAATAAGCTCCCAGCCTTCATTATCTTCACATCAGTTCCATCCAGATTCTCCAAAATGTTTTTTGTCATGAAGAACCTCCAAAAAGCATAAGTGTTCTGCATCAATGTATGTTTTTGTCTTCAGCCAAGAACCATTTATTAAGATTTTAGATTTGGGAACTTTACTGCACTCTAAAGAAAAGGGGGTCTACACAGTACCAAAAGCACGTTCATAGACAATAGCAGAACCCTTTACGGAGCTTTTCACTATAAACTGGGCCATTTAAGCATTCAAAAGGTTCTTTCTGTATCTGTTACCTTTCCTTGAGGAGCCTCATTTTTAATCTTGTAGCCTAAAGAACATAAGTGTGGATCCAGTGTTCCTTTAATAATATGTCCCAGAGAGTTTATTAAACAGGATATGTGAGATAAACTCAGGAACTATTTCTAAACATACTGCACTGTTTTTTCAGCCATCCAACCCACCCAGAGAGAGCAAGACCAACTGTGCCACAGATGGCCATTCTTCAGACTGTTTAAAGCCTACCAGCCACACCTAGAATTTAATAGCTAAAGTCTTTTTTCTTAATTTGGCAATTTGGACCTTTAAAACAATGGCCAGGGTCATGAATGTTGATGGATGTCTAGCTAGCCTATTTTTAGAAGACTATTTTGGTGCCATTTATCCAAGTCTTTTGCCTGAGAGCCCATTTCAGGGCAGATCTTTCAGTCAAAGATCTAATAGTAACAGTTTACTACAATTTCATATAAACATTTTAGGGTTTTTATGGGTTGATTTGTTGATGAATAACAAATATTTATGTTACGTTATTTTACATTATATTTCTTACAACAATATGAGAAATCTCTGCCCTTGGCTAGGAATTCAACTCGGCCCTACACCAAAAAGCATTCAGTCGGTACAAATGAGATCATGTGGACAAAATCCTTGAAGGTAAAGAGAATAAGTGACAGCAGCTGGACCACCAACAATGCCATGGCTGATAAGGTCATCTGTTTTTAACCCCAAGAACAACAAGTTGTTTACTAATAGTCTACATGAATGGATGACTGTCTCTGCTTCCTTCGTTAGGGCTTGTTCAATGCATTCCAGATTAACTAAAGATGACAATAGCTCTCCTAGTGTCCTGCAAGCGCTCTATTAAAGTCACAAATGCCTACAAAGGTCTACAGTTATAGAAAAAAGGGAGTTTAATAAGAAAAATGTAAGGCTGGAAGTGCTGATAGTTGAAGATGCTAATCAGCAACCAATAGTGTAACCAATATAAATGTTCCATGAATGTCTGTAACAGATTAAAATGCATTATATTCAGAGCTATGCTGGACAGAGCATAATATGGCAATATGCATTGATTTCCCTCCCACCCCCCCATGTTTTAACAATAATAATTTTAGTTAATATACTATACTACAAGTATAGTTCCATGTTGAATACACATTTAGAAATAGAAATTCATAAAGTAAATATATTTATCTTTTGAATAAGATGGCCACATTAGCAGCAAGCGATTGACCTATTAAGATTGCTAATCCCAATATCTTCACTGTTCTTCTCATTCTGACCGTATCCAATCAGAGCCTAAGTGACTTTTACTGGGCCTTTACAAACAAACTAGTGGAAGGGACTTTCCTTAAAAACTATGTTGAACAGTCCTTTTCCTATTTCAACATTAGAATATCCCCAATGTCTAATACTCATCCACACCTTTTCCCTCGGGTATATTGAACTGTAATGCATGCCCAGAATTCTTTGAAAGATTATGTGTTTTTTTCTGTAAACATGTTTCTCCTGAGCAGTGTGAGAGGACTCATACAGATGGAAATGTAAAAAATGTAAAATGAAAGCCATCTGACAATTGCAACAGACAGCTAAACGCCCTCCTGCAAGTCAGGGGCAGCAATTCCCAACAACTAGTGCGTATTTTCTCAAATAATAAAAGTCAGAGAAATGATTTCCGAGAACAGATCAAACAATTACAGCCTAAAAGCTTCCAAGACACTGTAAAATGTGTTTCCCCCCCAGGATGCTTAATTGCGAAAAACTGACAAAAGAGACAGAGTGTTTAACACTGACCCACAGAGAGTGTTGCGTAACGATCTTCTTGGAAAACAGCAACCGATCGTTTGTGTGTGTTTAAAGAATGTCTGTATGTGTGTGTGTCCAGAAGGGAGGGAGTGAGTGAGGAAGCACTACAGGCCAATGATAACCTCAAGCCTACCTTCAGGACACTGATGGCTGGAGTGAGGGTTGCTGTATCTGCAATCTCATTTAGTTTCTCGACCTTAAGTAGACCACAGGGGCAATGCGGAGGTAAACGCAGCCGGCTGCTTCCACTGGCTCTGATTCCAACCACAGAGCACATGATACCCCTCGGCTCAAAGCTACCTTCCACTCCTTCCATTACAGCGAAAGGAAACAACCAGCAAGCTGAGCTCATATCCTTCCAACTAGGGGTGTAAGAAAATATTGATATATCGAAGTATTGTGATATTATGTTTACTGTGTAAAAACACCGTATTGCTTTTATATTAAAGTGGCAGTGGTTCATTTAGTGTTGTGTTTAAACCCTGACTGCTACACAGCAGTATTGTACTCTGTCCTCAGACCCTACTGTTCTGATTCATACGTCAACTTTCATATTACTCAGCTGCAAGTAATACAAATGATGGTATATATTTATGCTATGAGTCTTCTTTAAATAAAAAAAGTTATAAAAACAAATTGCTATATATTGTTTTTCTTACAGTATTGCAATACTATGTTGCAATATATTGAATTGTAACCCCTGTATCATGATGCATATTCTATTGCCAGGCCAACACACAGCCCTACTAACTAAGATTTTGCTAGTGTGGACAGAAAGTACTCTGAATATTTTTTTCTTGACTAACTATTACACAATGTCCTAGAGGAAGGTCTGTTCACCTGCCAAGGATTATACATGGTACCATTATACGGTTGTCGAAAGTATAATTTAAGCAACAAAGCCATGCCTGGATAATTTGCTGTAAACAGCATTATGTTTACTGTTTTCACTATAAACAGTAATGTCCTCAGAGCTTGGAGAAAGGAAGGTTTCCGAGATAATTCAATAAGAATATTAAAGCATACAGCTACCACATACTGCACACAGGAGGCGGAGGGGAGGGGTGTAGGGGGATGGGTGATCAGTGCTGGTGAGTCGGACCAAGCGCTGACAGTGTTTGAGAATTCCTCAGAGCAACCGCTTCCTGTTTTGCTGCTCTTCATTCCTTGCCTTCCAAATCACCACAGCTGCGAGCAGAGAGTACTTTCACTTTATCAGGGACACTGGGTTTTCCCAGGCACTGTCAGTCCATCCATTATTGACCTGTCTTTAACAGGGTGTGGCGGACATGGCAAACAATTTTGGGGGAAACAACCATCAGGAGGACATCTTGTTTCTGTGACAGGCCTGTTAATGTGAAAGTTCAGGGTCAGGACACGTCCGTACTCCCCCTCCTCATCACTCTCAATGGAAAACAAACACACTTTTGGTTAACAGGGGTTTTCTTATTTGCAGTGGTCAACGTGCAAAGATTCAGGATTGGTGGTTTAGGCTATCAAGCTGGTCTGCTCTTGGATCCCTTTATCCTTGGAAATTGAACAAATCCCAAATAAGTGTTTTTTAAGAAGAAATTTCTTCTTAAGAAAGATTGGTGGACTGGGCAGGCCCGGGGGTCACAAGTTCAAACCCATCAGCGGCCAGAGTCTGAAAGAGCACAATTAACCATGGTGGGTAGGTGGCTCTTTCTCCCCTTATTCCTCTTGAAGCAATGGTTGCCAGCACTGGTGTCTGTTAGCTGGTGCGGCGGAGCTGGAGACTAGACTTTCCTCTGAACATGTAGGCTGCCCAGTGATGCAGAAAAAAGGCGGTGGCTAGCTTTGCATGTATGGGAGGACACAAGTGCTAAATCCTTACCCTTCTAGTGTTGGGAGCATTGCTAGTGCTAGAGGGAGCTACAAACAGGTGGGTTAATTGGCAGCACCAAATAGGCCCAACGTTGGTCAAGGTATCAACATGCAAACATGTTTTCAGAGAACTGACGAATTATCTTTGTTCAAAGATATTTTTGGGAAACCCAACCCTGAGGCATCTAGAACTTGCACTTTGTTGAGGTAGAGGAGGGCCATAGTCTGTTCTTAAAGATAAACACAGGGGAAAACCTGTGTAATGTGATCCTTCATGTGTGTTCAGATTTTGGCAGCTGAATTCTGAACTTGTAAATTTGTAATCGACCTCTTGTGTCAGCCAGGATAAGAGTGTTACAGCAATCCAGTCTAGCTATCAGCAGTGTACAGCATGTCACAGACCTCACACCCAGCTACTAGGAGTTGACACTAAACCAGTTGGAGACATTACTGATATGGTTGTTGAAGGTGAGATCCCTGAATGATGACATTGTTTCTGGCCTTCACAGACAGACAGTCTAAATATCCCAGTATATCTTCCCTCTAAGCTTCATTTACCATTATAGTATCCTCTGTTTATCTTCCTGACTGTGGGACATCCACAACTTAATGTCATCTAGTCAGACAGGGACCTAATAGGTGCTGATGACAAATATGGCTGTGGATCATCTTCATAATGATGAAGGAAAGTGCTCAATTTATCCACTGTAGACCACCAGCGAACAGAACCATTTAAATACACTATATGTCCAAATGTTTGTGGACAACTCTTCTAATGAATGCATTCAGCTAATCTCAGTTGCAATCATTGCTGGCACACTCACAGCTAGTCGCTGTAGAGAAGTACTGCCAATGACTGCCTATGACCCTCTGGAGCAGGAACACATGATCTTATTGGCAGGCTTGGGCTAGAGGGGCATAAGGTCCCCCTGCATTGAGCTGTGGAGCAGTAAATCTGTGTTCTCTGGAATGATGGATGGTGCTCCATCCAGTTCCTTTGAGATAAGTTGGTGGAGTTGGGGAGGCAGGTTGGTTTTCATCCAACATCCTGACCTCACTAATGCTCTCACTAAAGTTTTATCCCTGAATGCAATCAAATCCTCATAGTAGTGCTCCTCCAAAATCTAGTAGAAAGCCTTCTTCTCAGTAGAGTAGAGGCAGTTACTTCAACAAAAGCAGGATCAACTCAGAAGAAACAATGAATGAGCCAGTGTCCTGAAACTTGTGTCCATATAGTGTAACTTGCAGAGTAAGGACCCAAAACATTGGGGGAAACCTAAATACCCAGTGCCACACAACTACTTAACTTGAACCTGAACCACGTTCAAGTACTATCTTGTGTCTAGGTCTATCAAAAGCAGCACACACCCAAGACAGAGAGAGTACCAGAGTTTCCATTAACTCTCATAGAATGTAATGCCTTATAGGAATATACAGTGCTATGGAAGGCCCACCAAACACAGTTCTTAATAAAGTGGTTGGACACTACATTCACTACTATTTTGCAAAGAAAATAAGAAAGCAGGAGATTAGACTAAAGTTACCAAGCACAGGAGTTAATTTCTCACAGGCAGAATCAATTAACTGGAGGTTAAAGAAAAAAGTAGCAATCAGGGGCTACAGGAATTGCTTTTTTAACAACCTAGCTGTTCTCATTCCACCCTGAGGATTTGCTCTAAGTAGAACATCCCAGATTCAGCAGACGTGAGCTTCAATTGAGAAGAACCAAGACTGTGTAAACTAACTGTTCATGAATTAAATCCATTCAGAACTAACTCTGTCTCTTCACCTTCTCAGAGTAAACGGTCGCCCACTTATCCAGCCCGACCTTCTGGAAAACTGACCACTGGGGTACCAGGTGCATACCCTCTTAACACTGCTACCTACCTAATGATCATGTTCAAGTCTAAATGGACTCTTAACTCTCTGCCACTACTAATATTAACACTATTAACCATCATTACTCTCATTACTCTTACTGTCACTGATATGACTATATTAAGTTATACTACAACATGATTATTATATTATGATTATATGTTGCACACCTGAGCAGTATAACAGTATCAATAGTTTGGTGACTTTTATCAATAATTAATAAATAGTTATGGGGGTCTGATTTCGTGTCTTTTTACTAATTTCTGATTGTGTTATGCTGCTTAGTGACAACAACAGTTGTAAAAAGTGCTACACAAATAAATTTGATTTGAATTCCGTCCCCATCCCATTGGTGCAAGGACAACAGGCCTCATTCACAAGTCTCTTTCTAAGAGGTTTCTACTATTTCTTCTTGAAGAAAATCCAACCAAAGTCCACGTCAGGTCCATGATGTTTTTTTTTAGTTTTTTTTTAACATTGTTCACAGTTCTACTCCATTATTTTTGCAAACTCAACAAATCCTATCTCAAATACCAAAACATTGGTGAATGTCACAATCCTCTTATGTCAGATGTTTCTTCTTGAGAACAGCTGGTGAGTCAAGCTATAGGCTAAAGGTTCTTCCCACTCACACACATCTCCATTAAATCATCCTTTAATGTGGTTCTTCTACCCTATCACTCAAAGAACCATCTGAAGGACTTACGCTAATTTTAAGAGTGTATTTGCTGGGGAGACACTGAACAAATGACACAGAAACAAGGCTTATACAGAAGCATCATCTATTCTTAGAACTCCACTCATGACGATGCAGTAAGCAGTCCCTGGTAAGAGGCAGTTAAACCGGTGTCCCTTCAGCAAACTCATTTGAGCTTAATGGGACATACTGAATATAGACCTCTCAGGTAGAGAGCCGCAGAGTACGTGAACAATGAGGGCAGGTTAACTGAGGTGTTGACATCAGATACTGTCTGCGTCATCCAGTATAAAACCTAGGATGATCTGTGGTGTATTTTAAAGATCATTAGTGTGAACAGTATCAGGCAAACAACATGTTCAACAGGAATACATCTGATTTATGGAGAAGCCTACAATTAATAATGGGTCCTTTATTAAAGTCAGGGTTATATCTAGAACCACGGCAACTTTAAGAACCAATCATAACAACATGGGAACACGTGATACAGAACCATAATTAAAGAAACGTCTACAAGACATTGTCCACCACGGTAAAGAACCCGGAAAAGAACCATTTAATCATTCCAATGGTGCTTTGAGTTGTCATGGTTCTTTGTATAACCTTTGAAGAACCCCTTTTTAAAGAGTATATGCTGGAGAAACTGCTGAATATGGTTCTTTAAATAATCTTTAATTGTATATAGCACCAATATGGAGATTCTTTGAACTTTCGAAAAGGTTCTTCACATTGACACATCTCTTAATAAAGAGGTTATTTGAAGAACCACCCACCCAAAAAGGGGTATCACTCCAAAAAGTACCAAAAAGTGTTGGTACATTTATATTAAAAAAGTGTCCTACTATCCTGTAAACGTTTTGCCGCAACATAGAATCATTTTTAAATCTCCAGGATGCTCCACTACGGAAAAGAAGCAGATAAGGAACCATCTATTCATTCAGATGGTTCTTTGAGTTATCATGGTTCTATGCAGAACCCTTGAAGAGCCCATTTTTAAAGAGCATATGCTGGAGAAACTGTTAATTATGGTTCTTTTAAAAAAATCTGTAGAGGTTCTTTAAAGGTTTGTTATGTTGTCATTACATTATAAACAATCACCCACCAACAAAGGAGGTTATTCCATGGCATCCCACCAAAGACCACGGCCACTTAAAGATTCATCTGAATGTCTAAATATAGAGTCCCATGCTTAGCTTGGAACTGTTGTTCTATACAATCTATACTAATCTAAGGCAAAAGGGGTTCTATATAGTACTGGATACTTTAGTAAGAGGTTCTTTAACTGGAGACAACATGGAAATCTATGCAGAACCACTTTTAAAGATTCTGTTTTTCACCATGGAAAAGATCCAGGCTAATAGACTAATACTAATGGTTCTATGCAGAACCTTTAAAGAGACCATTTTTAAAGAGCATATGCTGGAGAAACTGCTAATTATGGCTCTTTTAAAAGATCTGTAGAGGTTCTTTAAAGGTTCTTCATGTTGTCATTACATTATAAAAAGAGTTCTTTAACAAATCACCCACCAACAAAGGAGGTTATTCCATGGCATCACACCAAAGACCACGACCACTTAAAGATCCACCTAAATGTCTAAATATAGGGTCCCTTGCTTAGCTTCAAACTGTTGTTCTATACAATCTATGCTAATCTACTAGTACTGGATACTAGTAAGAGGTTCTTTAACTGGAGACAACATGGAAATCTATACAGAACCACTTTTAAAGATTCTGTTTTTTTACCATGGAAAAGATCCAGGCTAATAGACTAATACTAATGGTTCTTTGAGTTATCATGGTTCTATGTACGAGCCCTTGGTTGCACACTGTGCCACACCAACACAGTTTAGTTTGCTTGTTCTGGCCAGAGGGATTGTGTTGATGTAACACATCTGACTCATCTGCAACCATCTGACTAATTTGAATCATGTAAATGAAAGGCACCCTTTAATATTGACCAGCAAGTCATCAACTTTCGCATCCACACAAGTTCAGCCCCTGCAATCGATACTTCTTATGCATTCCGAACGGAGGTCACCCAGCACTGCTGCAAGGGAAGCTGAAAACCCTCTGCAGTCAGCCCACAACGCTGCTGACCTCTTTGGAAAAGCAGGCTCTTAACTGAACACAGCCATCTGCACTGCACTGCCCTTTCTCATCCAACCACCTCCCCAAAACATGCAGCGGACAACCTCAGCTGACAGCAGCGCCCACCTTCACACACGCTAACGGACGCTCGACGGACGCGACCAGTCCTGAAAATACGCCACTTAACGGTCTTTACGCTGCGTTTACACCGTCGTCACCTGCGCGCACGTAGCGCTCGAGTTGTGCATGCAAAGGCTGGTGGAGGTTACCTCTGTCCAGCGCGAGGCATCGACAGCTGCCCCTGCAGATCCTCGGCTAACAGCAGCAGCAACGGGGACGAACGCGTTTTCAGGCAAAACCAGCGACACTCGGTGCGTAAAGGGTCTCGTTGACGCACAACCCCCGGCGCGTTACAGCGACAAAGTCTCTGTGGAAAGTCTGCGTGAAGCTGTTGCGCTTTGGTGCAGCCGATCCGTCCGGGGTGACATTGGGGGCGTCTCTCTCTCTCTCTCTCTCTCTCTCTCTCTCTCTCTCTCTGCTCTCCCTCTCTCTCTTTCTCTCGCTCACTCACTCACTCGCCCTCGCGCGTGCTCCTGCCCCGTCCCGTTCTCACAGCACAGCACAGCGCAGCCGCTGCTGAATAATGAATGGACGGTGCAGCCCAGAGCTCAGTCCTGGAGGTTTCTCTCGCGTTCTGTGGCCGTCTGGAACCTGTGAGAGGCAGCGTGCGCGGCGTTTCGCTCAGGTTACAGTTCCCTATTCAGCTGCGCAACAATCCACCCCTCCCTCCCCGTTAGCACCACCCCCCCCCACCCCCCACACACACCCCACCACATCCACCATCCTGCCTTTGTCCACAGTCTACCAAATAGGAACCGACTGAAACACGCATGGTGGGAGCCAGGGGGAGTCAATAGTGAATTGGCTGGACAATGACAAGCGAACACAAGCGCACACGAGCCTACAGCCTCTAGAACAATTGAGCTGAGGTGCAGAAACACTTCTGAAAAAAGTTGCAAAAAAACTCCTAATGGCATCTGAGGAATGTCTTTGTCCACTGAGCAGATCTGACAGGAGATCCACTGCTTCCAGAAATTGTTTAAATACCTGCTCTCTCTCTGCTCTTCCTCTCTTAGGGATGAGCTGATTTTTTGCCTCCCCGGTCTGAAGTACTGTGAGGTTGTGCTTCAGCCGACAAACAAGTCGACAAACTGAAGTGATCTTCGGTGTTCTGGACATTATTTAGGTATAGATATTCGGCTTATGCGCTTATCCAGGGTGAGATATGCTTCATCATGCAATAGTCCATTTAGCTGTTTTCCACTTTCTGACACCAGTGGTAGGTGAATGTAGTGTTTAGAGTCTTGCCTAAGGACTCTTATTGGTGTACTTGCCTGGCCAAGGAGTTGAACCCCAGTGTGCCAGAGAGAGGACACCAACTATTGGCTGGACAACTACTGCCTGACCTGCCAGTTCTAGGCAGACAGTTATTGCTATATCCCAGCCAGAGTTACCAGGTTCACGTTCCCCCCTACAAGGTAAAAAGGTGCACGTATTTGTCACTGTACAGTGTGCACTGTACAGTGAAATGGGTCCTCCGCATTTAACCCATCTGTGGTAGTGAACACACACTCACACACACACACACACTAGTGAACTAGGGGCAGTGAGTACACACACACACACACACACACACCCAGAGCGGTGGGCAGCCAACTCCAGCACCCGGGGAGCAGAGAGGGTAAAGGGCCTTGCTCAAGGGCCCAACAGTGGCAGCTTGCCAAGCCCAGGAATCGAACCCACAACCCTGTTATTGATAACCCAGCACTCTAACCGCTGAGCCTCTAACGACTGCACCACTACAAACCGAGGTAGTTTCAAAATACTGTTGCAGTTGCCAGTCGATGGACTTTATAGCAGACAGCAGAAACTGAAAATGCATCTCTTATGAGTTGAAACTGTTCCTGGTAGCAATAGCTGGAATATGTTGTCAACAAGATAAAATTAAACACAAAAACACTGAGCAGCTGGATTTATCAATGGTCGAGCAGAGTGAAGCAGAGTGAGCCAAACTGGTTTACATTTTACGCCATATTACACACATGATGGTGGTATGAGGTCATGTAAATGCTGTGTCATCATTTCTCAGGTCCTCCAGATCTGAGCATTCGAGGCATGGACTCCACAAGACCTCTGAAGGTGTCCTGTGGTATCTGGAACCAGGCAGCTGAGGTTGAAACACAGTGGAAACACTGTGAAACTCTGAAAATGCTCCTCATTGCTGCAAGTTGTAGCTGATACTTCTACGAGCAGAATAAATAGAGCACAAACCAGAAACACAACATTAGAGCGGGATGGGGCTTTAATACAGGCCATTCCTCATCCATTAAGACATGCCTGGATTGCCACCAATCCTAAATGAAACGGAGTGGGGTATTCCTACTGCCTATCCCTTTCCTGTATTACAGGGCTTTCACAGCTTAGGTAGATTCCTGTCTCATATTACACGATAGTGCCCTTCAAAATGATTGGCAGCTTCTGTAAAGAACCTCTTTGTAGTTTATCAGATTGTCATCACACTGAAAATATTTGAGAGATCTCATGTAAACCTTTCAGCAAAGATTAATCAAAGAAAACAAAAAGCACACAGACATCAAGATCTGCAGTCAAGTAGCCTACAGTCCGTTTTTCATGCTGACACCAAATGATCCATTTTCTAATACTGGGAAAATAGCATAATGTTTCATAATCAGTCTACGCTTACACAAGCGTACTCAAAAAAACAAGCTGAGTGAGTGTATCACACCCAGTAATGTTGGTGGCACACACGGCGGATGACTAGCTCACTAATCATCTGAAGCGCAATGAAGTTATAATAATTGAGGTCTAATAGGGTAGGAAGCAGGCACAGGGAACACTGTCCAGATGCAAACAAGCCATTAGAGTCTTGCTCCATCTCTGGGCAGATTTGGCAGATGTTTTTCTTGTCGCTACCTCCAAGAAAGAGCAAGAAATGAAATTCGGCTTCGGCTCAAGATACAAAACAGAATTCGATGTTATCCCCTAGAGGTGAAGAGTTAGCTCTATTAATTTAATTTGCCATACTGTTCAAGTATTGCTAATTGCTGAAGTACGTTGTGGCGATATGATAGAGAACAGAGTGCGGTATGACCCTTCCTCAGCACCTTCTTACAAATCACAAGAATTGTTCTTTGCAGATTTCTAAGTATTTCTGTACTGTTTATTATGGGTGATTCCCATCATTACAATCCACAGCAATTCATTAATTTGATTCAATACACTGGTGGTTTAAGTCACATTCTCAGTTAATTAGGATTCAACTAATTCCAATTTCCATTAAAGCAACATTATGGAGCATTTTACCTTAAAATATCAGCTTGTAAATAATGCTAATAAAAATGAAATAAAAAATTATGCTCTGAATGAGTGTAATAGGAAGAACTGCTAGTCTGGGCTTAGCATGCTGCACTATGTAACTTTGGTGAAGTCATATTTGTGTACAATTCTACCGCCTCAGTCCACATTCTTCTTTAACTTTCAGTGACAGTTCTGTATATCTCAGCTTGTAAAATGCATGTGAAAAATTATGCTTTTAAGCACGATTTCCACTTCTGAACTGTAGGGGGAGCCCAGGAGCAAGAAATGCATATTCTCGCATTATGCTTTTTTGATTAAGATTTAACACAATAAAAGTACAATATTTTATAGTGAAAAATTTCCTCCCTTCTCTTGTTTTTTGTATCTGTAAGAAATACAGATACAAACAAGAGCAGGCATGAAATTGTTGTGCTTTTATTGTGTTGAATCTTAATCAAGTAGAATTACTGCTTAAAGTAATTATTTTTCACATGCATTTTACAAGCTGAGACATACAGAGATACAGAAGTTTTAATAGAAATGTTTGAGTTTTTAACAGTTGGATTTATTACACAGTCAAGGGATGAATTATATCAGGGATAGTGTATCCTCATTTTGGGATTTCTCGTTTTATTTTTTATGCCTCATGCAGTTTAATCAGTGGTAAAAAAAATACTTTATTTGTGTTCAACGATACTACACTATACGCTGCTGTTAATTCTACCTCATCAGCAACAACTCCTTATAAGAGGAACAAAAGCAGGGGAGTGTTTTGCATTAATCTGCAGAGTGTAGACCTGCACGCGCTAGTGACAGATGGCAGTTTGCAGATACATGAGTGTTCCACTCACCGGCAGGCCTTGTGAAGGTCTAAGAACAGGGAACAGGCCGTTCTCCGCTGTCAGCAGCACACAGCGAGCCTTCTCACTGCCTGCAACACAAAACCACACCAATCACACTCAGATCGTATAACTGCAGGGTGCAAATCTCTGACCTCTCAAAACCATCAGATTTTTAAACAATTCCATGAATCTGTATATAAACAATATCATCAGCATCACATGAAAACCTTGTATCGTTTTTAAATTTTTGACATAATATGAATCTGGCAGAAGTTTTTTTTTTTTTAACATTGTATCAAAATGTCATGATGATGCACCAATAGAAATGCTCCAAAATTACGGGGTAAAACTTTTTGCATTGACTTCCTCTAAAGGAAAGAATTTTTTTTTAGTCTGCTGTAAAGTTGTCATTTTTGGGATTTGGAGAGAGATTTTTAGCCTGACTGTGACGATTAACGACAAATATACAACTCTTAGAAGCACCATAATTTCATTTTGATAACTAAATGCCTGAACATTAGATTTTAGCCAAAAAAAGAGCACACTGTACTAATTAGTCATAGAAATCATAATGGACCCCAATATTGCCCCTGATATACAGTATATGGTAGAAATTAACTTTCAGTACACTTCATTAGAACACAGATAAGGCAGATAGCACATGACAGTGCCTTAAATCCATCCTAGCCTCTTCCATAACTGTCTGCTTTAGTGCTGCATAGTCTACAGATGAACTACAGTGCTTTATCCGTTCTTATGAGAAGATCTATGGGTGTTGTCTCCTGCTTTTACAAGTCCTGTTTGTGTTCAGGATAAGGAAACGGGTGGAGAAGATCAATGCAGATCCTTCCCACCCTGGTCACCACCTATTTTAGAAAGTCTCCTCTGGAAACACAAAACGTCCGTATTCTGTACTATTCATAACCAGAATAGTTCATACTTAACCCCTGATGGACATACACTATAAGGACAAAAGTATTGGGACACCTGCTCATTCATTGTTTCTTCTGAAATCAAGCGTATTAAAAAGAGTTGATCCTGCTTTTTTCACAGCATTGCTGTGTGAATTTGATTGCATTCAGCGACAAGAGCTATAGTGAGGTCCAGATGTTGGAGGATCTCCACCCCACCTTATCCCTAAAACTCATCCCAAAAGTATTGGATGGAGCACCATCCATTTACATTTATGGCATTTAGCTGACACTCTTATCCAGAGCGACTTACAAGGTGACTCATATTACAGAGGTGGGCCAATGCAGCGTTAGGAGTCTTGCCCAGGGACTCTTATTGGTGGAGCGCAGCATACGGTCACCCAGACTGGGAATCGAACCCTGGTCTCCCACATAGTGTAATAGCTCACTGGCAGCTAGTGGTTTTATCTGCTGCGCCACATCATCCATCAATTCAGCTGCTCCACAGCTCAATGCTGGGGGGCTTAATGCCTCCTTCTAGCCTAATAAGTTCATGTTTTTCTGCTCCAGAGAGTCCTATTCTATTGGCAGTACTTCTGTAAAGTGAGTGGATAAGCTGTGTGTTTACACATCTGTTTCAGCAATGGGTGCAACTTAAAGTAGCCGAATGCATTCATTAGCTCATAGCTTATTATTCAGGAACTGCAGTGAAATTCATATGTAATGTTATGCTTTTATGAGAGTGAGGAACTGCTGCCTTCCTGAACTTCCTTGAAGTTTAAATGACTGCCAAGTTAAATGGAATGAAGGCCTGTTTCCCAATAGCATCTTAACTGGTAGAGAGAGTGTTTAATGTGATGCCCGCTCTACCATTTAACAATGATCTTTGTACAAAGAGGCTATTGGGAAACTCAGCCCAAGATAATAATCAACTGGCTCATGAATGAATAATATCTTATTACACACAGTCATTGCTTGGGTTCACAGAGGGGCGTAACTGCTATTTTACCTCATCAAATGGTTTTGGTGCTAAGTCACCTATCTATAAACAATGACATGTAAACCTACCAGATATACTCCCCTCATCATGTTTGCTTTAGTCAAAAGTACAGGCTTCATGGAGAAAATGTATTTTCCATCAGTACTGAGAAGACCTTTTGTGAACATGTTAAATGGTACATGGGCAGGAACATGGTCCATGATTAGCTTCCATAATGAACCCTATTAGTCCTGTTATTTGCTGTGGGTAAAGGTTTTGCTTCTTAAAAGCTTCACATTCTCTAATGTATACAACTCTGTGTATACATTAGTGGTAGCTTAAGAGATATACTAGCCAGGTCCTTTGCTATCTAATCAGTGTTCCTCACTAATCTAGGGGGGCAGCTATGGCCTAAAGGTTAGAGAAGCAGCCTTGGGACCAGATGATTGACAGTTTGATCCTCTAGACCAACAGGAACAGGAAGGAAGGGCTGAGGAAACAGCCTAGTCCTCCCTCGATGTTGAGATACAGCTGAGGTGCCATTAAACAGGACGCCTTAACACTTAATTGCTCCCTCAGCACTCACCGGCATGGATCAGTCTTCCAGTAGTACCTTCAGACTCTGTTATAATGAAATCTTTTGTCCAGTAATTATTCTTTATCTGTGAATATTCCATGATGAATGGACCAATAGGAATGGTCCAAAACTGGTCAAAAATTGCATTAACATGCATTAATGTTAATAATGTATAATGCATCAGATTTCAGGAGCCTGAGGTTTAGAACTGCCACTTTATGTTAATGACGGGAAACCCCTGTCAGTTGTGTTTTCTATTAGGAAGTATGTGCTTGAGAGCTTTATTGCAGATACTGGTTTATTGACAATGTGTGTTAGAAGGGCTGGAAATTGAGGCTATTTAGAGACATGTGAGTTGTAAGGCAAAGAGCTGGGAAGAGAGGAGGAGTCCAGGGTAAGTTCAGTAGGCACACAGCTGCTTATGCTTATACCAGAGCAGCCCACACACACACAAACACACACACACACACACACACACACACACACACACACACACACAGCCAGGGGTGAGGAGAAAGCTGTGGATAGAAAATGCCAGTGTCTTCCTCTTGTATTATGTGTGCGTGTGTGTGCATGCATGTGTGCTTATTTGACAATCTATGAAATCAGGCCTACAGTGTCTAGACCAACAAAATGTTTGGCTTTTTATGGGACCAATTATTTAATATATATGGTACATATTAGCGTTACAAAAATGCATATCTGTACTTACATACACTAAATGGACAAAAGTATTGGGACACCTGCTTTCAACTGTTACCTACCGTCTCTTCTGAAACCAAAAGTATTAAAAAAGAGTTTATCCTGCCCTTGTTGGAGAAACAAGGATTTCTACTAGAATTTGGATCATCGCTGTGAGCATTATTGAGGTCGTTGGATGGTGGGTGATCTCATCCCCAACTCCTCTACATCCCAAAAGTACTCGGTGGAGCATCATCTATTCCAAAGAACACAGTTCCACTGCATATAGGCATGGTGCCAATATGTTCATGTTTATCAGTTCCAGAGAGTCCTAGACAAGCTATATGTGTGTGCATTTGCACACCCCTGTCAGCAATCGGTGCAAATTAAAGTAGCTGAATGCATTCATTAAAAGGGGTGTCCACAAACCTTTGGACAAATAGTGTATGTAGGTAGGAATAGTGTATGATAGGTAATGCACGTGCCTCTGTATGTATGAATGGAAGCAGGCACAGATTCAAATATAATGAGTGTGTTTCTCTCTGTGTCACGTGGCGCGCTGTGCTTTTAAATGACAGATGGTGCTCATCAATTACCAGCTCTGCGCACACTGATACACAGCCTTCAATAGGACTGAATTAGCTTTAGTCAGCACTCTCTCAGTCTGCCTTCCAGTGCGTTCTCACACAGCGCGTTTGTAATTGCTGTAGCTCGCAGCATGACTGTCTGGCACCATCAAACAATTCAATAATAACTGAGCTGCAACTAAAGCCCTGTAGAGTGCCAGGCTGTTGTGAATAGGCTATTTATATTCTAGCTTATATTGCTGTCATAAGAAAACCACATATGTCCAAATTGGCAACTTCACAGGGGTGGGAAAAATGTTCTAGTATACACTTATCTAAAAGGAACTTGATTTTCACTCAAAATGAAGTGCTCATCGTAAAGGGAAGCAACTGAAGGACTCACTGGCTTCGATAACAGGGCCTAGATACTAGTGTGAGTCTACGGCCTGAGCCGGTGGCTTGATTTGTGCTTATGTCAGTCCTACTTGCTAAAGTGAATACTGTCCATGTACGTGATAATGAGTAAGACATAAAACTCTATAAGAGGCAATGCTACTGATAATACTATCCTTAAACACATCATATGATTCAATGATGAGTCTCATTAAGTTATCCAGGTAATTGGATTGGCAATCAGACTGATAGTCCCCAGTCTAATCTAAGCATCCTCACCTCCACATTAGTCCATTTCATTACAGGATGAATCAGTGGGCAGGATTTCATTACACTTTTTTTTTAATCTCCTGTAGGCATCAGCATCATGCTTGTGTGCTTGCATGCTAGTTTTTCAGGATATTTAAACCTACTGTACACAGTTTTTCTATGATCCTGAAGCTCTATGTTTGAATGCAGTGGGTAGAACATAGTGGGAAACACTGCTGACCCCCATACTGCAGACTGATTTTCCCTTCTGGAGAAGAACACCGAGCTATATCAACAAGGCCACCTATACGTTTGTAGATCTCTGCAATGTAATTAACCAGGCACCATGTGCAGTGTACAACCCACATGGGGTCCATTACTGACCCTAGTGGGTATCCATACTGTATGTGTGCATAACATATCATACAAAACATTCTGGTTTCCAGTTGGGCTACCCATACAGGCCCCATATGGGCATGTTATGTGGGAAACTGCAAGTCGCAATGGATAAGAGCATCTGTCTAATGCTGTAAAGGGAAGTCAGTCAAGAAAGATGAATTTACATTGAATAGCAGCAGCAAGCGAAGCAGAGGTAGCAGGCAATGCATAATTAGACTATCAAATCTGGCCTTCAGTTTGGGGAAGGGAAGTGTGTCTCAATCATATAAATATCTTCTATCAAATCAAGGAGAAGATGAACTTCAACTGCAGTGCTTTCATTGGACTGTCACATACATGAAGCATGTTTTGCTGTGTGTATTAGCAGGTATGTAGTGGTTATTGTATTTTTTTAGTTTGTTAATAAGCAATTCAGCTAAAAGAAATGATAATTTAAATGTTATTAAAATGAATATAGAAATTGCTATATGCTATAGCTTTCTTCTTCTGGTTGGAACTATTTGGCTGTTTGCACTTGCTGTACCATATTGCAACACTCTGCTATTGTAGCACTCCTAATCTCAGAGAGTAGTAGTCATTATTATGCAAGTATGGGAAGTCATTAGTCCCATCATTTACATTTAAGTATATTTTGATGGATTTGTTTTTTAATGATTATACTTCTCCTACTACTAATATTTTACCCTGGTGACAGCATCTGTACTACTTTTCTGATTGGTCACACCTGCTCTAGCAAAACACCAGTTCATATGCTGTACCAAGAAGTGGTCCATCGGAATAAGGTGCTCTCACTATCACCAGAGGATTTCTAGTTAGAATCCCAGTCATGCTGCTGACCATCAGCAGTCACAATTGGCCTTGCTCTCTGTAGAGTGGGTAGATCTCCCCACATCAGTCCAGTGCAATGCTGGCTGACACTGGCATCTGCCAGCAAGCATCATAGCGTAGAGCTCCACAGTGTGGAGCTGTGGTTGTCTGGCAAGGTTATATCGGCTGCAAGACGTAAAAAGAGGTGCAGGTTGGCGGTGCATGTGTTATCATGTGAGATCTAGGTGTGTAGCTGAAGTATCAGCTCTAAAACTGAGCTGCCAATTCTCTAATTACCCAACCCACTCGGAGGGTGAAGACTGACACACTCCTCCGAGTGGGTTGGGTAATTGGAGAATTGGCAGCTCAATTTTAGAGCTGATACTTCAGCTACACACCTAGATCTCTTAAGCCATTAGCTGTAACTTATGTGGCACTTACATTGTCTTCTACTTAGCACCGCCTGTCCCATTCAAAGTCATAGTTCCCATTCAAAATCTGACTGGATGATATACACACTATATCTCCAAATGTTTGTGGACACCCCTTATAATGAAAGCGTTCAGCCACTTTAAGTTGCACCCGTTGCTGACTGCAAATATGCACACACACAGCTTGTCTAGTCCTTGTAGAGAAGTACTGCCAATGGAATAATACTCTCTGGAGCAGCAAAACATGAACCTCTAGCATGGGCTAGAAGGGTATAAAGGCCCCCAGCATTAAACTGCAGAGCACTGGAACTCTGGAATGATAGATAGTGCTCCATCCGATACTTTTAGGATGAGTTGGAGAGTTGGTGATGAGGTGGGGTTATGATCATCCAACATCCTTATCTAACTAACACTTGTCGCTGAATGCAATTACATCCTCACAGCAGTGCTCCACACTGTGGAGATTGTGGCCTCATTTAGAAGTGCATAGTGGCAGGTATTTTGTATTGTGATTGTTTTATAAAGCAATAAGACACTTTAAGCTGTGAATATGTTAGAGAATGGGCTTAGCGTCATGCCCAAGAACACCCTTACCCATGATTAAAACACTGTATCACATGGCATCTTGTAGCTTATTAGCATTATTGTCAAACCTCAGTTCATTAGTCTACCCTACCTGGGCATGCTCAGGGACATCATTGCAAAAACAAGCCTTGGGAAAGACTCACAGCGTTACATTTGCCTACATTTCCATCTAGATAACAGTGTCCATATAGATTTTTAGATAATGCCATATGCCTAAAATACACCTTAGTGAATTATCATTATCGTTAGTTGATTAGAGAGCATCAGCTAAGACCTGGGGACCTAACACTCGGAGGCCAACCTCAAAATCTTGTACTAACCTTCAGCTGCTTTGTCAGTCTTTTGGAAGACAGTGTGGAAAGCCTGATGGGGTGAGCATAGCTTGTCATTGGAGCATGCAGTCTTGAGTGATGGGATAAATTCAGGCAGGGGAGAGAGCAGGGGAAGCCTGGGTGAAGTTAGTGTTTTGCTGCAGAGGGTGAGGAGGACACCGCTGACCCAGAATGAAGAAAGAAAAGTGCTAGTACGGTAGTGATTGGATGGAGGAGTGAGTTAGAGAAAGAACCATAGCACAGACTCAGGACGGGTAGGCACAGTGAAAAAATGCTGTTTATTGGACTAGGTTTACCATACAAAGGGAAAAAGCCACTGTTACAGCATGGCAGCCGGCAGTCCATACTGAAGAAAGGGTGTGTTTGAGAGAAATATATATACTGATATATATATCGAGAGAGAGAGAGAGAGAGAGAGAGAGATACACAGAGCTATTGTAGTAGTCATCTTTAAAAAAGAAAGAAAGAAAGAAAAGGAGTAATGGAACAGTTAAAAAATAAATACACTTCAGGTTTTACAAAAATACAGCAGAAATCTCAATTAAAAAGCACAGCGGTATCTCATGGCAATTCCCAGTGAGCTCAGACAGGAGCCACATCATGGATGCTGAGGTTCCACGGCCTCATGGGTTGGTTTGGCAGTACGGTGCTGAGAACCTGGGTGCTAGACAACATTCGCCCAGCGTCTCACTAAAGGGGATGCTGGGGGTTTCAGCAAGTACTCCTTGTTTATTTAAATAACTATGTTTGTACTATGAATTGTTACCAAGGGCTCTAAAACAAGTTTTCCCCAACCCATTACAGTGCTACAGATCATGGTAAGGTGGTACATAGGGTATCATTTAATCTCTTTAACAGGTTTTAACAAGATTATTATCTTCAAACTTGGGAACTTTGGGCAGACTTTTTAGTTGGGCAGACTTTAGACTCTCCAAAACATGAATTACACAGCAAAAAATGATATCCCGGCAAGTAAATGCACCAACGTAAGGCAATATTTCTAATATTTCTCATTATTAGTATTATTTGAGAATAAGATAAAGGTGGTAGAAACTGACTGGTGGCAGTGGTTGTGGGTTTGATACCTGGGTTTGACAAGCTGCCACTGTTGGGCCCTTGAGCAAAGCCTTTAACCCTCTGTGCTCCCAGCACAGGTTGCCCACTGCTCCAGGCACTTGTGCACTGTGCTTGTGTGCATCTGCTTACTAGTGATTGTTCATTGCATGGATGGGTTGAAGGCGGAGGCCAAATTCCATCTGTGTCCAACACTAATGGTGAATATGGTTGTCTTTGACTTAATAGTAATGAACAATATACTTAAGACAGGTTTGTGAGGAGAAATATTAGCTCTATTACCTACATTTAAGATGCTTTAACTTACCAAGATGTCAGTTTTTCAATGTGCAAGGTACTTTTTTAGTACTGGTGGCCATACTGGTGGTTTCTATGTAAACTTTATTGTAGCTGCTCCTTTTTGATGTGGATTCCTTTGCTACTAAAAGACAGGGACATAATTTTTTTTACATTCTGACTGGATTTCCACAGCAGAATCTAAAACATGGCACTACTTGTAGCTGCAACATTGAGAAATTCCACACAAGGTTGTTAGTGCTCTGGATTTGCTAAACTGTGACCTAAATGGCAGCATCATGACTGTTACGTTTGGCAGTGCTGCTCCTCAGAGACAGGCAAAGATTGTAAAAAACATAATTCTATTTAATATCAGGTCTTAAAATAACTTCCCACACATTCGTATTTACATAGATTGTATTGCATAATTTGTTAGAATAATTCTGTACTACCACTAATTATACTAATCATTTGGAATTTACAACTTTTCCTTTCCCCTCCATTTTGCAAAAGTTAAATTGATGTGGCATATGTATTTGCCAACAAATCCAGGATAGTATTAAGGATAGGAACATTTCACAGCTTTTTGTGGATAAACCTACAGTCTAAAAGTAGCTGTTATAATACACTGTATTATAATACATAAGTAACATTATAATACTCACCTAGTGTATAAGTGTGAACCTCAGAAACTGCTCTGTGGCACTGAGTGAACTGACCGAAACTGATCTATTAGGAATAAAAACAGTTTCCTATTGGCAATAAAAATCTATGGGGGTGTTATTCTCTATTGTTAAAAGAGAAAATAAAATAAGTTTAAAAGTCAAGTTTAAGTTTGTGCTTAACTCAGAAATCTGCACCCAGAAAGTACCCTAAAAGTAGAGCATACAGGGAACCCATATTATAAACCTTACTGTTTGCAGTGCCTTCTTCATGGCACACAATGATGTGATAAGAAACCACTGAAAAGAAGCTAGAAATGGAGTCGTTTCAGTTTCTATAGAACAGTTTAAACGGATGCTCGCTAGTACGTTTCGGATTTGAGCATCGTCGTTTTTGTGCGATATGACACAAAATGGCACTAAATATTGTTGAGTTTGTGTGCCTGTGTGTGTTTTCCCAACAACAGAGGAGAGACAGAGACATGAGTGGCGACAGACATAACAAGGTAGTTGATATTAGTGAATAAATTAGATAGAAATAAGATGTGTCCCTAAGAGCCCACACCAGTCTATATGGCATTTAGGTGTGCATTATAAATACAAACATTATATATATATATATATATATATATATATATATATATATATATATATATATATATATATATATATATATTAAGAGAGATATATACTGTATTAAAATCACTTCTGGATTTCAACCTCAATAGAAATACATGTTGGCACTCATTTAGAGCAAAGTGTGTCTGCACTGTTTATCTATAGGCATATTGTGTTTACAACCAAAGTACCTCACTCCACAAAGAGATGCGAAATTGCCACCGACAACGTCTTATGATATTTTATGAGTCATTATGAGTCAACCTGCTTGACCGAGATACAAAATGACTCTGGAACATTAAAGAAAGACGATGGTAAAAGTGCTAAAAGACGCTGTCCCTCGGGAACCCTGTACTTGTGTACTTATGTCTAGAGCTATGTTGTCTGCTGCTGTTGATATTTTCTTGATGTACGCCTAAGAAACGATAAGATTCGCTTGCTGGTGAGAGCTTGCGAGCGTCCTTTCGAGATTGATGTTCAGAATTCTGTGGACTGAGGATGCTGATGTACTGTATAATCTCAAGTATTTGTACATGTGCAACATATCCTAGTTGCTGATGGCATCTCCTGTTAGTGCCAAAAAGGTCCCGTAATACTCAGCACCAACTTTTGTATGTAAACTAGGAATATGCTACACCATGGCTTTTTGGTTTTCTCAGTGGGTTTGAGGAAACGGCAGTACCTAGCACTTCACTTCACTTCATTTTATCTGGAGCTAAATTTTTTAAATCTGGAAATCTGCAGAAATGAGGAACGAGCTGAACTTAATGGGTTATTACAGAGGTTCCTATGAACCTTTCATTAAGAGATTCAAATAGTTAAATAACTCGTTTCAAGACTCCCTGTGCACTGATCAGTCTAAATCAGTTCAGTGACCTTTTTATCTCTTCCTCCAAGCAAAAACATTAAAAAAACAATGGCATAAATGAACCCTGTCCTAACAAACCATGGCGATACAGAGGCACAAATAGGCAGCCATGTTCCTGTGAGGTCTGTCCAAGTCACGACAGCTGAGCAGCCGTCTTCATTCAGACAGCCTGACCTGCCAGCGTAAACAGAGGAAAATAAAAAGACAAGCCGAGCGTATGGTGGTTCTGGTGAAGTTTGAATGTTTCAGTAAGGCCACTGAACAATGTGCGAACTGGCAAACAGGTGTAATGCCGTATAATACGTCTTTTTCAATTATGAAATATCTATATATGTATGGATAAGATGCGTTCTCTACAAAGAATACTCTAAGTAAATCTATGCTACCATTTTATAAAGCTCTATTAAAGTATCAAATGTTGATGGTTTTGGGGATCCCAGGTTTCATAGATATACTGTACACTGTTACCTGGCTTAGTTCTTTCCTTGCCTGTTCACTCTGGACATTTTGGTTTACCGTCAGTTTGTAATGTTGATGTGATGTGATTTCCCCCTAAATCCTTTTTTTCTGATGTATCCTATACTAATGACTATCCCCACCCTTCCTCAAACCACCTTCCCACAACATCCTGCTCTGGGTCCTGAGAACCTGACAGCAAAAGAGCAAACCATTCTGTGGAAAAGAAGTCAGAGAAGACAGGAGAAGAGAGAATGTGCTTTTCTCACGTCACAGAGATGGTGGAGATGCTGTTAGTAACAAGGTGAGGCTGTTGTTTTGTTTTGTTTGTTTGTTTTTCGGAAAGGGAGGCAGAGCCTTGGTGAATGTGTTCCAAGAAAAGAGAAGTCGGAGAAGAATAGAAGGTCACATGACAGTACAGCACTGGCAGCGCTTTTTCTTTTCGGTACCTGCGGGCGGCGGCTCCTTGGCCGAGCTTTCGTCCTTGCCCTCGGAGGACAGTTCAGTGGCTTCGGAAGGGGGCCGCCCCGAGACCAGGTCAGCGGCGTTGCCATCGATCGTGGAGACGTCGGTGACCGTTTTCTCCCGCAGGGACTTCTCGTCGTCCTCGTCGATGAGCACAATCTCGGCCTTGATGGTGCCGTCAAAGCCTAGCAGCTTCTTGCTCTCCTCCTCATCCTCCACGCTGTGATAGCCCATGAAGATCATGGTGACAGGCTTCTCGGCTGTGGCCTCGGGTGTCTCCATCACCTCGCCCTCGTAGCTTTGTCGGACCTGGCCGGTGGCCTGTGGCTTGCCCTGCTGTCCACGGACCATCTCCAGTTTGTCCTCCTTGTGCATGATCTGCTCCCTGAAGCTTTGCTGGGCGTCTACAGCCTCTGAGCCAGCCGGTGTGACTATGACCCGAGTGCTGTCGGGTCTCTGATGGCTCTGACCCACACGCCCCATCAGTTCCTCCACCTTGTCCGAGCTCCAGGGGTGTACTCCGTTCTCCAGTGTGGTGGAAGCCCCGGAGCGCACCTCGTAGATCACCTTCCGGCCGTCGTCGTAGACCTTGACGCCCCGTTGGTGGGCCTCCTCAGGGCTTACTGGAGAGGCAGACAGGATTTTGGTGCCGCCTGTCTTCAGGTCCTTTTCCACGCTGATCTCCATGGCGTATAGCGCTTCAGACAAGGGGGGAGAGTGCAGAGGGGCGTGGGTTAATGTCCACTTAGTGTGATTGGGCATGCATTACAGTAGTGTGGCAAGCTGTTAATTCACAGATACTTATCAGTGACAATGTTTTTGTGCAGTGCATTCCTCTAAGATTCAGACTTACCGCCTCTACTATTGCAACATCAGACATTTTGATTAACGAATAACAGCTGTAAGTGCTGCTAACCACACCTAACTGCTTTCACTTTCTGCTCAGTTGTTTGTTTTACTGGAATGCTCTACTGGAAGCCCTAGGATTATTATATCCTCTTTGTAACAGAAGGTTTTAGCAGTAACTGTTGTGACTGAAATGATCTGAATGTAGAGTTCAGCTGAATTCAGCTGAATGTTAGTTGAGTAAATGTCAGGTGAGCATCTGTGATACATCTACAAAGGACTGTTCAAAGAAAATGTTACCTTTTTTTTTAAAAAGCATGTGAAAATTGTAATGACAGTCAAAGATAGATCCACGGAAATCCAAAAATAAAACTAAAAATAAGAAATGTTTGACCTTGAAAAGAGTCAAGCAGGCAATTATAAAGACCAGTTTGAACTATTTGGATTCAACTACACCCTTTTCTAGATGAATATTCATTAGTACCATTTGAAACGGGAAGCTTTCTGAATAATCCAATGTGAAGTTAAAGGTAATTAAAGCCTTAAACATTCATCAAGAAACCCCCAAAATCAAGAACACGAGGTCTTCAAACTCCTCTGCAAAAAGCACTTTCCTAGACTTCTTCTACTGGTTTAGTATTCCATATCTGGTTGGCAGCTCGTTTGAAGGCTTCTCCACGCTGTTCATCAGCACTTATTCTCTCACAGCAGCCGCTACATATTTTCCCACGTCCTCTAAATCTAAATCCTGAAGTTTGGATCTCTAACAGCCCACTGCACTTCTGAATGAGCACGCCTCCCTTCAGCTCTCCCAGGTGTCCTGTTGATTCACTGCTGCTCCATCTGTAATCCTCATTACCGTGCCCAGCGCTGGCCTGGGCCCAAACCTGGCACTAGCCCTGCCCCTCCCACTCCCTCGCCAAGCACCTACCAGGTTTCCTTGGGAGGTGGCGGTCCCCTGAAGCTGTGGCCGGAGCTTGGGAGTTCAGCTCTGGAAGGTCGGGGATGTGGGAGCAGATGTAATTCACTGCATCTGTCAGGCAGAGAGCAGAAGACGACATAAAACTGGATCCCAGTGGTCCGACCAACACCCCCCCCCTCCACACCCCCCATTCCACAATCTGCCCCTCCTCTCCCAACACCCCCTCTGCAATAATGACTCTCTCTCTCTCTCTCTCTGAAGCAGCTCGTTGCTTATACAGCAAAAGCAGAGTGAGTGTATTAGAGTGAAACAATGGCGGCGCTGGGTTGTAGGGATTCCCCGTGAATAGGTGGATCATTGTAAACAAATTGCAGAGTCATTGCCTTGTGTGTGCAGTTCAATAGTCTAGCTGAGGCAAGAGGGAAATTGGCCAAAGGGCTAATGTGTTCAAGAGGGACCCCAGTGCCTCACAAAGGGGGGTATGGAGACATTTATTGGGGCAATGGTAGATCCCTCAGTGGCTCCATACAGTCATACATGTCATTGGCAAGGTGCACAAACATGTTCTTGAACTTAAAATGTGCTTTAAATGGAATTCTGGGTATTTTGTTTTTGGTGACATGGGTAAAGATTTAAGGGGGATTTCAGTAATACATTGAAATCTCTGCATAGTTAAATCACCAATGTAAAAGACATGGTTTGAGAGTGAAACACACATTCCAGAGATGTTTCCTGCACCTGAACTTCTGTATGTAAGCTCACTACATTATTGTCCTAGCAGTTTCATAGGCCGTACACTAAAACCCTGTGGGACTCCACAAGATATGCTAAAGCAAATGGTTACCAAATAATTCACAGTAGTTCCTGCATTGGGAATATTAACTGAACCATAAACCTAGGATTCAATGGATTAAGGCCTCTAAAATGAAATGGTTGTGAGGTGATTTTGGCTTAAGAATCAGTTTTCATTCATGCATGCAAAAGCTTGTGCAAAGCTAAATGGTATGAACGTTGGTTTTGTACCATTTGAGAGTAAATAAAGGAAAAAAACACCATGCAAAAGTTGCAAAGGGAGACATGACCTCTCAGACAGCTTTTACCAAGATCCCAGACCTTAGTTAGCTTGTTACATCTATGGTTGTTAGGAAAGGCAAGGTGATGCCAATTACGCAGCTGCCTATCACTCATCACAACATTAAAATAACTGAGGTTTCTAGCATTGTATGGCAGGCTGTTATCTTGGACAAAATTGCAGCCAAAATGTTGGCTTCAATATGGCCGCTGTGTCAGAAATCACATCAGCCCATCAGCATCTATTTTGAATGATGTGTAGTTTGTAATGTATGATGATTTAATCATGCAGTTAGCATGTTGCTAATTAGTACACATCAGCTTCCATTACTTGTTAGCAACATTAGCGTAGCAGCTCCACAGCCAAATTGAGGAACCACATGAAAAGCATGTGTTTGACTACACTGGGGCACTGAAGGGTAACATTAAAATAAGATTGTTAGATAAACTATTTCTTCTGCACACACAATATTTATGAGAGAGCAGGAAAGTAAAGGCTGGAACATTGAGCTCGTACCTCCATCTTGGTTCTGCAGACTCTGCAAACAGAAAAAAGAAAGACAGTGTTTGAGATGGATGGCCTGTGTTCATACACAGCAAACTCTGTGGTTTGGAACTTCGATTATGGCGTCGACGAAAATGGAAAAGTGCCTCTGTTCTGGCCCAAACTAAATAAAGCTCGCCACATTTTTTTTCCTTGTGACCTTTTGGTTTCACATGAAGCTGCATATCCGTGTTTCTCACTCCCACCAGCAAGCTGCAGTCAGAACGCTGTGCATGTGTGTGTTTCTCTGTGTGTGCTCTCATTGTAATGAGGGGCAGTTAGCACGTCTTACTTTCTGGAGGTCTTCAATAGAGCGCTCTGTTTCCCGCAGCCTCTCTCGTAGCACTTGCTCTTTGGCGGATATTTGCGATTCTTCATTCTCCAGATGAATGATTTCTGATTCCAATCTGCAGAAAACACAAAAACAACATTTCCTCTGTTATAGATGTGTGTGTGTGTGTGTGTGTGTGTGTGTGTGTGTGTGTGTGTGTGTGTGTGTGTTCGGCAGCCAAGAGAATAGGACTCTCTGAAGCAGATAAACACATTATAAGAGAATAAAAGAGCGCTCAGAATGGCTGTGCAGCTTACATGGTTCCCCTGCAGGCAGTTATGATGTTGCTAAATGGTTGCTATGATAATCCAGGTGTTTTTATAGTGATTAAGTGGTTGCTATGGTGTTGCTAGGTGGTTGATATGATATTGCTAGGTGCTTGCTATGATGGTGATAGGTGGTTGATATAATGTTGTGGGTGGTTTGAGTGGCGATCTTATGTGGTTGCTATGGTGTTGATATGATGATATGATATGATGTTGCTAAGTGGTTGGTATGATGTTGCTACTTGGTTGGTAGGATGTGGCTAGGTGATTGATATGATGTTATAGGGTTATTAGAGTGTTGCTAGGTGGTTTATAGGCAGTTGCTATGGTATTCCAGGTGGTTGCTATGAACCACCAGGTATACTTGCTGCTGCTTGCTTTGGTACTTTGTGTGGCTGGCTGGCTGATACCACATATTTAAATTATTAATGAAATTATTAGACCTGGATTGACCCTGATCCCAGTCTACAGGACAAATCCATCCATCCACAGTCAACAAACAGAATATAGGCACAGGCATTATTATGGATTTGATTTATATCAGAATACTGTTTAATCAATAATCAATAATCAATTATAATATAGATGATAAGTTTGTTTGTAATCATGACAATGAAGTACAAGAGTTATTAAAGTCTGTTTGCTTGGACCTGATCCAGCAGTACTGTAATTCTTCCAGATAACAACAAGACAATCGTATTGACCATTAGTGTTGGGCATGAAATTTGTCTTCTGCCTTTAACCCATCCGTGCAGTGAACACACACATACACACCAGTGAAACACACACAGTGACTGTGAGCACACATGCCCAGAGTGGTGGGCATCTATCAGAGAGGGTAAAGGGCCTTGCTCAAGGGCCCAACATTGGCAGCTTGCCGAGCCCGGGTATTGAACCGGGCATCGAACCCTGTCATCAATAGCCCGGAGCTCTAACCTCTCCCAGTCAGTGAAGTCTGCCGGTACTTCAGTTTAAGCTTCAGCTCTATGGTGTATAATAACAGACCCTATAATTCTGCAAACAGCCCATCTTAAAGAAAAAACACAAGCCAGCCTGCTTTCACAATCTGTTTTTAAACTTGAGTGATTCACAAGATGGATCCTAGACCTGTCTTGTTAGCATGATTGCTATTCAGACAGCATCCACCGTTTTCACTCTCAGCTCCAGCTGTGAGCTCGCTGGACAGAATCCACTCTCCATATTTATAATGCAGCTCAGACTGAGAATGCTGATGTGGTGTCTGAGCCTTTAACTGTCAGCAGAGCTGTATTTATTGTGATATGGAAGCCAAAAATGACTCCAGGTCTGTTTGACTAATACAATTCTACTAGTTTTATTATAAAATGGCTCCATAAGTGCCTGACACCCACTATTCGTCTTCTTCTTCTTCTTCTTCCTCTCTACAGCTTTATAGCTTTTCTGCTTACTCATAACTGAGCCCTCCTGCTTACATGGTACTACAAGAGAAAATTGCATCTGTGTTCAAGGTGAAGACACACACTGCAGGCATACTAAACACTCTTGCTTATTCAGATGAGCGCTTTGCTTTGGGACACACACTCAGACAGCCTCTCTCCTGCTGCTGTTCCTATTAAAGGGAGCATCACTCTACATTCCATTAGCACAGTGTAGTTCATTATACTGTGTGTTTTGGTGATTGGTGTACATTTTGCATTATGTACACCATACATAATGCAATGTATGGTATTATATGCATTAAATGCATTTGGGAAAAATACCTCCTCACACTAAAACCGAGAGGCCTGGAGCTGAGCAGAATGTGAATGCTTTTAACCCTTTAAAGTCTGAACCATCATTGCCAGGAAATGCCACCTTTCCTTAAAACTGGAGTGTTTCCATGACCTTCAACAATTATCAAAATAAAACTAGAGATGAAGCACTTAGCATATATGACTTATTTTACACAACATTTGATACATGGGGAATTTCCTTTGACTTATACATATAAAATACTACATTGTTTAACCCCTTATACTAGGAGTTATCTTTAACCCCTTAAAACCGCCAGTGGTCCAAAAGCGTTATCACATACTTCTATTACCAAAAATATATATATATATAAACTGACACAAGAAATGAAACTCATCACATATGTGAGACCCTCTCTTTGCTTTATTATTGGGTAGTGTGTGTGTGTCCTCACAACAAAAAGACAAGACATCATGTAAAAGACTAATGTGAAGTGTGAAATCCTGCCCATTTAGGCTTGTTAAGACCCTCGTCTTATCTAGAGCTGCAAAAGACACTCCTGACTTGTGTGAATCTATAATCATCCTTCTCAGATGTCTTCAGTTCACTGAGCTCCTTGCTCAATCCAATGAGTGCTGTCAAACAAACCCCTTTTATGGGGGCACAGAGAAGCAGCCAGCTGTAGTCAATCATGATCACTAGCAGGAAGTCAAGAGGCCTTGGCAAGTTATAGTCCATTAAAAGGACAGTTCAGAGAAACCACTGAGAGCCCACAAACCTTAGATCGCAACTGTACACTCAAGTGAATTAATAATGGTTTCAATTATTAGGATCTGAACCTTAACAGTATCTGAACAGTACCAAACCCCAATACACGTATCCTTACACCCCAAAACCTACCCAAACAGTCAGATCATGAAGCTCAATGAGTGGGGGTTGTTTAAGAAAGGTCACACAGACATAGAGAGTGCAAACATGAATGAAATGCATTCCCATTAAATGAACATGCATGCACACATTCTTTCATTTTCCCAGAGGAGCAACATCTCGCTCATTCTGAATGCTGGCAGCCAATGAGGAAGGCAGCGGCTGAGGAACCCACTCTACCTCCACCCAAGCGAGTTTCCTGCTATTGTTTTCATCACTGAGGTTACTGGCTCCACAATAACAAAGGCCAAGGAGCCTTCCCACGATCCCTAACAATCCATCTCCAAACCCAGCAGCCAGCGCCTAAGAATACACAGATAATAGATTACTACAGATGTCTCAAGATGTAACATGGGCAGCTACACTTTAAACAGTTTCAGATATAGCTGTTGTGCTGAAAAGACGTACCACTAACCATAAGCTCCATCATTTCCTCAGAGCTTTTTGGTGGTGCTTTAAATGCAGTGCATTGTCCTAAAAAATACAATCGGCCGAGACGTGTTTGGTGCCTGAAATGAGCTTCTTTAGTACTGGAGCTATGAGGCTAATGTAGCTAACAACTCATGGAAGTTCACAGTGCCAGGAAGTAAGTCACCTGAGAGTACTAAGCATGTCAGTGTGTTTAAGACAAGCGTGTGGTGATTTAGGCATGCATCACACTAATGGGTGGCTATGTATTAGCCTTGTAGCCCAGTGCACAACCAAAGCAGTAAACATCAGACACTAAATGACTGTGACTATATTTAAGTAATGGACAGTTATTATGACCACCCTGAGAGAGAATCCCCGTCACACCACTTTACAAAAAGGCATGGATGTGCCTGGTTTCCAGCTTGTTGGCATGATGCAATGTCAATTAGCATGCGACCAAGCACACCGGCCGACAACAGGCCAGGAGAAAAACACGGTGATACTGTGAGCAGGCCTGTGAGGAGGAACACAATGTACTGTGCTTACGCCCGGCTCTTTACTGACACCTCAGGGACTGCAGCTCTCGAACACATGAGATTAAAGCTGTAGAAGTCTCTATGTTAATATTAGATCTGTCATACAAACTAACTGAATCCTGAGATAATAGTATTCAGATATCTCACGTTTCAAATATAGACACTGTATAAAGAGCTCAAGCCACTGTAGATGCTGAAAGGGTATATATTCAGTCTGCACTGCTTAATAGCTTTAAGGACATACAGCAGAAACCCATAAACATATTGGTATATTTTTAGCCATTATTTTTACATTGTTAGTTAGTCTACTTTTCTAAATTCTGTTTTATTGACTTTTTACCATTTTTGCCGATATGGGAATTACAGTAAGCTTTCATCATAATCATTATTGTTGTGGTTGTTGTGGTTATTTGTATTATTTAAAGAAATGTTTTATGATTTTATGATGTAATAAAAAGTATTTAATATAATATATTTATATTTATAATATATATTATATAATATATAAATTATATTATATAATATATATTATATATTATATTACATAAATAAATGCAGATAATTTGTAACCATTTATAATGACACATATACATATGTATTCATATTATTTGTATTATTATCAATATTAAAAATAATAATGATAAATGAAAATACAAGATTATATAATAATAGATGAGTAATTATTCAAATTATTTCCAAAACATGAATAAACTAATAAATACATTTGCATATCACACATATAACTATGTGTTATAAAATATGTTACCAAATACTAATAAAAACTACTAATAAAATGTGTTATTACGTTTTTATAAATAATATAGGTCATAGAACTGTATTAAACAGCACTGCTTTTATAATACAGAAAAATATGCTATTTAATAATAACAGTTATGATTTATTTGGTTGGTGTGGTGCAATGAATAACACTACCACCTGCAAGTGAGCTACTACACCTTGTGGGAGACAATTTCCAACCAATAAGAGTCCTTGGGCATGTAGGGACACTACATTGACCCTCCCCTGTAATATAAGTAACAAATAAGTAAGTTACATGTGAATGTAAAAAAAATATAAAATAATAATGCTCTTTCTCTCTGTCGCGGTTGATTATGTCACTTAAATGAGTTACAGTCTGAATTGTCAGATATATAAACATTCCCTGCAGTGTTCTCTAATATTTCAGGAAAAAAACTTGTTCTGAAGGACTGCTGTGCCTTCATAATATTTTTGTAGCGATTACATCATTCACTGGGCAGTCCCTGGTAGCCTTGGTGTTTGTGAGAGAATACTTTCAATAGCCCAGTAGTGGGTTTGGCCAGACAGGCCAAAGAGGAAGCGTCTCAGCCCTGTAGTTCTGTTTTTTCCCCCAGTTGAAAGTGAAGATTCGTTACAGCCTGCCTTTGAACTGTTATTATTATCATTCATAGTTTTTGCATGTTTCCAATAATACAAAGGCTTTCATTTTGGTCATTGGCTGATTTCAAAGCGAAACCCCTGAAATAAGGCAAGCTTCTCCATTTGCAGCATTAAAACAGCAGCAGCTCTATCACTCTCTCTAGTGGTGGACTGAGGTTAGTGCAGCAGTTGACCTTCAGCGAGCCCACAGCAAAAAACAACCACAAATGAACTTCAGCATCAGGACAGCAAACACAGTGCTCATGCTCAGTGCTTTCCTCATGATGTTCCTCATGATGTCTAGGGGGTTCTAGTACTGCTTGTACTGGGACAACACTGTAAAGAAAGACTTCTGAGTCGAGGCAAACTGACTGCAACAATATTGGACTGCATATAATAACATGCTTTGTTACAGTTTCTGGCTCAAGATTGATATATCCTTGCACCATCTGTGAGGCCTTAGTCCCAGTGGTACTGACACAGCCTGTGGCGCCAGGGCCACAAAGGGGGCTGCTGAATCCCCAATTCATGACTTGCAGAAAAATAAAGGAGAGGCAAGGAAATTGCTCAATCACCACGTTGTGCATCTCCCTCCCTGACTGTAAATGGGATTTATTCAGAGCCTCTGTGAGGCCTAATTGTGTACTGGTGAAGGCTGGGCTTGTGCAGGGCTAAGGAAGAGGGGACCCGGCACATGCTGTATATTATCTTTAATAACTGCTAAAGCACCACTTCCTTTACAGCACAGCATATTCCCTGTACAATGCTATAAAGGCCTGGGGTTGACCTGGAGCTAAACAGTGTGGCTTCTGAGAAAAGTATTGCTCTGTACTACTACCGTATAACTGCTCACTCTTCTGAGCCACTTGCCAAAGATTTGTATTTAGCTAACTTGCAATTCTATAACCCAACATGCAACTTTGTCAGCAGTTTTCTTCAGTAGCCTGACCTGAACATTGCCTTATTGAGCTCCAAAATAAGACCATATTTCTAGATAAACCTTAATATAAAAAAAATATGAATATATTTACTTACTAACTTCAGTTAATTACTTTTCTAAATGTCCAGTCATCACTTTTCAGAAAAGCCACTACTCTATGTAGCCCATTCAGACCACATGCTGAGCACAGGGCAGCAGATCTCTGCTGGTGGGTTTCTCCAATAACATCTATGTATAAATATGGCCTTAACGAGCTGCTTAACACTTTAAACTTTACATAATTGTTACCTATTCTAATGTAGACACTTTCAATCAATGCCTCATAGGCCTCTAAACTGGTGCATCATTTTGTAGTCATATCTGATAAACATAGTCTTTCTTTGGCAAGGTATTTGAAAATTGCAATCACACCCCGTGGTAAACAACAATGGTCCTAAGATGAGTCTTGCAGGCTTGCTAGTGGCCATTGAAAATCGACTGGCCTGTTGGCGAGCCAAAAGTGTTATTACAAACTTCTATTTAAGAAGATTCTAAGATTTGCCCCACCAGTTTGTATAGAAGTCCTGTACCTGTAGTTACTGAGTAAAATGCCTTAATGTGTAATAAGACCTCTATTTGTTAACGTGTTAAATATATGTTCCACTGGACAGATCAGTCTATAGAACTGTCACTTTCTGTGTGCTTCTATATTGTTTTATTACTCTATATTGGGCTTTTCTTCCTGTTGGATGTGCTGTCTTTTTTCTCCACTTGAGCAGGAAAGCTCATTTAGAGCACAGTTTAGATCTGTAAGCTCTTATTATTTTTTTTTCAATCAGAAAAATGATCATAGGTGAGTGATATGTAACTTGTATTTCTATTTATGTGTATTTTTGTACAAAAGGACAATTTCTGACACTAATAACACAAAAACAAAATAAAATTTGGGTATTTTTTTTACATATTCATTACATGTCAAGTGACTTCAAGAGCATCAGTGAGGCGTCACATTATTAAACAGGAAACTTTGATTAAACTGCACAAATGGGAAAATCTATTCTATGATAGCTATGATTCAAACTCTAGTAGAAAGCCATCCCTGGACAGTAGAGACACCAAATAAATACCCTTGATTTTAGAAGAAACAATGCATGAGCAGGTGTCCCAATACTTTTGTCCATATAGTGTATGATGATAATAAAATATTTAATTATGCAACACTTTTATGGATTATTTATTGTTTCTAAATTGTCTGTCCAGTAGGGGCTCTCTGTGGAGAGCTCAGCCCAAGCTGCAGTATAAAAGCTGTGAACTGGCAGTGTGTGACCCCATTTGTTCCATGTGCTCCTGGCATTTGGTCATGAGTTCCTATCCTAGTGGGCGTTGCTTGCCCCGTACGACTCTCATAGCCTTTGATCAGCATGGCCTTTTCTTTTTCCACAGCACAGGCGGAGATGGTCATCTTCTGCTGGACACATCTGGCTGTGGAGGGTCCATGACCTCATGCAGGCTCCATTCCCACTCTCGCTTCCTGATCCACTTCTCCCACTTCCTGTCTGCTGTGACATTAGTTCCAGTTGGCTCTGATTAGCGAGAGTAGGCACTGGGAAAGGCCTCCCCCGTATTATGTCATCATCTGGAGCATTGGAGAGTGAGAGAGAGAGCTTCTTTGCTCCATTTCTGCACAAATGGTCAAGGGGTTAAACGGGGCCAGAACCTAATGGAATGGTATTTGTTAGCTGCTACATGTAAGATGCTGGAAAAACTACGAATCAGGGATCAGGTTTCATCGAACAAAATAGAGGGCCAATCATGTTTAAGCTTTGACAAAGAGCATCCGATTCATTGTGTGGAGTCTGAAAGTGAGGAGAAAGGTATGAAGAAGCTGCGTAAATGTGTTAAACGAAGGCTAAGCATGGGTAGGTCATTTCATGACCTCCACAAGAGTTCCCTAACCTTCCCTAACCTTGTCCAAGTGTGCTGATCCAAGATCAGTATCCTTAATTTCAATTCCAGACAGAAACTGGTCTGAGATCAGATCGTAGCTGTCACCAACAGAGCATTAACCACAGGAACACAAGCAGAAGAGCTAGTCTCCATTCCCACAACAGCACAGAGACAGGCACATTTCCAAACTCTGCTACCCAGAACCCGGATCAAAAATGGCTCTGGGGATAATTTCCAGGACTCTCATTTACAGGAGAGGCAGAAATAATCATTGGCAGAAAGGCTCAACTAATCCAAGATTGTCAAAGGCAGGCAAAGCAAAGCCTCTTAGTACACAAGATGTGCTAGTTTAAAAGAGATGACTGGATTCGATTAAGGGTCCAATGACCCCCAAAAATAAACTAGCCGAAGCCAAGTCAGTGTCAGCAGAATCAGTGTTAATATGGGCGGCGTCATCAAACACAGCAAATCTGGATCTTCAGTTCTGAGCAATATGAGTCACTCCTCATAACCACAATGTAAAAATATTGGAGGCTCTTTAAAGCTGGATAAATCCAAAAACAAAAACGAATTCCACATTTATTCCCCAGCAGTAACCTCTCCCTTCAGCCCAGCAGCTCCGAAACACAGCGAGATTCATTTACGGCCTAAAAACCCAAACCCAAACCGCACGTATACGAATACCTGCCACTGTTTCTCTAAACTCCCTGATCTAATGTTTATTATAATGGATTTTAAACAGTCCACTCTTCTGCTTTAATGGTACAGGTGATATTAAACATTCTGACTGTCCTTATTAGGTGCTCATGTCACACAGTAGTTTACACAGAGAGTCTGTCTGAAAGATAAACAGAACAGTGGCAGCAATTTAAGGGGTCTGAGCATCACTCACTCACACAAGATATTTACTGTTGGTTTGTTAGAGTCCTTCATGTTTTTGTTTCTTGCACAGCTCATGCTTGACAGGGCTAGACTTTAGGTCTACACTCTATATTTTGTCACTGTTGGACAAAAACCTTGTATCTGCATTTTTGCTGTTTTTTAATTTTTTGACATAATTCGAATTTGGCAGATGTTCTTCACATAGAGTCGACATTTAATAATACATGGACCAATAGAAATGCTCCAAAATGACTTCGGGTTATATTTTTTAATTATTATTCGAGCACATGGCATTATTAATCCTGCAAAACTCATTAATGAAGTCATTACCCAAGGTTTTGCACCTCTGATGAAACTCCTGATAAGATGTTCCCTCACCAGCAAAGATAAACACAACAGTGGCAGAAAATGAGGGATTCCAAGCATCACTGGTTTCTGGATATCTACTGTTGGTTTTGGTTTCTTGCACCATAGACACCACATTAGCAGGCCCTGACTATATTTTTCATTGTAATGTAATTCTTGCAAATGAGATTATAATAATTCCTGCAAAACTCATCAATGAAGTCATGACTGAAGACTTTGCACCTCTAAGCTGCACATTTGAGCCTGGGGTCATCATACCTAAGGCCAAGCTTCGGTTAGAGCAATAAAGTCCTCAGCATTGGGCTGTGAAGCAGTGCAGTTGTATTCTCTGGAGACATGGAGCTCTATCTACTAGTAATACCTTCTGGATGAGTTATACTGGTGTTTGTGATCCAGACCTAATCATCCAACATAGGTGACCTGACCTCACTAATACTCGTGAGGCTGAATGAAATCAAATCCTCAAAGCAATGAGCCAACTTCTAGTGTAAATTCTTTAGAGGAGAAGAGAAGCTTATACACAGCATATAGCAGAGGGACAAACTCCCTACTAATACCTTTGTGTAAGCAGGTGTCTACAAACCTTTGGACATACAGTGAATGTTCAGTCAAAAGCTGTGCTGTAACTGAGAAAAAGCAATGGAACTTTATGTTTTATGCTGCCACAGGTAGACTGTACCATAAAAGCGATCTGTCATTTTGAAAGAACTAGGCCATCTAAGCTGCAGAAACTAAAACACAATTTGCTTCATTTTTGTCCTTTTTTGGCCGACCAGCAACATCTAACCACTGCAGAGTATTTACAAACACTTCCCACAATCTCCATCTCCAAGAGTTCTCAAATACTGCTTTCATAAACACCACTGCAAGCCTTTTAAAGGCCGGCCTTAGCAACTCCATCTCTGTGTCTTTATCAGCAGTGAAAGTGTCTCGCTGTGCTGTCGTTTATTTTTGGGGACTCTGTTCTGCGGCCACTCCCTCCGAATCCTGCCACGGAGAACATTTTATTCCTCGCTCTCCCTGGCAGAGACGACTATGCACTTACTTACTCCTCTCAGGCTAGGAACAATTACCTGCCAGCCCACAAAGCAGAAGCAGTGCTCCAGCCCTGCCCGGCAGACTAAAATACCAGCCTCGCTGAGAGAGCCGAGCCAAGAGCCCAAGGACGTTTGCTTTTTTAAATGACCACCAAGTGAGAGCGCTTGAATGTTTTGATATTCCAAAATAGAGGCTGGTGCTGAAAGGCAGGAATGAATGTGCTGAAATGGACTGTTAAAAAAAAGGTTGCGCCTCAAAAATGATTCAGAGTTTTGTTCTGATGACTCATTATTGGATGTTCAATGAGCTGAAAATTGAGACAGGCACTTTACTTATTTCATGTGGAAACATATCTTTTTTTACAGTGTGAAGAGTAATTATCTTTAGATAGCAAGTCTTCATTGGACACTAATTTTTGTTTGTATATGATGTATTATAAATGAATTTTTTGCATATGAACTTCTGAAAATGTCTAGAGAATCAGGTCTGGCCATTATCTGTAGTAGACATTTCATGTTGGACGTGTTCTCACCACAGGGAATGTTCCATGTGGCCTAGGCAAGGTGACGGAGTTTGTGTAGCATGTGGAGGAGGCACGGTATGATGCAAAAAGTATGCTGTGGAAATAGCATAGGATCTTCTAGCATAGGATCAGTCGCATGAGAAAAGTCATCCACAGGCCCACTGAGAATTCCTCGGAAAACTACCTGCTCTATTCGCACATGGGCTCACTCGGACATTCCCCGGACTTTGTACGAGTGGGCTGGCAGGTTAAAGTCGAGGTAATGTGCGTTAATACTGATCCAGACATTTGTCCAGAAAAATTCTGGGTTACCTTGAATGTCTTTAAGAGGCTTCAGAAAAAATAATAGGATTTGTATTCACCATATAATAATAAGCCACATTTCTGACCAACTGTAAAAAAATATTACTGTTACTGTAAATTACTGTCACTGCAGAAGTATTTTATGGGTAAACTCAACTTCTCCTAACTCACACATTTTCAGTTCTGCATCTCAGTTTAGTCAACAACACATACTGATCTAACCCATTTACAGGTCAGACTCCCCCCATGACATGCCATTCTCAAACTGGGAAGCTTTTGACAAAGGACCACTGAGCGCTTGTTGGGGTTTAAACTTAAGATCTCTAAGCACTTGGCCAGCAGACAGTTAGACTGTTGTGCCACCCAACAGCTGTGAAACTATACTGCATTAAAAAACAGTTTAGAGTGAATTTGCCTTTCTGTTCTTTCCTGGACACAGAAACTAACATGGTTTCACAGTTCTAGAGGGGTGCAACTGTCGATCAGCCTGCAAGAGACCACACGTTCAGATCGAGTCAACACCACAGCTCTCCATGTTCAGGAGTAGGCCTCCCCATGTAATAGGGGATTTTCTAACCTGCAGATGGGAAGTGCATTAAGAGTGCCCTTCATGAGTGACGTTGATCTGATGAATTCAGTAGCCTACAGTGTTCCAGTAAGGTAAGTCTAAAATCCCAGCAGCTGTTGATTTTAGATGTGATCTCATCCTATTCCTGTTCACCCTGGGAAATAAGTGTACGTACCCAGGGCAGATGTTTTCAAAAGATACACCCTAAGATTAAAGGAAATCCCTCCCATGATAAGAATCTCAACTTTGAATCAGATCCGTCACTTGCTTCCAATGCATGACGTCGCTGAACAGCAAACGAACTTAGCAGTGAGGTCCTAACACCAATGGAATTGTGAGATATGGTTAAGCTGTACATATTAAGGATTGTGCTCACTCGCATGTTAAACTGACTCATCAGTCAACCCATTATATAAAAGGGTCAGAACACCAAAATAAAACACAATGAAAGCAACTATTAATGTGATTAATGTTTTCCATTATCTCACGAATAGAAATGAAAATGAGCATCGCCCACTTTCCAACACAGCACTCTTGAGGGACCCACTTGTGGAACACACATCTCTTAAAACACACCACCAAATAAGACAATCGATTAATTCATACAGAGCAGAGAGACTATTAATCCAAGCAGGCTTTCACTTAGAAAGTACCCCTCTCCCACGCCTGGTTGTGCAGCTTTAAACTTCCTGATCAGCTCCCCACACACACACACAAACACACACACACACACAAACATACATGCTCGAGCCATGCAGCTGCAGAGTGGGCAAAGCCTCCTGGACGTAAATACACATAAATGAAAACACATGCAAATCTAATGAGCCCCCAATTAGGGCAACTTAGCGTCCAAAAACGAGCGACTTTTCACAATCAAATAACTTACTGAATGTTCACAGTCCCACTGCTGATTTGGGGTTCTGCCATGGCTACTTCACCACCAAATGGTAGAGAAGAATGTGTGTTTAATGGAGCTACTTTATTGAGGCGCATGTGAGAGTATATACACACACTATATGGACAAAAGTATTGGGACACCTGCTCATTCTTTGCTTCATCCAAAATCAAGGATATTAAAAAAAAGAGATTATCCTGCTTTTGTCAGAGTAACTGTCTCTACCCTCCAGGGAAGGCTTTCTACTACATTTTGGAGGAGCACTGCTGTGAGGATTTGATCACATTCAGAGACAAGAGCATTAGACATTAGTTAGATCAGGTTGTTGGATGATCAACACCCCACCTCAGCCCCATCTTTCCAAGTCACCCCAAACATATTGGATGGAGCACCATCCATCATTCCAGAGAACACCGTTCCACTGCTCCACAGCTCAATGCTGGGGGGGCTTTATACCCTTCAAGCCCTGGCATGTCTGGCATTAGACATGGTGCCAATAAGTTTATGTGTAACTGTTCCAATTTTCTTTGGGCAGTACCTCTCTACAGGGACTAGACAAGCTGAGGCTGAATACATTCATTTGATAGGGTGCTCATATATATATATATATATATATATATATATATATATATATATATGACAAATCCTAATTCCAAGTTCTAATCCACTGCCATTACTGACACCTCACTCCTATTTGAGCAATGCCCTTGATGCTTATGCATTTATTTTGGTTCTTTGGCCTCAGTCCCGCCATTGGACCACTATTAAAAAGCCATTGTTGCTGCCCTTGAAAAGATCTTGATTGATATATAAAAAGTGCAGCATTCAACAAGTTACTTATTGCACTGAAGGACAACAGGTACATAAAAATAAACATAGTGCTTCTGCATTAGCTGCTGTGATGCTTCTGTTTTTGCCATTTTATAGGAATAAGGTGTAAAAAACAACAAGACATATGCTGCACTGTGGAGCATCCCATTAAAGGAACCCTGCAATCACATCTGGAGCAAACCAAAATGGAATGACATTACCATATACCAGATGATGTGGAAGTCAACCACCCTTTGAAGTTCTCTTAATTAAAAGAGTAGCTAACCAGAAAAACAGATGCCCAGCTCTGAGCAGAGGAAATACCGTAATTCGTATGTTTTGGAAAGCGGTTGACTAAATGGGCGACATTTCAGGAAATTGAAAATGTAGCCTCAGAATTGCTTCACTACTTTGGCTAGCAGCTTTATAGCTTCTTACATAAGGAGGAGATGTTATGGCACAAGCTGTAGGCCAAAACATACTGACATTAACCTTGAGAAAAAGTGCTCTGATGGGCTAAACCACAGAGCCTTCCTGCAGGTTTCACCTTCACCCAAACCACATAGACCTCACCTCATCGCTAACCAATGACTCTGGAAAGGGTCATTAGACAGATTTAGTGTGGATTATACTGAAGTCTGCAAGAGGGCAGATTTCCAGGAGCAGGGCTGGTGGCCACTGCTATTTCCCAGAGAACCCTATGTCCAAGCCAAGAGCCATTAAGATTTTTTGTTAATATACAATTAATATATATACCTGTGAATGGTGTCCTCTAGTTTCTTAACATGAAGGTCATCCTGCTCAATCTGTTTCCTCCGTACTTCGTTATCCTCATGAGGTCCTGCTGGCGTTCCTTGCAGAAGCCATCTCTCCCTTGTAGCTTTGGACTAAATGAAACAAAAACAGTGTGTTTAGACTGACATTTGAGCAGAGGTTGACAAACAGTATTTTCTTTTGTGATGCCAGTAGAAACATATTTGGTTCCTCAAAAGCTCTCAATTGTTGGTTCTTTAAAGAACCATTCTTGTAAATGAAATGTGTGAATGGGAAGAACCTCATTTAATCCATTGAACCATGAGTTTATCAGTTATTTGGTGACCCTTCGTTTGATCTTGTGGCATCCCACAGGGTACTATTTTAGGGCCCCAGTTTTTTTTAAATTGATGTTAATTATGACAGTAACATAATTATGAGAGTGAAGAACTGAAGTGTGGGATTACATACATTTACATTTATGGCATTTAGCTGACGCTCTTACCCAGAGTGACTTACAAGGTTACTCAAATTCCAGAGGCGGGCCCGTCTATTGTTAGGAGTCTTGCCCAAGGACTCTTATTGGTGTAGCGCAGCATAATCACCCAAACCCTGGTCTCTCACGTGGTGTGTTAGCTCACTGGCAGGTAGTGGTGTTATCTGTTATCTGCCACCCCAACCACATGGTATAAGGGGTTTAATAACCTTCACATAACATAAAGGCTCTATGAAAAATGTTTTGTCAGTCAAAGCCTAAACCTGACTCGGCATGAACTTTCTTTAGTTTCACACCATTTCAGTCTCATCTAAGAAAACCATTCATTCAGCTTCCAACACGCTGTAGGTTCCGAGTTTGGTAGGAGGATCTCTGATGTACAACGCATTCAACAGTTTACTACAGATAATAGATATTGTAGAAAGCAGACTGCCAGGGTTTGTGTGTGTTTGGATGTTATTGCTAAACTGGTGAAAACCCATGGGCCCCCTCTGCTCCAGTCAGCCATCCTCACGTTAAGGGTCAGCCCTGAGAACCCAGGAATGCTGCTGACCGCTTCACAAGCTGTTGAAGGTATGCGGCAGCAAGCAGAGCACAGCATCTGAGATTTCAGCACTGCCTGTTCGCTCGCTGTAAGAAGACCCCGCTGGATGTTTTGACCCATAAAGCAGTTTGAAAGCTCTGCTAATGCTGCTAAATGTTATGTAATGTTCAGAAAGTAGTTTGGTTTGGATCCTATATTAATGCCACTACGGGTTGGAGCATTGCTTGTTAGTGATATTGTAATTACTCCATGTTAGATTACTTTTTGGGATATAAAGGTTTCTTTAAGTAGCCTTTCGTGCTCATGCTGATGTGTTATAGTGCTGACCATAATGAAGTTACTTGCTATAAAGTGGGAAGAGGCAAAGAGGTATTTGTTGCCCAGGGGGAACCATTAGAGCCTTCTAGGCTTGCAGGATAGACCCAGATGCAATATTATTTCATTTAATTATCATGCCTTTTGTGTAAACTCTTCAAGTGTTGTTGAATCTCATTTAATGTATTTGTGGTTGGAAGTACCAAGGTTCAAATACTAAAACTAAAATAAGTCAACAAAAATGATTCATTCAGAGTCAAGAGTCACTGTAAAACTGTGACATACAAGCAGTTGCATCCAGCATCTATTACATGATTCACAAATGTATGTTAAACATAAAATCACTACGAAACCTCATAAGCAACAGTGTTAGTTTGGCACAATAGAGGATCTAGCCTATATTAGTATTACCATAGTTTTTTGCTTGTTGTTTTGTTTGTTTTAGGGTCTGAATGGAAGGCCCACACTGTAAGCCCAGGAAAGTTCACCCTTACTAAAGAACTTTGAAGCAACTCATAGCCTTTAATAGATTAAGTTAAACTTTGTTAAAAAAATTACAAAATTATATTTATATGATAGTAATAAATGTACTTAAGATGCCAAACACTGTATGTTAGAGCAAATACATTAGACACTCAGAGAGTTTTTAATTTAATCTTTTGAGTAATTTAACCCAAAATCTCAACTGAAGATGAATAACTTAGATTTTTAAACAATGTTGTAGTCTTTCATTCCTTAATAATAATAACAAATAGTCACACTCAAGAGTACAGAAAATGCTAACTTGCTCCTACAGCCTTCAGCATTATATAAAATAGAAATGTACACCCAACAGCAGGTGAGTCAGGGGGAGGACACAGCTAGCATGCAAATAGATGGTGCCAAGAGCCAATGGGAAAGGTGAGACTTTTACTATTCAAGATTGCATTGCCCAAACATAAGGCCATAAGGTCATTCATTGAACCAGACCAGTTTACTCAGTCAGTAAAACTCAAGTGAATAAATGCACCACAACTATTATTTTTTAAAGTTAGTTAGGCTTCAGTTAGCTTAAGTGATCCCACATTTATTTAGTGTTTAACTAAGGTGAACTTAATTATTTCATTAAAAAGTGCAGTTAGGTCTTACAGAGTAGTGTAATAGCCACTGTGCTACACTTTTTTGTCTTGTAAAGATCTAAGCGGCATCTCAAGAAACATTTTTTTTAAATCTTATGACAAAAATGGAAAAACAATAGCACATGAGCTAATATGAGCTCTTATGCTCTTAAATGAAGCTAGTATGAGCTTTTAAGGCAAGCTGCCATTTGGTATAAACCAATATTGCATACAAAATTCATCCAATAACTTTTTTCATTTTTCCACATCAAGCGGAAATAACTGCATTCCCAGTTGAAAACCCCAGTACTTCCCAATGACCCCAGTAAATCTTTACTGCGTCCGTTGGGTCGACCATTTTCCAGTGAGAATTTGATTCAGACTCCGCTAACACCCACTGCTAAAAAAACATTCCATTTCCTGGATCTGCTCTTCTTTTCCAGACTAGTCCTTCATTTACACCATCCCGACTTCCCAAAACACCCTAAACGACACAGTAAATATACACTCATTCATCTCAATTCATTTGTTCCTGGCTTTGTTTGCATCTCTCATTCATGTAGGAGTCAAAAGGTTGCTAGCTAAAGTATGCTAGCTTTGGGTCTTTCTTGTATTCCTAGTAAACTTTCACTGTTTGTTCTGCATCTCGGCCTAGTGTGCTGATGTAGTGTTTAGAAACGTCCCCCGGGCCCAGGCTTTATCAGATCTCCCTCGGTCTCTGGGAACAAGTGTGCCTTTCCCCCTAAAGTTGTCTTTTCTCAAGAGAGCTTGAGAACAAAAAAGCTCTTTTGAGAGTCACTTTAAACTTGGCCACGGTTGTTTTTGTGAAAAGCAACTAGCATAAAATGTGGGCAATTACACCACACAGCGATTCTGACTTAATGAGGCAAATCCCTGTCTATGTGATAAGCATTCCTGAAGTCAGAGATGCTTTATCGTGGAGCAGGAAATGACACTAATTGAATAGATAGTAAACAAACAAGCAAAAAATATCATTCACTTATGGTACGCAAACCCAAAGGAGTGGGCTAAAGGTTCACTGAATAAAAATCTGTTAAAAAGAGAATTATTAAAATTTGCCACACATTAAATAAGTATCACCAGACAACTCGGATCACGTAGAACAAGGCTGCATGTCAGTCACTGTTCAGCCAGCCAGTGCCTAAACGCACACAATATATCATCACTGTCAGGCTCAGTCTATTATTACTGTCTGGGCTTCTGTTTCAACGCTCCCAATTTGGATTTTGACATTTTCAGAAGTGCTATAAAGTATTTCTTACCTTGAGATGCTGAAGTTGCAGGACAAGGTCATCTAACTGTCTTCTTTTATCCTCAATCTCTGCTTGCCATTTCCGCTTCTCCTGAAAAGAAAAAAGGAAATTATATATTACTTGACATAATATGGTTATAGATTTTTCTTAGCTGTTTAAAGGCTGCTGAAGTTATGACTAGGGATGCAACTGGGCTGTTGTGGCATTGGGTCAATACGATCATTAATCAACACCTCATTGTAGTGATACTAATATAAAGAACCAATAACTTAAGTTACTTTGTATTAAACCATAAGATATTTGGTAATTCTGCTGCCTAACCATGCCCAGTCTGAAAGCAGCACACTATCACCAGCAGAGCAGCACCACCTGGGGCAATTGGAGATTAAACGCCTGTGGAGTTACCAGTAAATCCTGGGAATTGAACCTATGACCTGCTGGTGCTGCCTTACCTCTCAGCTACCAGCTACTCCCCCACTAGTTTCAACCTATGATAGATATCTGAAATGCCTGAGAGGTCAAATGTCTCAGAAATATGTTGGCCAGTCCAAGAACTTGAACCTATGACCAGCTGGTTTTTGGCTCACTTCTTATACTAGCAGCTACCACCAACAGTTTTACCAATGACATATTATATTTCTATAAATATATTATTTATAGTGCTGAGAGTGAGGTAAGGTTAGGGTTAGTATTAAGTTTGAGGTTATGGTTAGGATTAGGATTAGTGCCACGATACAGAATATGGTAATTATGTAGTTATCAGCTGTAATACCAATGTTAGACTGATAATTACATGTTCCTAATAATCAGCAAATAAGTATATATTACCCACAGATATACCCTACATGTCCAAATGTTTGTGGACACCCCTTCTAAAAAGCATTCAGCAACTTTAACTTGCACCCGTTGCTGCCACAGATGTGCACATGCACACACATGGTGGAGTGGAGCAGATAAACATTAACCTATTGACACCATGTCTAATGTTAGGTGTGGGCTAGAGGGGTATAAAGCCCTCCCAGCACTGAGCTGTGGAGCAGCGTGTCTGTGTTTTCTGGATTGATTGTGCTCTATCCAATACTTTTGGGATGAGTTGAATGTAAGAATCAGTTACTCCAACAAAATCAGAATAAAGTCTTGTTTAATAGCCTTGATTTGGGGAAATAACTGTGAATGAGCATATGTCCCAATACTTTATAGTACTATATAGTTATCACTGTCCTATGCATTCTGTCCTGTATTGATATACCACTCTAATGTCATATATTTTGATTGCTGCAAGCTTTTCATGTCCATCAATGAGAGCAGATCATATCAGATCTTTTAAACAGGAAAAAGATCCTGCATCTCAGTACAACTTCATGATTGCTGCATGTATCTTTTCCAAAATGTCCAAGCATTTATGATATTCTTGATACAGATGCTGGCTTTTGACTAAATATGACTATATGACCACAGTAGGCACCGGATTGATCAATGTGTACACATGGCCATTCGATGCCTGTGAGATAAACCAAGCCCCAGGAGAGTCTATAGTCAATACTCTCTCTCTCTCTCTCTCTCTCTCTCTCTCTCATATGGGAATCAGCAGTAGTTTATATTCATTTGGGGATGTGACTGCAACTGACGTCAGCAAATAAACAAGGACAGGAAGTGATGGAGCACTGGGAGATGGATGGCAACAGCTCCTGAATGTTAGAGAAATGAAATAAGACAGGCGAATACTGAAAGTAGTCTTGTTTCCCCATCAACACCGAGGGTCCATAATTATCCATATGTCCATAAGGGTCATCACACTGATAACTACAAAACTAAAATATCATATAATAAGCATTAACTTAATAATACATTTAATAACTAAATAATAAGTCTAGGGTCATCGTAAGTCTCTTAAACTCTAAAGACCTGTCAGCCATCCAGGATTTCCTTATTTAGTCTCATAAACATACATTTCACACAGTAGTTTCATGGTACATGTCTAATAGCAACACTTAACCGGGGGCAGCTGTGACCTAAAGGTAAGAGAAGTGGGTTTGGGACTGGAAGGTTGTTGGTTCAAAACCCCCCTTTATTATTATTATTATTATTATTATTATTATATTTGTTTAATGTGTTGAATATTTCCCCTTTTTCTCTTTTACTGCCAATTGACCCACCCATTTGTAGCTCCCTCTAGCACTAGAAATCACTGTAGGAGTGTATGGACTTAAAGCATATCTCCTTCGATACATGTAAAGCCAGTCATTTCTGGAGGACGGAAACAGACGTGATCTTAAGACCTGTGACAGTCAACATGACTTATGAGTGAGGAGAGGAGAGGGTGCCATCTTCCCACCAGGAGAAAGCATGCCCAAGTATGCTTTCATGGACTCATGGAAAAGCAGCATGGTTTGGGATTCAAACTTGCAACCATTTGGGCCATAAGGGTAGTGCATTAGACCACTGAGCCACTTGGAGCCCTGCTTCAACTTCATAGTAATAACAATGAATCACATTTACATATTATTTACATTCTGTATTCAAAGACTTATGCTTACAAATATGGTAATGAGCACAGATTAGATACATAGATACGTTTTGATACCGCACTTGGACAGACTCATTGTTCCAATGAGTTATGATACAAAAAACAATTAGCACTGCATATTGTGTCATGCTGCTGTTTTCTACTGTATGATGCAACACAATGCAACATCTCAGTGAACAAAAATAAAAGCAACCAGAGCTGGATAATTGTTCCTATCATAGCAATCATACAGCATGCAAAGAACATTGGGACCTGCAGAGCTCAATGGCTGTAATGCTCAACAGATGTACTCCTCCCCCCCCCCCCCTTTCCCCAGTAAACACCACAGATGATTGACTTCCTGTCCTCCAAGTAACTTCAAGAAAAGGAATATGTTACCACATATGTAGACCATTCAGGTTCTCCACCAACTGAACAAATTCGAAAGCCAGAGCTGACACAGATTCACGGCTGCATTCCAGCCTGAGCTGCAGTGCTGGAGTATGCGCTCCCCTGTGCATTCATACAGAATGTGAGCTAATATGGAATCCAGATGCTAGAGTTGAGCAAAACGTGGGCCTAAAAATGGACTTTTATGTACACTGTTCCTCTGTTCCCGGTGAGTGATGTTACACAAGCTAAAATAGAGGAAAGCTTCAGACTGTAACAGTAGATTTAGATGATCAGTGTAGAAGACAATGACACATGGAAGGCCTGCATTATTTGGGACTGTCCGTTCCTGTTAATTATTCACCCATCAAGGACATATCACACACACCAGCCCACACCACCAGTAGCATAGAATAGCAGGGTAGCTGTGAATAACAATCACGCCAGCATTTAATGCCCAGAAACCTCCATCCCTCACTGCTGTAATTTAATGAGGACTCCATCAGTTTAGATTGTTTTCCATGTAATTACTGAATAACAAGCCTTAGGATGTAAAGAGCCTGGGAATTAGGGCTGGGTTAAGGCTGAGCCTTTCCCAGAAGCAGACGTCTCTCTCTGGATTGATTCATCGCTCGATTACATCCCAGAGCTTTCTTGGCTCCATGCAAACACTCTCTCCCTGTCCAAGCAGACACATCTGAGGTGTGTTTAATTCTCAAGTTATAAACTCCATCCGATGATTACCAGCCTGGCAGGAGCAGCGTAAACGTTGGCCCTTTGGGATGGCCTTGATGTTAATCCTGTTCTGGATGTCCCTCAGGAGTGGTTCAAACTTTCCTCCAGGACTGAGATGAGAGGAGAAGCGAAACACATGTGCCCAGGCATCATTTGCTCTTTGCCATGTGCACTTCTTGTTTTGATAGCTGCCGTCGGTATCAATACTTAGCATTTCAACAGATACTCTTATGCAGAGTGAATAGCAACAGCACTTAACTGTTGACTCAGAAGATATCCCTAGCTCATGAGAATAGACCAGAAGACTTGTTTGAGATAAGATACAACCAGATCTAAGAGACAGTGATGACACTTTCCTACACTCTTAACGATACACTTTTGGACATAAAGTCCATCCAGAGATGTGTGAGTGTGAAGAACCTTCCAAAGGTTTAAAGCATCTTCGCTTGACATAAAGGGTCTTCAAAAAAACATCTGAAGAACCATTATTTTTAACGGTACCTGATGGCTAATATCTAGGTGCAGTAATAACACATTTGAGTGTGACCACAACAATCCTATTTAACAAGTCCTCAATAAAGTTCTACTGGAAGAGGTGGTCTTCAGTTAAAGACAGCAAGTGACCCATCTGTTCAAACACCAAAGGCAATCTGTTCCACCACCTCGGAGCCAGGACAGAGAAGGTCTATGTATGTTGGAGGATGGTGGTTTCAAGCCAAATTGCTCTTGAAGCTCAAAGGGCTCAAGGTACTCATGAAGGCGGGTAGAGGGCTCCTCTAGATGCCGTGTCAGCAGAAGGGGCCGGGCTATCTCCAGCAAAATGTACACGGTAGCCTACATTATTACATGCTTACCCTCTCTGAATGACTTTTACAAAGTTAAAGTGCACCCAGCCTTCTTAGTGATTTTTTATGGAAATATTGATACTGATTATTCAGTAGACTAATAGACAAATATGCCCACACAAGCCCATAAGCCCTACCAGAGATATTAATGGGTCTTCAAATGTAATCAAACGTCAGTGGTTGTCTGCAGCCTCCTGGCTGATCCTAATAATGTAGTGTACTTATTATGTTCTGGTTTAAGATGTACCATGACCTCTTCCACCTACTGTTTGTGAGGTGGGGGCTTGGCCCTTTACCTCCTACAGAGGATCGTACACCTAGCTAGTAACATGGAAAACACTACAATGTCTGATTGTTCTGCTGACATAGAAGTTCAACATCTTTACATTTCATGGAATGGGATGGTCTGGACCAAACAGAAATAAGCCAGGGTATATAAAGCCCATCAACATTGGGCACTGGAGCCATGGAACTGAGTTCTCTAGAGTAAGAACTCAATTCAGTAACTTTGGGATGAGTTGGAGTGGCGCTTGTGATCCAGAACTTGTCATCAAAGCAATTAAATCCTAGCAGTAGTTTTTTGACTTCTAGTGTAAAACCCACTTAAAAGAGTAGAGGCTGTAGGGCAAGCTTTGGACATGATAAGAACTTGCATCCAGTAATCTTCCATCTGCAGAAATGATAGAAATTAATGGACCCGATATCTTAACAGAATCTAGGCCATAATAAGAATTGTTCACAGAAATCCAAATGGACATAAATATGCACAATTCTACTTCCATTCAGGTCCAGCAAATTTAATCACGATAAGCAAGTCTGTTTACAGTACACCCATCAACAAACACCACTAGTATCCATCAGCTGTCTCTCGTGCTTGTCCTCTAACTAAGCAGCTATAATTACATCGACAGTGCATTCTTCACCGCGTGTTTGGTAAATTACGCTGTGGAATGGCAGTAGCCTCCACACCCTGCCCAACACTGATAGCTGATCTATTTCTTGACTGCGGACACATACCGAAGCTGGAATTAGAAAACAGACCCAGCCAGGAGCACGCAAGACCAGGGTGTAAATCTCACAACAGTTTGGTTTGATTACGATTCTTTAGAAAATGATTCAGTGCAAATCTCAAATCAGAGCAGGAGCTGATCTGATTCAACCGTTTTGGCCTTAAAGGTGTCGAACAATGCATTTATTGAGTAAGTTGTTCTTTGATGCATTTCTCTTTTACAGAGAGCTAAAAAAAACTAACTATGAGCTCTGCTTTTATTAGCTGGTTTAGCTCACAGTAACCACATAGCTCAGCCTAGAATGACCTAGCATAGCTTAGAACTGAAACAGGATTTTAGATAAACAACGATAATAGATTGCTGTCTTCTCTGAGTCCACGTGGCATGGTGTACAGGTAGCAAGCTAAATATGCTGTAGCTGGTCAGCCTGGCATTAGTATTTAGCCTCTACAAAGGCTTCAGTGCTCCTGAAACCTGAATCGTTCACTTTGCGTTTTTGTGGCTTTTAGCCACTACATACTGTTAGCTTCAGTGTGGAGGAAAACAGCATTGGTTCTTGCTTTGGTCAACCTAGTGTTTGCATTTGGCCTTTTCTAACCCATGCATTTAGCCTCTAGCTAGCTAGTGGGCTGGGGATAAAACAAAATAAATAAATAAAATTAGCCAATACTGTTAATAATGGTATGAGGTTTTAATGATATGACACCTGCCCCAAAAAATATTATGGTTTTGTGGTATCACATTATACAGTGTTTCACAATTCTTCTATTCTCCTTCTTTTTATGATTTGAATCTACAAAACATTACCCTTAAGGGAATGTTTAAACAAATGCTTTACTATAGATACAACATTTTTAATTTACTTTATAATGTAATGATTTGTAAATTGTCTCCTTTTTGATAAAAATGAATAAAAAAAGATAAGAAAGCTGCATGAGGTAAAGCTGTTTTTCATTGTGGATGAATCTATTGGTTACTTTCTCCTTTAATGGACTGATTTTTTTTAACTGAAAATAAAAGATGTTGGGAATCTGTTACCATTACCATTACAAACCAGGTTTGTAATTTTTGGGTTTTGAATTGGCCTCTTTAACAGCCCTGGTTTACTTACGTGGGAGTCTTTTATCAAACATTGCAATACCTTGGTTACGTACATTAGTTGTACACAAAGACAACTAATGGAGCTTTAAAAAAGTGTTATGTGTCTTGACATGTGTTATGACGTCTTTATGCAGGCAGCCTTCAAATAAAAGTTTTCCGAAAAAAATGAGCCACTAATTGAGCACAGACTTCACTGAATATTATTCTAACAGATCTTAATTCATTCTGACATTTTAAAACCATTACAGTGTGCATTTTTACATCCCGACATGAGACACATTCTTCACGAGGGGCGCTGCTGCTGCTTGGACCAACAGGCCATGAGATACCGTCCTGGAGTGATGTCATAGGCTAGTGAGCCATAGCTAATTTCCAGACAGAATGCTGCATCTGCAAGGCATTGAGGAAAAAAGGCTGCCCAGGACAGCAGGTACTTTTAAGGGGAAGGTTGTGGCAGCTGGACTTGGTGAGGAGGTGAGGCCTAAACAAAGAGCATTTGTTGCTGGGAACAAATCGAAAACATCTGCATCCCCCGTTTTTTGTCCACCAGCACCACAATATCCCGAAGACATGCACCCCAGAGTCTTTCTGAAAGCTCTGCTTTGCGCTCAGGAACGCATTGGAAAGAAAGATACTTAAAATTTGTGGTTTGAAATCTTGACAAGGAGAAGCCTCCTGAGGATGGGAGCCTAGCTGAACCCACATTGTGCGGGTGTAAATCTTGGCACAGCACTGCAGGTTCCCTATAGCATCTCTAGCTGGTGTTCTTGGCAGCAGTCCCTATAAACTATGCTCCCCCTGGTGAAACTTTCCACGTTGAGAGTAGGAAACTAGAAGACTGGAAGACGTGTTTGTGGCTCATGATGGAGCAGAGTCTAATCCACAGATTAACACACATAAACATCTGCCTGGGCTCACCAAGAACAGTTCGGCTCCAGCAACAATAATTTGCCAACATGCCACAGATTTGGGACAGTGGTTCTCAAGGAAAAACTACAGTGGAACAAGGTCTACTAGGTCTACGGAGGTCAGATAGGTAAAGTACTTCAGCAGAGTTGAAAACTGATTGCTCAACATTCTTGAAATGTTTTCACGACCATTCAACTGATTAAAATCGATGTTTTTATTAATATAAAACCAATACGGGGCAGAAAAATGTCCAACGTTGTTCTACTATACTGAGGGTGTCTCAAAGGATTGTTTAGAGTGAGGTTGTGGGAGCATCACTATTGGTTCCATAAAGAACTCATACAAACCATCTATTTCACAAACATGGTTCTTTATGGAACCAAAATTGGTCTCTCTATGCAACTGATCCAAGAATCCATTGTAGCACCTTTTATTTTAGGAGTGTACAGTACTCTATTTTTAAATAATAATTACATTTCTAATTTCACCTTATTTTCTACCTAATTAGGAAGGATTACCTAATCCTCTGTTTGTATGAACTCCTCTATCACTAGCAATGCCCCCAACACTAGGAGGGTGACGATTAGCACACCTGTCCTCCGACACATGTGAAGCCACTTACCGCTTCTGTTTGAACTGCTGCTGATGCAGCATTGCTAGGCCTGCTCGGAGGAAAGCGCCGGATCCCCAGCTTCAATACAACAGCTAACAGACGCCTGTGCTGACCAACATGACATTAAGAGTGACATGGGTAGGAAGTGCCATGAACCCACCCCTGAGACAGAGCAATTGCTAAGTGTGCTCTCTCTGGCTGTGGCTGCTGGTGGAAAGCAGCATGACCTGGGATTCAAAGAGTGTATACTACACCTGAGCAATTCTCAAGTTTGTGTAATTAGCAAAAAAATGGTAAGATGTCGCAAATGAAATAAATAAATAAGAAATGTAAGATGAGTCCGGAATGATGAACAGAGCTGTACGTGATTCTAAAAGGATATAGGTTTTAATGAATGAATAAATGAACATCCTTTTAAGTCCTTTGTAGTTCAAAAGTAACAAACTCACCTTCAGGCGGATAGCTTAACAAAAGTCCTATGATACATAATTACAGAATATTTTATTTATTTATCACTGATTAATCTTTTGTTGTTGCCGAAATACTTGAAATATCTATATTGTTGCCTTATGTAAGTTTCCATTTTCTCTGTTTTTACATGTTTGATTGTTCTTTACATTGTATCAAAATGTCATGATGAACGGACCAATAGAAGTGCTCCGAAATGACCTAAAAAATCTGTTTACAGTGACTTCCATTGAAAGCTAAGGAAGTTTTTTCCTTCACCTGTAAAGTTGTCATTGGAGATAGGAGGTTTTTTTGTGTGACAGTGAGCACATGATGTGTGGTACATGATATTCCTTCCTAATGCTGAGAGTTACTGGGTACAATGACACACTCCAGTAAGCGTGAGTTGGGTGATGCGTCATTGTTAACTCCTACGCTGAATCGCCTCCATTGGCAACTATGCTGACATTTCTGATGACTGACCCCCCCCTCACCCCTTCCTCTACTGATAAAGACAAACTACAACAATGTTAGTATGAATGCCTCACTACTGCAATTTCACTGAACGCATATGATTAGTTTATTGATTAACTTTCAGAAGTCTCTGGTCATATAAAAAGCAGTGTAATTTTAAATGAATGATGTCTTTTTTTTTATTTCTGACCGAAACTATAACTTTGAAACAAGCAAAAAGACAACTGTAAATTAAATTTTGCTCTTTATGAAACTATATACAGTAATTAGAACCTTTTATGGACTTTTAGAGGTCGAAACTGGCATCCTACTGGAGGGCTCTAATCAATTCCAAGTTTAATGCTAAGGTTAACAAACTAAACCAATCTTTAAACTTTATAAGGTAATCAGAGCTATTTAACTACTTCAAATGCATACATTCAAATAAAAAAAAATACATTTTTAAAGAAATATATATTAAAGCTATTTTTCTCGCATCACTATAAATTAACCAAATGCAAACTAAAAAGTCATACTTTTATTTAGAAGCAAATACCTATATGTAATTAATTTATGATAAATACTAAATATATATACTAATATATATAGACCAAAACCTCTTCTTTATAGAACTCTTCTTTATATATATATATATATATATATATATATATATGATTCAATACAATAGCACAACAGGGTTCCACTATTGTTATGAGTCAAATAACTCTTTTTCAGTACCCATTTTTGCTAAGAGTGTGGATCAACACACAGATCATAACTCTAGACTCCCTTAGCCTTAAAGTTAACAGAGATTTAGATTTTGCACAAGTAACTCATCTATTTGCAACAGACCTTATTTTACTCTGTCTGTCTGAAGTGCTTTGAAGATATATTTGAAGAACATACGTCTGCTTGATGGAACGTGTTTGTAATTTGAAGCAGGCCGTCTGCAGCGCTTCTGTCTGTCTGCAGTGAAAGTCCTATCAGCGGAGATGATAACGGCAAACCGAGTGATGCTGGCAAGCTTATCAACATAGTCACAAGCACCCGTCTCAGTGGACGGACTAAAATAGAGTGGACATGCCCTTCCTAGTATAAGCAGATAGAGAACGGAAACTGCAGATATGTCTTTGTTAGCTTTCTGAGCGCTGTTAATGTGAGGGCTTATGGAATATGCTCTATGTCTTTGTGGAGTCTGGAACTTGAATCTTGCTTGAGAGAAAATAGTTGGAGGTGCTATATATAATAATCATTCAGGAGCAGCTATAACCTAGAGGTCAGAGAAGTGGAACCAGAAGGTCACTGGTTTGATTCCCTGGATTGGTGGGGAGTGAAGATACAGTACTTTCTTTACTTTGAGGCCAGAAATAAATAGAGAAAATGGTAAGACGATTATGTAACGATTATGTAACGATTATGTAGAGGCAGCCCTGGCCTACAGGTTAGCGAAGTGGTCTTGAAACCAGAAGGTCACTGGTTTGATTCCCTGGATTGGTGGGGAGTGAAGATACAGTGCTTTCTTTACTTTGAGGCCAGAAATAAATACAGAAAATGACGACAAATAACATGCTATATGACATGCTTTATGTAATGATTATGCAGAGGCAGCCCTGGCCTACAGGTTAGCGAAGGGGTCTTGAAACCAGAAGGTCACTGGTTTGATTCCCTGGACTTGGGGGGTGAAGAAAGCAACAGAGATGGTAGTAGGACATGCTATATGTAACAGTCATTTGGGGCAGCCATGACCTAAAGGTTAGAGAAGTGGGCTTGGAACCAGAAGGTTGCTGGTTTGCTACAAATGCGAGTGTATCGCTTCATTAACTGGTAAGAACCCGTTATGACTAAACTTGGGTAGTTGATCCACAGTTTACATGCATGCCGCTGTGCTCTGTGTGTACGGAGGTGCCATTATTGATGCATTGGTCATTGTGCGCATTGCACTCTTCTTTACCTACACGATAATGGTTGATGTGCCCTCACAGACACGTCCTCACCTCCGACAGAGAGCAGACCAGAGAACAGAACAGCACGACTGGCCAGAGATTGGCTAAAATCAATGCCTCCGCAACAAAAATACTGAGGTCAGCAAAAATTATTGTGGTCATTTCCATATATAGTAGGTTAAGTCGATATTGTTATTATTGTGCCAGGCCTGGGTGTTATAATAGCTTAAAACTCAATTTTCTGACTTCTTGTTTCTCACAGCTAGTAAATGAAAACAGAAACTCTCTAGAATAAGCCTTTAGTACAGGCCTGGCTATTCTGAAAAATCAATAAGCCAGCGTGATTTATCCAGAAGAAACCACCACCATGCTGCGAGTGCAACATTTATTGGTCATTTACATTGTTATGTTGACCTTATCAACATTTTCAACATGCTCAGCAGAAAAAAATAAGGCCATGCTCCAGGCCTATTCATGCATAATTACAGTGAGCAAGAAATAGCCTGATTATAGTAAGCAACAGCCTCAACGTAAACCATTTCAGGTAAACACACACGGTGGCTGATTAGGTCTACACTAAAAAGCAACATTAGTGGTCACTTCTTGAAGAGTTCCATATTTCGACTACCAGATGAAGGCCTGCAGTCCATTAGATCCATGTGGCGTGCATTTGTGCTGAATCTAGGAGAAAATAACAAATCTGGCCAGCATCAGTGCAGCGTTCCATATATAAGACTTTATACTGAACACAGAGACGTTCTCATTAAAGACTAATAAAGGCACAGCTGCAATATTACATGAAAGACCCCTATTGATATCCACTGTATGGCCAAAGGTATCACTTTGAGGTGCACACCTTGCTGATACAGCTCTCCAATAGCATATACACAACTAAACTCCATAGAAAAGCATGACAAATATACTAAAGACATTCTGGAACAGCCACACATGAGCCCAGGTCAGGTCAATATGGCCATTACCAGTGAGTTTAAAGAACCCCAACATTAGGTTGTGGAGCAAGGCTGTTTTTGTGGCTGAATGCAATCAAATCCTCAGAGAAAATGTTCCAACATCTAATGTAATGCCTTCCTAGAAGAGTAGAAGCTGTTACTGCAGCAAAGAGGGACAAACACTCTATTAACAGCATTGAGTTTAGAAGAAATGGTGGATGGGGGTGTCTATAAACTTTGGAACATGGACAAAAAAAAAGAAGCTAGGCTTTATATATAGGCTAGATTTTCTAATCATTTAGCTCTAGTCTAAGCGGAGAAAGGCTGCATGTGGTTGCTCTGAAGTGCGCAAGGTCAAGTTGGTGTTACTGTGGAATTAGACAGCTCAACTGTATGCGCAGCTCGGGGGGATTCTTTTCCATGGAAGTACATGACCTACAAATTTCATAACAGAAAATCTAACATGTTTATTTATCTCATGAGGAAAGACCACAGCTGTAATTCCCTTTCTGTTTCTGTCTTTATCTCAACCCCTTAACACTCCAGGGTTTATTACACACTAAGGGACGCCTGTCCAAACTGGTGGAGCCATTCCTTGGTAATAGAAGTGTGTAATAAAACGTTCTGCCCGCCAACGGACCACTGGCTATTTAAGTGGCCAACCTAGAGCATAAGTCACTAGACAGACTCCTGGTGGATCAGTTTGGGCTCTGTGCACATTTTTCTATTCACTACAGGCTTCCCTATTACCACTTCAATTATTCCCAAAAAATCTTCCTTCCTTCATTAACCAATCAATGTCCAAAAGAGTGATTCCAACTAGAGCTGGAATAGCTTTACATCCACTGACCCCAGTAAGTGCTTCCATTACCCCCCCCCCCCCCACCTCCCCACTGAACTCCACTGCCCTGAGCCCTCGACCCTAATATGTAAACCTCTGACATGAAATAGAAGAGGTGAATAACATTGATTATCCTGTCACACTGCCATCTGTCAAGGGGTGGGATACATTAGGCAGCAGGTGAACAGTCAGTTCTTACAGTTGATGTGTTGGACATCGATGTGCTTTACGTCCACTGAAGCCAATAAGTGCTCCATTACCTCTCCACTGAACTCCACAGCCCTGAGCTTAATTTCTTGCTCTTATATACACCAGTCAGCCCTAGCACCTGTCAAGGGGTGGGCTGCACATCAGGCAGCAAGTAAGCAGTCAGTTTCTGAAGGTGATGTGTTGGAATCAGGCAAAATGGGCAAGTGTAAAGACCTGAGCCACTCAGACAAGAGCCGAATTGTGATGGCTAGATGAATGGAAGGTCAGAGCTTCTCCAAAACATCAGGCAGGTCTTGTGGGGTGTTCCTGGAATGCAGTGGTCAGTAGCTACCTAAGGTGCTTCATAAACAATAACCAGTGTTCACGAGTGCCCTAGGCTCACTGTTGTGCTTGGGATGCGAAGACAAGCCCATCTGGTGACAAAGTTAATACTGGCCAAAAAGTTCTATTTTGTGGAGTCTATACCTTGATGGGTCAGAGATGTTTTGGCAGCAGGAGGGGCCTACACAATATCAGGCAGGTGGTTGTGATGTTTCGGCTGATTGGCTCCGCCTACAGTCTGTTAAATCCTAAACACTGAAGGGCTGTTTCACTTCCCAGTGTGAACACACTGTTTTCACTAAAAGTGGTTGGTACACTATGAAACATCTCATTTCTGATGTGCAACTCAAGCCTTTCTCCTTGACTGAATATGAAGCCTCAGATCTGTTTGAAACAGGACTGTAATATGACCTACATGCCTCACATTACAACCAATCAGCACAGTGAATAACTGAACTGTTCTACTTGATGTTCTGGCAAAGAAAATCAAATCTCAGAAATGAATATAATCTTCCAAATTCAGCCGACCAGTCAGACCAGATGCAGACGTTTTTATTCAATGAAAGCTATCAGGCTCTGTAGAGAACATCCAAACTGTTGCATTGATGCTACATTCTAAAAATATTTGCATAGAAATAGGAACACACATTGATGTGAGAGTGTAGCACTAAACAGCTTCATGTGCTCATCAGCTATTTTTGAATATGAGTGTACTCCAATGTCAGCGTGGGCTACACCCTGTATTTGGGATATGCAGAATGAGCATGATGTGTTGTGATAGCTTGTCACAAGGCCTGGATTGGTCTGGATTTACAGACATGAATAGAATTACTTGAAATGCTTGAGTGAATGTCAATAAAGTGATCGATTCAGAGAAATTTAGATCATCATCATTGTCCCCTAACCTCACATATATTCAGTCAGTCAATTCTTGCTTGGCGTCTGGAGTTTGCAGCTTTTCTTTTGCTAAAGTAGGCTAATGCAACAGAATGTAATCTGTGCCATCAGAAAAGATTTAGAGTGACAAGAACTTCCATTACTGAAGCAAACCTCAGACACCGAACATGTCTTGGGTGACTGACTTTTGTTGTTGTATTGTGTAATTAGATTTACTGGTGAACTGTTTTTAATGTTTCTTTAATGGAAAAATGCATAAAATATTAGAAATTTCATCAGACTTGATCATTTGACATTCAGGTAATCATACTAAGTCAGAATTGTTAACCTAACCAGATATAACCTAAAGTCTAAGATAATATTTTGCCCAAAAATACATTAAATAGTTTATATAGCAAGTGTGTGGAGACAGGGCTTATTGAGGAGTGGGTGGAGTAGAACAGAGCCAATCAGAGACTTGTCTCGCCGCTTCCACCAGTGGAAGTGCCAATATTTGGAAGGTTGCCATTCACACATAAGAGAGGAGAAATTCCTCTGTATTTCATCATCAACAGAGGTGCAACAGAGTTAAAGCAGCTGCAAATCTAAATTTCCAACCTCTAGGGCAGTGTTCCTCAGCCCTGGTCCTGGAGGCATCATGGACCAAGCCCTTTCAGAGTTGCAGGGGGTTGTGGTGAAGCAGGTTCAGGGCATATTCATATCCATGAAACGGCACTAGCTCGGTTTGGAACAGCAATCATTATGAAGGGTTTTTTGTTGGACAGATCACTTGTTGTAGCAAAATGCTACATGGTGTATGTCTGTGAAAATGCTTATATTTAAAAAAACAAGTAGCCTAGAGTTTTTTTTTTCCACTATTTCACCAATATTAACATATTATATACTATAAAACATGACTGTATATCTGTGTTGTAGATATTGGGATCCAGTTGGTTCCTATCACCACCACTGTAAAGAAAATCTGAGTCAGTCAGTTAATAATAATTAATCAAATGACTCATAATTACTTTTTTTTAGATTCTGACAATTGAATTAAACAAAAATGTTAGAAACCTTGATGGAATCCACTTTTGAAGTGACGGCACCTGCCCTATTGACAAACCTGCTGCTAATAAATGTCTTTGGCTACATATGAATGATGGAATTAGCAAAACTGACTCCACTAAAAGTTTGATTTTGGTGTGTTTTAGAAATTATTGGCTTTGTTGCCATGAGCAAAGCAAAGTGTACTGCCTCTTCAGAATGGTTTGAATTCTCTGTAGTGTTTTAGTAGCCCTTTATGGGGTCATGCGATGGCAGCAGGTGCTGACTGGTCGACTGTATATAAGATGTCTATGACATTTACAAGCCGGTCTGTATGTGTATGCTGTCACTCCCCTTCTTCCATCATATCCTATAAATCATTCCTGTTCATAAAGACAGTATATTTAGTCAGTTCACTGGAAAATGCAACGCAGATCGATGTTAAATCGATGTTTGAATCTAATAAAAAATACATTTAAACTCTGGACTAAAGCCTTTGCAAACGTATAACAGTCCAAACCCATTACATTTACATTTACGGCATTTAGCAGACGCTCTTATCCAGAGCGACTTACAGGGTCACTCGTATTACAGAGGGATGGACCAATGTAGTGTTAGGAGTCTTGCCCAAGGACTCTTATTGGTGTAGCGCAGCACCCACAGTCACCCAGACCGGGAATTGAACCCCAGTCTCCCACATGGTGTGGTAGCTCACTGGCAGGTAGTGGTGTTATCTGTTGCGCCACACCATTACGTAAAGACTCTGCCCTTTCTTCTTTAGCTGGGAGTTTACACTCAGGGTTTCAAGTTGCTTTAAGGTTAGCCCCCAATTGCACATCATGCGCTAATGGAAGACAGGCAGCTGGGCTTTGACCCCCAAGAGCTACAGAGACTAGCCAAGCCCACCTGAGAGCAGAGGAGGTCCCGTGCCTCTACCCCACCTCCTTCAAATATGTTGAACCCCATCCAAGCTGGCTAAGACAGCTGCTGCTAATTTTAGCTAGCCTGTGATGGCTGCCCTGCCCTTCTTAGCCAAAGCTCCATGCTAAGGGAGGTGCGGCGGATAGTTGGACCCGAGCTAGCTCGTAGACGGCGATGTAAATATGTCTGAATCTCTCACTGCGGGCGTGGAGACGCCAAGGGAAAAGCCTGACTTCCCAGTCTGTGCCCACGCACTCTTTCCTCCACCCAGTCCTTTGCAATCAGCAAGCCGCTAGATTGCTTTTTTTTTTTATTTAAGATAGCGTCATAACCTCACTCATTGGTCAGGAGTGGAAAACCTCAGGACTGAGTTGGTTTTGCCAGGACTGTGCCAAAGTTCTGGCTGTAGTCTGCATTTTGTGGAATAGAAATGTGAACTGGAGCTAATGACACTGAGGGAACGGCTGTCTGTGGGCACCAACAAAGCTCAATTGTTCAAGAAAAGCTAAATGTCTGGGTTTAGCTTTCCCGAAATGTACTAATCACATGTTATAAAACACATGGTTGACAGTGATAGCTTGACAGCCACTCGTCAGCCACTCACTCGGTCAGCTACACTGTGCATGTTTGCAGTGTTACGACCTAGTGATGTAATGCTCATATAATTGGACAATAACATATTGCTCACTAGCGATAAGCAACGTATGCCCAGCATGTGTCAGCAGCCTTGTCGTGCCACAAATACATTAATCCTGCAGGCTGTAATCAGTGCCAAATTAATTGCCCCCAAAAATACAGCTTGGGGCTAAGTTGGCTTTAGAAGCCTGACCACTGTCGGACCGCTTGGTGAAACGTCAAGCAGCCCACAGTTCCCTGCTTTTCTCAAGCGCATGGGAAAAGAATGAAGTCCGGATTAAGTAAATGGTTGGGCTAAAACAGATGTTGGATGGAGTGAGTGAGAGGAACAAGGCAGAGGAGTAGCCTTCCAGTCTGGAGTATGCACTGTTTACATGGATAACTCAGCTACATCCAAATGGGAACGAGACCTAAGCGTGTTTCACTGTTTACTGGGTGTGTAAACGTGTTGGTGTGATCGGTGTCTATTTCAGCGCTAAGCTCAGCTCCTGTATGTAGTAAAACTGCAGCCATGGCTACTCTTTATGATCTTGACATTGGCTGGCACTGAGAAACCCAATATCAGCTACTTACCCATTCTAACAACACATGGAAATTTCTTAATAATTTATGACGGTTTATCAAGCAGTAGGCTGAGGGAGATATGAAAGAGGCCTGTAATTGCATTTTTTACACTTATCCAACACAGTGAAGTAGGCCGAAAGTGAGAGAGAGGTTTGCCTGTGAACTGTAGTGTATTGTTTAACTGCAGCAAATATGAGAATGAATGCTGTTAAAACTGGTTGGCTTCATCGGTTTGGCTGAAATCAGAATGCTTTAACGCAGCTCAGCCATGCTGCCACACACCATTAAAGGCCGTGTGTGGGATTTTAACGGGTTTCCAGTGAGTTGGCGTCAGAAGAGACAATGCAGTCAACATTTGCCAGCCTTTAAACCTTGCTGTTGCTGCCGGCCATAAACTAAAAGGAGGGATATATCCCTCCAGTTCCAGCCTGAGCTAATGCTCAAAGTTTTGTAACAGATCTTAAGAGTGGGTGCTATAATATTCTGAAAATGCAAAGCAGTAGTGCAATTCTCCCTGTGCTAAAAAGAATGTGCTAAACATTGTTAAACATGGAGGGAAATTAACTGGGGGAAATACAGTGGAAAGGGAGGAGGATAACAGGCTAACATCCAGTGAGCTACTAGTTACTGTGCAGTTTTTGCTGTTAAAGCACATCATTCACAATCACATATTGTGGCATAAGTTATCACAATTGTGTGACATAATTATGTTGCAGTATGATGCAGTTACGGATTACAGAGCGTTTTTTGAGTTAACTCAACTTAGTTTAGTCAAAAGTTTTTCTAACTTACATTTTTTAGTTCTGTATCTCAGTTCGATCAACAGTCCATCGTTGATCAAGTTGAGCCTCAAAAACATAAGCAACTGTGCTGCAGCTAAAACTGCTCAAATACGGTGCATGATGTTTAGTCTGTAGCTCCTCCCCTTCAGTCTCTATACTGTTTATTCCCAACTGCAGGTTAGAACTCCCCCTATGATCTCACTCTTTGAGATTTGAGCTTATAATCTCCTCACACTTAATGAGCAGCAGATTGACCGTTGGGCCACTCTAGAGCTGTAAATTTACCTTTGCGTTCTTTCCTAGACACAGAAATGTATGTGGCTTCACAGGTCTAGAGTGGCCCAACTGTCTAACTGCATGCTTGTCAAGAGACAGGAGCTCATTCGCTAAAATCCCTTCAACACCACAGCCCTCCATGGTCAGGAGTCTGAAAACTGGAAGCCCCTGTGAAAGGGGGAATAAACAGTAGACAAAGAGGGGGAGGAGCCACAGACTAAACATCTTTATTATTTACTAATGTTTCTGAGGCTCCACTTAGTATGTACTGATGATCAAACTGAGATGCAGAACTAAACATGCGAGTTAGGACTGAAATAAGTTGAGTTAACACTGTGTAAGCAGTTACTGCATCATTGTAGAATCAGAATCTCTTTATTTCACCAAGTATGTTACCCATACAAGGAATTTGTCTTGGTGAGAGCAACACGTATGACAAGTAACAAAGAAACACAGAACACAGTCTTAAACTAAAGGAAAGGAGGCTGGTCTGAAAGCTTTGCTGTCAACAGGCCTCCACATTTTCATTGACTTCACTGAAACAACAGCTAAACGACTTTCAATACAACGTAATAGCTAGTCATTTGAGTGTGTCGCCAGACCAAACCATTGTAATAATTTAAGACCTTCCATTATCTACGTCATATCCTGGCCTTGTGTTGATGTTCTGCCCACAGCTGCATTTGAGATTTTGAGCGGTGACTGTTCGTCACTCGTGCTTTAATGAGGGAAATGTTTTTCAGTTGACTCTCATCGAACCCCCTTCTGGAGAACAGCTTCCTCTTCCAGCTTCCAGTGGAGTAAACTCTCAAAGCTCAGGCACGGGAGCAGACGCTAAATGCTCTTAGTTCGTTTACCGAGCTGCTGGCAGACACTCTCCAGCTTCAATTATTCAGACTTCCTCTGTCTCAGTGAAGTACCATCCATCTCCACACTTAACCTTTAGCGTAGCAGTTGTCATCCCGAAGTCATTAGCGTGCTTGCATTCTAACCTCTGCCAAGAACTTGTGCTCATTAACCCTTTGAAGTTGAGAAAAGTTGAGTTATTGCATTAGTTGTTCTGTACATTCTAAAAATAAAGGCCCCTCATATGGTTCTTTGCTGTGAGACCATAGAAGAACCACTTCTGCTTTCACAAAGAACCATATAATAGGATGAAGAACCTCAATGTGGACTTGATGTAAATGCCAGGAACCAAAAGATTATTACCAGCAAACACAGTGACTTCTAAGGGCTGATTACAACTGAAGGACTTTTCTGTAGCCTACTATGGTGTGGCACTGGACAGCCCCCCAACAGTCCCATACATATGGTTCTCCTTGACCATGTCAATGTTTCTACCACCTCCGTTTAAGACACGTACACCATGGAATCGCAAAGATGCCAGGGTCGCTGCCAAAATAGTTTCCCATCTGTTGCTCGCCACTCCAGTGTTCACCGAAGATCTGTAGGTGCTGCCAAAATTAGCCACTCTCAGCTACACTACCACTGCCGGACTCTGGCTCATAGAGTGTGTTTTTTAGAGCTAGATGTTCTCTCATCTGTGGTGTAATCTGTGTAAGAGCAACACAGCAGAGGTGTTTGCGCCTACTCAACAAACCCACCAGCTCTACTGTTGCTTTGAATCCAGAAGAAACCTCTAAAAGAGACTATCCCATGGTTCTCTACAGCAGATGTCAGATTATCTCCAGTGTATTCACTGCAAAAGTCCAGGAATAGAGCTTCAATAGAGCTTAATCTGTGGTGCTCCTCAGCAGATCAGTCAGTTCTTCTCCATTATATTCCAGGCAGAAGTCCAAAAGAAAGCTCTAGATGATAGTGCTCCATGGTGGACGGCAGCAGAAGTCAGATTTGTGCCAGTGTAATCAAAGCAGTGTGGTTTTACAGAGGAGCGAAGCTGTAAACTTACCGCCAAAGCTTGTAGCCTCTCTTTGTGAAGTTCGGCCTCGGCCATCCTGGAAAGACAAAGGTAGACGTCTCAGATACGCTGTCCTAGCTTGTATGTGTGTGGTGGGGGCAGTAGGTAAGGTACTGATGGAGACACACACACACTCACTCACTCACACACAGCTCCAATCCAGTAAGACTGTGTGCTGAGGGCAAGTTCTTCTCATTCACTGGCCATGTGCCTGCCAGACTGCCTCTCTCTCTCTCTCTCTCTCTCTCTTTCTCTCTCTCTCCTCCCACCTCCCTCCCTCGCAGTCACAGGCCATGTATGTGCAGCAGGAGAAGCAGCTGGGAGGAGGGAAGGAGAAAGAGAGAGAGAAAGAAAGAGAGACTCCCGACGCTTCACACAGATCTGCTAGGAGACAGGCAGAGCTGTCACTAAGGAGGAGGGAAAGGACAACACCTTCACACCTAGAGAGAGATAAAGAGAGGAAGAGAGAGAGATAAACAGAGAGAGAGAGAGAGAGAGAGAGAGAGAGAGAGAGAGAGAGAGAGGAGAGAGAGATTTACAGTGGTACAGCAGAGAAGACAACAAGAGAGAGGAAGACAGACAACACAAAAGATAGCAAGAGAGAGAGAACAAAAAAGAAAGAGAGAGAGAGAGAGCGAGAGAGACTGTTGGAGAGTGAGCGAGAAATATAGAAAGAGAGAGAGAAAGCGATATAGAGAGAGTGGGAGAGAGAGTGTCTGCTGGGAGGAAGAGAGAGGTGTGTCGTACACCTGGGATATTCACAGAGGAAAAAGCTGCTCTCTATTTTGATGATCAAAATCCGTCCTGTGATCACTCTGCATTACTGTACAGCCCCTCCTGCTGTTACCCACTGACCAATGAAGGGTCCTACTGTGGACATGTCAACAAGTAATACTTCTGGGGTGTGGTGATATAAAAAGACATGAGAACAAACAGCAAACATAAACCTGGCTGAACTAGAACACTTAATGCATCATGTGAAACTGTATTATCTTAAAAAACACCTGAGACATGTCATCAAATTATGCTGAAAGTGCATATTCCAAACTGTCAATCAATATCACATTATTATATATAAACAAAAAAGAAATATTATAATTTTAATTTGAATAAAAGTTGTACTGTTTGCAAAAGAAAATAATATATATATATATATATATATATATATATATATATATATATATATGCAAACAGTACAACTTTTATTCAAATTACAATTATAATATTTCTTTTTTGTTTATATATAATAATGTGATATTGACATGTCAGACATGAGGCTGTCAATACAGAACACAAATCAAATGCAAGTGTAATTCACTTATAATTTAAGTGTGGTTGGTGTGGCGCAACAGATAACACCACTACCTGACACTGAGCTACCACACCATGTGGGAGACTGGGGTTCGATTCCTGGTCTGGGTAACTATGCTGCGCTACACCAATAAGAGTCCTTGGGTAAGATTCCTAACACTCCATTGGCCCACCGCTGTAATACCAGTAACCTTGTAAGTCGCTCTGGATAAGAGCGTCTGCTAAATGCCATAAATGTAAATAATTAACTGTATAATTAATTATGTAAACTACAAGCTTATTGCTATATTATCGACCCTAACTGAACTGTAATAATTCTTAAAAAGCAAAAACTTTAATTTATAGTATTTTGTATTTTGTAGTAAACTTTAGTAAATGTACTTTAATAGTGTTACAGGCATTCTGGAAAAAATGCCTGTATTAATATAGTATTAATATAGAGCTTATAGATATTAACAGGGTGTTTACGTTAATATGTTAAAATGTAAATTGTCATTTAATTCATCCTTTTTTCTCCTAAGATGCACATCTTTCTACTAAATTAGCTGTGTCCAATTCCTCCCACTAGATAAGACTCTACTATATGAAGGCTAGCCAATGCTCCGTCAAGACAACTGCATCACTGCCAGTTCTGTTGTGTCAGCTAACAGATACCCAAACTGACTAGCACCACATTGAGTGATGGGGGAGAGGGAGGGCCACCCTTCCCACCCCGAGAGAGTGAGGCCAACTGTGCTCTTTGGGACTCCTAGCCATGGATGGCTGTGGCAAGACCAGGGACGGAACTTGCTCTTCTTGATATCCTGCTAATAGGGCCAATGCAGGTTTTTGATTCTCACTGGACTAAACTGATGAGCTAAACTGACTGACAGAGACGCTAATCTCAAACTAACACTAAGCTGGCAATCAGGAACTGACATAGCAACGGCAAGCTCAACCTCAAGCTAATATACGATGTATGGACTTTTCAGACATTAGTCATCCACATTCACAGAATATGAACAGAAACGCTTCCAATGACTCTCCTGCGACCTTGACCCACCCACAGTTGCACATGACATCTTTCAGCAGCTTCAGCAATGTTTGCTGAGTTCCATTTTTTGCTACTGCTGCCATGAAGGAAAGGGGGGGGGGAGTGTGGGCAGAAGGAGCAGGGGGTCCTACTGGCCTCTTTCCCCCATCCAACCTCCTGTTCAGCTCTCTCTGGTGGAGGGATACAAAAAGTCCTTATATGGTGAAAAGGCTGAGCTAAGAGCGGCTCAGGCTGGAGCGCTATGTGCGTGAGGAAAGCTCAGGGGAACAGACTGAAATGCACTGGACAGGATTCTGACAGAAATGAAGTAGAGCATGTTTTTTTCTTTATATTGTCGTAAAGAAGAGGAAAGGATAGACTTTCCCCCAATGCATCATTCACAGGCCTAGCTTTCCCATACAGATCTGATATATGGTCATAGATGAACATGTATTATGAAGGGTTGGGAATATGTTTTTAAATATATGTATATGTATATTTTAAACTTAGACATAAGGGTCATTTATTGGACACAAAAGCATAATATATGCATTTTTGATTGGCAGGTAAATACATATATGGACCTATATGTAGCAAAAATAAATAAAATGTAAAAAAAAACCCAAAACAAACAAACCTAAAACAAAAGGGACCAATAGAAATTCTCCAGTTTGTTTTACATTGCCTACCATTGAAAATTGTAAAATTGCATTTTTGCAGATAAACGTTTTTGGTATCACAGCAACAACATGGGCTGTGTGTGACAAATATACCTTGGCTAAAAGGAAATTCCATATATGCTAATATACGCCATACACTATATGGACAAAAGTATTAGGACACCTGTACATTAAACCTACAGGAGCTTTAAACCTACACGACCCTCCGTTCTAAACCCATAGGCATTAATATGGAGTTGGTCCCCCTTTGCAGCTCTAACAGCAGGTGTGGAGCTCTGCAGTTATTGAGGCAGCAGGGTGTTGGAGACTTTAATGTATTAAGCGCTGGGCTCAGCACTCGGCCCTGACACCGCTCTGTAACTTTACGTGTTCTGACATTGCATGGCAGAGTTGCTGTGTTTCCTAAATGCTTCCACTTTTCAATAATCCCACTCACAGTTGGTGGTGAAACATCTAGGAAGTCAGAAATTTCACAAACTGACTTCCTGATACAGAACCATGCTGGAATTCAGTGAGCTCTTTAGAACCACCCATCCTTTCACTAATGGTTGTAAAGGCAGACAGCGTGGCTAGGTGCTTGATGTTCTACACCTAGGACAAGAGGACTGAATGGAACACCCAAATTCAGTGATTAAATTAGTGTCCCAATACTTTTGTCCAAATATTGTATAATTAAAATCTATGTATCTCCATACTGCAGGTTTCTGTGTGGGTTAATTATGTATGTATATAATTACAATAGAGTGCAGTTGATCAGAAGAGTGCACCCACACAACACCCAGCACTGAAATGACATGATTTAAATGAGCACATTTAATGAAATCCTGTATTCACCGTCTTGTCACAGCTAAGTGATACAGTTCATAAACAGCAAAGACGTTAAAATCCTTATCTGCTTATATTATCAGCGCAGGTTTATTGAATGCGGAGGTGATTTTGTGCAGCACTCTATGTAGCATCCTCCAGCTACAACCTCTATTATGGTAATGACAGCTGGAGCATTTAATGACAAAGCACTCAATGGCAGTACTAGAGCTCCTCGAATATTTATTAGGTTGATGTTACTCAGCAGCTAAAGCTACTTCAGATAATAGGTGTTGTGGGTCAGTTATAATGAACCACAGTCAACAAACTTCAAACTCTCAAACACTTCAGGGAGCATCACTTACAAACACATTAAACATTAGTGACAGTGAGGGTTTTGCATTATGCAGTTTGGGACAAAGAAGAGATCTCTTATCTTACTGTTTCCAGGAGATCTAGCCAAGTCCACTCTAAACAGATGAACTGGAGGAGCACTATTATTTGGAAGACCTCCAGATAAACTCACACTGCTTCCCTGCTTTCCTTGATCCTGTCCGATCTATAGCTCAGGGCCCTAGTAAATGTAATGACAGAGCTGATTGAATTATGGATCAGATCAGATAAAATATAGGAACAGATTTGTTTCTGGTGATGAGGTTGCTAAATGGTTGATATGGTGTCCCAGGTGGTTGCTATAAGGTTGCTAAGTAGTTGGTCAGTGGTTGCTAAGGAGTTGCTAGGAGGTTGCTTAGAAGTTGCTAGGTGGTTGCTAGGCAGTTGCCATTGTATGCCAGGTGGTTTGTATAGGTTTGCTGGGTAGCTGCTAGGTGGTTGTTATGGAGTTGCTATGGTTGTTATGTGGTGCTCCAAGGTTGCTAGGTAGGGGGTGTAGGTTGCTTTGGGGTTGCTAGATAATTGCTACGGCTTAGTGGTTGTTAGGGTGTTGTTAGGTGGTTGGTAGGCTGTTGTTGTGGTATCCCATGTTTTTGCTATAGGGTTGCTATGTAGTTGATAGTTGGTTACAATGATTACCGGGTGGTTGCTACAGCCATTCATAGTGTTGCTAATTGGTTGCAAGGAGGTTGCTCTGCTGTTGCTAGGTTGCTGTGGTGTTGCTAATCGATTGCTATGGATTTGCTTAGTGGTTGTTAGGATGTTATTAGGTGGTTGGTAAGCAGATGATTTGGTATCCTATGTCATTGCTATCAGGTTGCTATGTAGTTAACAGGTGGTTGCTTTGATGTCATTTGGTGGTTGCAAAGTCATTCTAGGTGGCTGATGTAGTGTTGCTATTTGGTTGCTCTGCTTTTGCTAGGTAGTTGTTGATAGGGTGTTGCTTGGTGATTGCTAGGCACTTGGTACTATGGTATCCAATGTAGTCGCTATAGCAGTTTACTATGGTGTTGCTAGAGGACTGCTATGGAGTTGCTTAGTAGTTGATGGGGTGTTGCTTGGTGGTTGATGGGCAGTTGCTATGGTATCCCAGGTAGTTGCTTGCATGTAGCTGAGTGGTTTCTGTGGTATCCCATGTGGTTGGTTGGGTGTTACCCAGTGTATGTGTATCATTATGACATAAGAAGGGTGAACAAACCGTTAAGCCTCCTTACAGGGATGCAGGTGTGGTGTTTGCACGGTTTCACATGTCTAATTGTCCGAATAATCATCACCTTTACTGTACTTTTACAGGCTAGTCGATAAAGACAGAGAAGTGTGTGAGCGATGCTGTGTGTGATTGTAACTGGACGTTTAACTGTTCCTCTCTCAACAGAGAGGGGTCAAGTCTAAAACAGGGAAGCACTCTACCAATTCAATTACATAACTCTGGTGCTTGTAGTGTAATCTGATCTTTTCTGCCATCAAAGCCCTTAAACATGTGCTTGCTGTGGAAACTTGTATTGTGATAGAGATCAATTTTGCTGCAGTTAGAAAAGGAGAGCTAAACTATTGACCTGAAACACAGGTATCATAGAAGCCATGGAGCAGCTGCTTCCGCTTCTATTATAAGTGCATTTCAAGTATTTTTCCTCTAAAGTCAGGCAAAATTATTGCCTGTGGTGATTAACCGTACACTGTAGATACAGTAATGTAGGAGTATTCCCTTAAGTGTGCATTACACATCCAATCCTATCATCACACTGTCAAAGGGTCAATCGTCTAATCATATACTAGCCTCCTGCATGCTGCATTTACAGTCACTGAGCTGGAGCACAGTCCGGGGCCTTTAAGGCTTGATGGTGATTCATACACAGTAAGTAGACATTGGCATCGCAGAAGGTAAAATGTAAACACAACATGTGGCAGAAGCATATTCCGAAGTGATGAAGTGAAGCTGACAGGCAGTGAGGGTCTTCCAAAGCTCGCAGTGCCCATTAAGTGATATGTAGCATTAATAATTCAGTGACAGGAGCCATTTGCCTGATCAACCGAGAGTGAGAGGGGACGCTAAAGATGCAGGATAATTATTAGCTCAGGACTCTTGGGTCTCTTCAAGCCCAAGTGCCAGTAGAGTCGAGTGCCAGTCAGCTACTGTTAGTCTGAGAAATACAGAGCCAAACAGAGCTGTGCTGAACTCACTGCTGTGTAGGCTAGAGAGGTCAACTGCCTGAACCGCCCGCATCTGACCCGGCGTTTACTAGAAAGACAAAAGCTATTATTACGCACCCAAGGCGCAGTCACTACTCCTGCCTACTGTACAGTACTAGCTGTTGAATATACAGAAAGAGAGAGAGAGAGAGAACAGGGATTCTAATGTAGATGCAGACATATGAGCAGTTCCTTGGCTTGCCTGTATCTAGGATCTGGGGAAAACACTGCTGGTATAAAAACCACAAGCTGGTACAAAACCACAAGGTCATTGATCCATACCTCCATACATCTCTCTGTATGCTCCATAGAGGTCCACATTTCTGCAAGGTCACCTATCAGTCATTATTCATTCCCATTCATATGAAACAGGCGACTGCGCCTTTTATATTGATATTCAACATATGTCCACATATTTGTGGACACCCTTTCTAATAAATCTGTTCAGCTAATTTAAGTTGCACCCATTGCTGCACACACACAGCTTGTCTAGTCCCTGTAGAGAAGTACTGACAATTGAATAGGGCTCTATGAAGCAGATAAACATGAACCTATTGGCACCATGCTGCCTAATGCCAGACGTGGGCTAGAGGTGTATAAAGCCCCACAGCATTGAGCTGTGGAGCAGTGGAGCTGGGTTCTCTGGAATGATGATTGGTGCTCCATCCAATACTTATGGGATGAGTTGGGGAGTTGGGGATTGAACTTCTTATAAATTACGTCTCTATCTTGTTCACGTGTCTACAAGAAGTCTGAGCAACCCTCCACCACCTCCCTTTTAACCCTGTCGTCTGTCATTACTGTGGGCAGACTGCCCAGTTATTGAAATGATGTAGCCACAGCATTATGCACATTGTATCAAGCTTTTATTTTCTGGCAAAGTTAATGTAGTCAATATAGTTATTAATATGCATAAAATCAATAACATATATTGTGACTGGATGTTATTGAGATCATATGTAAAATCGTGTCGTTATTGATGAGTATAAAATATATATTTTTATGAATTTAGCCCTTTCTGCTTTATTTCTTTCCAATATGTTAAATGATGGGCTAATTATATATTATTTTCATTGGGAAAATTAACAAAACCAAAACGCTTGTATTTGAGTGTATGAACTGTATAACAGCAACAAGCTGGTTATAATGTGAGTTAAGAAAGTAAATAATTCAAATACATACATGCATACAATAAGAAACTGTATAAGAAGGTAGTATTTAAATACATATAGGTCCCCTCTACCTGCGTCAGACCAGCTGCCACCCACCAGTCCAGCCACCAGACCCCCCACCACCAGTGTCAGACCAGCTGCACACCCTCCTACCACTGCTTACTGCCTTTCTGCCATTACTAATATTACCACTATTAACCATCATTACTCTCATTACTCTTACTGTCACTGATATGATTCTATTATTAAACATTAAACTATACCATGATTATTGTTATTATTACATTATGATACTATGTTTATGTTGCCCACCTGAGCAGCAGAACAGTCTTATGCTGTGGTTCGGTGACTTTTATTAATAATTTTTTTTAATAGTTCTGACCAGAGGAGGACGGGTCGGGCCCCCTTGTGAGTCTTTCTTCCTCCAGCTCTGAGGAAGTTTTACATTGCCACCGTCACTTTTGGTTGCTCACAGGGTGACATGTCTTCTGATGTTGTTTATTTCTTGTGTTTTTACTGATTACTGATCCTGTAAAGCTGCTTAGTGACAATGTCAGTTGTAAAACGTGCTATACAAATAAATTTGATTTGATTTCGTATTAGTCTTTATAACAACTTACCACAGCTAAGCTAAACACGCTGACCACAGTAACACATTCATTTGACTTGATTTGAATGTGTGCATCCTCACCACAAAATATATTAGACAATTATTACTAATGGTGAATAAACTGAAAGATTAATGTTGATATAATGGATTGAATTAATCTAAAAATGATGCTTTAATTTTCCAGTGCAGAGATAAATAAACATGCTCAAATCTGCTGTATGAATCTGTTGTAGGTCTGCCTGCCTGGTGGAGCATAAATTGCAGTGGCAGTCATCATTGGTGAGGAGAGGAAATTCCTGGTTGCTCGCGTAACAACTGGAAATAGCCTAAAAGCCGCAGAACACACAGCCCTTCGCGCACTCCAGTTCCACACTTCAGAAGGCTGGAGAGTCCAGCTACTCTGCAGAACATGGGCTAAATCATTCAGCAGGCCAGTGAGCAACATTGCTTGGCTGGTCTATTTGGCCAGGTCAGTGTAGAGACCCCACTCTCAGTACAATGGGCTTGGGGCTGATGAGCTCCAAATCCTAACAGAGCTCACCATGAAAGATGCCATGTCAAAATTCACTATTTTTGGTTAAACAAAAGCTTAACTTCATGCACAAACTGGCCAAACTGCGTTCTATGTGTTCTGAGCAGCTTGTGCCCAGTTTTGTGTGGATTTTGCTTCACCTTTTTAAACCAGTCATAACTTTTGCTGCGTCCTTTAACAAAGAGAACAGACACAGCGTCTAGACGCTGACACCAGCCTCGACCACATGCTGAGAAAATATTATCCAACACAATACCACTATTTAAACTCTCAGGACCAGTTGATATACTGCGGTTGAGGTATGGGGACAACTGTGAATTCATATGTTTTGCCTGAACTGGTGCGTTTTTACTTAAAATGTTTAAATTGCAACTTTTAATTGAATTAAAAAATGTGAAAATCCATAAAAGACAATGTGAAATACTTAGCTTCTGCATATTCTTGCAGATGGCATCATGCTCTTGCCCTGTGTGATATACACAATGGAGTGGTTTTATTAGCTCTTAGTTAAGCAGTTTGACAGTTGACAGTCTGTCATCTGTACACAACCACAGCCTAACAGTTCAGAGATGCTGGGTGGAACAGGGATTGGCCCATTTACTGAGGGCAGAAGCTGCTGTCTGCATCTGAAACCTCATACTCTTACTCAAAGCGCAGCTAAGCGAAAGCCAGGGAAAGAAAATGAGATCCATGCTAGGCTAAAAGCTTTTTCAACTGGCTTTTACTAATGTCTTTTCTCCATCGTCCACTTACTTGAAAACTGGACTACCTCAACTGAACCAAACTGGAGCTAAACACACATGACAAGGGAACACACTGGCCAAATGATTTACCAGTAAGACCAGAGAAAGTTAAACCCAGGGAAGCAAGTGGGGTCAAGGCTAAAAATGAAGCAGCTCCAATCTCTTCAGATTCAACCCGTTGCGCTGAGAGGCATAAGGAATGAACTGGACTCTGGAGTAATTAGTGGTGTTACAAACTATGCCATGCTGTGTCGCTCCTGTGAGCTTTCACAGTCATTTATACCAGCCAAAAGCACAGCTTATTCATTTTTTATGAGTTCTCTGTAAACGAAAAATCCAATTTTTCATTCTAAGGCAAAATAACAGGCTGGTAAAACTGCAGTCAAGTATTTTTTGAACCAACCAAAGTCACATATTTACACATACACAAATATTTTAGCCACATAGTCTCCTTATTTCTCTCTTTTCTTCATCTGATTTCGCCCACCAGTTCTTGTACGGCTGTAAGTGTGAGACAAAAAGGTCAATAAAGTGCATTTTCCTTTGTCAGGGATGATGCATCCTTCTATTTCCTCTCAGAAAACACCACATGTAGCTTAAGCTGTCTTGGATGATCTACTCAAACAAACCACATAAGCAAGTTTCTCACACAATTTGTGTCATAATTTAGTGATATAGTTTAAACAATGCTAACCGGCCACCGGCTGCTACATTAGCCTCATCGCTCCAGTGCCGCTATGTCTCTTGCTGGGTGCTTGTGAACAGATTCCTCTCCCTGATTGGTTGATTCATTTTTCTTCTCTCTCATTGGCCGCCATGGCTTTCGGTCTGCACCGCAGCGTCATCAGTCGACATAACAGACAAAAGCAACATTGTTACTCTGGCACGGTGACCTCATCCCACAAGCCAGCGCGGCAGACTAATGCCTTCCAGATGTGGCCGATTCCAAAAGCTGGGAATCAGAGACCAAATAAACACCAAGCGACTGCTTCTCCCACTATTTTAAAGCAAAACACACACCGCCAGCAAGCGGAGGCTTGTGTTTTAAAGCTGCTCTGATGAAAACTGTGGTGACTTTACGGTCACACTGCCGGTTTTAATGGGGGTGATGGGGGTTTTAACAGGACGGTAGTATTAGGATTGTTAGGTGCCCAGACTGAGAAGTAACTATACTGGACTATACTGAATATTTCATAGAGTGTCTGAAACGAGGGCTTTCTTGTTGTGTTTGGCTTTCTGAAGATGTCAGACTGATAAATATGCACTCAGTCAACTCACTTCTATGCTATAAATGATTTTAAAGAGTGGCCACAGACAGACAGATTGTTCCGAATATGAATTATTGATGATGTGTGCAGCAGTGTGTGAAATGTCTTAATAGAATTTAGTAGCTCTGACTGAAATATTTGATTATTTATTAATGAAAGAGAGTCAGTCATTCAAAGATGATCAATGCTTATAATAGAATAGCTCAAATATTAAATGTATTTTCATTATGTATTATTCATTATCAATTATGTATATTGTCTTTCTTTACCTGACTTTTGTACTATGGTATGGATTGTACTTCAACAACTATACTGTTATAAAAAAATAATATATATCTAGATGATAGATAGATGATATTATCATAACAGTAAAGTTGTACTTTACTTATTTACTTATTTATAGTATTTATATATACTATTGTATATAAAATTTGTAATATTTAATATTATATAATATTATGTATTTTTTATATTTTAAGATAGACTTGTCATTCTTTCTCTTGGTGGTTTAGCGGTTAGAGCTCTGGGCTATTGATGACAGGGTTGTGGGTACTATACCCGTACTCGGGCAGGTGTGTGTGTGTGTGTGTGTTCACTGCACGGATGGGATAAAAGCGGAAGGCAAATTCCATCTGTGTCCGTCACAAATGGTAAACATGGTTGTAAAACTTTTTTGATGGAGATACAAGTTTTTGTTCTGACAGTAACAGTTTGTTAAAATCTTAAATAATTGATTTATCTTCAATACTTTCAAAACTTTTAATCAAACATTGCAGATATCAATCATTTATGCTTTTTGTGCATTTCCAGTGTGTGTGTGTGTGTGTCTGTGCTACTTGCTGGAAATGGACTTTCATTCTCTAAACAGTTTGTCTTTGTGTCCAAATGGGGTTAACAGGCTGGGTACACTTAAAGTATGACCCAGGAAATGTGACGCACACTAACTCTGCTCTTTCTCCCATGCAGTCTGCTCTATACTTGCGTTGCTCGTGTTTATGGTTGGATTTGCTCTGGACCTTGTCAGGACACTTGGCTCTGTTGTATGTCTGTGCACTCAGTGTAAACATGAAGTAACTGCCAATAGAGATCGACTTATTTAACTCTTTGGTGGATCAGACTGATCCGGACATGAGGGACGTTAACCTTCCAGCCAGGTGACTTCTAGAAAAATCACTGTCCTAAACACTGCATTACATTTTTTAATTTAAAGAAAAAAAGAAAACAGAAATGGTATGACTGATGGTTTTCATTTTCAGCTTCTGCAGTTTCTGCAGTGTGGGATGTTAAGAAATGGTAGTTCAGGGGAACAGTGGAGGCCAATCTGAGATCTAATAGACCTAGAAAATTCTCCTATAGTGCCCGTATGCTGGTAAGACTTCCAGCATGACCACACAAACATAATCGTAATGGAATTCCTAAGAAGGAAACCTTAACCTTAACATCTAAAGTGTTACAGAATATCTAGAGAAGAGAAGAAGAGTTTCAAGAAACAAATGGCATGAACTGATGAAGTTGTTTGTTTTTTTGTATTTATTGTCTTTATTTTTATGTATTATATATTTTTAATGTTTAATATATTTCATGTTTTAATATTTTTATGTATTTCATGTTTTGCTATTTAATGTTTTTAATGTTTAATGCATTTAGTGTGCCACTTAACAAACATTTGTATTGTTTTAGTACTGTTAACAAATAATAACTTTAAATTATACCAAACACTACACAAATAGTCAATTTTGCAGAAATCTATGTTTTGTCTGGTAATGTGAACAGCACTGATACTTTTGGTGTTATTTTAAGAAAAAGACCAAAATAAAAAATCAACACAGTAAGCTGTTTTTGGATTAGTAGCACTCAGGAATCCTGGGTACATCACCTTTATTAACCCCTTAAACAGCCTATTGACCGGCGACTGCCCAAAAGTGTACTATTATTTAAAAATAACCCCACCCGATTGTACAGACGTCCCTGCAGTTACTGAGTAATACACCGTAGTGTGTAATAAGCCTTGCTGCATTAAGGGGTCAAGGTAAACATCAATAATTATGCCATATTTTTGGAAAATATTGTAATATTGAACATAATCAATACCGTCCGGCACTGCACTCCACTTTTGTGTGTCCAGTCCACTGCTAACAGTATGACTGTGCTAATTTTGCCTGACGTTGGAATGTGACAGCTGCCATGACTGCTAACTACAAACTCCCGGACGTTCTCTACATTCTTGTAAACGCTAGCAGCAGGACTGTGTGTAACTCAGATGGACCTCTGAACTCATACTGCAAAAGTAACAGTAACTAATACAGTCTCAAACCCCTGACCACAGATGAACAGATTCTGGTGGAACATACTGCCTAAAAATGCAGATTCAGCACTAAAGCCCCGAGCGTGGATATATCTCTGTAATCCAAAAGATCTTTGACCAGATTTTAGGCCAGGAATGCTAAAGGAGCAGGGAGAGACAGACATCCATATGACTGAAAACAGCTGCTTTTTAAAAAAATAAAAAAAGAAGCCATAAATTACTGTAATGCCCTTGGAGCTCAGACAGACCTTGGAGGATGGCCCTCATCATCTCCATTGCTTTCCCTTCGGACTCTGCTCAGTTTCTCCTACCACCTGTTGCTGCACACCAGCAGCTGCTCTTGTATGACTGATTGAGCTAACAAGGCTTTATTATAAATTTGTGCTGGACAGGTCATTCCATGGAAAGAGTATCATTTGGGTCCACAACTTTTGATGTGTTGTAGTAGAGACAGACATCTGCTAATAAGCTTAGAAATCCTGTATATTAGCTGTTGTCTACATGTTATCATTAATAAAGCGTGGGGTTGTTTTTATTGAAAGTGGACAAGATTTGTATTTTGCAGGCAAGCAGGCATGTCCCTATAGACCGCTGCTGAAGATCCATCTCAAAAATGACTGAATAAATGTTGTATTAATGTTGTATTGTCAGACAAAAACCTTGTGTCTCCAAATTGACTCCATCATTTGTCACTTTTTGACATAATGTGAATCTGGTTCTTCACATTGTGATGAATGGACCAATAGAAATGCTCCAAAACTGAGTCTTTTTACGTTGACCTCAACTTAAAAGTTCCACTGATGTTTGCAGCAAGACAGCAACGATATATAAATATTTAATATAAGAATTATTAGTAAAATGAAAGCTGACTTTAATATCTGGTAAATTGTCCTTTTATCCAATACTGATATTACACGCTATACGGACAAAAGTATTGGGATACTTGCTCAATCATCAGCCACGCCCCAATGCCTAGGCTGCAGCCAAAGTAGGCTGCATTTCTTGGCTACTAAGTCATAGAAGGCTGTTCCAAAGTGTAGGACCCTTCATATACAGCCCAGATATGCAGCCTACATTCAGAGTGATTTGGAGGACGTACCCACATTTCTCTGTGCACATTGTTTACAACATTTTTGCACATAAGTTTTGCTCCGCAATTGCAAAAAGTGGGACCTTTCCGGTGAGGTCACCACGCAGCTTGGTTAGACTGTTCCATTTGTCTCTAAAAAGTAATCTGCATAGGATAGTGCTACCGAGGACCCGCCCTACCTCTGCTTCAGCCTAGGATTTGGAACGCAGCTCTAGTTTCTTCTGATATTAAGGGTAGAAATAATAAGTTTATCATGCTTTAGTTGGAGTAAGGGGTGTAAACCTTCCAGCTAGCTGACGTCTAAAAAAAATGGGAGTCATAAACACTGCACTACATTTTGAAGCTAAATGCATTCATCAGAAGGGGTGTCCACAAACATATGGACATACAGCGTCATTTGTTTTTTCCAACCTTCAGAGTCGTCATGCACAACCTTTCCATCCTGTTACACCAAAATACCTTTTTAATGATATTGTGCAAAATGCACAGCAAAAAACGAAAAAGATGATAGATGGCCTAAGGCCAGCTTGCCCTGTTGCGCTCTTAAAAATATAAAAATGGTTAGTGATCTTGGACAGCCTGTTTTGGGACAAAGGCAATGTGTAACTGAAGCTATGAAGGACTATAATGGGAAATTATGATGTCTTGACTTGATCTTCTGGGATGACTCAGAAATTTCAAATGACTGAAACAAGATAGTTCCCATGAGAACCTGCAAACTGTGTTCAAGTCATTTCTTTCACATGTAGCTCCGTCCCATTTGGTCATTTTGGTGTTTAAACACTTTATATGCAAGATTTGATCTGTCTGGATAGGAAGATATTCATGTGTGGGCTAGAATGCATTAGTTTACCACTGGTACTTGTTATTGAGCTGAATTATGCGTGTGATCTGGATTGAGGTCAAATGACCTCCTTAAAAAGACTAGTGCAGAATCTGCACTAGCATCTTCAAGTGAAGGTCTTTAGCACCCCTTATTATGACCTGGAGCTACATCCACAGCACATCCACCTACCATCCCTCTGTTACACAAACAAAGTTGAGAAGGCTGAACCCAGCAGGACGACTACACTTGCACTTGTTAAACAATCAGTCCACAAGAAATCATAAAAGGCACCGCCATGCCCATTTTTAGGCATCTGGCATTCGAGCATGCCTCAACCTCACACACTGTGTTTTCCTTGTCTCGCCTTTAGATCTCTCTCTGAACAGATCTAACTCATTTGTTTGCTGTTCAAAATATGCATTTCCCTTCAGCCGATCTATTTATAGAGCTTCTCACAGGATGCTCTGAGAGAAGAGAAGCAGATGTTTGTAGTTTCTGTTGAACATACTGTACTTGTGAGGTCCATTTCCTTGTGAACTCTTTCTTCCATGTGTCCAGTAATGGATTTCTTCCCCGAGTCTGACAGGAGAGTTGGTCAGGACATGACCAGGTCATGTCTATTTTGAGCATTCTCTCGGTTTCAGATGAAGTTCTATGGCACCAGAGTACTGTTCGCTCCTAAATACTGTCTACATTATTGCTCCCAGTTGGTAGATTTAGGTTTAGTGGTGCTTTATATGGCCTGTTACATACATATATGGTACATCCATCCATGCATACATCCTCTTCTTACATCCGCATCTTCCTGGTCTGGGTCTTGGTGGGCCTGGAGCCTACCCAGGATCACTGGGCGCAAGGCAGGAATAACCCCTGGACAGAACACCAGTCCATTACAGGGCACCACTGTAGGTGCACTGGACCTCAAACTAGGGATGCACCGATCCAATATTAGGATCGGGTATCAGCCCTGATATTAACAAAATTAGCTGGATCGGGTATCGGATGATTAGGCCGATCCATGAAACCGATCCTTTCAGTTTAATTTGGTGGTGCGAGACTGCACTAAATGTGCAAATGAATAAATGAAAATGGCAATTCAGTACATTCATATCTATGTGTATAATTTGTTATATTATATAAAGTAATGTTTAAGTCAATCCTGATGCCTTAAGTCTCTCCCACATGGTGAGATATATTATTTCAGCAATGGTATCGGACTGGTATCAGTTATCGGCTGATATGCAAAGTTTATGTATCGGTATCAGAACTGAAAAGGCTGGATCGGTGCATCCCTACCTCAAACATTGGACCCTCACTCACTCACACACTCGCTTTAGACTCACTGAGTGGTTAACTAATCTCCAAATACATTTATTTATGTGTTTTTGACACTGTATGACAAACTGTTATCTATGAAAACCGACAAATTATGGACATTCGCAATATGGCAAAGTGTTGGGACACCTGCTCATTCATTATTTCCTCTGAAATCAAGGGTATTATCAATAGATTATCCTTCTCTTGTTGGAGTAACTGTCTCCACTGCTTTCTACTAGATTGTGGAATTCTTACAAGTATTACAGTTTCACTGCTCCACAGCTCAATACCCCTTAAGTCCACACCTAGAATTAGGCGTGGTGCCAGTAGGTTCATGTGTATCTACTCCAGGGAGTCCTATTCTATTGGCAAGATACATGGTGTAACTGTTTTTTTTTTTCACATGTTCAGACCAGGAGACAACACCCCATGTTTGCTGTGAGATAGACAGAGCCCAGTCCAATCCAGCCTGCTTCTGCTTCAGAGTGCTTCATCTTCTGCTCTATACGAGCCCACTGCCCTCACTGGCCATGACACAGATGTGACACATGGAATCACATACACTGTTCAGACCACACGCACATACACACACACACACACACACACACACACACATCCAGACACAGGAAGCCATAGCGCAGACAGCCAGCAGCCGCATCATCATCATCATCACCAACACCACCCTCCCGTTGCCCCGGCTGCCGTTGCCATGGCAACCTGGCCATGATGTCCAACCCTTTGGAAGGAGGCAAAGGAGAAAAAATGGAGATACTCACTCAGACGCCGGGGCTTTCCTCCTCAGAGGTGTACCCATCATGGCAGCCTCTTCCCTCCTCTTGCCTTTCCCCTCTTTTTTTTCCTCTCTCTCTCTTTCTCTCTCTTGATGCGGTGTGCTGTCTGCCACGCTGTTGTCACCGTCTCCTTCACCTTGTGGAACCGAAGGTAGGGTCCTTTCCTGCAGAATCAGTGAGATGCTGGGTGGCAGCGAGCAGAAAGCATGTCCTCCGACTCGCCTGCAGGAGGACAGAAAGAGAGAGAGAGAGAGAGAGAGAGAGAGAGAGAGAGAGAGAGAGAGAGATGAAGGAGGGAGGAGTCTACATTTATTACTACAGGCAAAAGCTAACCTTGACCATCCCATACACCAGAGACTGATGATGAATTTCCAGAAGTTTCTTTTATTTAATGGATGAAGTTTACAGTAAATAAATCACCAGCTGAATCAAGCATCTTCACCTCTGCAGATTATGAATCACAGGTGACAGGTAGAAGCCAAGAGTGTCATAAAACCCGGTTTAGGTAGCGAGACATGTTACACACATGCTAGTGGAGCTGCACTTAACAAACTGAAAAATGCAAAAGATTTCTCTGGCAAATAAACCACAGCTGATGTTCAGCACTAAAAATAGCCTCTGACACAGCTGTAACATATTACATTTACATATATATATATATATATATATATATATATATATATATATATATATATATTTCAGGAACAGGATCAGTGTTTGTATTGACCCTGCATGGTTTATACCCAGAGTCTGCTTAGATAGCTAACTCTACTAGATGTCTGAACTTAGTAACGTGGCAGTAATTAGAACTGCAACTGACATTTGGTACATTTTACCTAGTGTGGGAACATGAGCTGTGATCACATTCACAAATATTAGCTTGAACGTCACAGTAAGAACATTTACTGGGTTACTGAGCAGCAGTAACCCATTTGAGTTTTACTTCGAATGAAATGTCTTGCCCACCAGCAGGATCAGAGATTTTGATCAGCCCCCGAGTGTGTATGCATGTTCGTGCCTATGGTCAGGCCCTGTAGGTAAACAATAAGGTGACCGTACGTCCTCTTTTCCCAGACATTTCCTCTTTTTGGGATGTAAAAAATGCACCTGGCCAGGATTGGTCTACATGTACCTGCATCTACAGCAACCATTTTTCAAGCTGCTAAAGTCCTGCCTTTTTACCGCCACTAATGGCCTACATGTACCTGCATCTTTATTAATCACCCCTAAACAGCTTTTGTTTTTTATTCTTTAATTTTGTAATTATTTATTGGAATTTACCCCAATTGTCTCCCCAGTTTCTTGACTGTCAATTGTCACCCGCCAGCTAAAACACTAGCCTTTATCACACATTATCACCAGGACAGGGAGAATAGGAATGGCTAGCATAGTGTTGAGTGATGTAAGGAAGGAAAAATATCCTACCCATCCAGAATGAGCCCGATTGTTATGTCTTGCGCTCCCTGGCACAGACAGATGCTGCCAAACCGGGGATCGATTTTGCATTTTTCTGATATAGCTTAAATTAAAATTAGCATGGATTTCCTATCCTGTCACATCAGGATGGATTTTACAATGCAGCACGGTATCAGGGAGGCTCTTTGAGATAGCTGAGCATTTTCTGATGATGAGAGGTGGAGGTGATCTTATAGGGTAGGTGAAATATATAATATTATTTTTACTTATTAATATTAATTATATAATTGTGTTTAATATGACCACGGATATAAGCAATTAAGGTATAAAATATGTATTTTAGGTTCAAAAGCTTTAACTGCTTTTTATCCCTTTGTAGGCGTGCAGTTTGTACAGTCCCACTTAGTCACTAGTTAGCTAATCTGTTTAGCCTATAGCCCTAGTTCAACACTCTGAATAATTATAGATGAATATGGCATAATATTAATAAATGAATAATAAGGCTATGATACAATAAGAGTTAATAATCCTTTTGAACCTACAAGGTGATTAACTCTTCTGGATGGAACAGTTTGCATATTTTGTTGCTTAAAACTTTGATCTGAGGGGCTGAAAGGGTGAGGTCATCATATGAGGTCAGTGTGTGAGGTGCCGGCATTCGTTTCCAAGCCCAGTTGTTTAGAAATCACTTCCAATTAAACTCTCTAAGGGCGTGCCGAGAAACAAAACAGCTATCTGGTAATGCTAACAGGCTGCAGCTCTCAATGTCCATTTTTACAACAATGCGTTCTGGTCATTCCGCGGCAAGATGCCATTTTTGTCCAGAACACTCAGTGCTTTCTATCACAGGCTGGAATGCTCTTCAGACCGTGTTATATTAATTCACTTAATAATGAACTTATTTTTGAGGGAGCAGTTGGGCATCTCTTGCTGTGCGGCTTATTTTTATTTTTAAAGCACTCATTGGCCACTTATTCCACCATGTATCACAAGAATGCTTACAGAAATCATAAATGACCAGACTCAGTACAGTGATTGGTTCACCTTTTAGGTACTAATTGTTTTTTATCTGGGAAAATCAGTCTTTAGCTACAGTGCAGCAGCGAGCTGGGATTTACTACAGGAAACTCTAAGCTCAGCCCACTGGTGTCACTCAATCATTTCAAACTCTTAGTCTCCAACCACCTCCACTCTGCCTGTAACCTAACTGTTTTATTTGATTATAATTCAAATTCGATATGATTTCGGTCTACCCTGTTTAACTTTTTTTTTATTTTTTAGTTGCTGCTTTACTATAATTTTTTGTTTTATGTTTTCATTCATTTATTTATTTATTTATTCTTTCCCTATGTTTTTGCTCTTTGAGTTTTTATCATTGTATTACTTTTTATGGTTTCTACTCTTAGTTTTAACTATTATAATTTTTCTTCATTTTTAATCTATATTTTATGTATTGACACTGTAAATGAGGGCCGTCCTCAATGTACTTTAAATAAAGGTCAATTTAAATGGAATTGTGACACAAATCCAAATATAAGAGTGTGCCTTGAATTTCTCACTATGATTAAACTCTGTATTAAATTATTCACTGCAGAATTTCTGAAATCTCAAATTTTGCTTCAATTCCCAAATTCAATTAATGTTTTTTTTTTTTCGCACATTGTCCCTGGAGACCCCACAGGCATCTGAGGTCGAGAGCTCAAAAGAAAAGAGTTGCTCCCTGTTGGTGAGCAGAAGGGGCTTTTCTCTCCTCCTCACCACTCAGGGTGGTGCTAGCCAACATGGCCAACTGTTAGCTGATGCAACTGCATGAGTATGTCATCTGCATTCAGGTGTCCAATGGCATTGCGTCAGCATTGGCACTTCACATGACTCAGAGTTAGAATGCTAGCCTTCACCCTCCCAGCTCTAGTAACATTTTGTTAATGGGAGACTAGCAGGTGGCTACTGACAATAGCAGGTTTTCCATCCACCAAGTTTTCAGGAACTTTTAAATCACGTAATAAAACAAATCTCAAAAAAGAAAAGAAAAGCCAAAATATCACCAAAAGATTTTTTACGCTAAGACAAGGTGGAAAAGGGTTTTTTGAAGAACGGATGGCGTGTGAAGTCATAAGTCACATGATACTTTTTTCAGTTGGCATGAGTGGCCTGTAAATGGCCCTTATAAAGTGCACAATCCAAAAGTTGGTCTGAAAAATGGCTCTGCACTGCTCTCCCAGAACTGTCTGATGTGTTTGCGCTCCCAGATGTAAGGTTCACTTGGTCAGGGTGGCACTAAGTTCTCAGCCCTCATTAGGTGGTCCACTGCTCAACTCTCAACTGCAAACACCACAGGCATTACATATATTACATATATAAGATGCTGCTGCTAAAAGGAAAGGCCGGGTAAAATCTCTCCATTCTGCTTGTTTCGATGCCACTCCTGATCACGGTAGCCTTCGCCACCTAAAGTTTCTTCATATAACTGTAGTGATTGGAAATACCACGTATTTAGCATGTATTTCTTCTGAAATTTTTGCAAAAGGTTTGAATGGAAACCTGGCTAATGACGGAACTGGCGTAAAATAATAAAAACAATATTAATACTTCACAATGTATAGATTTTTACACTCCTACAAACAACTAACAGCAAGACTACTGCACTGGCCACTACTAATCCAATCACATTCAGTAGGAACACTTCATTAGAATGGACATTCACCCAAATGCAGGTCTGCCTGTCCTGCGTAAGGCTGTATAATAGGAGCACAAGCATGCTACAGGATTTCCCGCAGTGTCTCACAGTGCTGGTGATTTATTAGCATGCGTAGCAGCAGGAGTGAGTGTGTGAGTGTGTGTATTAGCATGCTGGCAGCTCGGTGCAGGTGGTGGAGGGCCAGCTGTCACCTGTCACCTCAACTGCCCAATCAGAGCACTGCATTCAGCCTCACAGCCTCTGAAATAATGCCAGGGGCAACAAGTTGCAGGACACTGGTGAAATAAACACGCCAGGCAGTTTGCAGGCAGGGGCTGTGGAGTGGGGTGAGGTGTGCGTACCCATGAGCCCAACCGTGGCTGGTTTCCTGTAATACTGAGACTTTATATGGATGGTTTGTTAGATTATTTGTTGACTGTATGAAATATGTTGTCAGTCCACGCTAGTATGTGTGTGACACTGTGGTTCATCTGCGCAATATTCAAATTATACTGTTCATATGTTCAATAATAATAGTACTCTAATTCAATTTAATATGTGTGCAATAACTCTATTGTCACACTTATGCCACTTATGCCACTATATTCATATAATTTAAATATATGCATATATTCTCTTTGTTTTAAATTTATTTATTTATTATTTATTTATTCTTACATGAACGGTTGCAGCTGTAACAAGTGCAATTTCCCTCCTGGGATCAATAAAGTATTTCTGATTCTGAGTCTGATTTTACTGACCCTTATTTTATGTCTGCTTAGTGTTAAATAAAGTGGTGTGAGGATCAGTCAACATGCTGACCTCACCAAAGCCCAAGAACACAGTTCCACTGCTCCACAGCTCAGTTCTAGGGGGCTTTATACACCTCTAGCCCACACCTGGCATTAGACAATGTGCCAATAGGTTCATGGCTACCTGCTCCAGAGAGCCCAAGCTCCAGTAGATGGCTAGTTCTATAGCTGTTCACCTAGCATTCAGTCCTGTGCTGTATATGTGTGAGTGCCGATTTCCAAGCTGCTTCCACAACATCTCTGGGAACAAAGCTGGTTGATGGCTTAGCTGGTCTACAAGCATGATCAACCTGACCAAGCTAGACCTAGCATGTGTGCTCACTGTCACTGTGTGTGTTGGATCACTAGTGTGTATGTGTGTGAGTGTGTGTTCACTGTACGGATGGGTTAAAGGCCAAATTCCATCTGTGTCCAGCACTAATGGTCAATATGGTTGTCTTGTCTTATAACTATGCTGGTCAGCCAGCATAACCAACATTGACCAGCATAGTGTATGTTGCTTTTGATTTTATGCTGGTCATGCTGGTTAACCAATGTGATCATGCTGACCACACTGGTCGACCAGCATGACCAGCATAAAATCAAAGCAACATACACTATGCTGGTTAAAAGCTGGTTAACTAGTTAGCCTCCTGGTTACTGGACTGGCTTGAACTACCGAAACCACCTTTCAACTTGAACTGGGTTTTTCAGCAGTGGTCCCTTCATTCATATACTGCATATTTTGTGAAAACAAAAAAAAAACATATTTGCATAATATTAGCAACACCATTACCCCACAAGTAATCAGTCAGCTATGATGTGTCTGGGGCCTGAAGTGGGCTTCATTAATTCAGCGTTGGACCTGCAAGGCTACCAGGTTAGCACTATGCAAACTGCACAAGTCCTTACGCCACATGCTAATCATATTTATATTATAATAATTTTCTAACATTAGCTACACTATATGTCCAAATTGTTGACACCCCATCTAATTAATGCATTTACTGATTGTCCCTGTAGAGAAGTACATCAATAGAATAGAACTCTCTGGAGCAGATAACCATGAACCTATTGGCGCAATGCTGCCCAATGCCAGGCTTGAGTTAAAAGGCTATAAAGCCCCTCAGCATTGAGCTGTGGAGCAGGGGAACTGTGTTCTATTACAGATGTGGGCCAATGTAGTGTTAGGAGTCTTGGCCAAGGACTCTTATTGATGTAACGCAGCACAGTCACCCAGACCGGGATTTGAACCCTGGTCTCCCACATGGTGTGGTAGCTCAGTGGCAGGTAGTGGTGTTATCTGTTGCAATATCTTCACTATTGTTCTTGTTGCTGAATGCAATCAAATTCTTACAATCAATGCTCCACGATCTAGGCCTTCCTAGAGACAGTTACTCCAACAAACATAGAATAAGAAGTTTTTTTCAATGCTCTTGATTTTAAAAGAAACAATGAATAAGCAGGCGTCCCAATACTTTTTTTTTTTCATTAAGTAGTTTATGTTGCTCCAGTCAGACACCCAACATGTCCTTGGCTGATTGACTGTGTTTGGGATTAAGGAAATATGTAAATTGGGTGCTGAACTATTGCTTTTTGAGCGTGTTTCCCCAGTCTATTACTGTCTGTAGCAAATTACTTTCTGTAGCAAAGCGTAGGTCATTTAGTAATTACTTCAGACACCTGCCGCACATTTCACTACTCTTAAGGGACAAATCCAAGGTCACATTTAGCTTGAGTGCTGAGGCATTATGCATGCCTGTGTGTCTCACATTTGGATGTTCGAGATTATGGTAGCATTCTGGCGGAACGTTATCACTGCCTGGAATTCCAGCAAGGCTTTTTTAAGGCGTCTACTCTTCCTTAATCTTCCTTTAGGTGTTGTATTTTTAAGAGAGCCTCAGCATCTGGAACTCATCACTGGTGGTTTTAAAAAGCATTATGAGCCACGGAAAGCAGCTGGTTTCAATGAATGCATCTGTAAATAAGTTCATAATAAATTAATAGATACATTTACTACATGCAGTGTGTGTCCAAAAATGTTTCCAGCAGTCTAGAGCAGTAATTCTCAAACTGGTCCACAGGAACCTCTAGGCAGAGCCCAGTTTTGCTCTTACGCATTGCAAGTTGGGTTGGAGGAAAATATGATTGTTGATTACCTACACCTAAACTGTAATCTTAGCCTAACCCTAAACTACACCTTAATCTACACCTAAAGCCTTATTTTAACCTAACCCTAAACAATGCCTTAATCTACACCTAAACCCTTTTCTTAACCTAACCCTAATCTACACCTTAATCTACACCTAAACCCTTATTTTAACCTAACCCTAAACAACAGCTTAATCTACACCTAAACCCTTTTCTTAACCTAACCCTAATCTACACCTTAATCTACACCTAAACCCTTTTCTTAACCTAAACCTAAACTACACCTTAATCTACACCTAAACCCTTATTTTAACCTAACCCTAAACAACGCCTTTATCTACAACTAAACCCTTATTTTAACCTAACCCTAAACAACACCTTAATCTACACCTAAACCCTTATTTTAACCTAACCCTAAACTACACCTTAATCTACACCTAAACCCTTTTCTTAACCTAAACCTAAACAACGCCTTAATCTACACCTAAACCCTTCTCTTAACCTAACCCTAATCTACACCTTAATCTACACCTAAACCCTTTTCTTAACCTAAACCTAAACTACACCTTAATCTACAACTGAACCTGATCTTAACCTGTTTTTGGACTTGAACAGTTGTCCTATATGAACTTTCCATGTGGGATCAGGGTGAATCATCCAACATCACTACCTGACCTCACTCTTACGGATGAATACAATCAAATCCTCACAGAGAGGTTAGTGTAAAGCCTTCCCAGAGGAGAAGAGGCTGTTAGGGCAGAAATGCCTTTGATTCCATCAGTGTATTGGTGTCGGTCCATCAATACTTCCTTGGGGTAAAATAATACAAGGCATGCTTTGTGAAACACGGGTCTTCCAGTATGTCATGACCTACAGAGCCTAATACTCTGCATGCAACCGTCAATTACCTTTATGACTTTTATGATTTCCAGTTATTAAATGATGCCAGATCAACAGAATCAGGCTCAGATCATACGACCCAGGCCAGATGCGTTTCCCTGAAAACAAGCAAGGTAAGGCTAATTATAAAGACGGGAGTCTGGTGGGGGGCTGATAATATCAGGATTATTTGTATGTCATCCTCAAAGGACGTACAGAACTGGGCAAGTCTTATCTTAAGCAAACGTTTTAAAGCTACTGCTTAAACTTAAACTAAGTGTGTTGTGTTTCTAAACCATAAAGCATTACAATACTTTCAAACAAACATTAATGCAGTAAAAAAGAACACGATTTTTATTGTATTATTTACTTATTATTTTTATTGTATTTAGTTACTGTGTAAAAACTGTAACAAAGTTTGGGAGAAGGACCACGCCCAAACTCCTCCTCTCCATTACTACACACTGTAAAACTGCTCCTAAAGAAAATTCACACCCCACCACCACCCCTGCTCCTCCTGATGGTCTGGCTTCAGGTCATATCAGCTCGAAGCTCCCCAGAACTTCAGCCCAAATTTCTCAAGTTACCCTGCTTTGACCCTGATTGTAGTCTGCACTTCGCAAATTGTGAGCTAGTCAGAAGAAGTGGTCATCAGTAGTTTGACTGACAACCGCTAAAAAGTATTAAATACACAGTATTTATCCTACCACCCACCTCGCACCTGCCCACTTTCGCGTCATCATTGAGCTCACTGGCACAGGCAAAGCCACAGTCACGAGTGTAGCAACAGGCTTCCCACTGTCTAATTTTCTGCAAATTTTCTTATTTAATTTCTAATCTGACCTTATTGTCCACCTAGTTCGGAAGCACAATGACCCAATCTGTGTTCATGTGAACTCCACTTATGGTGAACTCTAGCACGTCTCCTCAGACACATGAGAAGCCAGCCACCGCCTCGTTTCACACTCCACAGCGCAGATACAACAGTTTACAGACGCCTGGGCTGACTAACATCACACTAGGAGTGATGTGGTCTATTAAATGCAGCTAAACTGAATTTAAATGATATTGACATTGATGTTGCATGTAGCCTCACACCCAACCCTAACCCTTACTCTTACCCTTTCACAGTTAAGTGGAGGGTTAGATTTAAGGTTTAGGTTAAGGTTAGGGTTAGGTTTTAGCGTTGATTCAAGGGTAAGGTTGAGGTTAGGTTTAGAGTTAGATTTAAGGTTTAGAGTTAGATTTAAGGTTTAGAGTTAGGGTTTAGGTTAAGGTAAGGGCTAGATTTAGGGTTACATTTAAGATTTAAGTTAAGGTAAGGCTTAGATTAAGAGTAAGATTTAAAATGTAGGTTAAGGTAAGGCTTAGATTTAGGGTTAGATTTAAGGTTTAGGTTAAGGTAAGGCTTAGATTAAGAGTTAGATTTAAGGTTTAGGTTAAGGTAAGGCTTAGATTTAGGGTTAGATTTAAGATTTAAGTTAAGGTAAGGCTTAGATTAAGAGGTAGATTTAAAGTTTAGGTTAAGGTAAGGCTTAGATTTAGGGTTAGATTGAAGATTAAGGTTAAGGTAAGGCTTAGATTAAGAGTTGGATTTAAAATGTAGGTTAAAGTAAGGCTTAGATTTAGGGTTAGATTTAAGGTTTAGGTTAAGGTAAGGCTTAGATTTAAAATTTAGGTTAAGGTAAGGCTTAGTTTTAGGGTTAGATTTAAGGTTTAGGTTTAGGTAAGGCTTAGATTAAGAGTTAGATTTAAAATTTAGGTTAAGGTAAGGCTTAGATTAAGAGTTAGATTAAGGTTAAGGTAAACTTAGATTAAGGGTTAGATTTAAGATTAAGGTTAAGGTAAGGCTTAGATTTGGGGTTAGATTTAAGATTAAGGTTAAGGTAAGGCTTAGATTTAGGGTTAGATTTAAGATTAAGGTTAAGGTAAGGCTTAGATTAAGAGTTAGATTAAGGTTAAGGTAAACTTAGATTAAGGGTTAGATTTAAGATTAAGGTTAAGGTAAGGCTTAGATTTGGGGTTAGATTTAAGATTAAGGTTAAGGTAAGGCTTAGATTTGGGGTTAGATTTAAGATTAAGGTTAAGGTAAGGCTTAGATTTAGGGTTAGATTGAAGATTAAGGTTAAGGTAAGGCTTAGATTAAGAATTGGTTTTAAAATGTAGGTTAAAGTAAGACTTAGATTTAGGGTTAGATTTAAGGTTTAGGTTAAGGTAAGGCTTAGATTTAGGGTTAGATTTAAGGTTTAGGTAAGGCTTAGATTAAGAGTTAGATTAAGGTTAAGGTAAACTTAGATTAAGGGTTAGATTTAAGATTAAGGTTAAGGTAAGGCTTAGATTTAGGGTTAGATTTAAGATTAAGGTTAAGGTAAGGCTTAGATTTAGGGATAGATTTAACATTAAGGTTAAGGTAAGGCTTAGATTTAGGGTTAGACTTAAGTTTTGGGTTAGACTGAATAGAGAATCATTTACATTCAACTTAATACATATTCAGTCGAACGTTAGTTGAATGTCAGGTGAGCCTCTATAATGGACCTCCCAAGTAAAGTAATACTAATATTTCTAATAGTTTTTTGCTTCCAAATGTTCTATTTAATCACAGACTTTGTGCCCCACTCTAGTTGTGCTTTATTAAACACACCCCGCTACAGTTACCATATGAAGTCAAAAAATGCTGTGGGGAATTCCCTCATAATATTTAATCTGACTGGATGGAGAGGAGCGGCCAGCAAAGGAATCCTGATTAATCATGCACCTGAGAGGAGGAAGAGACAGCGAGATAAATAAGAGAGAGAGAGAGAGAGAGAGAGAGAGCAGCATACCACAGATATCTCAGCAGACGAGTGGACACAGCAAAGCTAGTCTAGAAGTAGCCGCTACTTACAAGTAGCTGCTGTCTCTGACGTCCCGAGTGCTACACGATCCTGTGCATTCCTAAAGGGCCTCACGTTGTCATGCAGGTCATCCGCACATAGTTTCCCCACAAAAAGAGAGGCAGCATGAGCAGTGTTCGTAACAAGGATCAGTTAACAGTATCATGGCCGTGTACATTACCTTTTACTATCAGCCAGCTGGATCCAGCTCTCAAGCGGCTGTTTTTTTTCCCCATCTCAAAAGACAAAGGCACTCACTTACTCGTAGCCCATACTGCACAGCATTCATTCCATGAGCAAACTGTAACGGAGGGTTGTAAGTGACAAGGCTAATGCAGGGCAAACAGATATCACTGTCTGATAAATACAATGTTAGCTTTGTTAGCTTGTCGTTCGGGAGTTCTCCTTCGGCTGTGGGACAGAAAAGAGAGCCTTTGATTTGTTTGGGCAGCGAGCGGATATCGTCCCTGCTGTCACCTCATCTGAGGCCGTGTTCAAGGTCACTTGAGGCCTGTTACAAAGTCCACAGGGAGATCAGTTCACAGCAGGGTGGTCACTGTTTAACAGGCCCTGAATCAACAAACAGTGGCTGTAGTTGTGAACAGCATTGTAAGTTATGTAAGTCCAACTAGTCCGACATGCTTCTTTTACTGACCAGGCCTCCAGCGACCTTGAACATGGCCTCAGATGAGGTGACAGCAGGGACGATATCCAATCGCCACCCGAAACAAGTCGCAAACCCTCATAAAGATACTTTTACAGTTATGCTTGAGGCTTCTACAAAATCACATTGGACGTATGACAGCAGATGCTTGGACTTGGGCTAATTTGTCGTCTCCATCTTGTGGACATGTATGTGAACTTGCGCCAGTACACACCTCTCTACACCAGAGGTTCCCAACCCTGGTCCTGGAGTAGAGAGTGGTCTGCACATTTCAGCGCTGCATCTGCTTACAGAAGACCTGATCCAGCAAGTTAACTTCTAGTCCTTCTAGTGTTTAAGTAGGTATGTTAAGTAGGCCAACTGCTTATTCAGTAAAGCACTGGGGCTTAAAATCCAGCAAAGTCAGCCCAGAGTCTAACCTAGAATCATCTAAAGCATAGTGTGATGCATCACTCATTGCCCTTCTGGTGCACTCATGATATACATTTAGACTAAAGGATGGTTTTGATCAATTATCCTCTGGGTTATGGGCCCAGCACATTTCCACTGCACCACTCTGACACACCACATGGGGCTTGAACCCCCAATCTGGCCAGTGCTTTAAGTACTAGTTTTTTGAGGCAGTAGGGTCAGCACAGGTTCATATTTCCACAAGAAGACCTCAATAGGGGTTTAGGACCATTGTCTATCCCCTTACTAACATTTACCAAAGACACAGAGAAGTTACAGCAATTTCTGACTGATGAATTAGACCATTTTGGCACATTTCTAAGACTACTGTGTGATCTGCTATGGCTATCAGCAGTGTCCGAATCTACTGTAGTTCCTGCTACTATTTTAAAACCACTGAGTTCAAGTCACCAGCAGAGGGCAGTGTTGTAGAAGATGAGCTGAAGGGTGGATCCAAGGCATGCCTGCTGAGAGTGCATTTGATAAGAGCCTGTCACAAGGCTTTAATATTCTCATGTCACCATATGTAGAAGAGAACTGTGGCCCAAATACAGAACACATAGACTAGGCTTCCAAGACAGGGATTAAGCCTAGTCAGGGACCACATGGCATTCTGAACGTCTGTTCCCGGATGAATTAAAAAATGTAGTTCAGGACTAGGCCTAATTTCTGTCCATGACACCAACTATTATATTATATAAGTGGTTAACCCCTTAAACTCCCCATGACCTGCCTACACATTCAATCTTTCATTCTTACACTACAAAAAAAGAAAGATTAGCATTAAGAAGAAGGAATTTACACACATACATTACTGTATTCCTCTTCATTCCTGCATGCAGAATTATATGATGGACCCCAAGAAGAAGAGTCCCACTATGAATTATTCAGTATTCCTTCTGAATTATTTAGTGTCTACTATGGGTTATTCAGTATCCACTTACAATTATTATTATTATTATTATTATTATTATTATTGTAGTTGTTGTTGTTGTTGTTTTATTTGATTTCTTATTATTATTTAGTCTCTACTATGGGTTATTCACTTACAATTATTATTATTATTATTATTATTATTATTATTATTATTAGTCTCTACTATGAATTATTCAGTAACCACTATGAATTATTTAGTATCTACAATTAATTATTCAGTATTCACTATAAGTTATTCAATATCTACTATAAATGATTCTGTATCCACTATGAATTTTTCAATACCCAGTATGAATTATTTACTATGAATCATTAAGACTCCACTATGAATTATTTAGCATCTACAATGAATTATTGAGTATCCACTAATATTCAGGATCTACTATTGATTGATGAGTATTTATTAAAAACTATTCTGTATCAACTATTTATTTCTGTAATTACTATAAACGTACATGTAATTTATGCTGTTGGAGGGTCCACATAACACCGGTGGGCTGAAACTTCTATTATCAGAGAATAGCCCCACCAGTTTGTACAGAAGTCGTTGTAGTTACTGAGTAATACACTTTAGTGTGTAGTAAAGCTTTGCAGTGTAAAAGGGGTTAAAGAGTTCTAATAAATAATTCTCATTTCACCCTGTGTTAGTTTGCTCCCCAACAGCCTCTTTCACCTCATTCCCACCAAAAACTCATCAATACTGCCTCAGTTGCACAGACAGGAAAACCTCCAGTAAATGTGAATGGAAATAGGCCAGCTCTCATGTCGGTGTGTGTGGAAACTGATTGCATGTGACACTTGTTCTTGCACCGTGCGGTGTGTGTGTCTCTGTGTGTGCTTGTGTGTGTGTGCATGGCGCTGGAGCTCAGAGAGCGCAGCCCGGCCTGCTGGAGTGGAAACTTCAGCTGTGTATTCGTGTGGATTTGGAAGGAAGCAAATGTGACAGTTGGCCCGAGGAGATGCGTCACACACTTTCAGCGGCGCACACAGGAATGCACGTGTTCCTTTCTCATTTTTTTAAAACTGTAATCCTCCTGAGAACCATACAATAATTACTCATTAAATGAAGCTTAATCACTTAAACAGGTCTCTAATATGACAAGAGGTTGACATTATGAGTGCGGTCTATGGTGGAGGACTGTATTTCTCCATTATGTTGATGGCATTGCATAATAGTATCATGTACAGACATTGCATTTGCCATGTACAGTGGGTCCTATATGCTAAAGGTTCCATAAAATGCACGGATGGAGTTTTTAAAGTCGTTCTTTGCTGTAGAAATAGTAAGGGTGTTACTTTTTGGGGATTAAAATGCTCAGGTAACATTTAACAAGCCAATTTACCACCCTGTTATTTTACCTCCGAATAAAACATGCTGATTTTCCTTAAAATAAAATAAGACACTCTGCTTCTAGCTGGCTGGTTTGTCACCATGATGGCCTACAGCAGCATAACATAGCATAGCCTAACCTAGTCTAGCCTAGAACATTTTTTGTAATTATTCTTATTCTGAGTCGTACAGTATAGTGTTGCTGTCCTCTTTAGGTCCTCTAAACGCATTGTGCGCTTAGCTAGCTGAAGAGATCGCACCTGATCAGCAGTTCTCACTTCTCTGGTCAAAATAGCATTAACATTAGCATTTTTGCCGTCCCCCTGTCTGCTGGCACAGTTTCTTTGACCTCCATGAGCTGAGACCTGTCCCTTCAACAATGAGGTACCTCAGGCTGTGGCGTGTGGTTTGCTGGTTAGTGTTTGTAGCCTTTTTAGCATCACTTTCATATTCTTGCAAAGCAGCATTTGCATTTGCATAGCTGGGTGTACATACATTTTGGTGGCATAAATAAAATAAATAAAGACGGTTACATAACAGTCTTACGTTTTTAGAATTGACCCATTTTACAGCTCGTTTTTACTTCCAAACACCAACGGTTGTCACATCTATTTACCCAACTCTCAATGTTCAGCAATGCCAAGGAAGGTCAGGTTTTTCACTGTAGGTCACCTTTAATGGTCACATATGTCTTAAACTGAACCTTGACGCTTGCTAACCAGTGAATCCATCGCTGTTTGGACGAATCCAGATTGGACGTTAGGCCCTTATGCTCCAGTTCTATTTCTCTCTTTGGTGCTGTGAAATATGCATGAGCATGTGGCTTAATAATTCATCACATTTAAATTGCTGGCTCTTTTGATTTCAGCAGCTACAGTTTGTTAAGTGGCTGTTGATCATTACCGTTCAACTCCAACATGTAGCTGTTTCAGCTGCGCTTCAGCGTCAGAGGCAGCTTTAACTTTGTAGTCCTTATACGGGCTGTCTGGCACACTGTGCTCACATTTTTCACTTCACCTCACCTCACTGTCATGCTGCTGAGGTATTCATCATCATCACTCGCTCTCTCTCTCTCTCTCTCTCTCTCTCTCTCTCTCTCTCTCTCACACACACACACCTCATCCTATCTCCCCACGTTTTATAGGTCTTATAGGTAAGTATCCACATGTAATTAAATGACCCATATGTATTGTTTATATCGTCATGCAAAAACCTTGAATCTCTACTTTTGCATTTTTTCACTTTTTGGCATGATGTGAATCTGGCAGTTGTTCTTTACACACTATAGTGTCAGTATTTCATGATAATTTATTTACACTGATGTCCTTTGAAAGTTAAAAAGACTTCATCCTTCTCTAAAGCAGCCATTTTTGGAGATATGATGTCTTTGCGTGACTGTGATGACATAGTGATGACATACACTATATGTCCAAATGTTTGTGGACATCCCTTCTAATGAATGCATTCAGCTACTTTAAGTTGCAGCCATTCCCGACACAGATGTGTCACTCACACACAAACATCTTGTCTAGTCCCTGTAAAGAAGTACTGCCAATAGAATAGGACTCTCTAAAGCAGATAAGCATGAACCTATTGGCACCATTGGCAACATGCCATTGCCAGGCGAGGGCTAGAGGGATATAAAGCTATATCCACTGCTAAATGGAACTGTGTTCTCTGGAATAATGGATGGTGATGAGGTGGGGTGGTGATCATCCAACATCCAACATGACCTGACTAATGTTCCTGTCGCCAAATGCAATCAAATCCTCACAGCAATGTTCCAAAATCCTAGTGGAATCCTACTGGAAATCCTTCCCTGGATAGTAGAGACCCAACAAAAGCAGGACCAACTATTTTTAATACACCTTGAATTTGAAAGAAACAATGAATGAGCAGGTGACCCAGCCACTGCCTCTTTTCAAACTGCCGTAAATGCTGCATTGCCAGGAAGCCTCTGAGGAAAGGACCGGGTCCCCAGCTCCACTGCACCAACATCGCTGAAGAGTGATAAGGGGAATGAGCGCCCATAAGCCCACCCGAGAGAGCTCAGCCTGTTGTGCACTCTCAGACTCTGGCTGCTGATGGCAAGGTGGCATTGGCTCATACTTCAAACATTAGGCCGCTAAGCCACTCAGAGCCCAGTATTTCTAACAATATATACTGTAACAATATGTCCTGCCTGTATTATATATGCCGTTGCTGTCATGCAAAAACCTCTTATTATGAATGGACCAATAGAAATGCTTCAAAATGTCTCAAATGTCTCTAAATTCTTTTACTTTGACCTTCATTGAAATGTCCAGGTTTTTTCCTTGCTATATTAGAGAGGTGTTTGTGTGAAGGCAATGATATAGAAGTATCTAAATATATATATATATATATATATATATATATATATATATATATATATATATATATATATATATAATGTCCCATATGCATTATATAATATTCTTAGAACCATAAGGATTTTTTTCATCTCATCCGACACACACACACACAAACACACACACACACACCCCTCTTGACTAAAAGCTGCAGCTGAAGCTGCTGCGCCTGAATAATTCAGCCAACATGACACAGAACTATAGTGAGTCTGAACCCCCTGATGAGCAGCGCTCCTTGAAGTGGCTAACTTTGATATTGGTGGAAAGTCACCTGGAACAGCAGCAAATAGGTTTTGATCCTCAACTCGCAGTCAGTGGGGCTCTGTCTTCATCATCGGCTGTCTTCTGGATGAGCACAGCCATGATATAAGAGAAGCTAACAGGTGTATTTTGTATAGAAATCACTTCTCTTTCCATGCTTCTCTTTCCATGTTTTACTAACAGTATGTGGCTAGAAAAGGACATACAGTATAATGTGGATTTTATAGGCAGATATTTTCCTGGTATTCTGGTCCAGATTACTACACAGATTTATTTGGGGGCTACAATAAACCAGAGAAGTTAGTTAATGTGTATGTGACACACCATATGTACACTGGCTTGCTGTAGGATTGCATTATTACTGTACTGAGCAGCTAGTACTACTGAAACAGACCCACAAAGACATGTTTAAAGAGATTTAATGATACATCTGTCCACTGTTCCCATGCATGTCCATAATGATACTGAATTTTCCAGCTTAATTCAAGCAGAAGTCATATGGCCACTAAAAGCACAGATTGTCTGAAGAACTGTGGGAAATGAAGTCCAGGGCTGGATGTGAGCTGAAATTTGTATCATGGTACTTTCCAATTTTAGCACAATAACATTACATCACTCAGAACTACTATTACCACTAGTACTACATCATGGGTAGCAACAGTGTCATGTTAGAAGTATTTTCAGAGGCATGAAGGTTATAAATGTTGAAGTGCATATGTAAAGAATTCAGTTTCATTAGTTACATTAGCAGTAATGGCTTTAATAAGAGTGCATTCAGGCTTGAGTCTTATCAGTGGATGAGTGGAGCAAACTGGTGGGGTTTTCTGGCTTGACCAAAGGGGCTAAATAATGGTGGAGTTGGTTTGGAGAGCAAGCAGAGGCAGTGACACCCAGTCAACGATGACTGTACACCAGCATCAACCCAGGCAGGACTACAGTTGGGCTTGGCAGCAAGCAAACGTGTTAGATTATGTGAGGTGACTACACACAATATGCCACCCAGGGGCTTGTTCAGTCTATTGCCATTTCAAGGCTTGGCTACTGTATGGTACTATGTGTACCATCAGGCCATTGCAACTGACCCAGAATGCAGCAGCATGTCTTGTCTTGAATGTTCCTAATTCAACCAGGTAACTCCTCTGCTGTGCTCTCTTCACTAGCTTCCTGTGGCTAGATTTAAAAAAAAGCCTCCTAATCCTTGATGACAATGGTCAAAACCAGATCCGAACCAAGAGCCTTTCGAGGTTCACGTTTGGCTCGGCTTAACCCAACATCCTTCAAAATGCATGGAAGATGCAGACTGAAGACCATCTCCTTAAAAAGTTTTGAAATTAGCACTTCTCACATCTATTAAAGAATTATGGTTGTACTTCTCTCTTACGTAATTTGACATTCAGGCGATTCAGTGTAGTATGTAAGTATTGTGTATCTGGGTATCCATGCTGACTTTTGCAGTTGGCAGCATCTAAGCTTGAGGTATCATTTGGATTCTAGCCCATACAAACTAAGTAAAGTCAAATTTAGCCAATTCTACAAGCCTCCATCATTTTATTAAAAAATATATATACCACTTCTGTGCAACCATTTTTTTATGGTTCTTTCATGCAGCCTTTCTTCCAGTGCAATTTTACCTCCCCACTAATCCTCAATTGTAGTTTATGCTCTTCCACAAAGAAGCTGCATACAAATCCACAAATCAAACAACGCAATGGATTATGGATATTCCATGCATGCATTGTGGGATTGTTGTTGTGTGCTGAAAATTCAGCACCACGTTTTCAGACATCACTACAAAGTGTTGGAAATCTGAAGTAGTGCACTGTGTAGTAAAATACAGTGCTATTCTCTCTTTTAAAACATCATAGAGTTTGAATCCCGAGTCTTGCCACTTTGCCATCAGCATCTGGAGTCCGAGAGAGCATAATTGGCCATGCTCTGTCCGGGTGGGTAGATGGTGGGTAGACTCTCTCCCCTCCCCACTCTTAAGTGATGTTGGCCGGCACTGGCGGCACTGTTAGCTGGAGCAGTGGAGCTGGGGACCCCTTTTTTTCAACATCGGCAGCAGTTCTAAAAGAGCCGGTGGCTGGATTTGCATGTATAGAAGGAGATGTGTGTCCAGTCCAACTAATGTTGGGAGCATTGGGAGCTAATGCTAGGGGGAGCTATGCAATTGCGTTAATTGGCAGAACCAAATTTGGAGACAAAGAGAAAAATTTAACAAGCAAATTATTTAATAATAAATAAATGTTGTAGAGCACTGTAGACATTACTGCATGCTTGTTGAGTTTATAAGAAATATTCAAACCATTGAAGATCATGTCTTGAGCATCATTTTTCATGTTTTAGTCAATACCAGTAAGCCTTCCATCCCTACTTCCAGTCAGGCTCCACTGTTTGATCCAGAATCCAGGAGCATGTTTGCTGTTTTCTACCTGTGGATGTAGTTTAACAGAGCGCTCGGCTATTGAGTTTGAACTACTAATAAAAATAGAAAAGGAGACGTGAAAGCACAAAAGGTAGGATTTGTAGGATCCAGTGAATGTCATACTGCAGGCCTGCTCTAATAAATGAATAATGGGGAAATAAATGAATGACTCTGCCTATCTTTGATTGACAGGTCATGCTACCTCCCAGTGATATTATGGTCATAATTCATTAGTCACTGCCTATCCCATTAATTACTTGTCAGATAGGGAAGAATGAGTTTATGGAGGTGTTTAGCTTGGAGTCATTTTCATTAGCAGGTGCTTTGGGGAAAGTGCTGTGATCTGGCTTACTATGCTGCTGCCCCAGTCAGCAGGATTATGCACGTCTAGATTTGGATGTCAAACTGGTCCCAGCATGAGCTGTGGCAGAAGAACAGGCATACTGAAGTCCCTGAGGGTCACAGAGCCTGGGGGCGTTTGTTTTGATCATGCGCTGTACCACATTAAGCTAATTAACTAATGATCAACTACTGTACTGAATACAGTGCAAAGCGGCTACAAACATATGTCAAGGCCCAGCTGTACAGGGTACACAGGCACTGTAGAAAAACACTGTATTCACTGGGTTGAAACACAGTATAGATTTATGACGTTCAGACTCTTTTACTTGAAATGATTAAATGTTTTCTGTATCAAGAAAGTATTCCAATCAAGACGATTGAATGGTTTATTGAAGGGTTTTGGACTGTTAGCCTGCCGTCTTTAAGACTATCATGACATCTAGCCTCACCATATTGTCCTATCTAGGTATTTATTAATTGCTGTGGGTGGACCAATGGACATTTACTGACTAATGGAGTGAAAGCTGGGGCAGTAAACTGCTCTTATTAGCACTGTTTAAGACTAGATAAAAAATATATATTTACATTTCCATGCAATTATAATGAGAGTCCACTACATGGACATACCATCAACCTTAAACACAAAACCCAGTGCTATAAGTAAAACAGAAAAACCTGGCAATCCTGTGTCATGCTGCTTTGCCATCAGCAGTCGGAGCCCAAGAGAGCACAATTGGCCATTCAAGGATTTAAGGATTCAGGGAGACTTTATTGTCATTCGCATCACATGTGGTACATGGGGTGGAACGGAATTGAGATCTCAAGGTCCCAGTTACACCAAAAGAGCAATTATGAATAAATAAAATAATAATAATAAATAATAAATGCTCTCTCTGGGTGAGTAGATGGCTCTCTCTCCTCTCATCACTGCCTTCGTGATGCTGGCTGGCACAGGCGTCTGTTGACTGATGTGTCAAAGCTAGGCGGTGCATCAGGGGAGGCATATGCTTGTCCTTACCCTCCTAGAGTTGGGAGCACGGGGTTGGGTGTTGGGTTTAGTGGCTGGGGTGCCTAGAGTCTGGATAATTGGCTCAGGTAACAGTTCTGACCCCCATCCCAGTAACAAAAGCTTGAGTGTAAACTGAGGTTAAATGCAACAGCTATGGAAAAATATAAAAGCAAGGCTGAAAATGCTAAAAGCTAATGCCAAGCGGACAGAAGAAGAAATTGAGGGCTAAAAGCTAACACTAGGTCCAGAGAATCTTAGCCTGCGGACCCTTCTCTTACATCATTAACATCATTAATGCAGCTTTAAGTGGCGTAAATACATATCCGCTCATTGACAGCTATACACATGCATTTGTTGACAAGCTCAGAGATACAGAACTGACATCAGACAGGGATTACGATTAAAAAAGAGGTCTTTTTTAACCCATTTGGCAGAAACACGTTCCTAAGTTGGATTTTTCAAAAATGCAACATGACAGCTTAAGTGATTTTCTCCACTTTTTTGTAGCTTCAGAATCCTTCACAGACTGTACCAACATGCAGTCATCCTCAACAAACTGCTTAAGGGAGTTCCACAGAGCCCAGATAATGACAGAGAAGAATAGCCCCCCTCCACATTCGCTCTGGCAGACAGAGAGAGAGAGACCCCCATACTTGGGGGGAGAAAATCCCTGTTTGGCCTTGTGTGTTAATTGCTTTGTTGGGGGATGAAACAGCTGTGTTGTGTGTGAGCAGGAGAACAAGGCTAGGCCCCAAGAGACGCCAATGTCAGCACAGTGGATCCCGTTGCTATGGTGACAAAGATGGTGGTGGTGGTGGGGGGGGTCAGTAAAGGAATTGCCATTACAAAAAGAGGGTGTGTGCACATGGCTTCACACCAAATGCCTTCAGAGACGCAGACGGACTGCACGTGCATACTCAAACACACACACACACACACACACACACACACACACACAGTCGCACACACCGCAATAAGAACTGCAACCCAAGGCCCACTGTATGATTGGAAAAGTGACTCTTCACTCAGCTTCGTTTTAATGGAAATGACTGGGTATTTATTAAAGTGCTCAATTGATTTGACTTTTGAACCAGGCAGTTCAGCATACATTATCCAAGCCTGCTGTAAAGCATCAATATTCAAATCAATCGATGCCTCATGGCGCTCTCACACAGACTAGTTCAGCAGATTCTTCAGCTGTATTCTTTGTACGGCTTTTAATTTATGAGCTTTTACAGTCTAGAAAGTTACATTTTCACATTTCCATATTATATTTGTATTTTTACAATGTGTCAATCATTGTTTATATATTTTGAGGGACAAAAATAATTCAGAAAAACCCAAACAAAGTATTGTAACTGCAAAATAGAAACTTTACAGAAAAACTTTATTAAATTTGAGAAAAATAAAAATAATATAAATTCTGGGCTTTTCGCCAATATAATAATATTCACTTAAAGTGTTAAAGCCATCAAAGCCATCATCAGCTGGAGCCAGAGAGAGCACAACTGGCCTTGCTCTCTCTGGGTGGGTAGATGGCTTGCTCTCTCTCCCCACATCACTTCTGTGAGATGCTGGCCTGCTACATCGGTAGCAGTTCAAATAGAGGCGGTAGCTGATTGCACATGTGTCAGTCCTCACCCACTCAAAGTCGGGAGCTTTACATGTAATAGGGGAGAGTACGAATGAGTGGGTTGGGTCATTGGCTAATCTAAAACTGGGGAGGGAACTCAGGTATAATAATTTTCAGCAACAACAACAATATACAAATTGTGTTGCTAAAAAAATCCTGTAACACTCTAGAAGTCAAACAACACTGTTGGCTGATTATTTTAAGTGTTGATCGTTTTGTTAAATATTTGATTAGATTTTTTGGGTGTTTGTTTTTACACACAAAACTATAAAAGTTCCTAAATCGTTCTTGACTTGGATGTACAGTGGGAAAAAATGACCTTATGTAAAGGTTCCTGAATGGTTCTTTAAACTCAAAATACACCCAAATAAGGCATTGATAGTTTTGGGCTTGCCCTCATGTACAGCTGTGCACATGCATTGGTTGACAAGCTGAAATATACAGTACAGAAAGAGCCATGCAGTAAAGAGTAAAGGTTCGATTATACACCCTTTACGTATGAAAACCCATATACTTCCCATGCCCACATGGTTGTTAAGCGATACATCCACTAGAGGGCAGGTCTGAGTTAAAAATCTCTGATGTCAAACATGGCGGTGGTGGAGGAGGTCGTGGAGGTGTAATTACAATTATACCATACATTTTCTTTGTCATGTCCATATGGCGGTGGTTGTGTCCCATGATTTCCAGTAGTACAGTTCCATCTGTATACGTACGCTTTTAGGGAATGTGCACCAATACGGACGAGATGAATGTAGAGTATGGACTGAAGGCCCCCTCCATATCCGTATTGCTTCCTCTGACAACATCCATCTTTTTGCAGCCTCTGCCATGATGTCTGCTCTGGGAATACCATGCTAGCTTAGCCAGACGCCATTCTCCCTAGTCAGAGGAGCACCAGAGGGATTCGGAAGCTGTTATTTTAAGGTAAATTCGCTACATAATATTCTTTTAGGAGTGTATTTCCTCAACAGGGCCTTTAACCTTTTAAACTCTCTGACCTAACTATGGCGTATTGTTCAGCACGTATGTAGAAAGTAATGAAAACTGTCTGCATTACATTAAAATTATTGGAGTGAGAAAAGGAGGCCATTTAAGGGGTCAAGGTTTTAGCCATTATAGTGTTATGAAGTATTATATTTCTGTTGTATTTCATATATTCTTATCATTATTGTTAAAATGCATGGAGACAATTAATATAACTGCTGCTAATTTCATGTTTATATGTAATATTTGACATCGTCTGAGAATAAGATGTCTTTAGCTGCTGTACGCAGACACGTCTCGGCGGCTTTCGCTTTCTGCCACCGACCCTATACATGTCTCCTCAGACACGCAGAGAAAATTAGCATTGATTTCCTCGCAGCTCTGATCAATGAGATACACCCCTGAATGATCCACTGCCTTTGCCTTTAAGTGCTTTCCAGAGGGCCTCTCCTGGGTGCTTTGTACATGCCCCCCTCCACCAGTTTCTATTTAGGTCTAGCCTAACCAAATAAATCTTACACATTTACTATATAGACGGAGTAGGCCATCAAAGAGGCGGGTACTAAAGGGGAGCTGGTGGAAAGTTTCCCAGGCTCTACTCTCTCAATGGCCTACTTGTCCTCTCTTAAGAAAGAATTTCAAATCGCTTTCCTCCATACAGCCCTCCTGCCTGAGCACCCTGCCCGCAAATCACATGCCATCATGAATATGCATGAGGGCCGCTGTTTCCAATACACGTCCTTCTGATTTAGTAAGAAGGCGAAATGGCTTGAATGCCGGCCTAGTCTTTATATTATATGACTCTGGGTGGTTCAGTCAGGAAGGCTGTGCAGATCAAATTTAATAGCAGCTTGCAGACGTCGTTCTACTTAAGTAAATATATGTTTGATTTAATGCACAATTTTGCAATATACAAAAAATAATTTAAAGAAATATTAATTTAGTGGTGGCATCAGCACATGTGTATTAGGTGGAGCCTGGACCTCATCAGCGTTTACACTGATATCCAGCCACTCTTTAGCTCCCTGTAACTCCACCCAATCTCCTCAACTCCCAATTACTTCACTCTATCTCTTCCAAGTCCCATTACTCCACCCCATTTCCTCAACTCCCAATTACGTCACTCCATCTCTTCCAAGTCCCATTACTCCACCCCATTTCCTCAACTCCCATTTACTTCACTCTATCTCTTCCAAGTCCCATTACTCCACCCCATTTCCTCAACTCCCATTTACTTCACTCCATCTCTTAAAAATCCCATTACTCCACCCCATTTCCTCAACTCCCAATTACTTCACTCCATCTCTTCCAAGTCCCATTACTCCACCCCATTTCCTCAACTCCCAATTACTTCACTCCATCTCTTCCAAGTCCCATTACTCCACCCCATTTCCTCAACTCCCAATTACTTCACTCCATCTCTTCCAAGTCCCATTACTCCACCCCATGTCCTCAACTCCCATTTACTTCACTCCATCTCTTCAATGTCCCTTCACTCCACCCTATTTCGTCAACTCCCAATTACTTCACTCCATCTCTTAAAAGTCCCATTACTCCACCCCATTTCCTCAACTCCCAATTACTTCACTCCATCTCTTCCAAGTCCCATTACTCCACCCTATTTCCTCAACTCCCAATTACTTCACTCCATCTCTTCCAAGTCCCATTACTCCACCCCATCTCCTCAACACCCCATTACTCCACCCCCTCAACTCCCCATTCCTCCACCTTTATCTTCTTAATATCCTGTTACTCCACCCAGATCTCAATGCCCTGTTACACCACCCCATCTCCTCCATGCCCCATTAGTCCACCGCATCTCAACTCCCCATTACTCCACCTTCATCTTCTTAATATCCCGTTACTATACCCAGATCTCAAAGCCCCACAACATACCATCCACGCCCCATTAGTCCCATTACACCCTGTCACTCCACCTCATCTTCTCAACACCCTATTACTCTGTTCCATCTTAACTCCCCATTACCGCACCCCCATCTCCTCAATTCTATTTCGCTCCGCCCCATCTCTTGCACACCTTATTACTCCACCCCATCTCAAGTCTCCATTACTCTGCCCAATCTCCTCAACACCCCATCACTCCACCTCATCTCCTCAATTCCCCATTACTCCACCCTAACTCTGTCTGTTTGGCTAAACACACATGGAGAAAGCCGGTCAGCATTTTGTATCGCTGTAGGCAAAAAAAAAAGAGTTAACATTGGAGTTTTCAGAATTAATGAAATTGCAGGTATACAAACACTGTAAAGCTGTATAGCTAAACTGTTTGAGTAACAGACTTTACATAATGAACAGAGTAGCTAAATAGCACTAAGAGAGCTGAGTAGAGTAAATCTTAGGGTGGACCTCCTTCAGAAAAATATATGTAATACTGGTGAACTGCAGCTAAGGATGCTAATCTAATAACACAGGTAGGGACTGATAAACATCTCACTGATAAAAACTCATTACTTTGAACTATCGGACAGCGAATACACTCAACTATTCATACAGCAGCAAATTATTATGATCTGAATTCTCAGTGTTTATTGTTTTATCATTTCACTGTCAAGAAGTTGAAGGTCTTAGTGGGCAGGCATCACCACATATCGAGGTGAAATGCTAACACCATCACACCCCTCAGACACAAGAGTTTGGTATCCATCTTGGACAAATGCCATTGCTGTAACAAAAACAATTTTAGAGTATGTGTATAACATGATAAAAATATAATTTAAGCAATTTTCTTAGAAACCCAAATGTAGTCCGTCAGCCAAAAAAAATCTGGTGTTGGTGACAAATCTTGCTTGTTAGTCTAGTCCACTTTAGAGCTACAAGACTAAAAGCTAAGAAGTAATGGAAATATATGGCACCCAAAATCTTATTCAGTGACCTAGACTTTTAATCTATTGGTATATCCACTGCATATATTTTGCACTCATGGCCCTAAAAGAAACACTGTAGCTTTTTAAAGAAATTACATATTTCTAAATGTTTTCAGGTATTTACAATAGTTTGCATAGGAAGAACTGTCCCTTTTAAGCAGCCAGCTGAATTTAGTTTAATAATATCACATGCTGGCATTGCCTTTTCAGTTAGCATCTGTTATCCAATGAGCAACTGATAGAATAACAGGAGAACTTCAAAGTTGCAAGTATGCTCCACTGTCACATGGGCTAAGTGCATATTTGCCAAAGTTCTGGCAGGGATGAGTAAACGATGATTAGCTCCATGATGCCACATGCACTGTAATAAACAGGGCTTTGAATTTACATGATTCAGATGAGTCAAGTGCTTGCACATGATGAAAATGTGTTACAACAACACGTTTCCTGCCAGAAGAAGTTAACTAAAAGAAAAACACTTTATATACAACATATTTAAGTCATGTGCAGCTACTGGTCAGGTGGTCAGGACCTTTTTGGTGTTTGAAGATTGCTTTTGCTAAAGAAACAGGTAAAGTATAGAATATGGATACAACTGAGGCTTGTTCATTAATGCCATCACCCAGCTTTCGCTTGTAGGTGGTTTCGGACGGTCTAAGCTGGTCAGTCCTTGATGGTGGTTGGTGTTGGTGTGGCACAACAGATAACACCCCTAAAAGCCAGTAAGCTACCACACCATTTGGGAGACTGGGGTCTGATTCCTGGTCTGGGTGACTATGCTGTGCTACACCAATAAGAGTCCTTGGCAAAGACTCCTAACACTACATTGACCCAGACAAGAACACACCCAATGCTAGTAAGCTAGCTGGTTAACTGGGACCAGAACAGTGTATGTTGCATTTCTTTTTTTGGAGGGTCATGTGACACTTTGTAATGCTCATCATGCTGGTTGACCAACTTGGTTTTGCTGTCCATGCTGGTCAACCAGCTTGGTCTTGCTGGTCATGCTGGTGACCTAGCTTAATTGTGCTAGTCAACCATCTTGGTCAAGCTTGGTCATACTGGTGGTGTAGTTTGGTGAGGTTGATCATATTTGCAGACCAGCTAAACCATCAAACTCAAACAAAAACATACCCTATGCTGATCAGAAGATTAATCAGCTTGACCAGCTTGAGTTGACCAGGCTGTTTTTTTCAGCTGGGTGTTAGCACTGTTAGCTCTGCAAGAACTTATGAAGCTCTATTCAACCAGAACTCTGACACTCAAAAATTATTTTCTGCCACAAGGCTTTAAATGTCTTGAATTTGTATACATTTTTTTTGGTTTGACTTCCACTCTACATGCTGCAGATGTTTCATTCCATTCATCCACTGTGAGAAGGTGACTCAATGCTGTGGGTCTGAACAGATGTGGAGTTGATCAAGCAGCTCTCACTGAGAGAAGGTAACAGATAAAAATGACTGCTAAAGATACTGGAGTTTTCAGAACAACGAATGAGCATGCAGGTGTCCCAATACTTTTGTCCATGAATATTGTATGTGTCCTGCCTTTGTCAAAGGTACTAAAAGACGTTTTGGTAGACCGTTTTGCTTGGAAATTAATGAAAGGTGGTCTCTGACAAAACTGTGTATGTGTAAATTGGAAACAATCCAGGTAATCCCAGGTACAAGTAGTTCATCAGCTTTTCCTTATGACGCCAGTTCAGTTAGTCAGGAGAACAATGACTTTGGCACTCGAGAACAAAAAGCATTTAACAACGGCTTGTTCCCAGTCTGTGTCTGATTAACTGGTACCGTCTGCTAAATCCGAGACCTATTTCTTAGCATATGATTTGATTTGATTTGATTCATGCAGTAGCAGTGTTTTATTGGATTTGCTGCTGTGGAGTGTGCTTGGCCCCACACTCTAATGAAGCTCTTGGTATTCCTCTTGTCTTCCCAAAACATCCCTCCCTTTCACCTTGGGGCGTCAACCATGAAGACAGAAATTTGCCAAAGATCAATGATCCATATAAACTTTAAAGCTGTATGATAAATGGATTTATAGCCTTGAGTCAGACTTCAAATCCAATTCAAGTGTCTATCAAGCCAAACATTTAGCACCTGCAGGCAGAAGAAGCGTGAACGGTTTAATCTGTTCTCAGGCTCCAGTTTTTTGGTTGCGTTCCCCTTCAAAACATCGCTACTCTCAGTAGTAAGACTTCAGTAAGATCCTTGTGAACTGAAGCAGATCAGAGAAAAACTGCTGCTGCTGCATCCATGAGGTAAACAACACAGCAGACTTGAAGATTTGTCCAACTTAGACCATTTATCTGGATATTATTTAAAATCGAGACGGTATCTGTTGACACTGCTGAAGTGATGCCTGACACTTCTCAGTTTTACAAATCTTAAATTATTACTGTCTTGGGTTATTACCATCTGTGGGCATCTCAATTCACTGCCATCATGGTTATTTTTGCTAGGTTTTTACCCATACTCTTAAAACTGAAGGCAGGCTATGGTCCTGGGGGTTGCAAGTTTGAAACCTGAGCCATACTGCTTTGCCATCAGCAGCCGGAGTCTGAGAGAGCACAATTGGCAGTGCTCTCTCCCGTCACCACTCTTACATGATGTCGGCCAGCATCAGTGTCTCTTCGCTGGTGGGGCGGAGCTTGGGACCCGGCAATCAATGCATCCTCAATGCATGTTCTTTCAGCACCTCTGAATGCTGGCTGGATGCAGGATGATATGTAACTCTGTCCATCTCCATATGTTTCAAAGACAAAACAGCCCATTTCCACCTCAAATTTTCCTCTTGTCTTGACTGTACAGAGGTTCGCAAATATGACAACATGGTGGACAGTTTTGACTTCATTTCAGTAGAATGTGAACTGCGTCCGTGTTTTTCTACAGTCAGTGGTACAGACAGGTTACTTTTATTTTTTATTTTTACGTTATTTACGTACATCTTAAAAGAAGAGCTAGCTTAGCTTCATTGACAACTGTGAACGGAGGTAAATTTAACAAGTTGTATGTAACTAGCGGTTATTTAATGTTAGCCTTTCTCGCTAGTCAATAATATAACTTCCCACTATAGATATACAAAATCAATGATGGGATTTTAAGTAGTTTTCATATTTTCATCATATATGTCATCATTTATCAGTATTTAGTGCAGAATGGATCATTCAGGCATTTGTATTCATTTGTATTTTTGTTAATAAGGAAAATCAATAATCGGTTGCTTTAATTAATTTTTTTAAAGGTGTTATTTCTGTAGCATCTCTCCAAATAACCATTTTTTTGTATTTATTTTTACAGTACAAAAGAAGTAAAAGGACTGAAGATGCTAATACACACATTTCTGAACATCAATACACCATTAAAGCAGTGGTTCTCAAACTGGTCCACAGGGATTCTTAAATGGTCCAATTTTTGCTGAATCCCAACTCCCAAAACATACAGATAGAGCAAACATGTGGTCCATGTATGGCATTTCTCCAGGAAGAAACCCTTTGGCACCTTTATTTTTTAATATTCACTCATTCCAGGGGTGCACACTCAGCAGAGTTTGTTGGCGAGATTGGCCCATGGTGCTTGATCATGATTTGGACAGCGATGGTTGAGATGAATAACCATGCAGTGAGGCAGCCAGCTGACCTTTGGGCTTCCTCTGTCCCCTGACATTCATTTGAAGGCTGGATGATAAGAAGTGAATTGCCTTGCTGCTCTCTGCAGCTGGGGACTTACCCGGCTGGCTGTAGGTGAGCTACACTACAGGGGGAGGGAGAGCCTTTTACTGTAAAGTCCTTGAAAATGCCTGTGACTGTGCATCATATGAATCAGCAGTGCTAAAGTATACTAAAATGCAGTTTCTTCATGGCTACGCTGTATATCCAAATGTTTAGGCCTTTTCTAAAGGCTTTTCTAAAAGGCTTTAAATGCATTACAGTGTGTGTGAGGCGTAGTAGTGGTGTTCATATATTTGAGAAGAAATTGGGGAAAGCTTGACTGTAAAACTGAGTGGAAACCTGTGTGTAAAAACCTGAACACCATGTGATTGTTTGTTTAATACCAATGTTTATTTGACATTAGTATCTCAGGTTCACAGGGTTCAGGTTCACAGGGATAGCAATTTCACTGCAGATCCTTTTTGCTTCGTCTTGAGCCTCTCAAACCACTATTAAAGAGACTTGTGAGGACGATGAAACCTTTGCATGGAAAAAAACACAAGCATTTTCATAACCACCCTCTTTGCTATCTCAACAAGAAGCAGAAAAGAAAATCCAACAAAACAAGGGCCCTTAACGAATGAATAAATCATGATATGACGTAAATGGATGTGAAGCTGGTAATAAAAGCCTGATGAAAGCTTTGCGGTGTCGTAAATCAAACTGTGCTCATTTGGCCTGAAGGGCAGCGCTGTCAGAAAGCAGCCTGTCGTCTGCCCCTTGACTTTGCTGCTATTGATGCAGCAGCTTCGGTGCTCATCTATATTTACATACATATTCAATCATAGCAGCGATAATGTTCAAATGTTTGTGCTACAGTCATGCTTATGGTCCAATTTCTAATGTTTATAAAGCGAGCATATTGTGCATCTGCTAAGGTAGATCATACATGGGCTCATGTTATTGAGGCTATACAAGCATTGACACACATGGATATCATGGCCATGACTCCAGTGATGTGATACGGCTACTGAAATGTCTTCAAATGCACATTACGATGCAGCCAAAAAAGCCATTAGTCATGCAAACCTGGGCTCAGCATTGGTGCAGTCGTTAGGTACCACCTCCCCCGGGGTGAAAAGTTCATCCTACACCAGATCACCACTAGCTGGAACATAGAATAATGGCCTAATAAACCATTTAGGCTATTTCACATTATAATAAAACTGTAAGTGTTAAGCTACGTATTCATATTAGGATTTTTAAAGGCTAATGTACTTTCTGTATTGGAAAATGTCGGAATCTGCTAGTATCTTTGCTAACATGCTTTTCGTATTTTGTAGGCTGTTTACTGGACATGCTGGCATCGGTGCTAATGTACTTTCTGCAGTTGGAAATGGCTGAACCTGCTAGTATCTATGCAAGCATGCTTTCCATGTTTTTAGCGGATTTGATAAACATGCTAGCATTACTGCTAATGCACTTCCTGTATTTGGAAATGGCTAAATCTGCTAGTATCTATGCTAACCAGCTTTCCATATTTTGTAAGCCATTTTTCTGGACATGCTAGCATCACTGCTAATGTACTTTCAGCATTAGGAAATGGCTGAATAATGCTAGTATCTATGCTTGCATGCTTTCTGTTTTTTTTGCAGGCTATTTGCTCAACATGGTAGGATCAGTGCTAATGTACGTTCAGTATTTGGAAATGGCTTAATCTGCTAGTATATATGCTTGTATGCGTTCCGTATTTTGTAGGCCATTTTCCAGAAATGCTAGCATCGCTGCTAATGCACTTCCTGTATTTGGAAATGGCCGAATCTGCTAGTATCTATGCTAGCATGCTTTCCATATTTTGTAGGCTATTTGCAACAGAGTAGCAAATAGCCTAAGCATCGGGACAGAGTAGCATCAGTGCTAAGATACTTTCAGTATTTGTAAATGGCTGAACCTGCTAGTATCTATGCTAACAAGCTTTCCATATTTTGTAGGCTTTTTACTGGACATGCTAGCATCACTGCTAATGTACTTTCAGCATTAGGAAGTGGCTGAATATGCCATGCTAGTATCTATGCTTGCATGCTTTCTGTTTTTGTAGGCTATTTGCAGGACATGCTAGCATCTGCTAGCATAACAACTGGACATGGCATTCTGCAGACGACTGGATCACAAATGTAAACATCGTCTGGAGATGCACTTATGTACTTGTTTGTTTCTTGCATTGCATGTTTAGGTCAGTCTTGGAAAGTGAGTTGCACTATATGTCCAAATGTTTGTGGACACCCCTTCTAATGAATGCTACTTTAAGTTGCACCCTCTGCTGACACAGATGTTCAAATGCAAACACATAGCTGTTCATAGATGTTCAAATGCAAACACTGGACCTATTGGCACCATGCCTAATACCAGGCTTTGGTGCAGTGGAACTGTGCCATTCAACAACAAGAGCGTTAGTAAAGTCAGGATGTTGGATGATCAGCACCCCACCTTATCCCAAACTCTCCAACTCATCCCAAAAGTGTCGGATGGAGCACCATCAGCATTTCAAAGAATACAGTTCCACTGCACCAAAGCCTGGTCCAGTGTTTATCTGTTCCAGGGAGGCCAGAGAGGCCTATTCTATTGGCAGTAATAATTTGTGAAGAGCAATGCTCTAAAATCTAGTAGAAAGCCTTCTTTTCAGGACAGCAGAGACAGTTATTCCAACAAAGACAGGATAAACTATTTAATTATAGAAGAAACAATGAAAGAGCAGGTGTCCCAATACTAATGCCTTAGAGCACAGGCAGAGCGATTGGACACTTCCACTCCCTGTAAACGGCAGAAAGGCGCAGAACTCTTCAGCCATTAGCTCGTGTGTATCACACAATAGCCTTTAGAGTGCACTGCCTGCATCTAAATACACTGCATAACACAGCTCCTCAGGAAAGGTCAGAGCAAATGGCACAGCAGACAAATAGCCAGATGACTGTTGACGTACTCATATATTTCTGTAAGAGCACGACGTCATGCTGCAGTTATGATTCATTTTATGTTGTCCTTGTTGTTGCAGGATATATCCTAGCCTAACCAGATGCACGTGTAGAGCCTTCACTCCTATTCTTTATTCATATATTAATATTTTAGATATTTTATAGTGTATAAGGGTCTGTGGTGGCTCAGCGGTTATAGTACTGGGCTATTGATGACAGGGTTCAATACCTGTGTGTGTGCGAGCTGTGACTGTTGGGCCCATAAGCCCTTATAAATGCATAACTGCTAATGTTTATTTTGCTTTGGCTGGATATGACATTCTGCATTCTGCAAATGTATACATTGTCTGGAACTGCATATATATATATATATATATATATATATATATATATATATATATATATATATATGCATTCATGCATTCATTCATATATATATAGGCTTCATTCCTTCATTCCTAATATTTATTTATTTATATCTACTAATGCTTTGGGTCTCTATACTCTCTCTGCTTCCCGGCTGCCCACCGCTCCGGGCATGTGTGCTCACTGTTACTGTGCGTGTTGGATCACTAGGTGTATTTGTGTGTGTTCACTGTACGGATGGGTTAAAAGCAGAGGCCAAATTCCAAAGTCCAGCACTTCTGGTGATTATGGCTGTCTTGTCTTCTTGTACAGCTCTCTACAGCATTTCTGTTACTGTAGATCTGTAAAGCATCATGGTCAAAATTCTGTGGCAGGTGACTCTCCCTGCCGCCATGCTATGGTCCTGCATTACTATTGGTGACATTTAGTTGATGGCATCATCGCTTTGGTATTGGAGTAACATTACTGGATAAACTTCTGAGTGTGTGTGTCTGCGTGTGTAGTAAGCAAGCTAGGAGTGTTGGCGCTCTAGCAAGCTCCATTTGGTGATGTCACTCACTTTTCTTTTGCTAGCTATTACAACATTTATTTAGTACCTACATATTAACATCTCACATGTTTTTTAGGTAGAAAATGATTTGATACATTTTTTCATAATTTGTCTTTATTGTGCAGTATATGATTATTAATTTTCACAGTTAAAATGAATGCAGTAATGCCTTTTAAAGTAGTCTAATATATACTGTGATATAATGTGATAGGAAATACAGGGCTGTAATTATTGCTATAATAAAAATGGCAGTATTTTATAGGTGCTGTGATTAAATACACAGTATGCATATTGTAAATTTACTACAGCGGACTAATAGCTAATTGCTGCCAGCAAGTGACTGTACATTTCACAGTGCTTTTTTTACAGTATATACAGGGCTGTATTATTATTATGTATTATTCAGGCTACACTGGATATTTGGATCAGGCCTGTATGGTTGTAATTCTGTGTGGTTTGCCTTCTTGCTGTCATAGACGTGGGCAGAAAATGTCTAAATCTTGCCATGACACTTCCCTCTTGCCTTTATACACCACATAGTGTCCCTGAACGGCCGGATAAGGACCTTTAAATAACCACCTTAGCAGAATGTGTGATTTGAAAAACACTTCTCATAAGACTTGAAGAAGTGTCTTCTCTATTCACTCAGCTGATACTATCCGTTGGTTTTCACCATCTTTTCCACATGAACAGAATGTTTTTATGTTGTCCTTGTTATTGCAGGATATATCCTAGCCTAACTAGATGCATGTGTAGAGCCATCACTTCTATTCTTTATTAATTTATTAATATGTTAGTTATTTTATAGTGTATAAGGGCCTGTGGTGGCTCAGCGCTTATAGTACTGGGCTATTGATGACAGGGTTCAGTACCTGGGTGTGTGCGAGCTGTGACTGCTGGGCCCAAAAGCCCTTATAAATGCATAACTGCTAATGTACTTTCAGTATGTGGAATTGTCTGAATATGCTAGTATCTGTGCTAGCATGCTGACTATATTCTAAATCACTTTCTTTCATTTTGCTTAGGCTGGATGAGGCATTCTGCAGGTGACTAGACTACATCACAAATGTATACATTGGCTGGTAATGCATATATGCATACACACACACACATACACATATATATAAAGAGCGAGAGAGAGAGAGAGAGAAAGAAGATATTACACAAAAGATATTACATCAATACGATTTTTGCCAGACGTGAGTAAACTGACACTGTATACATATTTGAATTAGGAAATGACAATGCATCATGTTAGATTTACTATCCAACATTACAGTCGAGACTTGGGTTAGGGTTCAATTTTCCACACCTTTATTAGTAACGCGCCTCAGCGTCGCACAAGCCTTGACTCTGATTACATGGGACAAGTCGCCCCCCCTGCTTAATTCACAAAGCCTCTTTACCAAATTGCTAGCGTGTCAACATGGCCAGGCTCAGGTAATTGCTACATATTTTAGACCTTGTGAAATGACCAACAGTCTCATAAATAAACCAAAGCCATGAATTATAAATACAGCACACGCTGGAGTTGTTCTGCGTCCATTAGCTTTATGGTATTGACTTGGAAGACAATTAATATTGTGCCTATTCATGATTTAGGCTGTTGCTGCTCTAATTTCATGAAGTTGAATAATCGTCTAAAGTGTTTTTCAGCTGAATATAACTAGCATATGTGTCATAGGGCTGCTCTCACAGACTCGGATTAAGGCTAATCCAAGACTATCCAATGAATTTCCAAGACTAGGCTTCAGTGCCAGTACACTGTTAAAAGTGCAGGTGACATGAAGGCTTCCTTGGAACGATGGCATGGCATAGAAGAAACACTCGTTTACCTAAAGAAACTTTAATGAATGTTTTTAAAGGAGGTGTTCAAGTGTCAAGAGAGCCTTTTTCAGTTTTTATACCAAGTAAAACTTGTTCCTAGAGTCATATGTTGAAGTCAAGAGCCGTAACCATAATTTTACAACGGTTACTAAGGACCTCAGAGACACATGGGGCCTCACAAACAGCAGTTTCCATAACTGACTACTTCCAAAAAATCGGGAAAGCAGGAATGATGCACACACCACTTTCCTTATAATGATTATACATTACATTTACTAATTAAATTAATTACAGTATATTAAACTAATAATTATACGTTGCATCTTCCATCTATCAATCCATCAATCAATTTTCTTATTCGCTTCTTCTTGGTCAGGGTGGTGGTCGCTTAGGAGGCGTATGTGGCTGCGTTTTCTTGCTATTGCTAGGTAAGTTACACTCTTTCAAATAAAAAGTGCCATTTCTAACTCTAGAAGATCTAGTTTTGGTCCTCTAAAGAACATTTAAATGGGTGGTTCTTCAAAGAACCATATTAGTAGCTGAGATGTCAGTTTTCTTTTTCAAAAAGAACTGAGTGCCATCCTTCACAATGTAGTTTAACTTAGAGCCTTTTAGGATTCTTTAGCTATAGGAGTGTAGTGTAGCCCCCTTCATTGGCTACGGGTCATTAAAAAGGAGGTGTCATGAGAAGGTAGCATGCTGCTACTCAGAGCAAGGGAAAATTCAATATTGTGGTGGTCGTAAATGGAGCCCAGGAGCACCAGGGAATGCAGCTATCCAAAAGGGAATGAACTGAGTGTGGGATCTGAAATGTGTCCTTGGTAGAATAAAAAACTGAAAAGGTTTAGGTTATAACCACTTTTGCTTCCCTTAGGAACCTTTTATTAGATTTTTTTAAGAACTACTTTTTTAAAAGTGTGTAACACACTTTTTTTAAATGGAAAGAAGCTCCACACACACTTAAAATGAAGCAGACGCCTTTTTCAGAAGAACCATGGGCCTCATTTACCGGACATTCTTAAGAAGAAATTTCTTCTTGAATCCCACTCACACAATTTTCACAAAGATTCTGACAGTCACTGATGTTTTCCTACTTGTGATTTGTTCAGTTTACGAGGTGTACCTTGTGTTTACGAGGTTCTACCACATCATGAAAAAGCAGGAAGCAGGTTCTCCATTTAGAATCAGGGTTTATTGGGAAAAGGCACACCAATAAATTAATTTAAAGGAAAAATAAAACAAAAGACATCCAAGAATTAAAAACAAATATTTAAAATGACATGTAAATCAGCCTTAATCAAAAATATGCAACTCTAATGCAACAGGAAAATCAATTATTACCCCATTTGATATAATCTATCAATAAAACGACACCTACTGTGTCTAATATGCTAGTAATATGCTAATATGTCCATGGCCTTGAGAGGCTCCATTCTGGCACAAAACAAGATCAAGCTATCAAGGAGAGGATGCAAGAACATCACTCAGATAGTGTAGTTCCATCATCAGAGTCACCTCAACAAGAACATTTGGCCTTGCGTCCTGGAACAGCGCAGAATCCACCTCGCCTATCTCAAACACATTATATCATTACACACAGCAGGAAAGCCAGAACTCTCACAGGTTCACAGGTTTACAGGCCCAGCAAATGTCTGAATTTCTCGTGTCCTTACACCCGTCCAGTGCAAGCCAGTGGCTACAATGGCCAGAAACAACTCTGTAGATGTTACACGAGAGAAAACCAAGGAGGACCCAAGCCTCAAGGCTGAACTAAATGTAATTAGGTGTGCCTGTACTAATTATCCAAATGATTACAATGATGATTAATAATGGATATAGAAGTCCAAAGGGCAGGTGAGGACATCTCCAGCAGAGGACAATGAGATCCATCATTGTAAAGTCAGAGCTGTGAGCTGATCTGGGGTTTAAAAACACATCATGAACCTGATCTTGTCTTTTTGTAGATTGGTGAATGAGGCCTAATGTTTGTACAATAGATGTGTGTGAGTGCGGAACCAACACTTCTGGCTCTTCCTGAACCAAGAGTGTGTTATTCTGTGGCTTCACTCAAAGAACCATCTGAACCATCTGAATTAAAGGTTACGTTTCCTACATTCAAGCCAAGAACCATTTAGGAACAGTTAATTTTAAGAGTGTATCAGACTGAGATCCTGGTCCTCACAAGAAATGCATTATCAATTATCAAATCGCAAAACACGTTCAGCAGTTAAAGATCATCCATTGTGCTGATGCAGACCTCGCTAATGAAAATCACTGCTATCTCTCTGGTGGAGATGGTGCAGTCCCCGGCTGCTACCCAGAGGAGCTCTCCTTCCGCTGCTTGACCATGCTTGTTTGTGCTGATGTATTCAGGTTAAGCCCCCAGGGCGGTGGCTTCATTGTTTAGTGCCTTTGTACAGCCAAATATGGCCCCATTATGAGGCCAGATGAAGTCTTGTTTGCCTTTGATTTCTACTAGACCGTGACAGGAACGCTGCAGATGTCAGAGACCCACAGCAACAGGCATCATCTGAGTATCTAGCACATTCCATGGGCCAAAGAAGCAGGACTTGAACTATATTACATGGGTAGCAAGCGGCGGCTTGCTGACTCCACTATCCTCTGCGAAATTCGGAGATCTTTATGCATTAGAGACGCATATATCTTCTACTGATTTCACTGCACGTTCTTGGATTATTCCAGCATTTTCTATCTGCTGCATACAGCAGACAATCATTTTAACACGTCCTTGGTAATAAGAGGCAGAAAGCTTACTCCCTGTAATAGATGCCACTGGGCAGCTTTGTATTCACTTAATAAATAATTAAGCAAATTGCTACGTTTTGTGGAATACTTTCACAAAGTCTTCAGTTGCACCTCTCATTAACAACTATTCATCTTGTATAGTTGCATAATGAGAGGTAGGTAGATGGAAGCCAAGCCCAGACAAGTGAAACCGAGCTGCAAAACAGGCCAATTCCAAAACTCCCAAACTGTTACATAACAGTCCTGACTCATTATGTTTGCACCCCCAAAATTAACATACACCTAGCCCACTAGCACAAGGCTTTCAAAGCTAAACGCAATGGCTACTATGGAAACTGATGGAAGTGAAGCTGGAAGTCTAAAAGCTAAGCTAACGCTAGCAGGGTAAAGCACTGCTCAGGGAGGGGGTCAGAATCAGAATCAGAATCAGAATCTCTTTATTTCACCAAGTATGTTACCCATACAAGGAATTTGTCTTGGTGAGAGCAACACGCATGACAAGTAACAAAGAAACACAGAACACAGTCTTAAACTAAAGGAAAATGACACTAAACAATAAATAGGGTAGGGGATAAATTAAAAAAAAAGTAGAAAGTACTAAAGGTAATAAAGGTAATAAAGAGCTGAAAAATATATTTACAGAAAAGAAAAGGACATCTGTACAGGTGTCAACAGGGTCAACCGGGGGAAGCACTGCCGCAGGTATTTTGCATGGCGACTGGGGAGGAGAGCCGGTAAGAGTTAGTTAGTAGACTTATGACGGACCTAAGGTCGGATAGACTAGGTTAGACTATGTGACTGTGGGCCGTCCTGATAACGTAAATGAGCCAATCAGGGCTGAAAAATAGTGAAAACAGCATGGTTCATTCTAAGGTAAAATAACAGGGTTGTAAATGGCTGTGTAAACCACCCCTGATCATTTTTTTACCCCAACCAAAATCAAACAACTTGAAACCAATGCTTTCTATGGCAGCTTTAAAGGCATTTGATATGTTGTTCTTTGCTAAGAGGTGTCTGTCTAATCCAGCTTGCATGGATCCAGTTCAGGCTGTAGTTTAAAATGTGTCATATTATTATAATATTCTGTAGTAAATCTTTAGTCAACAGGAGGAGGCTTTTTGGGTGTGGTCCCTTTGCCAAGGCTATAGTCCAGATGCAGCAGATGGTGATCTCCTATAATACTCCTATAGAGGGGAACAGTCATGAATGGTTGATGCTGTTTGAAAACAAAGCAAATGTTAGCTTTCAAAGCTGTTCCTGAGCTGAAATCCAGTCTAGAGCTCTTCAGTGAGTTTGAGACTCTCTCATCCTCAGCATGGCGGCCTTTATCCGTCAGTATTAGCAGGATTAGATGCTTCCACAGATTGCTTGCTGGGTTTATGGTGCTCAAGCTGCGTTCCTCTTATTCACATTCAAGTCATAACAGTCCGCTGTCGCAGGTAGACGCCCGCACATGACACGCATAATGTGTGTTTCCTGAGAAGTCAGCAAAACCGTGATGCGATTACAATCCTTTGAACTCCAATGTGCTTCACAGTTGCATTCATGTGTAGCAAAGCTACAGTTCTGACCCATGTAAGACGATATGGGTCCAGTGGGGTTTGTGGCAATGTCAGTGCAATGCCTACATAGCCACACCCCCACCAACTGAAACAGCACTAATGAACTCTGGGAGATGTAGGCTTAATTGGTCCTGGAATAAAGCATTTCAGCATCTGTAGTAGTGTAGTAGTGTAGATGCACTGCGAAGTGCCATGATTTGTGTGCTGGAGGTTTAATGAGAGGGCTGGGAAACTTGACAGTAAGACTGGTGCCGGGATTATGGGCAGGGAAATATGGTGTTTATAAGAGACAGTCACACCTGCCATATTATTTTCAGGAGATTCTAGGCTACTTAAGTATGTCTGAATTTGAGACAATTTGAGATGACTATTAACAGAATTGAGATATTTTGAACATTTATTTACTTTATACCTGCAATTTAAGCTGTTGCTTGTAAAATCTATAAAAACATGGTTAGCTAGGGTAAGTATTGGTGTGTATTGTGTGGTTGTGTGTATTGTGTGGTTGGTGTGGCGCAACAGATAACACCACTACCTGCCAGTGAGCTACCACACTATGTGGGAGACTAGGGTTCGATTCCCAGTCTGGGTGACTCTGCTGTGCTACACCAATAGCGTCCTTGGGCAAGACTCCTAACACTACATTGGCCCACCTCTGTAATGCGAGTTACCTTGTAAGTCGCTCTGGATAAGAGCGTCTGCTAAATGCCATGAATGTAAATGTATTGGGCTGTAGGTTGCACTGATTCAATTCAGTTATGTAAAAATAATCTGTAAATAATATTGTTATAGCTTTTTTGCTTCTATTATTTATATTATGTATATAGTGGTAATTTATCTACGTTTTTGCATCTGAGTGTCTTGCAATCCCTTTGTTGCTGTGACACTGAGAATTTCCCCACTGTGGGACTGATCTCTTATCTAATCTTATCTTATGAAGCCAGTATCAGGCCGATACCGAAACTGAGTATTGGAACAGTGTACCCCTGCTTTTAGCACTTTTGTTGCAAACACCAGATTGCAACAAAAAATCATTTATAGATTGATGAATTAGTGAAAACTGGCCGTTCAGCCATGCTCTAAATCATGGTGTTTTTTGAATGCTGTAGCAACACTGTAGCAGCACCTTCCAAACAAAAGGACCCTGCAAAGAAGAGCACCAGGAAACAGGAACCGCAGCACAAAGTGACACTATAGAGCTTTTGGTGGCTGAGCTCTCCGGAGGAAAGCAAATAGTTTGAAATTACATTATTCATTTGCTTTGGAGGCAACCGTTCCATTATTTATAACCTCTGCTTGTGCCCTTAACCAGCAAAAACATGTTCCCCCCTATTTTTACAAATAATCGGCTCAATCGGGCAGAGTGCACTGCCAGAGACTACAAACAAACAGATTTCCATGCAGACCGATTTACTAGGGGTGAGCTAGGGGTGGCATGATACCACTTTTCAATGTCTGATACCAATACCGATACTGCAGCCTCGAATGTCTGAATGTCACGTCTGTATTTATTACTCTCTACATCAATGAATTTCTTTATTGTCACATGGGGGATTACCAATGGCGGCATGGCACATTTGCATAATGCATGCTGGATATTGTACTGAGAGAACATTGATGGATAACGACACAAAAGGGACACAAAACTGCAGACATACTAAATGCTAGTTTATCAACTTAATGCTAATCCCCCTTCAAACGATGGGCTTCTGCATGTTATATTAAATTATGTGTTACATATTTTACAGTGTTTTCACTGGTAACATTTCAACATGGCTGAACACTTTGTCTAAATCTTTGCCACCACAGCAAAAAAAAAAAAAAAAAAAAAAATCAATCCAACCAATCAATCAATCATCTAATCCAGGGCCTTGGGGCCTCATCCAGGAGGCCTGATTCCCGGCCCAGTCCCCCGTGAACACATTATAGTATCCTGTTGGTTAACAGCACTAATAGCTTATATTACAATTTATAAACGACAGCAGGTACTTAGATGCGCTATGTGGACAAAAGTATTGGGACGCCTGCTTATTCATTGTTTCTTTTGGAAAAAAAAAAGCTTATGCTGCTTTTGTTGGAATAACTGTCTCTACTGTCCAGGGAAGGAGCATTGCTGTGAGAATTTGATTGCATTCAGTGACAAGAACGTTAGAGAGGTCACCACCCACCACCCTTATCCCCAACACCTCAAATCATCCAAAATGTGCTGACAGGAGCACCATGCATCATTCCATAGAACCCAGTTCCACTGCTTTACAGCTCAATACTGGGGGGCTTGATACCCCTCTAGCCCACGCCTGGCATTGGTCATGGTGCCAATAGGTTCATGTTTATCTGCTCCAGAGAGTCCTATTCTGTTGGCAATACTTCTCTACAGGGACTAGATAAGCTGTAAGTGTGTATTCATTAGAAGGGGTGTCTACAAACATTTGGGCACATGGTGTAGGTGGGAGGCGACAATACACCTCTCCTCACCCTCGTAGTTACTCTTCCAGCAAATACTACTAGCAACCTAAGCTTATCTGCACACTTATAGTTCTGTCTCTGAAAAATAACAAGCCCATAATAATTCATGTGATCATTAAGTGTCATCTGACTGGCTCTAGTCTAATGCTTCCCTAACTGCAGTTCAGCAGCTGTATTGCCTCTTGATTCTGGAGCTGGAATCACAAACCTCTGTCAGTTTGATGCCCTTTTCAGTTTACTTTTGTGTCATTAAAGGTCATTAAAGGCTGTTCATGCACACTTCCTTCCCATGAACTATCATAGCAGGATTCAGTATCACTGCACATTTACTGAAGGCCTTTGCACTGAGCAATAGCTGTAACTACAGCTGACTGCGGAGGACACTGTCCCCGCCACTAGAGGTGACTGATTGCTCCATGAAACATCCATAATGATAAATTCCATTTGCTCAATGGCGGGATGGTATTCTAAATGAACCTGCTGTCTCTTTTGAGCCGCCGCGCTCTCAGATTCGTCTTCACGAGGCGGCTCTCCCTGTTGCAGGGCTTTTGAGAGCAGTTCATTTGCACTGATGACTCATACAGAGCTGTTTGTTCAGTCCTCTGTCAAAGCCTTGTCTCTTTTCCACTGAATTCCTGCCATAATGAAGATTAATAGTGCTGCTCCTTCCCATTTAAATTGTGATTTTTACCAGATAAATTGGCAGGGGCCTGGTCTGCCGGTGTGTGTGTGAGCCTCTCTCCGTGCACTCATTGTCTCTTGCCTGGGAAGTGCTGTCATCAGGTTCTGAGAAAGTGCCCCCGGAGGCCACTTCCTTCTCACTCTCGTTCGCCCTCTGTCTTTCTTTCGGCATATCTTTTGGTCAGTTTCTCACACTGTCTCTCCTGCGCTCTTTCTGTCTCTCTCTCTCTCTCTCTTAGAAAGACCTTCAACCACTTTGGCAGAAGCAGAGAGATAAACGAGGCTGGATTTATGAGCCTCTTAGGACTTTCCCTTTTAACAACACAACAGTCAAGACAGGCACATGGTCAAACTTCTAGCAAACCAAGGTTAAATTATTTGGTTTAGTGGAAAACAAATCTCAGTAATATTGTACACTATATGTCCAAATGTTTGTGGACACCCCTTCTAATGAATGCATTCAGCTGCTTTAAGTTGCATCCATTGCTGACACCGATGTGCAAATCAACACACACACACAGACAGCTTGTCCAGTCCCTGTAGAGAAGGACTTCTAGTAGAATAGGACTCTCTGTAACTGATAAACATGAACCTATTGGCACCATGCCTAATGCCAGGCGTGGGCTGGAGGGTTATGAACCCTTCAGCATTGAGCTGTGGAGCAGTGGAAGAGCTGTGTTCTCAGCTGTGATGGATGGAGCTCCATCCAAGACTTTTGGGATTAGTTGGGGAGTTGAGGATTAGGTAGGGTGGTGATCTTTCAACATCTTGACTTCACTGATGCTCTTATCTCTGAATGCTATCAAATCCTTACAGCAATACTCCTCCAAAATCTAATAGTAAGGATTTGCATGCCAACAAAAGCAGGATAAGCTCTTTTGTAATACTATTTTTTTCTCTAAAAAAACAATGAATAAGCAGGTGTCCCAATACTTTTGTCCACAAAGTGAACTCGGTCCTTTCACAGAATGAAATGTGAATGTTCTATCAAGAAATAGCATTAGTATTCCAACCATGGTCAATACGAAGGTGCAAATGATGTTAAACACAACGAATGAAGATACAAGGTTCCAGTTACAGTCAGTGAAGTTGACCCAGTCAAAGCCAATAAGCCCACACAGCCAATGAGGATACACTGTCCAAATGATAGTCAATTAGAATATAGGTCCCAACTCTAGATGGCCGATTTCTTATTGCTTTGGGATCTTTCAAATCCCTTCCCAGCCTCGATCCATCTACAACCTGCTTTCTGAGGGCCTCAGAGATCTCTTTTGGACCATGACTCAAGGAATATAAGGATACAGCTTAAAGCCCCTGTGGAACAGAATGCAGACTCAGTTATCACTGGGGTAAACAGGCCCCAGCAACAGCCATATATTTCACCCTGAGGGCAACAGTGCATTTATCACATGAACCACACGGATGACTCCTGAACCAGCAGTGCTAAAATCCAAGGACTGTGCTATTCTTTCCTTCTGATAAGAAGCTCATAATATGGAGTGTTTCATCAGAGTCTGATAACCTCCCAGCTGTCAGAAAGCAGGAGGATGAGCGAGAACTCATCTGAAAAGAACAAGGGGTCCCGAGCGGTGCTTTGGCTACAGCACTGTACATAATGCAAACATGCTACAATTGCATCCCAGCTGTGATATGGTGTAGGAGTCCTGGGGGAATGCAGTTGGCCTCACCTCCCCCTTGCACAGTGATATAATAATGCATTCGAGGCCTCATATCAGCTCACGTGGTAGAGTTGAGTGTTTCAGAAATGGCCTGAAAAACATGGCAACTGACTCGGAGGCAAGCTAGTAATTAATGCAGCATCTGTTTCTTTAGATTTATCATATTTGTGTGTGACAAGAGGAAAATTATAAAGTGGATAGCTGTGGTTCTAAAATTTGATTGGCTGAACAAAATTGGGGAAAATAACAAAGACACACATCTGTGAATGCTTTCACAAACTACAACCTACTGTTAATGAACTGTATTTCCTGGCCTGAGGAATTGGTTATTATAATCATAATGGTTGAATCATATTTTTATCCGATTTACAATCTTCATTCTTCTGTTTTATTCCTATTTTTGGGTCAAACTTTTGCTACATATCTCATCCTGTGGCCTTTGAATTATCAACATCATTTCAACGCCAGATATCACGGTTTAAGTGACAGTTTTCACATATCAAGGATTTGTATGGACTTTTAATAGGAATAATACAAAACAAAATTATATTGACCATGATTCCATTTATAAAAAAAAAAACCCTTCAAAACCCAACATTGGGCAGACGTTGAATTTGAGTTGAAAATCAGTCACATATCCGAAATGTAACATTTGTTAACATCAGCCTCCAACATCAGACAGACGTTGAATTTTGGTTATTTAACATCATGACATAAAACCAACAACATATAAACATCTAATAACCTTCAAATTTAATGTTTTGTGGACGTTTCCATTTAGAAGGTTAGCAGATGTCAGGTTTTGGTCTCCGTACCTCCCAACTAAATCTTCTTAAGTGTTCCAATAATTAGTGCTAAAGGTATTCAAATCAATAAAATTACAAGGGTGCCCAAATTTATGCACCTGTCTAATTTTGTTAAATTATTGCACAGTTTCTGTAAACCCTATTGACTTAATTTCACAAATATCACTGTGTTCGTCTGCTAAATGATATATTTAACTGAAATTGCTGATCTGAACAACCAATAACTTATAAAGGAAAATCATCAAAATGATCAGTGGTGCCCAAACTTTTTCAAACCTCTGTATATCACAGTTTTCACGTATTGAGGATCTTCAAGGACTTTTAATATGAATGATGCTAACAAAAATTACAAGATTCCAATTATAAAAAGGGAAAAAATCCAAGAAGGTGAGAGGTCTGTATATATGTCATGCCTGGCTAGGTCATGGTGACATGGTGGCTAGGTGACAACGACTGGTGACGGTGCAGTGCAAGAACTTGGGAGTTAACAGAAACCAGAAGCGGCAGCAAAGTACAGGGCAAAACTGGTAACAGAAAACAAACACGTGACAACGTAACCGGGGCAAAACAAGAAAGCCACCTGAGGCTGGAGGATAGCCAGGGAGCTAGGCGTGAGCAGGTTAACAAAACCATGGAGATATAACAATGAACTCAGGACACTGGCCGTGCCAGTAAAAGGCTAGGGAGAAACGTAACCAGCGCTCGTCAGGTGCAACTAAACTTACAAGCCGTGAACACGAAGCCTAGGGATCAGTCGCCTTACCCTCGAGGCGACTCAGCACAAACCAGAGCAGAAGTACTCTCATGAACATGGAAAGCTCAGCAGGACTCTTGGAAACGTGACGGACTCTTCGTAGACGTCCTCGTGAAACACTGACAGAACCCTAGATTCCTTGAACAGCTGCCAACTCTCCAGGTCGGCTCAGAACGACAAATTCTCTGCAACGGGGTGTTCGCGTTTGCTCCCTAAATACCCCAGCCTCAGGTGAACCAAATCAATGAAACAATGAACGTAAATCAAACACACGTGAACACAGCAGAAAACATGGCATGATGCATGAGTTGGCTGTCAAGATAAACGTCTGTGGTGAACTGACGTGAACATGAATACAGAACTAAAAGTCTGTGAATACGGAAATCAACTGAACATCAACTTAAAAGTCCCGAGGAGCCTGCGGATCGTGAACCGAAACCGCCCCCCTCCGGGCAGGCGCAGCGACACGGACCTGACAATATATTGCCACATAATACCATTGGTTGATACTTGGATTTGGTACAGCTCTGTCTGTGTGTCTAATAAGGACTCAGAAAATGTAACAGTAAGCAATAGGATTAACAGATTAATTGTCCACGGTGTGACAATAGTATGTGCAGGAGCTTTAACAACAGAAACAGTCACTTAAAAGTAATACAGAGGTGGAACAGAATCGGTAATGATGTTCAGCTACAGCTGCGAGTTGGAAATCCAGCAGAGCGATGCAGCGTAATAAGTGCACACATTTCAATAATGCAGACTGAAAGAGGCAGTAGTTTGGAGCAGCAGCAGCAGCAGCAGCAGCAGTCGCCGAAGTGCTGTTAGGAGTTCTTTTCTCTGGTGGTTGAAGGGAAGCAACTGTTCTGCAACAGATTAGCCTTAAAACAAAATTACTTAATCACAGGATTGCTCTTAATCCGGACTCCTGTTTCCCCAACAAAACAGGCAGCAAATTTAGCAAACATCTGCGTGATTCACTATTTGCTTCCCTAAATGTCTGCAGCTTTAGGAGTAAAATCCCGAATGTTTGGCCTGCTGGGTAATCTCAGGAGAGGCGAGATAATGCAGCTTTAGCAAGCTTCTTTCTGCAGCGAAGTAGCGTGATACACACCAAATCTCTGGGGATGGAATAAAATCTTTTCAGATTTAACAGCAATTAGAGGCCTGTATCAGATATCCTTTAAAGCTGGGTGTTCATTCAGAAAGTAAGCCACTGGAATCACAGGGCTGTCCAGACCAAAAACAGAGGACAGTATGGAAGGATTAGCTGACCAGTCAATGGCAGTTGAATCAAATATGTTGCCAAAATTATCCCAGTAGGCACCGGATGTTGAATGGACATCGGAAAGAAGTTGGACATTGGAAAATCTGGCAAAAACTTCAAAACCCAATGTTGTACAGATGTTGAATTTGGGTTGGAAATCAGTCACATATTGGTTGATGTCAACCTCCAACATCAGACAGACGTTGGATTTTGGTTATTTAACAATATGACATAAAACCAACAACATATAAACATCTAATAACCTTTAAATGTAATGTTTTGTGGACGTTACCATTTAGAAGATTAGCAGATGTCAGGTTTTGGTATTCATACCTCCCAACTAAATGTTCTTATTTTACGTCAATATAACCTTGGCATGTGACATCTGGAAGACGTTGGCTTTTGGTAACTTAACAACAAAATATCAACATTGAACATTTTCAGAATTTAATGTTGTGTGGATGTTAACATTAGCAGATGTTGGGTTTTGGTCTTAATACCTCCATACCAAATAAATGTCCATATGACGTTGGTATGTGATGTATCAACGCCAAAATATCAACGCCAGCTATCCTCGCCGTTCTACACTAAATTGACATTGTCCTCACCTCTCCACCCAACTAAATGTTGTTATTTTACGTCAATATAACGTTGGAATCTGGAAGCCTTTGCAGCTCTTTGGTTTCTTATCAACGTCGAACATCATTTTATTCTTATTTTTAGGTCATACTTTTGCTACATATCTCATCCTGCGATTATTAGATTAACAACATCATTTCAACCCCAGATATCACAGTTTACGGGACATACAGTTTTTACGTATCAAGGATTTTTGAGGACTTTTAATGCAAATAATACAAAGTTATACAAAATTATATGGACCATGATTTCATTTATAAGGGTCAATACTTTTAGAGGTCTTGTATATATTGCCACATAACACCATTGGTTGATACTTGGATTTCACCCCCTACCCCCCTGGTCCTCACCCCCTACCCCCAGAAATCTAACCTTAGTCTTCTTTGTCACAAGTTTTAATTAAATTTTGATTTACGTTAAATTATTTTGTCACTCACAAGCTGTGTACTGACCAATCATGACCATACAACCAGCTCTCAGTGGCACTGCCAGGGATTTGATTGATTTTGAACCCCATGAAAAAATATTGCATTGGGCACTATATTTTATATGCTATATTGGCAATACAATATTTTAGCAATATATTTAAACGACGCAGACTGAAGACGTGAAGATAGACTACTGGTGGGGTTCAAGATCGCAATGAGCATCGCGGCGCGCCTTACGCAGGGTGTAAGATAGGGCCTTTAATCTCAACAGTGAGGCAGTTCATATACACACCAATTTCATTTTATTTAAAACTGGTGATGCATTCATTTCTACTATAGCCCTTTGCTAATGTTCTCCAAGGCATGTCCAACATTGCAACGGTAGCTACAGAAGGCTGCATGTTTGGGCAGAGCATGAAATACATTGACTTTAGACTTTCAGATTAGCCATAAAACCTTCACAACTCGATACAGTCATATCCAAGTCCATCATACATCTTACGAAATCTGCTCACGACTGCCGTTGTCCTTTCAGGGGTGAAATGATGCTGCTATCTGTTTATCTACAAGCTCCTATGGCCTCCGTGCCGGCTGATATGATACACCAGAGGATGCTGCGCAGTGACGAAGGGAGATCCGTGTGTGTGTGTGTGTGTGTGTGTGTGTATGTGTGTGTTTGTGTGACGCAGAGCTTCACAATTTCCATTCTCCGATTCAGCCATGCTTTCTGAAGAGCCCCCTAGCCGTTGTATCCGTTGTGATGTTACCATGGCTACCTTCTCTCAGCCCAGGTTATTTATAGCATCTGCTAGCATTCACCACAGGCGGATATGTTCTCTGCTCAAGGAGGAGCAGAGGAGCATGCGTGCCAAAATGGCAGCCAAAAAATGGAGGCTGTGAGGAATCAGGCATGAGGAGGGCTGTATTGTTTCGCACTAATGAGGTTTACGCTAGTGATAGTGGAAAGTCTGGTGCACATATGGGATGTAAACACTCTTCTGCTTCATTGTGCTTCATCTGCTGACATGCTGAATTAGACTTAAAGGTGCCCTAGACTGGAAAGCTGCAGCCTGTTTACCTAGGCATTGTTGAATAAGTGGTTGAGGGTTCGGTACATGGAAGTGACAAACTGTGATCTTCACACACTGTTGTTTATTCATTACAGCCCGCTAGCAAAAGCCCTATAGCCCTTTCGAACCCAAAAGTTGGAACGCAAGGACCACTTTGAGACAATATGGTGTTTTTGATACCTTCAGTTTTCTGAGACAAGCAGCATATTTACATTACATTAAAATTTACGGCATTTAGCAGACGCTCTTATCCAGAGCAACTTACATAAGTGCTTTGCTATTTACCCAAGAATAACTTCATCTAGTTTGAATAGGCTAATAATTCAAAGATACCTCTAAGCTTTAGACATTACTAAGCACAAGTCAGTAAGGTGACCATAGTACTCATAGTGCTATTTGTCCAAGTACTCTCGGAAGAGGTGGGTCTTCAGTCTGGGTTCGAAGACTCTGCCGTTGGAAGTTCGTTCCACCACTTTGGTGCCAAGGGTGGATCTTAAGGGATGGTGGGTCGAGCCGAGCTGTACTTAAAGCTTGATGGGCTCTTGGTACTGATCTTCTTTTGACCATTGCCATCAAGTATGGAGGGGTTGGTCCTTTCTTGGCTTTGTAGGCCAGCGTCAGGGTTTTGAATCTGATGCGGGAAGCAGCTACAGGAAGCCAGTGAAGAGAACGCAGCAGTGGAGTGACATGGCTGAACTTAGAAACGTTGAAGACGACCCGTGCCGCTGCATTCTGGATAAGTTGCAGGGGCCTGATGGTGTGCAGAGGAAGACCAGCCAGAAGAGAGCTGCAGTAGTCAAGTCTTGAAGTGACGAGAGACTGAACGAGCACCTGGGCGACTCTCTAGAGAGGAAGGGTCTAATTTTCTGGATGTTGTACAGGAGAAATCTGCATGACCGAGTCAGAACTGCAACATGACTTGAGAATGATAACTGATCATCCATGACTACACCAAGGCTTCGAGCTTCTGTAGATGGAGTGACCAGTGAGTTCTCAAAAGAGATGGCCAGATCATTGTGAAGTCCAGCAGTTCCCGGGATGTACAGCAGCTCCACCAGACTTTGCTAGTCAACATAAAACAAACTGCTACATGAACCAGACCGTCTGACCACAGCTTGTCCTGTGGCATTGTCCGCAGAAGGCAGCTAAACCCAGCTCCCTCTGCGGAAAGAAAGAAGCTAAAGCCAGGCAAGCTAACACAGCTCGAAAAAACAGACAGGACTATCTCAGACTACAGTTATCCACACATCAGAAGGGGAGCTCAAAAGAGCTGCCAAAGGAAGGCAAACCTGAGAAAGCAAGAAGGTGCTAGGCAGGTGCTAGTCTAAAAGCTAACTCTAGCCAACCTGCTATAATCGAATCTCCTCAGATTGCTAGCAGCACATAGTGCCAGAGGGACATCGAGAGGACATCAAGAAGACTTTCTGAATAATTCGAAAAAATTATTACACTGTTACAGCGCTAAAAACAAAGCAATGCTATGCTACGCTGTGTGGCTACTATGAACTGTCAGGGTGATGAAAACCAGCCCTCTATCAGAGCAGAGCTCATTATTTTTTCACAAGCCCACCATAAAATGTGTGGAATAAAATCTGTGTGGTTCAATCTGAGGTAAAATCTGAGTTTTATGCTGGCGTGTAAAACCGCCTAGCCATTCTGGGCAGACAGAGTTTGCTGCTGTAATGCTGTTTGCTCTTGCGGTGTATGATGAATCTGGCCCAGGATTTTTTTCAGGAAGAATTTGGACAGGACTGAAAATCCAGACTCTGTGTCTAAATAACACACGCTTTCAAACAACACAGCTACAAAAATGGGCCATGTTTTCTGTTACTGAGCATTAAGCAAGTGCTGGAGTAGCCCAGCCTTTTCTCCAGCGGTCATGAGATGATGTCTTAATCTGGTACGGTTTCATTGTGCAGCTGAATGGAGGGAATCGAAGTGGCTGCAGACACCATTCATGATGGATTAAAGCTTTCCTCATGGAAATAAATCCTGCCCTGACACATTCCCATGGTTATTCCGAACCACGTTGAGAAAATGACTGGCCTGGGTTTGAAAAATGATCTTCCTTTATAGAAAACGGAAGGGCTGATTCTGGTTCACTGGTCAGTATGTTCATGTAGTACTGTATTCTAAAAACTGAGAACAGTCCTGATGAAACCAGGGTGTGACCATGCTGTAAAATCACACAATTTGCTACTTCGCTTCTCGGATTTATGACACCAACATACTGGATAAATGACTGGGAAAACACTGGGAAAACTCCAGCTTTAACATGGCTGCTACTACTGCTTTTAGTGCTACCCAGCCAACATACTCATGTGGGGCTCACATTGGTGGAACGTGGGCTAGGTGGGTTCCAGGTGGACATGGGCTCTGAGTGGGTTTGAACATACTTCTTAAATGGGCCCTGTTGTTAAAGCCCACCTTAATTTCACATGGATCCCACCTAGGCCCCATACACTGCATACAACCCAGATGGGGACATGTTAAATTGGTCCACTGACCCTGGTGGACATTCATATGTTGGGCCAACATAAAACCCGAAGACAAAAACTTCTGATCTTCCACCCGTATAGACCCCACATGGACATGTTAGCTGGGATGTGATTTGCACTATATACTAAATGCTTGTAGACAGTAGTCGTCTGAGAAGGCTTTAGACTACACTCTCAAAAGTAAAGGTATTAAAAATGGTCCACATCCCAGTACCAGGGGGTTTTACACCCCTTGAGATGAGCTTAGACTAGCTTGTACTGCTACCTCAGAGCATCCAAGTGTATTCACACAAATTCTTCAATTGTGTGTAACTGGATGCCTGTGCCAGTGCCAGCTTTAGCCTTCCCTGTGCCTCAACTAAAGCCTGACTTGCCATGGGAGGGCCTTGGCAAGTGAAAGGCTCTACACCATTTTCACAATGTGTATATGGAGGAAACCAGAACTGAACTGTGTCAGCAATGAATGCACCTTAAAGTAGCTGAACTCACTAATTAGAAGTGGTGTCTGGATACTTTTGGACATAAAGTTCATTGTTTCATTGCTAACAGCACGCCATAAGCACATCTATTTGAGTTTATCAAACCACTAGACATGGTTTAGGGCGAATGCAGATAAACGAATGCAGTTTGCAAAATGCTAAACTCGCTATTAGCTTCCATTGCTGAGCTACATTAGTATCCTAGCTCCTGAGAAGCAAACTGAAGACACCAAACACGTCTTTGCTGATCAAGTAGATTTTGGATACGGGGATAAAATTGTGTAAATTGGATACACTGTCTTGAACCATTGCTCTAAGAGTGTCGTACATAGGATATGCTTGTATGCTTGCACAGTGTACAGTAGCCTACCTTCCTCCAAAATGACAAGAGGAATCAGTAAGAAAAGTATGAAGCCTCCACTGTCCTGTCTCTCTCATTTCTCTTCATCCACCCCTCCCTCACTGGGAATTTGTTTTTCTCCTCTTTTCGCACGATCAGATAAAGGAAAACCCTATTTTAGACACAGACTTTAGACACACAGGGCTTTGTTTGTTAACTAATCATGGGAAAGGTCATTTATTTCCGTGACTCGTTTGCTTTCCCACACAGAGACATTTCAATCTCTCTTGGTGTGACCCTTCTTATTTTATTAGTCTATTAGTTCATCCAGCCAGTGGCATTGCTTTTCTTTCTCTCTCTCAGATTTATACTTGGTTCAAGAGTTATAATATGCTCATATCCAAGGATGAATGCCAACATTCAGCCACTTCTTTCTAGTGTTGGTATTTACAGGAGTAAGATATTATTGCTCATTCTGTTGGAAGTGGATATGTAAATCAATAGCATATGACTGTGTTATGAATATGAAAATGAACTAAATCACATTCATGAGCTATACACTGCCAGTCAAAAGTCTGGACACACCTGATTGAATGTGTTTTATGATTTCATACAAACATCTTATCTAAAAGCTTAAGTGCCAGAAATGGGTTTCTTGATTTAATCAGAAAAAAAATGTTTTTGCAACCAGGAGGTTCTGCTTAGTGGAGTTATGAAATAAATAACTGAATTGTGGGAGCAGGAACATGAGTACAGCCTGTTTTATCCTATAAATTCCATCTTTGCCTCGTTCCTGTGTGTATGACAAGTCGTCACAACCCTCCACCACCCCGTCACCTCCCTTTTACACCCTGTCATCTATCATTCCTGGCTCTACATATGAAGGTGGTGGTGGTGGTGGGGGGGGGGTCTTTCTACCACAAAGCAGAAGCCGCCCAAACCCCCAGCCCAAAACTCCCCTGAGTTTCCATCCTCTCTCGCAGTCTTCTTTCAAATCATGAGCCAAATGCATGCAACTAGCAGGTGGATGATGTTGCATTACTGATGAAGCACGAAGTGGCTGAGTAATGATGCCAGCGCTGATGAGAAAAGTCCATCAACAGAAGGCAGTCAGATGAACTGTACACTTTACCTGTAACTATAAGACATGGCAATGGAAACACAAGTAAGAATAAGCAGATATTGATTGAGGGCAGCTCATTAATGAACTACAACAGACCCATCTTACAACCTCACAAGATTGTAGGATCCCAAAAGGAAAAAGTATTCTCTTTGTCTGAGGAGAAATAAAGCAGAGCTCAGTTTTGTTTGACTGGTTTCTGAAGTCTTAAATTGTTTCTCCTAAACCCTCTTTTTGGAGATAAGAGGAGATCTGAAAGATCTCTGAGATGTAGAAACAAGCTTTAGAAGAAATGGAAAGGTCTCATACTCGTCTTATGTGAATCCTAGGTCTCACATTGGTCCTGTGAAACAGGACTGTGTCTAGGAGAAATAATATCTGAGGAGGAGATCCTAACTGAAATACGTCTTTCTTTCCACTGGGGGAGGAGAGGGCACTATTCTTTCACTCCCCCCTCGACCCACAAGATGAAGCAGCCACCTTCTGGTACCAAGCCCATGTATTTATCCCCCCACCCCCCAAAAACCTCTTTAGAAAACTGCTTGAGAACTGCTAAAGCTACATAAATACACATAAAGCAATAAAGGTTGGCATATACAACCAAAACAGGGGCAGAAGTATTAATAATTATGTGAGATATGCATAAGATGTAGAAAAAAGTATTGCCGGAATCACATTTCTGTAAACTAACTGTTCCTATTACTTTAGGCAGGAGAGCTTTAGACTGATGTGGAAAACTCAAAGTCCTCTAAACTAAAGTGGTATAAAGGAGACAGAGCTAAATAACTCAAATATCTGAACAAAATCCTAAATATAGACCCTACAAAGGAGGAGAAAGTGTGTGTGAAACAATCCCTATTGTCACGGCTGGCCTGTCTCTCCAGAGCCTCATTTGCAATATATTGGCTCAGCCAAAACTGTCGACACATTGATTTAGAACTGGGGCCTGTGATACGTCTTGCCAGGCTGGCTTGCATTGCCATGGCAACTCCGCTCCCAGCGCAAGGACCACCGAATTCCACACCGCAGACCCTGAATCTGAATATCCCAATCAATAGTTGTGTCTGCTTTTTGACGGAAGGCTAGCGCTAGAAAACGTAAAACGCTCGAGAGACAACCCGAGTCTTTGAGACTACTGTACATAATGCCAGCCTGCATCTAAATGAGAGAAGAAAGGTTACTTGGATGGGCTGAGGAGGAAATGGATTACCCTGGAGCTTTGCCTAGCCTGGGAAAACCCAACCCCTAATTGACCCAAGCAGTATTCCGCAGTTCCTGGACATTTTCTGAGGGCAGTGTTTTATTTATGAGACAAAAGCCCAGAGAAAGCAGTGTAAATATGTATGACTAATCAGAATTGAACAGCACTGCAAACTCTCTTGTTGTAGTTAGTATTTTGGATTTGATTGAAACTCTTTATTTGCTGCCAAGTCGTTTGTTCTTTCAGGGACAGAGCAGCTGCTACAAAGCTGGATGATCATCTAGGCTGTTTTGCAAAATATCAGGCAAGAATTGTAAATCCTTGTTGGATTTTGCCAGAAGCGATTTAACCCCTTAACGTTGAAAGGCTTATTACACACTAAGGCGTATTATTGTGTAACTACAGGGACGTTTTGTAATAACACTTTTATTGTAATAAGACTTTTAGGGTGTTATGGCGTTTAATGTATATTTGATAAATTATTGCCCAATTTACCCCCAATTTGGACTGTCAATTACCCAACCCATACTTAATCTCCAACCCGTCACACGCAATGCCGAGGGCGATGGAGACATTGCAGTCAAGACTCTTATTTATCAAACATATTTGTAACATCGCCAGACAACCAACACGACTGGAGGAAGCCTGTCTCCAGCGCGCCAGCCTGTGACGCCCAGCAACGCAACAAAGCGATGGGGGGGGGGGGGCAGCACTATTTACCCACCCACCTCTCTGACAATGGCTAGCAGCATGACCAGGATTCGAACCAGCTATCACCTGATCATAGTGATAGTGCCTTAGTTCGTTGGAACACTTAGGGCACCTAGATCCCCTGATCATAGTGACAGTGCCTCAGTCCGCTGGACCATCAGGAGCCCCTACACATGCGTTCTTAAAAAAATTAGGGTTCTACAAATGGTTCTGCGATCGATGGCATAGGAAACAAATGTGGTTGGTGTGGCGCACCAGATAATACCACTACCTGCTAGTGAGCTACCTCACCATGTGGGAGACTGGGGTTCGATTCCCAGTCTGGGTGACTATGCTGCGCTACTCCAATAAGAGTCCTTGGGCAAGACTCCTAACACTACACTGACCCACCTCTGTAATACGAGTTACCTTGTAAGTCGCTCTGGATAAGAGCGTCTGCTAAATGCCATAAATGTAAATGTAAAAATACACTGTTGGTCTTCATGATTTTAAAGGTTCTTCATACTAGAAGATTTTATATGATCAAACATGTACATAATTTATCTTTTGCTGCCAGTTTTTGCTGCTGGTTTGTCATTTAGACATGAGTTTTCTCATGACTACAAATGTAATCGACCAAGCTTGTCTTGATCAGTCAGCTACATTTGGGGTAAAAGGGGCATTGTATACATTTTAGGCTGAAATATCATTTTATCTTTTAACCTACTAGTAAGTTTAAACCTATTAGACTTAACAGAAAGTCAGAACAGTTGTATTATTATTAAAGTATAACCCTTTAGCTGCAGATGAAAGCATACCCACTTCCAACAGCTGTTTGGAAACAGTGTAGCATTCAGTATTCTTTATAGCAGAACACAATAAACACTATCACTTTCCAGACAGTGCTGCTTCTGTGGCCAAAAGCTGTTTTCATGTTTTCTGTAGCCATAGGTCAATACAAAGAGGATGTCAGCCGCCATGTCTTTACACAAAGTAGCTTACTAGTTGTGCAGGCGGCTAATTGCATTAACTCTTCCTGCAGTGCTATGAAGCGAATGACCAAATTCGACCTCTTTTGGGACCAGATTATAAACTTGGGAAGCAGAAAAGATGACAACATAAATATTAACACAGATTAAGAGTAGTATAGAATAGTCATTGAGAAAAGACGAACACAAGCCAGTGAATGCAGTAGCGATCATAAAAATCAAGTGCGATTGATGTGCAAATCGAGCAACATGAGGTAGAGGGAAACGAGGTGCAGGTAATGGAAAAATGCAGGAGGCAGATTTGAAGTAGAGAAAATATATGAGCAATACCTGTGAGCAGATGGCTAAGTCAAAGTGAACATGTGCAAATTCGGCCGGATTGGACTGGTAAACAGGCAGATAAGTGACAGAGGTATAAGTATTACTGTATTGTGGCCAGTGATTTCAAGTAGGCTCTGGAGATGTGGATAAGAAGATGGATGGATGGATAAATAAATTAAAACATCTATAATTTGAAATAATGAATAATCCAAAATTCTAATTATTGAAATAATTTTACAGCCCTTGCTAGAGGACTTTGGTCACTGGCTAATAGAGGCCTTCAAATCTGCCAGTTCTGTTATTTATCCTAATGTTTGGTATATGCATATGTTATGTATATGTTTTTTGGAGTCCCACAGGGTTCTATTTTAGGGTCTATAAAACTGATAATTAAGAGAGAATTGCAATGATAAGGGTGAAGCATGGACCCGTGCACAGGAGTTAAGCAGTTTCTTAAGGAGTTAAGAAAGCAATGACAATATTCATACCCTCAGACTGCATTCCTAACATAAGGCTGTAGACCAGTTAGGCACAGATAGCCATCTTCCAGCTTTGAGTCAATGGTCAGTTTCTGACCACAGTAAGGCTCCTGACTGGATATTTTTGGATGGTGAAACAATTGCAACTTAGCAATGGCACTGGTCTCAGCAACACTGCTGTACACTTGAACACTAGCATGTAATAGCCATGTCCAGTCAGATACTGACCCATGAAAAAAATCTAGAAGAGTGAGACTGGTAAACTGTCTGTAATTGCACAGTGAAAGTGGAGCTAGGTCATGGCATGGACAGTGAGAGAAAGTATAATGTCTATGTTTTAGAGTGTTTCTACAGTCTATAGGGTTCAGATACACCAAATGGACAAAAATATTGGGACACACCTCTTAATCATTGAGTTTTGGAGAACCTATCCATGCAGTCTGTCACTGCACACGTTAGTGAAAGAGTGGTGGTTTTAAAGAGCTCGCTGAAATCCAGCATGGTTCTGTAGGTAATAGGAGCCACCGCTGCGACAACAAGTTAGTTGGTGAAATTTCTTCCCTTCTAGATATTCCACCATCAACTGTGAGTGGCATTATTGAAAAGTGGAAACGTTTAGGAAACACAGCAGCTGTATCATTACAGAGTGGGGTCGCCGAGTGCTGAGGCGCACAGTGCAGAAAAGTCTCCAACGCTCTGCTGACTCAATAACTGCAGAGCTCCACACCTGCAGTTAGAGCTGCAAAGGGGGACCAACTGCATATTAATGCCAATGGATTTAGAATGGGATGTCATAAAAGCTCCTGTAGATATATGATGTAGGTGTCCCGATACTTTAGTCCATATAGTGTATATATAAGCTTTCTTTAAGACATGGGTCTCTAATACATAAAACTACTTAAGAGTAAAAACATGTACCACGCGCTGTGCTTCACTCTACGGAACTTCAGTTATTCGCTCTAATGAGACATAAATGTATTTGGATAAGAATGTATTTGCTTGGATTTGCATATTTAAAGCCGTCATTTCAGCACCATAATCTCCACCCAGTGGGACTACAAAGTTCAGAGCTTCCCGCAGTCACCCCGCATAAACTCTTTACAAAATGATACAATGAGAACCTCAGAAACAGCTTTAATAACTAACGGGTTTTCTATTTTCCCACCAAGAGGAATTCTCCTTAAATCACATTAAGCATGAAATAGAGTGATATCTTCTTTTTTTAATAAAATATCAGCACACGCATTTCTTTCAGCTAAGACTGCTCCATTAGCTAGCCCTGCTGGCCCTGACCTTGGCAAAGTGCACTGGACATAGTGAGTAATGATGCTGTTCACTGAATTTAGTTAGCTCCAAATGACATATCATTTGTATCCATCCTGCAGTAAAAGCATACATATCATGCAGCAGGATAATTAAAATCTACAAACCCTGTCATTACAAGAGTCATGTCCTACAAAAGTGTGCTTGGCAAGAGATAAAACGGAGTGTATCTTTGTTTCCCCCCCTGTAGAGTTCTTGTGACCGTGAATATGCCCCTTAAAATTAATGACTTTTCTTTTGTGCTCTGCTTACATTTAGTAATCAGCAGCGGGACTATTTGTCTTCACAATGAATAGTACGTTCCTTAGCCGGCAGGGTTGGCCAAAGCTGGCCACACTTAACGGCACATGAATATAGACCTACTGCATAGCGCTCGCTTAAGCTGACACAGTTCTGCCCCTAAAGAAACCATGCTGCCTGGAGTGGGCTATGCTACTATACTATACTATACTACACAAGGGGTATAACGCCCCCCAGCATTTTCTCTCAGGTGTTCTCTGGAATGATGGTTGAAGCTCCATCCAATACTTTTTGGATAAGATGGGGAGTTGGGGAAGAGGTGGGTGGTGATCGTCCAACATCCTGACCTCATTAATGATCTTGTTACTGAGTGCAATCAAATCCTCACAGCAGTACTTCTCCAAAATCTTCTAGAAGGCCTTCCCTAGTCCAACAAAAACAGGATAAACTATTTTTATATGCACTTGATTTAGGAAGAAACCATTCCTGAGCAGGTGTCCCAATACTTTTGTCCACATAGTGAAGACCCCTGAATTTATAGTCATTAGTAGTCAGTTTATATACATATTATAACCATATTATATACATATTATAACCATAGTTTTGCTTACCAAGGTTAAGGCATCTGATCAACTGTAATATGTTTATATATATATATATATGTAGTTTTATATACAGGACAGCTGTGTGGGCCTAAAGGCTAGTCACTTTAGCCTCTTTATACTCTTTATAAGCTTCAAAATGACAGTAAGATATTATGATATTATGATATTATATAACGGGCGTCTAGAGCAACAATAAAATAATATAGGACTGAATTTTGTGACTTGCCTTTAAAAGAAGACGATTCTGTTAAAGCAACACTATGGAAAATTGCCATTTCTTGCTCCTGGGCTCCCCCTGCAGTCCAGTAGTGTCATTTGCGCTTTTAACCTTCACTAAAGACCCGTTTTCCTGGATGAACTGACAGATACAGAACCATCAGTGAAAGTGAAAGAAGCAGGTGGACTGAAGCAGTCGGGTAATATTACAGGGTTTCACACAAATATGACTCGCGTAATGCAGCGTTACACAGCTCTCACAAGCGTCATCCTGCCCACTTCTCCAGAGTTACACAGTGCGGTCAGCAGCCTGCCGAGACCCGCGTGGCAATGACAGTGACACCAGCCTGCCTACTGCAGGTCAGTAAAGCATCGCTGTGATTTTAAAGCTGATATTTTAAGGTAGGAATTCTACATACGGCTGCTTTAAGGCGGCTCAGCTAATTCACAAATGATGCCGCTAGGGACTGAGAGTTACATTTCACCCCTGGCTGTCCCTTACCCACAATTGTGTGGACTTTGGGACAGCGGGAAAGTCAAAGTCTACATTTGCAACACAGTCAGCCAGACCAATATGGGGGGATCCGTGTCCAGATGGTTGAAAACTCTCTAAATCGGAGCAGCATAAGAAGAATTAGCTGTGTGATGGAGATGGTGGTAGCCTGCCATATGATGACAGCCTGCAGTGTAGCCAGATCAGTTGGGATGTAAGATGGCACTGGCCAGGCTTGGCTAATGGTTAAGCACAAAAGGAGGGACTCCTTTTCAGAAGCCAATGAAAGCTGGCCTGGAGGAGGGGGGCGACATGCCGCGAGAGCAACACGCGCTACCCTGCATTCCTTCACTCCCTTTGTCCTCGTCTCCGCGGAGTGAGCTGCTCGGCTGACAGATGTGTGAGCATCGCTTGCCACCCCAGATTATGCTGTAATGACGAGTGAGGGGGGGGGGGGTGTGGGGGGGGATTCATTTCGGATCCAGAGCAGGTTGCACGAAACTGCGCCCCCAGACGCGCGCGTGCGGTGGGACATTGGTGGATCCTTTCCTCAACCAGTAGCTTCATAATACCACTGCAAGGCGCAAGGCACGCGGCGTGGTGGCCGGTGGTGTGTGTGTGTGTGTGTGTGTTTTGTGGGATGGGGGTCGGGTCGCTTTCAGTTGTCCCGCTTTTGCAGCTTAGTTTTCTCCAGCCAGTGGAGGGGCTTGCTCTGGTTGTTTGTGTGCCCCCCTCCCTTCCACGCTTGAGTGAGCACTGCTTGAGCCTGTGCGTTTGTGTGTGTGTGTGTGTGTGTGTGTATTGCGTGTGTGTGCGCGCGTTCTCGTGCTCACCCACGGGGTGCTGTGTGTGTGTGTGTGTGTTCGTATTTACCTCTTTGTGGAGACCAAATGTCTCCTGGATAATAGGGCATAAATATGTCGTGGGGACCCGGTAGGGCTATGTGCTTATATAAATACTAAATAAATAAATAAACAAATAAATAAAGAATAAAAAATAAGCATATTTAATATTTAAGAAATAAGTCAGTAAATATGTACTTTTTATTTGTTTTGCAATTTAGCTACATCACTAAATAAAATAAATAAAAGACCCCACAAAGATAGCAATACAAACTCCGCGTGTGAATGCGTGAGCGAAGTGTTACTTTTCCCACCCGTTTCCAGTCCGCCCAAATCCCGCCTCCTCGCTTTAGCATTGGCTCCTTGTTCATATGCCCACTGATTGGCGCGCTGCTTGTGAGTGTGAACCATCCGCCAATCATAATAGGCGAAGCCCGACCGCCCCAGCCAATTGTAGAGCACGGAGGCGGGACTAGTCTGAAAACGGGTGGGATACAAAACAGCGCGTGCGAACCCCGCCCCCTCCTCAACGCCTGAATCAACTCCTTTAGCATCGGCGGCGATAGCCACTAACCTTAATCACGGAGATATCTAACAGCCAAGCACCGAGCGCCGTGGCACCTGGACGGCGTGATGGACTAGCTTAACCGACCTGACCCGTCTTTCTCATCCTCCTTCGCTTTTTTATCGATGGGTTTTCATGTTTTATCGGAGTGTAGCCTCCGTCAACTGCAACGGTAAGTTGAGGGGATGAGGCGGAGGGGAGACGCGGGGCGACCGTTGGAGCTGGTTAACCTCGCGCTACAACCTGCTATTGTGTGAGGAGCTTAAATGGCTAAATTGCGGGGTCCGGTGTGCGTTTTAAGAGGGTCACCATAAGTTTGACTGCGCTGTTAATGTCGGCAAACCTTTAGAAGGCTGTTAAACGTGAAAGCTGAGGTAGTTCGTGTGTAAATGCGACGAGCGAAGCCCTACATGTTGTTGTTGGTGGAGCTGTTAGGACTGTTGTGACTGCTCTAGCTAGCTATCTCTATCTAGCCGCTCCAGCAAACGGACACCTGTCTTCAGCGCCGTGTTTGGAGATGAAATCAAGTCTCGAATAAGTCATATTAAGCCATAACGTGAAGTTTTACACGTTTTCTGCCTCATTTCAGTCACAAGTCGTATTTACGTAAAGCGACCCACAGCTTTTCACCACAGTTTTGGGAGCTAGCCCGGGTCAGAGGCACTTTCGCCGCTCCCTCTGAAAGCACGCTGGGCTCTCCGGTGAGATGTTTCTCCTCAATCTGCTCCACGCTGACGGCTCATTTTAGTGCTAGCTGCCATCTCCACACTGCTTGATCCCCCAATATTGGATACCCACCCTCTACAGAGCAGTGCAGATTGCTGCTTTAGCCATTGTAGTTATCTACAGTCCACATGATGGCCACGGGGTGCTGCTTACTGCATTACATGCACCGTCCTTGGGATATTTAATAGCTACGAGGAGCTAGAAAGCATGACACTGTCCCTAAAAAGCCAAGGAAACGTGAAATGTGATGGTTTGGATAACCTTAAGACTCCAGATCACCAGTTCTGAGCAGTGTTTCTCACTCCTGGACCTTGATCCCCCCTGTCTTGCATATTTAGCTAGTGTTTTCTGCTCCTCATCAGCTCATTAATAAAGCCCTTCATGTGGGAAATGGGTGTGTTACAGCAGGGAAAGCACCAACATGAGCAGCCCAAGAAGACTCCTGGAGCAGGACTTGGAAAGCCTTGCTCAGATGATTCGAGCGTCCTTCAGATCCTTCAGTTTGGATTTGAAGCAAGTCATTGGCCTGTGTTGCATGTAAAGGTGGGCTAATACAGACAGACCCATTAGTGTGCACTTAAAGGTGTGCACCTTCAGCCTTCAGCTGCCTCTACAGGAGAAGCTCACTGCAAAAAGTAGGATGAAGAAGAGCTGAAAGTTGTGTGATAAGCTGCCGCTCGCAGTGTTTATGTCAGAGCCGTGTTTCTGAACCTTTAACTGCTTGTGAAACATCTCAAGAGGATAAGGTGGGCCTGCTGTTCAGGATGAAATCCAAACCTGTGGTGTGTTCGACCATCTGCCAGGCTCGACCACATCCAGTTCAGCATTGATTGGTTGGCTCTAAAACTTTCTTAGTGTTGTAAGACCTGAGTGTGTGCTTCATCACGACTTGAATTCATGGCCACCGAGTTGTGTGGACTACTGTTTGACTTAAAGTGCCACCTTCTTGAAATGTTGAAACTGTTGGTGTTGTGTTGGAACAGGAAGTTATATGATCTTGTGAAGATCCATGCATCTGAAGATACAGCCTGTCTGTCAGGGATGGTAAGTACCAGTACTAGTGGTATAATGGCACACAGAAGACGTTCAGATGTTTGACTCTGTATGGTGGTTCATGTTATCTTGCCCGTTTTAAAACTATGGGCAAGTTTCCTGAACATGGATTAAGCAAAGTCTTGGACTAAATTCCAACGCCAGTCATACATCGTCATTGGAAAGTCTTTGTAGTTACATTTAGGCTTAATCTGGGTTTCTAATCTTGGAGATGTTATAGCTTTCTCAGTCTTTCTTGTGAAACATTCAAAAAGGATAAGATGGACTTGCTGTTCAGGATGAAATCTGAACCTGGGATTCGTTCAACCATCTGCCACATCCATGGCTCAACCGCATCCAGTTCAGTGTTGAGTGACTTTAAAACCTGCATCTTTGTAAGACCTATGTGTTTGTTTTTCATCCCAAATTGAGTTTTTGGCCGCTCATTTGTATGGATGTGTAGTTTGGGGAGATGACAGTTAGAAAGCAATGACTGCTGTTTGACTAGAAGTGCCACGTTTGTGAAATGCTATTTGTCTTGTGTTGAAACAGTCAATTACATGAAGTGGTTGTTTCTCTTGTGAAGAACTATGCACCTGAAGATGCAGCCTGTCTATCCTGGCCAGTAAATATACACCACAGTTTGGACACCATGAGTTTGGTACAGTGGGAAAAGAGCAGTGAAATGTAAACTGTAAAAATACACTGGAGCCGAGTGATATGGTAAAAATGACACTTTTTACAATATACAATATTTATCGCAATATATTAATACATCCACAGTCCATTCAATTAAAAAAGACTGATTACACATTTTTTGTAATGAAATTTGTATTCTTTAAGCACTGGTGATATCCTTGATATACGCATAAAAGCATATTGTGTACCACGATAACAAAATTTATCACAATATGATAAAATATTGCCCAGCTCAAACATACACTCTTACATTGGTCATTTTTTATGTAAAATGATACAAAAGGCAACATAATAAAAAAGGCAATAGGTCAGGTCATGTCAGCCAAAACTGAAAGTAAGTAGCTTCACTTTGTCAAACACACAAACAGTAATCAATCTTATTTTGAAATATTTAGTCAGTAATTCAACATAAAATCTAGCAGCTGAACCTGTGAATAAATAAGTAACTTGGTCAAACAAACAAGTAGCAACCAGAAATGACAAAACATGTAAACATTTAGTGTAGTCTCATACAAACAAATTAAAGTGACAGAATGGGTTCCATGGATCAGCCTAATTATCCAATATCTGATCCAGCTCATTTAGTTAATATCGGGACTGATTATGGATCCTAATATCGGATCGGTGCATCTCTAGATGTAAACAATCATGGCGGATGGCTACGAAACCATTGCTATGCTAGTGACAAGTGCTTTATGCTGAAAGAAAACAAAAAATGATGTGGATGAAACGGTGCTTTTAAATAATGCTTTTACGATTCACGGTCGGGGCAGCCTCGTCTGCTTTGGGAGAAAATCTGAGGACTAAAGATATCATAGTCATAGTTTACGGTCACCCTGAAATGGAGTGTCTCGATTGTCAGTAAGAGCAAATTGGCTTAAAAATTGGCCTGATTATCTTGTAGTGTGGGTCAGACATAAGAAAAGTTATTACTTATGACTTGGTTATGACTTGCACTTGGTTCCGCCATACATTAATCAATCTTCACACATAGGCTGCACACGTATTCTCCATACGACTACGTCCACCAAACCGTAACACTCATACTGTGATGGTTTGGGACGAATTTGCATATTGTTGCTCCCCTAACGAGTAGTGAAAATTTCCTACTAAATTAGGAGTGTGGTGATTGTAAAGCTACAAAAGCCTTCTGAGCGTAATGTAATAATGTAAATGAACATAATACAGAATATTGAGCACTTCATTTGAAGTGAAAGCACTTTTCACATTTTGACACTGGCTGTGTTATTTGCATACTTCATGCTCAAGGCTCGGTGAACAGCGCTTACATTTTAACCACTTATTAGGAGGCTGCAAATTAATTCAGATCCAGGCTTTATTTTTTAAGTTCCCCTATTAATCTTTTGTTTTACTGTGCTTTGTAAGTTAACCTCTAACTTTCACTAGGGTATAAAATGCTTCTCACATTAAACTCTTAATTACTGAATGCTTTATAGATGTGGTTTGCGTTGTCTTCCTGGTTTAAAAACCATGGGCCAGTTTCCTGCACTAATCTGCAGCACCAGTGGTGCATCAATGGCATTTCTTTATAGCTTAGATTTAGTCTTATTCAAGGTTAAACTGACTAAATTGGCATTTACTTTCCTAGCATTAAGTTAAAGCCTTTATTTAATAATTATTTCCAGCCTCTGTTCTGAGTAAATTATATAATGATTTGCAATTAATTAGCAGTTAAGTAATCTGCCGATCAACAAGTTATGTATATCAGGTACCTAATACCACCTAACTACAAACTAAACAACCTTCCGACCGTTGTACTCTTTACACTACACGCCTGTCTTGTAATCGGGAATCTTTTAGTCGTTGTGGTGTTCACACTACAACACTGATCAGTTTCATGAATTATGAATTAAGATCTTTCACCAGGAAGAACCCACAACGAGTCTGTCTGTTCTCCAAAAACACATTTTGTCACAAAAACATGTGAGAACTGATGCAATACCATGTGCAAGACCCACTTTCTTTCTTACAAATCGGACCTCTATAGTGATGCAAGTTGCCTATGCGTTGATTTGCAGCAAAAACGCACAGAAGAGAAAGAAAAAAAATAGACGTTGTATAATCCTCCCTCATTTGCTGTAGCGCTGCTGTACCTCATTTGCTCTCTGCACTAACTTCCAGTCACAACACTTTCCACAGTACCGGATTTAGAGTCGTTAAAAGGTCCAGATATTAAGTCTAGATATTTGTCGAGGGATTGTGAGACACTGAGCTCTCAGATCGTGTGTTTCAGCAGTTCACACATGCTGACCGATCCAGCGCCAAGTGAACACCAATTTGTGTTCGACCTGAGACTTTTGTCTGCAATTCTCAAAAATAGTCTCGTAAATTGGGCCTAAAATCGTGTGGTGTGAATCTGGATTCATCAAGAAGGCAAAGATTCATATATTTTACAGATTTTATAATTTTAATTCATTTTTCGTATTAATTAAAGTGGCATACTATAGGTTCTAGCTTTGGTTGGTGACCTGCTCTTTAGCCATGTGATTGATTCAGGTTGTATGTTTTGTTGGTCACTGACGCAGTGGACTATAATGGTCAAAAATAAGTAGTTGGAGTGTACTGGGTCTAGATTGATTAAGTGAGTGTCAAACTGATCACTGACTCTCCCAGCTAAGATGATCGTAAGATGCTTCAGCACTTCATAGGGACTTGCAGTAAGTTGACTTGCTGATCACTGGTTACTAATTGCTAAAAACATAGGTATTACCTAACACAGAACTGTTTTCTGTTTGGCACCCTAATACCATTCTCTTTTACAATTAAGTAACACTGCAAGCACCTTCCACAGCAGTATTCTGGGATGAGGACTGTTTTCTTTGTCAGCATCGACACAGCACTGACATAATGCACTGACAGTGTTAGAACATGTTTATGTGTTGGCAGAGCCCTGGTGGCTCAGAGCTTCAGCTGTAACGAAAACCTCAGCTGTACTGGGAATGCGATAGGCATGCAAAATCTGATGTTCGTCAGGTGTGAAGTCCAGTGCAACATACAGTAGACCACTGGATGATTAATGACAGAAGCTGAACTCTCTCTTTCTCTCGCCCTCTCTAACTCTAATTCTCTAAGGCGGCTAATCTGAAACACCTCTCAGTCAAGATTTTAATTACCCGGCACTTGAACTGCAGAAGAGATGCAGCATTTCCCTGAAGAATGACAATTTTTTTACTGGGCACATGCTGACTTCCCCATGTGCCTGTAATGGATTTTCCCCTTTTGTTAATTGCTGGCGAATGGGAATAGGAATTGACGTACAAAGTCCTCGAGACTTTTTATCTGTGTGTGGAGCTTAAGATTCACGTCTGCCAAAAAGATTTATGCAAAATTCTCCCCCTTTGCACAAGTCCCTCATTAGCATTCTTTCATTTCTTAAACGGGTCAAAGGGATGCTTAGACTGTGCTTTAGAATATCAGTCCAGTGGTTCAAGGAACTAAAATCACGATTGATTTATTCATGAAATATACCAGATGAAGGATTCATAAGCTTTGGCTTAAAATAGAATGATACGTTTCCTTGCTTTTGTCCCGACTCCAGCGCACCTGATTATCCAGCTTATCAGCTAATTAGCTGGCTCTTCGTATACTTTACTGTATAGAAGGAAAATGACCTGAGTCATCATGTGGTGACGGTGATGGTCATAGTTGACGATATTCAGCTGATGAGTGCATCCTCATTAACCTTCCAATAACATTGAGGCTTACCTCACACTTTAGTGGTTGTAGCAAGTCAAATAGGACTTACACTGATCATCAGTGCCGTCAAACCACCTGTCTAATGTTGTGTAACTTCTCATTGTGCCACCAAAACAGCTAGGACTATTTACGCATGGACTCTGCAAGATCTCTGAAGGTGTTATGTGGTATGTGGCACCACAGTGTTAGCAGCAGATCCTTTAAGTTGTGAGGTGGGGCCTTCATGGATTGCATCAATGTTCCTTGGCACCAATGAGCCTGTTACCAGTTCACCAGTTGTCTTTCCTTGGAACACTTTTGGTAGAAACTGACCACTGCGTACCTGGAACACCCCACAAGACCTGCCTCATGTTTTGAAGATGGTTTGGCCCAGTCATCTAGCCATCACAGTTTGGCCCCTTGTAAAAGTAGCTCAGATTTTTTATTTTTTCCTGTTTCCAACACATCACCTTTAAACGCTGGCTGTTCACTCACTGCCTAATGTATCCCACCCCTTGACCGGTGTCACTGTAGATTTATTGAGATAAATCAGAATTATTCACTTAACCTGTCCAGGTGAAATCACAGAAATGACCTAGGCAAAAAAAATGGCCCAATACTAATTCCTCTTATCCAACATTCTTTTAAAATGCGACAAATTCAGTAAATCAGTATTAATAAGCTGTCTGATCTTGACAATAAGAAGAATATTGAATCTATACACTGTCTAAGTTGTAGATTATAGATGTATAATAGATGATAATAGATTTGACTTTTCAAAGTAATATCTGGTTATGTATTTATTGAACTCCAGAAGAACAGAATATGTTGGTGGCTCTGGGATAAAATTCCTCTTTTGCTGTATTTGTAACCCACTACAAATACATTTTATTTCTTTGTTATACTAATCCAGGTGGATTTATTCCCAATTTTTACACTATAAAGTTGATGTATCCGTATTGGCAGATACTGTATGTACATGAAAAGTGTTTGATATCAGTGCCTCCATAGTAAATTGTGCTCTTGGGATTAAATCTTTATTTTCTGTATCACCTAATTTGTTGTTTTGTGTGTTTTGCCAAATTCATCTCACCACTACACAAGTGGTTAGGGCTAAAAATCATCCCATAAAAAGTATACTAAAAATACTATTTCCTGTCCTGGCTGGTTGGTTCACAGCATCGTTGTTTTTAACAGCATCTAAGCCCGCAGTGAAACCCCACTGTTATTGTTCTCTCAGTAAAGTGGAAAAGAGTGGGAAAAAAATGTCCACAAACGTGTCCACACCACATGGTTTCTATGCCAGCTGTCCCTGAGGAGGGCTCATGAACCTTCTAGCGCATTACTGTCTACTAACTGGTATTGCATTACCCCCCTGGTAGTCAGGGAGGCTTTCTGATTCAGGCCAAGACTGGAGATGTGTCATGGTCAATCCCTCGGGAGAAAGCCTGTATCACACCGAGAAAGAGAGCGAGAGAGAGATTGTCATTCTCTAGAGAGCAGGGTAAAGATATGCTGCATCTCGAGTGATTTGGTCAGGGCCAAAGGGTGGCTTATCTCCCATCAAACCATATTGGAGACCTGGAGGATATCTGCACTTAAATGTGGATTGTACACTCTTCCCTACCTGCTAATCCTGAGCGTTTTCCCATTTTTACTGCTCTTGTGCTCATTGATCCATGCTGCATCTTGTTTATGTGACAATAAAAGAAGTCTACGACGTTCCTCTTTCACACGAGCAACTACTAAATCTGTCCTGAACAGCTGCGGGTTGTTCTCTCAAGTGACAGAATGCAAAATGATGGCTTATTTGATCTAAATCTGGAATGCCAGGACTTTTTTCCTTTTTTTGTTAATCAAATGAAGCAGAGTGTTTTCTGAAGATGTGTTTTGGACTCTTCTGAAAATGTCCTGATTGGCCTAATAAAGTCGAATCCCCTGAATGAAGGACTTGAATGAAGGACTAGTTGATAGGAAGTTGTTTGGTTAAGATGAAGAGCCAAAGGGGGAAAGAATTCAACCCTTGCACATTAGATCTAAGTTTGGATCTAAGTAAGATCCAAAGCTTCCCTGTGGCTGGGAAATGTAAAGGAATTATAATGCTGATGTTCAGCTTCTGAGAGCCGCACAGGGAGTAATGTACTGAACGTTTTGATTTAGTCTAGCAGTTAATTAAACGCTACTGTTAATGCATTTCACCAAGGAGCAGGAAATAAAATCGCTACAACGGTTATTTTGAGTGATGCTACAGAAAAACCAATAATGGGTTTCATAAAGAACCATAATTGTGGTGAGTGTTAAGAGGCGTAAGTGTTAAGAACCTTCAAATTTCTAAATAAACTTTGCATCGACTTATTTAATATAACCTTGAAATTGTTCTTCACACACATACACGTTTTTGGTCTTTTATGGAGCGTAAAGCGGTTCTTTAATGGCATCACTCTTACAAGCCCTTCAACACCATATAAACCTGGTCACTTCATGCATCTTGAGTATCAGGATTATATCTGGTTGAGGCCAAGCCACATAAAAAGGCAAGTGTAAACTCAGCCAAAATGCATTTAAACCAGATATTAATCTGATTACTCAAACCACTTCAGCAGGTTTGTCTGAGATGCATTTGAACCATGTTCTTATGGTGTAAGTGCTTCAGTCTCTCCAAGACACAAATTGCTGCACAATTAGGGAATTTACCTATTCCATCCCACGCAGCAATCAGATTGCAGTCTGATTAGCCGGAGACACATTTGACTACTGCTGTAAATGCATGTGGCTTATCAGGATACAATCCAGATACTAGTCACATTAAGTGACCAGGTGTACACTGGGTATTTGTCGCACCTTTATTTTTAGTGTGTATAGCCGCAGTGTTACAACTAGACATTTCTTCAAATCACTGTACTCTTCATGTCCAGGGAGGGATCTGTGATGCTGTCTGGGCTCTGTACAGTTTTGCTGTGGAATTGCAAGAGTGTGTGCATCATGCCTGAAGGAAAACTCAGTGATTTCTTGCCTCATGACATCTTTGTGGACATTTTATTTGCTAGTAGAAACTAACTGGCTTATGCTGCTGTACACTCCCCCACCCCTCACCCCTAAATCAGCCAGGAGGGCCAGGCCCATTTCCTTGGCCCTATCTCTCCATGCGCCTGGGAATTCGGGCTATCTAATTACAAACAGAACGGTTTGCCAAATGAGTGCTCCAGCAAGTCATTTTTATAGTAGGTGCTGTGATTGCACTGACCAGTCAATCTCTTTCCTAGGGCCTGATACTGAGACTGTTATTAGGGGAGGGAGAGGTTGACTTTCCATTGTCATTGGACATCACTGGACTGGCTAAGAGATTTCTGACTTTGATAGCTTGACCAACCCTGTTGTTTTGTATAGTTAAATATCAGCATGTGGCTGATAAAAGTAGATATTTTTTGAGGGTGAAAGAATTAATCAGATTTGTTTCTGTATCAAAGCTGGCCCGAAATATCACAGTAATTGTTCAACTCAACATAATGTACAATGAAGTAATGGAGTTGTTGAAATAACAGGAGTTATTTGTTGTCTAACTTTAGCATGCAGCGGATTAGACTGGAAATACAGTTCAGGTTAGCTATTGCTTTTTTCTTATAGGGGTTTAGTGTGTTTACTAAAGCAGGTTGAGCATATTTTTTAGATGACCATGGTGGATTAAAACGTGTATTGCTAGATTTGAAATAAACAGGAGCCGATAAATCTATGAACTAGGCTTGGGTGGTGTAACGGTAATACTGTGTACTGCGGTATATAAAGCGATGACGGTATCTCAAAATGAGGACAGTATTTCAAAATCACGATGTGTCTAATGTGTCAAATTCTTGTTTTCTATCTAATACATTGTCAAATAAGCTCATTCACCCATTTGTATTTAAGAAAGCTACAGGGTGGGGCATTGTGGGTGCTTACTGATTGGGGGATGTCACGCTCTGAAAACAAGTGAAAAAAAAAGCCCACCATAGTTGTAGATTTAGTGATGCCAAGTTCGGCGAGACTGTATTATGGGAATTAATTAACAAAAAAAAAGTGGAGCCCACCCAAAGCTACTATGAACATTAAACTTAACATGAAGCTTTTGTATTTTTGTACTTCCTGTATAAATGAGAATGTCACAGCAATGTTAGGGGGTTCCAAAGTCCACAAGTCCATCAACCTGCCCCTCTGTGCATGAGCACAAACGCCCCCTGTTGCTGAATGGCTGGAATAGTGCTGTCTGAGCCATTTTGTTTGTTTCCCCATTTACTCAGTCGAGTTGATTAAGGAACAATTCGCTGAATTTTACGAAATGTATTTGATTGAAATCGTGTACAGCACCTTTTAAATGATGCATTGATTATATTCTGACTACTGTACAGTAATAATAATAAGAAGAGTGGAAGTTGGAAGGCCCATCACCAGCTGTGTGAGTGAGGAGCTGCTTTCCACTGCATTTACTTTAGTCTTAAGTTCTCAGTGCAGTAAAAATAAACTGATCTTTCTGTTGGCTGATTTCTTCCAAATATAGCTTGTTTAAATATCAGATTTAATTTGATGGGTGTTGTTGGCTAATAACACTGTGAAATACACTGCAAATACGCAGCCGGGCTCAGTTTCTGTAATGACGGCACAGTGTGCTGTTAGACAAAATGGGAGTTGCTAACTCACTTAACTGTGAAACTGGACAGCTATGAAAGTTTATTTAGCTTGTTAATTAGACTTATTGTGACTGCTGCAATGAGTGAAGTATTCTTCCAATGGTGCTTCCAAATCTAAATTCACCTTTTTCAAAAAATGAGGACCAAATGTGTGAACCCTCCACCCCAAGATCATCTTACTTATGTCTTGTATGTTTTAGTATATGCTTTATCTCTGTATAACTTCTAAATATACTGTTATTAAATTGTGTAGTGATTATAAATAAATGAAAATCATCTAGTCAGGCTGTCTGATAACTGCTCAGTTTATCATACAGTAGAAGAGACCAATAGTTGTCCCCAAAGTAGGTTTCCATAGGCTGATTCATGCCCTTAGAATAAATAAAGATAGTGATTTGAGTTGTCTTGACACTCTCTAAGTATTTACATTATTCTGACTTTACCGTAGGTTTCCTCTGCTGTGTTAAACGCCATTGTCAACCTTTTGTTATTCTGTCGCTTGAGAGCCTGTGCAAGAGTTTCATATATTAAATTACAGCATTTATTGATTTTTACAGTCTCTTCTTATTGAATTGCCTTTAGTGACTCACGCCGTTGTTCGAAAATCATTTCAGACAGTGTTTCTAATGGTAATAAAGAGGCAGCGTTGAACTGCACTACACTTTGTTCTTAGTACAATGTTGTAAAAATATAATCCATGTCCATATTAGTCTGAAAATGTTCTATGGCCCAGTGTTTCCTCTACACTGGCCAGCAGCAGACCGACCCCACCCCAGAAATGACTGTACTAAAATGAAGGTACTAAAATTAGGAAAGATGACTTAAGACATGAAATACAGTGAAACTAGACTGCAAAACAAACTTTGTAGACCGTTTATTTGGATCTGCTTTATACATATGGCATCGTTCATTGACTTTGAGCTGGTTATATGTGCTGAAGTATATGTGCCGTACAGGTCTAGGATAGTAACGTTAGCTGAGGTAACCTGGCCTTAGCATTTGTTTGTTTACCAAAAGTCTTTCTTTGTGTACGTTTTAAGTCCCATGTGATCTGCTGTGGCTTTCTGTAGTCTCGATATAGCTTCTGTTTAATGTAGTACTGTCAAAATGGTGTGTGGCGCATTGTGTCGCACCGGGAAATTGAAAAGTCATGAAGCACCTGCAGCGGGTGCATCTGCTGAGCGACAGGCTTTATGTTAAATTGTGAATGAATGTTCTGTTCGATGGAAGAACCTCTCTAACTTAACACTTGCTTGTTTAATCTACCTTTGTCTCTTCTTTCCTCTCCATGTCTTTTTCCCTCCCTCTTTTCGGGTGTGTTTAGATATGATGATTCCCGAGTCAGTATTTCTATGTCTTTGCTTCCTATATCCATCGGTGTAAATTAGAGCTTTGTAATTGCAGTATCATGACATTTCCTACAAATTGCAAGCAGCTGCGGCAGTAATACTCTTCTGTAGCAGACAAAATCAATGTCATATGGCAGAATTTTGATGACTTTGGTCAACATCTCAAAATATTCTGTCAAAATCTAAAAACAAAGCTGTTTCAATATATTGTCTTAAGTAAATAGCTCATTATTTTTTAAATATTCCATCAAGATCTATGGAAAAATCATTTGTCAAAATGGTGTTACACTGGTGTTAGTGTTTGTCACTTTGTGGCACGGCCCGAAGCTGCATTTCTAATCTTTTTTTATTCCCTTTGGACTTCTAGAGTTTTAAGATCTTCAAATCAGTGGCTCTTATTTATTCTTCAGTCATGGTTGAGATTAAAGGGCGATCAAGCAGCCCCCAAATAATGACATTTTAAAATCCAATTTAGGAACCTGTTTATTCTCCCAGACATTTGAGTCTTTTTAAGGTTCACTGAATTGTGTAATTTGTTGATCAGTCCTGTCTTGTCATTTGTGTTTGTTTTAATGTCTTGTTTTATTAATCATTTCTTTCGTAGTTATTATTATTTGGTTGTTTTGTGCAGCACTTTGTTGGAAGTTTAAAGTTGCTCAATAAATGAAGAGTTAATTTGCAACAAGGGATGTTTAAAGGTTAGCATTTATCTGTTTTTGTAAATGAACAAAGTCTAAGGAAAATAAGCCATTACTTTGACATATTCATTGAAATAGTTGATATGCTGCTGCAGTAGAGAGGTCTGGTAGTACAGGTAGGAGGAATCTTTACTCATCACCTTCATACACATACACACAAAATACACATTGCTCATACAACAATACACATTGTTGTTACACCTCAACACAATTGTATACTGTATATAGAAAATGGAGCAATAGAATAATAACCATAATATTAAGCTACAAACTCATGTTAAGATCCTTGTGTTGCAATGGAGCAAAGTGTAATATACACTGACATGCCATAAGTCATGGGGCAGGAACTAGTATTGTGTGTCTATGGAAGTGAAAGAACGCTGCACTGACCTGTGGGATATGTGAGTGGGGCCTCATGCTTTGAATGTGGATGTGATTTCTGTGCTTGTCTGTTTGCATGGACAATTCTAGCCAGACTAGTATGGGCTAGGTGTGTTTCAGGTGGGCATGGGCTGAAAGGGACGGTACATGTGTTGTTACTGGGACCCAGTTGGGCTTCCCAAATGCGTCCCATCCTTGCAACTACCCTAACTTGGGTGAAACTAGACTGCACATGGGTCCTATTTAGGCCCCATGTGCAGTGTACAACCCAGATGGGGTCTTGCTTAAGCCTTACTGATACCAAACTGTGCATTTTTACTTACTGTGGCGGTTAAACACTCATTACTTGGGGGGGGGGGGTGATAGAGGACAAATCAAACTCAAAACTGGTCCACCATGACTGCAAACGTGCGTTATGAAATGTATCATGACACATTTTTTTTAAACACAACTACGTGCAACACGAAACCCAGTCGGCACAGCTCGAGAAGCGCTGATGATGCCCTAACATACTCCTTAAAGCACACTGTAACATTGTAATATCACAATTAAGACAGCAAAGAATCATATTGCCCACCCCTAGTGCAGTATACTGCTGCTGAAATGGCCTGTGTGTTGCTGAGCTGAGACTCTGGCTGTCAGCCTTCACACTGAAGTGCAGGACCTGCGGCGGAGAATGACTGGCTGTCAGTTTGAGGCCGATAACAGATTCGTGGATCAGCGTCACACAGGGCAGATCCCGAATGAAAGGGCGTTTAGTGAGACAGCAGTGCAGCTCAACATGATGTGTCCAAACTAAATCATCTCAAGCACCGACTGGACTTGTCCACTGCTGAGTTTGGGAGGCTGCAGTTTGGTTTTATGGCTCCATTATTGCCGAAGTCCTACTGGAACATGTAGGCCTAGGCTGTTTGCGTTTAATGATGCACTTTATCTCTGACAAGGAGGAGAGAAGGTGGCTCACTTTGTGCCCTTTATTTTGGTCAGGTGTAGGCGTGATGGGATTCATTAGTTTTACCTCCTCTACACTCGCTAAGCTTGAGAAGTTGTAGCAAACATGACTTGCTTTCTGATAAATCTGAATGTCCCAGTCTCCTTCATAGTGCATGATTTAATTCCCTGTTTGAATAATCAGTGCTTTCTATTAACAGATTCCTATTAAGTATGCCTCCCTGGTTTCAGGGAGCTCATCTGTGTCAGAGGATCGAAATAATTAATCCAGTTTTACATTAGTTTTATGTCAGACATATTGATAAATGATGAAACCTGCAATTTATTTTGTTTTAAATGTTAAAGTATATCTGATTAATGTTGTTATGCTGTGTAGAGTGTGAGGAACAGATCGGCCAAACAGATCGGTCAAAATAATACTAGGTTTGTTGGACATTTTTTTAGAGTGAAGTACATCACACAAGAAGCACAAGAAGTTATTCATCATAAAATACCACAATACAATGTTAGGTCCTTGTCCATGCTACACAGTTACTGTTATTTTAGCTGTCTACCAGAGCAGAGTTTAAATGAACTGATGAATATCAGGTTCTTGTCGGCCTGCTCAGCTGTTCCATGGCCAGGTGTGTCTTATTCCCTCATTATGTCAATAAGACGTAAGCAGATAAAAGGTCTAGAGCTGATTTTTATTTGCATTTACATTTGGGAGGACAAACAAGACTGTAGTTACCATAGCAATACTCCTATACCACTGCAGTTCCCACAATACCATGCAACCTTTTTAAAGCAAAAGATGTTCTGCAATAGCCAAGTCAGTCAATAGACCTTGGTCTAGTTGAGCTTGCATTTCACTACAAAAAACTGAAGGTAAAGTGTCTCAAAAACTTAAGACCGCTGCAGCAAAGGCCTGGTAGAGCATCACTAGTGTCGAAACTCAGTGTCTGGTAGTGTCTGTGGCTTCCAGACTTCAGACACATTGTTCATGGAGTTACACCAGAACACAATTTATTGCATATAAATTGAGCAATAGAATAATCACCCTAATAATTAAAGATGTAGTGTATATACCGTCTCTGTCCTGTCCTTGTATCTCAATTTCTTTTAAGTATCTTCCACTTTTTGACAAAATCTGAATGTGCCAGTTGTTCTTTACATTATGTCATGATGAATGGACCAATAGAAATGCTCAAAAATGACTTGGAGATACATCTCCTGCATATGGATACTGTGGATAATCATCTACCGTCAGAGCTGATTAATGGATATTTGATTAACCATACAGAAGAAAGAAAATAGTTTGGGCTGATATTGATATTGTAATTCTTCCTCATAATAAATAAGCAGGGTTCACTAATTCACTGGTGCTTGCTGGGCAAGAAAGTGGTATGCATGGGGGAGATTTGGCAGCAAGCAGATGTGTACTTTTGGTCACAGCTGATTAAACTGGTAGGTTTTCAATCTTGAATAACAGAGACTGTTTCTTCAGATGAGCTTATGAAAGTGGTGTCAGGGGCTTCCAGACTTCAGGCAGTCATTAACTCCAAATTATTTGCAGCCAAGTATTAAACATGTCAATTTAATTGGATGGTTATTAGTTTGTCCAGTTATGTTTGAGCCCCTACACAAGGCAGGGTATGTTTGAAAATGCTTGTAATTCTTTTACTATTTGGATGTAGGTAGCAGCAAATTAAAGCAAAATGTCTGCACTTCATTCTCTCCAGTATGCTGTAATAGAAGCTATGATCTCAAAATATTTGTTGATCGTCTAAATGTTTGTGGTTTTGGCTGTAATATTTCACAACTACGGAGTTTTATCAATATCGCCCAGCACTGTTTTGACTGCTTTTCCTTTTCTTCCTCAGACTGTCAACGACGGGACTGTGACTGAGTTGTGGAAATGGCCTCCAACAACACACAGCGTAGCTACTCCATCATACCATGCTTCATATTTGTGGAGGTAAGTTTCTTGGTATAAGAAGATATTAATTAGCAGCAGTGTTTTTCGTTATTAGCTGTTAGTGTAGTCGCTGGTCTTAGGTTTGCGCATGTGTGAACACCGTCATCCTCACCTCTTTATTCGCTGCACACTAGAAACTGGGTTGAAGGCATCCTCTGTATTTCTGAGACATTGTTCACAGTGCTGGCTGGGTATTTAATTAAAATTTCCGTCAAATCCCCTTAATCATTGAGAACTGCCTGACGACACTTCAAAGCCTTTTTCTCACTGAGACGAGCGCGTTGCCTGCTCACTTCTAACTGGGTCTCCTGCCCAATATACACCCTTTGCTGTGTTGGTAAAGCCTTGAACAGTGCCCGCCAAATACCCAAAGCTGTATAGCTCTGATACAGAAGCAAGCTTAGCTAGCTTAGCCTCCTGCTAGCGCAGTGTTTAAATGAACTTGAGCTACAGAGGTGGATTAAGTAAGAAGGACACATTGGCATTTGCCAGACCTCTGGATGTCCTCTGGAACACACACAAATAAACGTACACATACAGACACACATACACTTTGCCACACACACATCGCTGCAGTTCCCCTTTGACTTTTAGCTCATCATTTTTGTCCCAGATTTTTGACAGCTAACTAACTCACCAGCTGTCAGATGCCAGCGGTCTTGTCCTTTTATCACCCAGAGGAAAATTGAGCCGTTTCACACTGGCAGGATATGGCAGGACTGTCCTACTGCCAGGCTAGCAGTAGCAGGGCATGAGGAAGAAACAAATTGAGGTAATGTGTATGTATGTGTGTTGCCACTCATGAGGGTTAGGTAAGGGATTGTGTCAGATGTGACTAATACACACACACATACACATACACCCAACCTGCTGCTTATTACCCAAGCCCCCCCCTTCCTTACTCTGTGACAGCAAGAGTCGTGTTTTGCTTTCACAGCCTCTGACAAAACGGCTGTGTGCTTGTCTCCCCACTCATCTTCATCTTCTCCTCCTGGATCTGCTTATTATGGAGCTCTGAAAGCAAAACACTGCTAATGAAAACATGATGCTGCTGAAAAAAATGTTTCTGATGCTTTAGAGGTGTGCAATGTGGCATAACAGTATTCTTCATCTGATTTTTCCAGCTTCAGTGACCGTGATGTTCTCATAATTTGCATAATACCAAATCATCAGCTATGTTAGATTTTTTTTTCTCAGTGAACAACCTGCCACATTTTTAGTTTACCCCCTTTTAAATGATTGTGAAATTGAATACTTTCCGTACCGTACATCCCTAGAACCCTCGAATCCAGTATCCTGTATCGAATCATGGACTTAATTTTATAAAAGGCTCCCTCATCAGAGGTTCAGAGGTTTCTTGTTACCACAGCATTACAGCTTCACCCCCTTTACACACAACTCTGGGACTGTGAACAATAATCACATTTTAATAATAGTTAAGAATAAGGACGTTTCTGAGCTGGGCTTGTTTGTGTTTCGTAATTGGCCGTCCACAGTCTGGTGCTCTGAAGAGGACTCGTCTAGTTAGCTCACGCTAGGCTTCTAAAGTGTAATTCGGTTCACTCTAGCGCTGCATGTGTAATGGGATTAGGAATGTAATGGGAATCCATTCTGTCCTTAACCATGTGTTTAACAGAAACTCATATCTTATGGTTAAAAATTCAGTCAAACTTGCAGGCCTGCTGTTCATTCATTTATTCTATGGATATTGTTCGTCTGAATCTTGGGTCGTTAGTATGCCTGTCACTCACTTCTTAACGATGAACAAAGTAAAGACCTGCCAAACACACTTGTGGAATTTGGGTCGCTATGATGCAATGCAATGCCAAGACTAAAAGCAGACATAATGAAGTCTACAGCACGACATTACACAGCCGGTTTCGTTCACAGGCTCACTCTCTATACTGAAGAATAATCCTAGTTGTGAAATGGCTTCGTAGCTGAAAACCTTGCTCAATATGGTGACATATGTTAGTTACCTTCCCCTCCAGTGACTTACTGTGCAGGAGGCTGGAGGCTGGCCATTTTCTGGTCCTGCTCTTCCTGTTCCTGTGGTCAATGGCTGTGCCAGTTTACTGTGAAAACTGAGCGTGTGTGTGTATGCTTTTCAGATCCACAAACACACACAGCCAGTTTCCAGTTTTTAGCATGCAGGTTGTTGGTAATTTTGCAGTGTAATGCTGGAGCAACAGCAGCTCTGTGGGCTTTAAGGTGCTTGTTCTGATCCCACAGTGGGCATATAAGGATGCCATCTACTCATCACTGTATTGTGTGTGTGTGTGTGTGTGTGTGTGTGTGTGTGCGTGGGGGGCAAGGTAGGAGTGAAGTAGTTGATGTGGTAGCACCTCAGAGAAACCTGCGTTTTTGGGTCAGCTAACTTTTGTTCTTGGTATGTAGCTGTAGATTTTATTAAACCACACTTAAACAGCCTCTAAATTATAAAGCAGCCTCTTACTAAAAGAGGGATAGTGCTATCGATGGGTAACAGGTTTCTAGATGTGATGTTGGCTGTGTTTCTTCCTGTGAGGTAGCAGTGTTTGAATAGTTTGAGCATAATAGCCTGCTTTTAGATGCTCATTTTAAGCCTTGGGTCGACTGCAGGTTTTGCCTGATTTGAGTCTCAGTCTGGCAGAGTGTGTATGGGTTGGATCTAGCATGCAGGTTTTGTGGCAGTCAAAGTCAACAGTTGGGAGACAAAATTGAGTATTGAGCAGGAGGCCTCCTGCATGCATTTCAACCAGTAGGAGCGTATTAAATGTTTGCTTTTTCTTGACCCAACTCTGGACGTAATCTCGCACTGTGTACCTTTAGGCTAGAGGCAGCCTGAGGCATTTGTGGCCAGAAGGTTTACTTAATTATCATTTACATTCCCTTTGCATGCGTAAATGAATATCTGTGTTTCAAACAATGTAACCCTCACTGCCCACATATTTCTATGTATCTTTTATGTTGGTCATGGATGTTGAACCATATATTCACTTGAGGGCAGTTCAGAGTTACACACGTTTCTGACAACAACGAACATGGCGACTGTTTTGTTGTAATGGTTTGCCCTTGTGCCCCAGCGATGTCATATAGACCTCGTATAGATATTTGAAATAATTTTAGTAGTAGGTCGGTCAGGTTCTTATTGTCTTCTCCAAATAGGCTCCTGCTTTTAGCTACACTGTCCCATGATTCCCAGGGGTAATGCTCCATTCCGTCAATATCCATAAGCTTTTAGAGAAGAGTACAGAGAGAAGGCTCCATTACCACTGAGCATAAATGAGCCTTTAGTAGGTTGCCAGTTCAATCCCTTGGTCTGGCCAAAACTAAGGGCATAGGGAGTGAAGGTTTTTGGTTTGCTTGAGCGAGGTACCTAACCCCCAATTTCTCCACGGTCACTGATGTGACTGCCTACCACTATTACCTTCCGCTATTAGGGATCTCAATCTGAAGAGGTTCCACCAAGCTGGTGAAGAAAAATGGAGAGCGCAGAAGCATGTAGCATCACATAAAGAAAACATACACATGTGGCAAAATAGCATGAGTGCTAGCGTCTCGACAATGCACCAGGTAAAAATAAGGATGTCCTGATCCGATTTAGTGGATAGGGGCCAATCCAGGCATATTTGAATGGATCGAGTATTGGCTTTTTTAATCCCAGTTCAGTTCAGAGTCCTTTTTTAACCACAGTGTTTGGAGTGGCCTCAAGGTGCCATTAACAGAAATTAGGGAGTGTTCTCAGAAGGTAAATAAAGGAGTTGAGTCGGCAGTGTAGAGCTATTTTACAGTGGACACCTTTCTTTGTTTTAAACCAGCACTCAAGAGCGTATTTAGAATCGAGATGGGCTAATGCTAACGCTAATACACACGCTATAGAAACCCAAATATGGCCGTTCTATAAAACAGTTTCACATCAGCAGTCGACAAATAATAATAGATATCAGTCCAGAGTGTGTACCACTACACACAGACACAGGAAGTGATTAGACTGCAGTGCTGTAAAGGAGCTGGGAGCTGATTGGTCAGGGAGGAGAGTCGGACTGAAGTATTACACACTATATTTTAAGAAATGACTCTACTAAACTAAATCAGTCAGTCTAAAATGTCTAATCATAGAAACTGATAGTAAAAATAATGGGATTTTCATGAACAGATTAAACAGCAGTTCATCTTGGCTAAACTGTGGGGCTGGATTATTTATACACACACAAAGATCGGATCTGTATTGGCTGCCACTCAGCATTAACAGACTTGGATGGGATCGGGGCACAATATAACCTGTTTGTGACACCTTTAATTAAAAAATAACACCCTCTGATCACTCCTCACATCCTGTTTCTTCTTTATGGTTTTAGCATAAATTGCAGTGATTACAGCAGCAGCAAGTTGATATACCTCATGGTTGTTTTGCTATTCAAGTGTTCTAGTAAGGGTAGAGTGTGTGTGTGTGTGTTTGGTTCAACAGCAATCTCAGTTGTGTAATTTGTGATCTCAGAACTGGCTTCCCAGACAAAGATTAAGCCTAGTCCAGAATGGAGATTCAGGATATTGGACAGTAAATTACAGCTGGTCATGAGACAGATTATTTACTTTTGTGCACCTGAGAGCCACAGACAGCACATTAAAGTATCCAAACTGATTGTCACTCCATCATTGCCAATTCAACATACTATTTCCTGTGATTCTAGCCTAAGCACGACTGCTCCCTCGGTATGACCGCCTTGGAAAACAGCAGAGAATACTCTGTGGCTTTCCATGCATAAATAAAATGGATGGGGAAAAAATGTGGAGTGATGTATAGCAAGCTGCTGAGGTGTCCCTTTCTCAATACTGACAGGCTCATACCTGGACATCACCCCTACACCCATACCATCTGCTGCTGCCTTGCATTTCAAATGGACCAGCAGCTTGAGGAAGAAAAGAAAAACTTGGAGTGGAGCAGCACTGCAGCACATGGTCCTGAATAGATTTTTTTTTTTACTTTTGAGACGTTTCTTTTGAACTGCCATGTGTCTACAGAACCTGCCAACGTTGTGCACTTCTCTCTGTTCTTTGGGGAAAAAGGATGTAGCATTGGCTGACCATTTGTTGCTGTAAGGATGGATCAGGTTCAGTTGTTGATATGTTTTTATGATTCTCTTAGGGCTTAGCGAGTCTACTCATAGATTCACATTGTGTAATCTAAAGTACTGTGTGTTTTCACATGTACAGAGCTGTTAATCAAGCCTTTCACATAGGGACGAGCGATAATGCATAAAATTATATTAATTACAGTAAAGCTCAAAGACCACACAAACACAGGGCTCAAGTGACTCACCAACCTTTATTTTAACTGACCCTCCACCACACCAGTCCTCTAATGGGTGGGGCTCGAATAGTCTCAACACGTGCAGAATTTTTCACTAGTCTCTGGCAGCTCAGACTTTTATGCCGGCACCTTTAGGGCAGTGTAGAGTGGTGCCATGGGCAGGCCCACGGCTTTCTACCAATATGCACTACATCCAGTGTTCTGATAGTATCCACACATTTAATAAAGCACCCAGATGTAAGTCTTGTTTTAGGTTGTGAGGTGGGACTTTCATGAATCACATTTATGAGCCTAGAACATATGTGAGAATCATCGATTGCCCTCTTTTGGACCACCCTTTGGAAGGTACTGACCCTTGCATATGAGGAACACCAAAGGTGTCAAAAGTATTCACATTCATTACTCATGTAGTGGTGTAGATACTAGGGTTTAAAAAGACTTTTACTGAAGTAAAGGTGTAAAAGTACTGGTTTCAAAACTACTTAAAGTAGAATAGTAAAAGTACTGTACAGAAAACAAATGCCCAAAACTTATTTCGCGCCTTAGGGGTCTATAGTGCACTACCCCACCTCCCGAAAAAAAATTCTAAAAGCCATAATGAGGATAATGTTCTACTAAAATGTTCATGTTGAAAAATGTTGGGATGCACTAGGCTGCCTGTTTTAGCTGCATATCTGCCCATTGCAAATGAATGCATTTAGGAATTTCAGATCTATTAAAGGAGCATCTATGTGTACTATTGAGCATTTTCTTGCTTCCAACACATTACCTTCTAAAACTAACTGTTCCCTTACTGCCTAATGTGTAGATCCCACCCCTTAACAGATGCAAATGTAACCAGATAATCTGTGTGGTTCACTTCACCCATCAGTGGTTTTTAATGTTATGGCTGAAAGGTGTATAGTGGATAGAACCCAGGCTAAAAATAATAGTTTGTGTGGCCTGATGTCGACGTCCTCCCTGTGGGTGCAGTGCATCCGCTCTGCCCGTGTTTCTCCTCTGCGTGAGTGCAGCCACGTTTTGTTCCTGTAAGGTGTGAAAGCAGAGTGTCTTCTGCTCACGCTGCCTCAGCTCTCCTCAGCTCTCGCTATAGTTCAGCCATTTCCCTCAGAACAGCTGCGCTCCAGTGCACAGAGTGAATTATTTATCCCCAAAATCTGCTCTCCAAACCCACAGGCCCCTCAGTGCTGCTGTTTAGCCTCCACAACCCTGAGGCAGATGGGAGGGGAGTGTACCACGAAGATACAGAAACAGAGAAACTGATTAGCGTGGAGGCATGAGATTAAGACGTGACACCGCCTGGGTTTGTTATAGGGGGTGTGGAAATGCATCCGGGCTTAGAGATTCGACTGCACCAATTTTTGAGTGGTATTAAATTATTAGATTGCTTTTATTACTTATGTTATATAGATTTAATAATCAATATCGTAATATAATGTACAAAAGAAAAAAATGGCCACAATAAAATATATTGTCTTTTTTGAACTAATGTGTAAATATTTCCTGCAGTCATGTTTGTGTGTTCAGTGTATTGTTATGAATACATTTTTAACTATTTTTATTAATTATGGGATGCATGGGGATTTTATATCATTAATTTGACGCCAATATCTGCAGTCTATGTTTAGATAAGACCAATATTTCAAACCAATGTTTGACCCTATCAGACAAAGCATCTCACGGTCTTAAAAATAAAGTTTCCTAAAGTGTTAGGTTTGATCTGTGGTGTCGTTTAAGATTAAAGAACCTCATACAACCTTCAAGCATAAGGTAAAGGTTCTATACACATTGAAGGATTTCCCTAGAACTGCACATCCAATCCAAGATCCATGTAGGAACCTTTATTCTTAAAAGTAAAGGAAATTAGGTTCGAGTTACACCTTAAATTACCTCTGTAAAGGTTCTATGTCCAATATATGTTTTTCCTACATCACTTCAGGAACCTATATTTTTTGAGTGTCAGATGTTGGATCTTATATGGTTTAAGATAAAAAAACCTCAGCATTAGGTAAAGGTTCTTTATCTTTAAAGCATTAACGGGTTTTGCTAGAACTCCACGTCCAAGCCAAGTACCATGTCCATGTCCCCATTCCCCCTCTTTTTCAAGACTGTGAGATATTAGGTCTCATAGGGTTAAGGATATTTTATTGAGCTTAGAAGAGCAGGATGTTTAGGTGTTGCTGGATTACTGCACCAAATATTTTATCTATTTTATTTGTTATCCAACAGATGATGCAGATATGTGTTATTTCTCTGTAATGCTAATCCAGAAAGATTTAGTCCCATTTTGTGCAATATTTTTTTTTTCTGCTTTGGCAAATACACAACAATCTAATATGGGAATTTTGATACAGGTTATCCAAGCCAAGCCTGGAGGTTATGGATGAATGTGCAGTACAGCTGACAATGTTTAGTTATTGCCATTGCGGTTTATGCATAGCTGGACAATGTGAGACTGTCCAACATCCAGTATCCAGTTTATTTCCCTAGAGGTGAATGCTGAATGCTTTCCCCCAGTTCTATCTCTCTTTCTCTCTATAATATACATTTCACCCCTCTGCCTTCATTTCTTGCATGCTCAAACACTGACCCCTGCTGGAAGAAAATGTGCTGCACATGATCTCCTTATTCTTGTCCATTTTATTTCCCTTCCTTTTCTGTCCTCCTTCCTCCACACTTATTTTGTAGCGTACTGCTTATTGAGGTGTAGCTTTAGAGACATCTGAATGAGTCCCACATTGTTGAGTTACAGCTCTAGACGGGGTCATAATTCTCTGCCATTAAGCTCCCCTGCTGTTCCAGAAAACGTAATGTGTTCATTACACACCCTCTGCTGGGTCGTTATGGTGTACTACATAATGAGAGAATGCTTTGGAGGATATAATTGGAGGGGTGGGCTATATTTTAGCACAGATAATGTGCATTCAAAAGCTGAGGGTTCTGATTAACAATTATTATACCTATAACTATTAGTATTCATATGAATTCTGTTGCAATTTTAGTGGATTAGGAAAGCAATCTAGGCTTTTTTAATATTGGAGAAAAGAAAAGATCTTCCGTTTTGAGCAGCTGAATCTAAAACCAAACCAAATGTTGCAAGCTGGTAATCCACATTTGTCTTTTAAGCTTTAGCGCTTGTACAAGAGTGCTGTGGGAAAGGGTGTAGTTAGGTCAAACACCTCCAGGCAAACATTAGAAGGGCTCTTCCTCCTGCACATTCAGGCAGGGGGGATTTGGAATACTTCAATGTAAAAGTCTATTTTTTTCTGTCTGTTCAAAGCCGGGCTTATATATCACACATTTCACTCCGAGTACTCCAGACTGGAGTGCACATCTGCTCGAGTAGACTGGGCTTTCTAACCCCCTCGGGGTTGTAAGAAGACGTTAGTATGTCCTCTGTGGGGTTCTCTGTGAGGACATTTTGTGTGATTAATGTATGTATGTGCTTGCTTATGGCACAATAGCCCAGTGTGTTTTGGCAGGGTAAGATTTGTAGAGACTCAGTGATCTCCTTGATGGTATTTTGAACTTTATGTGTTTGGTACTTGTAGTACTACCAGGTGCAGATGAACCACTTTGCATGTGTTATTGGCATCAAATGCACTTGATCAGTTTATGGTTGTCTTGCCATTGTCTACAACTGGCTGTTTATGCAGTACAATCCAAACTAATGGCAGGTGTAAACAGACTCATAGAGGCTATGAAAAACTATTATTACGGTGTGTTATGAATGTTAAACATTTGCAAAAGAAAATGATTAAAGGCAAAAGAGGAGGAAAGCTTGAAACGCTGGTAAAAATAACACGATTGCATGGTGGCAAAAAGGCCTTAATTTACACCGATTAATGTGCATTTTATACAGTTATCATACAGTGGTTGTTCACAGAGTCTGTAATTAGTGTAAATCTGTTTGTGACATGCAGTTATACAGTGTTGTACAATTACTGATTATATCCATGATATACACAGAAGAACATTTGTTATTGTTTTTATAAGGATAATATTATTCCATACATTATTGGTATATTAATAAGTCATCATATAGCACTCACTATACTATTTTGGGGGGTCTGATTGTAACCCCTGATAAAATCAACCACTTTCCTACCAAGAATTAATTGGATTAGAATTGAAAAAAACTTTTCAAAAAGAAAAGAGATTTTCTTATATTTCTGAAATAACAATAACAATTCTCTCATATGGAGTTTATATTTGTATTGCAGAGTCCAGTGAGTGCTAATGTTAGGGTTTAGGAATAGCAACTAAGTGTGTGCAGGTTTAAGAATAGCAACTACTGATTTGTTGGCAAGGCATGAAATCTCCTCATGGTCATCTGCACAGTTGAGGGAACACCTATTTGCAGTCGATTTCATCACCTGCGCTTATGCAGACAGATAGCAGATGATGAACCTGCTCAGCACTTTTTAGTTTCTGTAGCTTTTGTCCAAGCCAGAACATCTCATTAGAATACATTAGTTCTGCTCACTATCCTGCACAGATTAAGGCAAAGTGAAATCATTTTTAGGGCGCTGGTCTGAGGACTGGAGAAAAGGTGCTGGAGTTCTGCTCATCAGAATTTACTCTTACTGCCAATGGCTTGGATTACTTGGTCACAGCAGATTATAAATAATTGAATTCTAAATGAAGTCCAACTGTTAGAGGTGGAGTAGTTTGTGAGTCCCAGATTGGTTATAATGACCATCATATGAAATGGAGTGAGTTACCTGACATGACTGCAAAGAATTACTTCTGACTAACGTTTTACTTTTTAGATTTTGTTTTATGCTCAGGATAGTTTTGTGGATTTTATACCAACACATGGTCATTAAAACTTCCAGGCTTTTTCCCCACACTGTTATAATTTAGGAACAACACAGCTAGTTCAAAATGCTTTGCATGTAGTTACCTATTAGTAATACTTAGGGTGTAATAAATAGGGATGCACCGATCCGATATTAGGAGCGGGTATTAGTCCTGATATTAACAAAATTAGCTGCATCTGTTATCGGATAATAAGACCGATCCATAGAACCGATCCTTTCACTTTAATTTGTTGGTGTAAAACTGCACTAAATGTACAAATAAATAAATAACACATAGATATAAGTTTACTAAATTGCCATTTGTCAGTTTGTTATATAAAGTTATGTTTAAGTCAATCCTGATGCCTTAAGTCTCTCCCACCTGGTGAGGTATACAGTTTATTAATTCAGCAATGGTATGGGACTGGTATTGGGTATCGATCGATATGCAAAGTTTATGTATGCATCCCTAGTAATAAGTTACAGAGCATGAGGAGTTCATGTAGAACGCTCCATAAACAAATTTAGGAAACTGCATTTGTTTAAATTGAGGATGAACAGGGTATTGGCGCTGCAGTATTGGCATTTGCTATATTGATGTTGCGGAAGGCTGCAATACAAAAGTTAGTTCTATAACAAATAGTTATAGTGTATGCTTGAAGCTTCATAAACCGCCGCCTGTTCCAGATCTCTGGATGCTATGGCATCCCAGATAAACCAAGGCACTCATGATCCAGCAAATGTGTACGGATTTTGTGGGAATATTGCATGCCTCTCATATCAGGGGTTCACCAGTATGTTGCCATTTCTTAATAGCACTATAGATCATATTTTGCTCTGTCAGGTGCTTGCATGTGCTCTCCAAAGTAACGTTTGTTTGTTTTTATTCTGAGATCTCTCCCTGACTGCAGTTGGTCTGCATCCAACATTTGTTTGTTTTTTGAGACAGACAAACAAACCTGACCTTCCTGACTGTATTTGGTCCCAGGCCCTGCCTTGTTAAGTCTGAGACCTCCCTTTGATTGTGATTGGTCCTAATCAATTCTTTGTTTGGTCTGAGAACCAAGCTGTGATTGGTTCTAATTCCCACCTTGTTTGATCTGAGGCCTCCCCAGACTGCCGTTGGTCCTCATCCACCCTTTGTTCCTTTTGAGACCACCTCCTTGGTCCTAACCCTCACCTCGTTTGATCAGAGACCTGCTCCAGACTGCAGTTGGTCCTCATCTAACCTAACTTTTTTTGAGACCACATCCTAACTGTGATTGGTCCTAATACTCACCTTATTTAGTGCAAGACCTCCCCCTGACTGCAGTTGGTCCTAATGCAAACATTATTTAGATCTCTTCCTGACTTTTGATTGGTCCTAATTATCAATTGTTCTGAGACATCGCCCTGACCTCTGTTTGTCCACATGTTGCCTGCACCTCTACACAGAGCGGGTCTCAAAAACATTAAGTGAGAAAACACATCGAGTTCTTGTCAAGTAATGGCACAGCAGACAGCCCGTTCAGCAGTTGTTCAGTTTGATTTAGTTCTTTTGTCATTTGAAGTACCCTGCTGACTTTACACTACCACAAGATTGCTTCAGCTGTTTGCTCTGGTGTCTAATGTCTGCGGCTGTAAACGGGTGGTGGAGGTTTTAACAAATGGTCCAATAGAACTAGCACACCGCCACCATGCAGTTTTAATGAGCCAGACAGATGCTGTGGATGTTCTACCCCTCTGCTTTAAGGAAGCTGTACTTTTTCACTGCTTGGCACTTTGAATCTTTGTAGTTTAATTGTGTGGGAAGTGCAAGTAAGCAGGAAGCCAATTCAGCCTTCTGTGACATTCTGCTCCGCTCCAGAAGTGCTGGAAAGGGCCTTGTAGTAGAAACGGCTGACCTGTTGACCGGTGCACAGTGGTGTCAAAAATCGATCCAAATACTTGTTGGCTACTATAGTAATTGGCAGGTTTTCTGTAGCGGGAAAGAGAACGAGAGAGGGAGTATTTAAGAAAAAACATTGCTATACTTCAAGTGAATGACACGGCGCAGTGATTGTAATTAAGCTTGTTTAAAAAGTCTATGGCTTCGTTCACATAGACAGTGAAGTGGGCCAAATCCGATTTTCTCCTCTTTTTATTGTGGCCTGTGTTTGACATTTGTCTAAACAGTTCACGTTGCTTGTTACCTCGCTGTCCTGCCACTAAAACCTCCTTCCCTGCTGTAATCCATTTCCTCTGCTCATTAGTGAATGTCGAATAGAATTGATGTAAAATCGCATGAATTTCAATCTGGCTGTTCAATATTTCAATATTTTACAGATGCCGTTGAGGATATGAGGATTTGGGTCACTTTTACCTGCTTGTAAACGTAGCCTAATTCAATCGTAGAAACAGCACAGAGTTTAGCACTGCTTTGTTTTAAGGGTAATTTGTTAGTTAGTTGTTGTGCTTTTTGTACACTATTTTAAAACAGTTAACTACAACCGGTTTGACAATCCTTTACTATTTTTTATGGCAAATCTAACAAAAATATGACCTACTCTTTAGGTCTGAGGTTATCATTGCTAGCATTGTCCCAGGTTTGCATGGTTGGTGAGACCAGTTGATGATAATGCATTGTACGGTATTTTGCCCATCCAGAGACCACAGAAACACGTCCACAGATAGACGTTGGACAGGACTGTGTGTACGGCTTATATAATGAGACACAAATTAGATAGAAGTGCTAATAAACTGTATAAACTGCTGTTTTTATTACTGTTGATGTGCTGTGTAGCCATCTTGGATTTGGAACTCTGGGTTCTTGAGGCTCTCCCAACTTTCAGAGTAGGAAATCTAACTCGTTGCAGTTTAAATTTCTGACTTGGAACTTAGAAATTTTGACTAGACAGTATTGTACCAAGCAATGTATCAAGCAATCAGGCAGAAAATATGTTTACAGAAAAAAATTCTCAAACAATCAACTCTAACTAAATTACATATATTATAGTTAATTGTCAGGTACTGCATACCCATACTGTCAGCAAAGGGTACCAAATGATGTAAAATAACTGAAGAAAAACCAAGTGAGAAATAGAAGCATCACTATTTTACATAGTGACCTATATTACATAGTAGATATATAAGACTCGTTTTGTAAGGAATCTATTGTCTGAACTGAAGAACAAGCCATATATACTAAATGTATAGAGACAAAGAGATGTCATTAGATTTCATTAGATAGCAAAGATGGTGCTCGTTTTACTTGTCTACAGCCTTTAGAAATTATTCATATTGTGTAAGATGAAAGCATCTTTTATTTCTATAACACCCTTATTTTCACATGTCTCCAATTTGTTTGGTCCTGGTGTATTTTGGACCCTGAACTGGACAAAACACTACCTGTAATGTTGTTTTTCATTTTGTAGTAAAAGGCGCTTTTTCTGTGTGCCAATACATTTATTTAAAAGACTAAAATGTATTTCCAACTTGATTATATCTTCTTATTTTATCACCACATGCCCTATTATGTTTTTTCCACATGTGGTGGGTAACATGTGCATCTCAGCGGAAACTCTGCAGAACCACTTTTCTGCGGTCGCACTCATGAAAGTATTAAACGTGTCTCATCCATTTGCCATGAGCTTCAAAATGAAGGCATGTTTTTTCCTGCTCAGGAAATGCATACAGTGTCATTAATCAGCCATGAAGTAGAGCAGCCCTCTTTTTTCACATTGTCGGGAGTTATGTAACATATTACTTTTTTTAAAAAGGGATGCCTGTGGCCCTTTCTACAGGAGCCGTTCATTAGCGGAGCATAGAGAAAAGGTTTTATGTAAGCCTTAAAGCAGTGTTTCAGAGCGAGGGAGAGAGTGGGGGAGGTTAGGTGGGTGGGGGGCTGAAGACGGTGCTTGTGATGGTTTTGTTTGGACTTAATGTTTTGCTGCCCTGATTATCTGAAGTTTAACGCAAATGTATGGAGGAAAAGTCATGTGCTGGGGAAACTGTCATCTGAAAACCATGTACCGTGTTTTAAGGTTTTCACACTATTTGAAAATGCTGGCTTGCTTTCGCATTGTGTGAACATGTCATGACATATGAACCAATAACAACTGGCTCAAAATGACTTCAAATTAATTCAGACCATTTCTTGTTTACAGTTGGTTATCATGGCTGGTACGGTGCTGCTGGCTTACTACTTTGAGTGCACCAACACCTTCGGAATCCACATCCAGGGCTTCTTCTGCAACGATGCTGACCTGATGAAGCCGTACCCCGGTGCGGAGGAGAATAGCTTCATCCCTCCTCTTGTCCTTTACTGTGTGGTGGCTGCAGTTCCCACCGCCATCGTGAGTAGTCCATCTCTTAACTCCTTTCTCTCAGAAATTTGCTGTTAATGCTTTTTTTCATTCTAATGACTTATAAATTAATGTATACTAAACTAGAAATAATGATCAGATAAGTCTGTGGTATTCTAGGTGTAGCCTGAGCTTCTCTGAAGGCTGTTACACAAAAGGTGCCAAAGAGTGGGTGTGTTTTTTTTGTTTGTTCGTTTTTGGGGTTTTTGGAGGGATGCCATGGGCAAGCCTCTTTTGGTGCCCCGAAGAATCTTTCAGTGGATGCTTTTTTGGAAAATAAAAAAGAATTTGCTCAACTGAAAGTGTTGTTGAAGAGCCAGAAGGCATTCTTCTGTGGTGTTTCTCCAAAGAATGCATTCTGGTACTTTTTATTTCCAAGAGTGCATTTGTATGTTTTTATTGACTATGACTTTGGAAAGAACCACTTTGCAGAGTTTACATGAGTTGAAAAAAGCAGTTTGCTTGTTTACCCAGGCCACTGAGCATTTAGAAGGCTTCAGGCACACGTCCTCCTTGGATTACCAGACTTGAACACAAGAGGGCACTGTGTCTTCAGCATCTGCAGTTCAAGAGCGACAGTCCCAAACATGAGACAAGCTTCCGACTGAAAGCCAGCCTTCACACTGTGCTTTTGCTTTTTTGGCCAAGAGGGCAACGATGACTTACACTTTACCCTTGTTTTATTGCCATTATGAATCAAAGATCAAGGTTAACTTAATGAATGGTAAATTAAATTGGCTGGCTGCGCTTTGGAGCAGCATGAATTGTGTTTTACACTGGACACAGTGACTCGTGGTGTCCTACGACCCATATGGGCCATAAAGCACCCAGCACTAATGAGATATGACTGCCTATTCCCCCTACATGGTCTTGAATGTAATCAGTAGAAGGATGGTCTTCACGCTTCTGTCTCTCTGTGGATTTCTGTCAAAAGCCTTTTCAGCTCTTTTAAGGGCTAAAGAAGCCATCGTTACGGTTGTTTGCATCATATAATTCTGGATCATATAATGTTAAGATTGCTTTTTTTTAAGGAATAGTTTTAATAAAAAATGACTAAAAAAGTACTTTTCTTACACATCAGTTAACTCAGTTCTACAATTTCTACATTACTACATATGTGACCGTATTGTCCATAAAGCTGTGACCATAAACTCATGGCTGTAAGGGTGTATGGAGTAGCCTTCTGCACTACTCAGTGAGCTGAGCATTACTGTCATTTCAGTCATAAAATAAAATCATGAGATATTGACAGCCTTATTTTACTGCGGTAAGCCTAGCAGAGCTGATAAAACAAGCTTTTAACAGGAGCACAATGCTCTGCCCTCAGGAGTAAAGAAATGCATTAAAGCTGGACTGGCCCTGCAGAGAGAAAATCTACTCCAGTGGAGAAAGAGCTGCACTGTTGCCGTCCCTTCGGCATAAAACACACTTATGTGGTAGCCTTTTTCCTCTCTCCTCAGTCTCTGTGACGCCAAAAAAAACTAGATGGCTTTTTTCAACTAGACGATGAGTAACAGCCACATTTCAATGGATGTGTTAAGTAAACTGTGATTCTTTGGGAAAGAAGAGATTTTCCCCCGTCTCACTGAGTTGGAAGTGAATCTATTCATTTGAAACCCTTGAAAAGCTACACTTGAATAATGCTATAGTGGAACAACTAGGAGCTAGCGGCAGGTGATGCAAATATGGAGCCAATCAGCGGATCCCGACGTCATTAAGCCCTCCCAATGAACAGCCTTGAGTACGGTTTCAGCCAACAGGTTGAAAAAAGCCAGTGGACCGGTTACCCTCCGTGCTCAGAACTGCTCTGCCCTGCTGTGGAAAAGGAGCCACTGATACCAGCACCACACACTGTACCATGTCAGTGTCAGTGCTATGTTAAGAAGGGTCCGCCACCCAACCTATTATCTGGTCAGTGGCTCCCAAGTGGCAAAACTGTCTTGGTTCCTTCATTTTAGAGATTCTTCAGTTTGATAAATGGTGATTCCACAACCATCCCTGACAGGTACTCCAAGAGAACATAATTGGCCTCACTCTCCCCAAATCACTCCGTGTGGGCATCTGTTAACTGACCGACAGAACAGAAGTTGCAGTTTGTTAGTTCAGACCATGCCATCAGCACATGATGATATGGGAGGAGACTGAAGAGATGGGAGAGAACTGTGGGCTGGAGTGCAGGCAGCTTCTGCTTGTGGTGGGAAGCCAGTCCCCCCTCTCTAGTAAGTGAAACCAGAAATGAGAGATGACCGAGTTAAAAGGGGGAAGACTGGGTTGTGGAGGATCGCAAACACTTGTCAAAGACACATGAACAAGGTAGAGATGGTGTTTATAGGGCCGTAGATTGGGAGGAGGGGCTTCAGGCATGTTATTCCATAACATCACTGTTCTCCTTTAGGCTTCGCTATGTTGTTATGTTGCTCCTTAAGCTGTCCAACAAAATTTTGCAGGAAGAGTATTGACAGAAATCCAAAATATGAATTTACGTACAGTAATGTGAAAGATTTTAGGCTAAAAAATGAAAAAGCTCCTTATCTGGGTGGTAAGTGTTTGTTTCCTCAGTAAAACACTAATATTAGTAACATCACTGTGTTCATTAAAACCTCTTCAAAGCTTTATAGTTATCATCCAAGACCTGGTTTGGTAAATCCGTGCCTAATGATGTTAGATCAGGTGAGGTGGGGATGAAATTGAACACATCTATACGCTGTCTGGGGGCGTCCAGGAGAGATCTGGAACCATACTTGCTTCTTCAAACTAGAAGATCTCAACTACTTTCTTCAAAATGTGAAATTCCTGTTCCTTGCTACTATGTTTATATTTACTTGAATCCCTTCTAATATGATCTAGAATTTCTGTGATCAAAATCTCTATGGCAGACTCAATTGCTTTAAAATGTGCTTAAGTGCCTAAAACATCTGCACAGTACTGTAGATCAGGTCAGCGCTGGTCCTATGATGTTCGTTATCCATTAACTGATAAAGTAGAGTGGAAGAGAGAAATGGTATGCCTTCAAAATGCAGGCACAGTGTCACAGTGTCCTTGTTTTCTCCGCTGTGTAGATCTTCATTGGGGAGATCTCCATGTACGTAATGAAGGCTACCAGAGAGGCCCTCATTGCCCAGGAGAAAACCATCGTTACTGGGGAGTGCTGCTACCTGAATCCACTCATTCGCAGGATCATCAGGTTTATTGGTGAGTCTTTTTTTTTTGTGGTTCAGAATTCTCTTCTTGAGCACCATGTATTTTAATGTGAGCTCTGTTGGCAGAGAAGCTCTGAGCAGCCCGATATGAGGGAAGCAAAAAGCAGAATCCTTCCACCCTGTTCTGATTTTTTATCACTGAGCTGGACTGGTTAGTTCAGAGAGGAATGCAGGGGAAAAGCATATCTGCTGCATGCTTGACTGTTCCTGTGTTTTACTAATAAAAGAACAACTCACATTTTTTTAATCAAAACTAGAGTTTTATAGTATAAACATATAATAGAATAGATCATAAATAAAGCACTAAGAAAGTCCGTTTATCAAGAATATTGATGGTACATTTTCAGTGTACTTTCACCTTTGAAATCCAGCTCTGGTCTGCTGTGAAGAGAGCTAACTCCTACAGCATTACTTGACCCTGATGCATAATTCAGGAGAGACTCCAGTAATGGTGTCCTTTGAGGCCTGGTATTGCAACGATATAGACTATTGTATTGAATACTTTTCACTCTGAGCTCGTAGACAATCTCTAACTCTCGGGACAGGGGAGCATTGCTTCTGTCTTTCTCTCTCTCTCTCTGTTTCTTCTTCTGTCTCTGGCGGTGGTAGTTTTCGCTTGATGCGCTCATTGCTCATGGGCACCTTTCAAACAATGGGAAGCCCCATGAATTCATAACACGGTTTTCTCGGCGGTGTGCAGTTTCACATCGAAGCAAGTCAGAAAGTATCACTCTGTTCGTCACAAGATGGCATAAATGAACAGGCAGGAAAAGAGCAGAGCTGTTTTGAGGCAGTATGGGAGGTCTGCATTTGAATCATGCACTGGTTACGATTGGTTTGCTCAGAAGGAGAAGCTAATTCTATTGTCTGATGAATCTCGTAATGCAAATAAAAAACAAAAAGATGTTCAGCCACCGCAACATTTTGTATTTGTCCTTCCTAGAATATCTAATCAGATTGCCTCTGTTGTCTGCACTCTGATTGGGAGCAGTGAGCCAAATTGAAACTTGTTGGCATTGTCTGCTGCAGGTGTCTTCGCGTTTGGCCTGTTTGCGACAGACATCTTTGTGAATGCCGGTCAGGTGGTGACGGGCAATCTGGCACCCTACTTCCTCACCGTCTGCAAGCCAAATTACACAGGCATGGAATGCCGCTTCAACCACCAGTTCATCTCCAATGGCAACATCTGCACGGGGAACCAGGTGGTGGTGGAGAGAGCCAGGAGATCTTTCCCTTCCAAAGACGCTTCACTCAGTGTCTACTCCGCTGTCTATGTCACTGTAAGAATCTGAAGGTTTTTGCTCTTTTTAATGAAGATGTTTCTCATATTTTACATTCAGTGTTTGTTACTGATGGAAGATGTTTATGTTGGTTTGTTTAAATGAAGGGTAATGTGAGCAATAGTGAACCACGAGAGTCCTGAATATTATGAAATATTATCAAATAGGGCTCTGGAGTGTGATAACTTGGGGCCAATTTATGCTTCTGCGTTGAGTCAACGCAGAGTCTACGCCGTAGCCTGTGTAAGTGGCCTACGCTGTTGCGTGCGTTTATACCTGTGCAGCCAAAACACTACTTTGGCGAGGGGGGCTGGGGTCCTAGTGCCACAGTGTTGAATCTCTTGCCATATTACAATCAGCAGCAACTGAAACTGAGCAGATCATGTAGAAGTTGGAGCGAAACTGGCTGCTGCTAGTCCAAAAGGCCATTAAACCAAATGAGGCAGAAGGAGGGTGAATTTTCTGTGCTTGTCCAGCCACTGAGAGACTCCGACGAGGAAATGCAGGTAAATTCGATGAATCGGTTCGCCATGTGTGATCATTTATCTCACATGTTCATCCAACTGATCCAACAATTTGCAGAAGTACGGAAATACGACGCTACCAAGCAGACTAATCAAATTTGTTGTGGTTCGTGTCGCCATGCCGCATAGTTACCTTTCTGGGCAATGCGTGTCAAGCTACGGTGTAGGCTACAGTATGGGGTACATGGCTATGTGTAGATTCGACACAGAAGCATAAATTGGCCTTTAGTTCAGAAAATGTCTTAGTATCATGATATTAAGGCTAGTGTTATCCACACACAAGAAGGTGGTTAAAATTAAAGGACATATTATACAGTCTGAACCTTACTGCACTAAATGTTTCATTCAACATATTACTCATATTTCCTGAGCTTGTGTTTAAAATGTTGACTTTGAGTCTATGTATGAAACAAAAGCCACACTTAAATAGTAGCCAAATCATTCTGTTCGTTTATTTCCAGAGATGTTTGAAGGCCACTTTGTCTGTTTAAGGCAGCAGTTCTCATTAGGTTATTTTTGAGGATAACCTTTTCATGCAGTCTAAGGTTAATAATCTCCCGTTGTCATCATCAACTACAACACAGAGTGTGGCTCCCCAGCATGGCTGGTGGGCAGTGTGCATCCTTGAGCCAAGCCGTTACCTTTGCTATATCAAAATTATGTGATTAGTAGCTTACTTAGCTGAAATGTTGTTTTATGGTCAGTGACACTGTGTGTTTAGCAGTTGCTAAACTTCAACATGAAACCAGACAAGAATGCATTTTATGCTTTGTGTTGGAATGGTCAGTGGTTTATATGACATGTTTTACCATCTTGTTTTTTGGGGGGTGTAAATTTTATATGACTGACCACTGCTCCCATTGGCCCTAGTCTTAAGAGAGAGGGTAAGAATAGGGTGTGGCTTTGTACAGCAGACAGGAAAAGTCAGCAGTGGCTGCCGCTCAGACAGATCAAACCTGTTGTTGATGTCTATGCTTGTTAGCCGCATATACCGTTATCCAGGTAATGGGGGGTTTGCCTGTTATGTTAGCATTAAGCTAGTAGTGGTAAATTTTGACTCCATTAGTAAACTTGACAGGAGCAAGTAAACCGTTGGTGGAAGCTTGTTGCCAAGTCTAAAAACACATAGGCAACACACTGCTGTGTCCTCAACCACAAACTGTTCTACATTAACTAATGCAAACACCAACAAGACCCGCAGAACCAGCATCATTATCATGGTAATAAGCCGACCACAATAGCCACTATGTGGGCAAAAGTATTGGGACACACAACTTAATCCTTGAATTCAGATGTTTCAGTCCCATTGGCACATAAAATCAAGCACTTAGTCATGCAGTCTGCCTTTTAAACACATTAGTAAAAGACAGACGAGGAGAGATGTGTTTTCAACAATAGAGCCGTTCCTGTGCTCCTGTGCCCAGGCCATGGTTGGAGATGCTCAGACGGGAGCAATGTAGTTCTAATGTGTCCTTCTGTGAAGTTGAAAGGGGAGCCAAACGTGTTTCCTAAGATAGGTAGAACACAAAAACTGACAGGATGATCTTCAGGCTGATGTATCAAAACTACTTTTCATGTCATTTATTATGTAATTCTATATAAATAATAAACCAGGATGAGAGAACTCTAAATTTGTATGGGGTTCATGTGAGCGACCTTGATGGAAGAAGTCTTGTAATGGGTTAGGATGGGATGCAGTGATAAACAGTACTGTATATATTAAATCAATATATGCAATTTACAACACTGGGGTCATTCAGAGGTCTTTACAGTGTAGATTGTGTGTGTGTGTGAGTTCTGGGGATGTCGTTGGATTAGTAATTTTGGGTGTGCGTAAGCTGCAGCTACACAGGCATATTTCATTTCGCAGAAGAGCCAGTGCTGGAAATAGTCAAGGCACCCCAGTCATGTTAATTCACCAGCTCCACATCAGCATGTTCAGAGAATAAGTGAGTCTGCAAAATGCCCTTGGACTAAAGTGGCGTGGCAAGCCTCGGTTTGGCCCGGTCTCCTTGAGCAGCTGAAGTTTTGTTATTTACTCCCATCGCTTCCTCCATAATTGGCTTTAATCTCCCCAAGGTTGTGCAAGCTGTGTGTATTTACCTAAGCCCCGTTCTTCAGTCACCTGGCGGGGAACACGCTCTGTGTGAAATAAATCGGCCCGCCTCTGTCTGTGGCATGTGTGTCCGTGGTTTTGTGTGTGTGTGTATGTGTGTGTGTGTGTGTGTGTGTGTGTGTCTATGCTTGCTTGCCTCTTTTTCAGATGTACATCACGAGCACCATCAAGACGAAGAGCAGTCGGCTGGCTAAGCCCGTGCTGTGCTTGGGGACGCTGTGTGCAGCTTTCCTCACCGGCCTCAACCGCGTGTCAGAGTACCGCAACCACTGCTCAGATGTCATTGCTGGCTTCATCCTGGGAAGCTCTGTGGCTCTTTTTCTGGTCGGTTTTATAATGTTTAATCTGTTATTTCCAACCTTTAAAAACAGCATCTAAAATTGTTTGCAGCGCTTTACTTTGTGTAAACATGGCATTTGGTGAGTGGACTGACCGAAACGCTCTGAAATTATGTCATTAATTTTTTGAATAGGACAGAGAGAGGCACGACCAAACCCAATTTGCAAGACCAATTATCCAATCCTTGTTCATGTGAGCTCCCTCTATTATTACCAGTGGTCCCAATACTAGGAGAGTGAAGACTAACATGTCTCCTAGGACACATTTGCAGCCAGCCACCACCTCTTTTCGAACTGCTGCTGATGCAGCTGTGCCAGGTAGCCAGTATGCTCGGAGGAGAGCATCCCAGCTTCCCAGCTCCGATAAAGCAGCTAACAGATGTCTGTGCTGACCAACATCATACTAGGAGTAATGTGGGGAGGAGGTGCCATCAACCCACCCCTGAAAGAGCAAAGGACTCTGGCTGCTGCTGGCAAGCAGAATGACCTGGGATTTAAACCAGCGATCGTTGGATCACAGGGGGCAGCACCTTAGTCTGCTGGACCACTCGGAACCACAACTTTTTAGAGGGTGTTTGTTAAATAATTTGAAAGGTATTTGTGCAAGTTATTTTTAAATGAAATCACCCTGCCCAGCTCTGCTACAGAAGAGATCATACATGTAAAACCTCAGAACTTGTAAACAGTTGAGGTGAAAGCAGAGGTAGTTTAGTGGGGGTTAATTGTAACAGACTAGTTGTACCAGTCTTTTAGTTGATATTGCCACAATTATTTTGTGCAGTTCTAGGTTATGTAATATATATATAATTATATAGTAAATAAAAAAAAAACACTGTGACACAAACAAACGTTGTGTCTGCATTGTGTCCACTATTGTGAATTGTGAAGAAATATCTGTCCAAATACGTCCAACATTCACAGCTGATATTGGGAATAATAGAAGAGCTGTTTAACTGCAATAGAAGTCTAACATTTTATCCCACATTTCTTTTCTCCCGCATTAAAGGTTAGGCATGTTGCTTTTTTCTTTTTCCTGAAAACTTTCCTCCAGTAGTCGTGGAAGGCCTGTGTTTAATAAGGAGTATGAATCTGTAGCTTGTGTTTTTTGCATACCTCAATACTGAACTCACAAAGCATGCTTGACCTTGTGTCTCTTGCTTGTTCGGTTTTCACTATCACTGTGTTGTCCGTTCTAATTACATGAACCAGCTCCATTTGTTTTGCCATGACCGCCTGAGAAGCTCTATGTAGAAGTGTCTGGTCAGTTTAATGGTGTATGTTTACTGCATCGTTGTACTAAGAAAAGGGCAACCTTTCAGAAGCCATAGATGTGTCAAAGCAATCAGTTTATGGCATTTTATTAAGAATATTATTGTAACGGTCAAAAGTGATTTTTAAATTTGAAATATAATAGTTTAATAGTACTTTAGTCGTAAGTTTTAATCTCAAGGTCAAATAATGATGTATTCTAGACATTCATCTAGATTTTAATGCTGTACAGCTTTCTTGTCATCTACCACTCTAAGCTCAAAGGACTGGCACATTAAAACTGTTTCAGCTCCTAAATTGGTTTAATTTTTTATAAAACATTAATTACTTAATTAATAACTTGTCAGTGGCAGTGTGTGGTCAGTGCATTACTGTACATAGTCAGCTTTTAGTAGCAGAAAAGACTGATTCTCTTCTATTTGCATAAACAAGCTTTATCTGTCTTCTCATGACCATGACTTTCCATGTCCTGTATTTAATCAGGGCTCTGTAGGCATTTAGACAGTCAATACACTGGCCTGATAAACATGTCTTCTGCTATACAGGGACTGTGTGTGGTGAATAACTTCAAAGGAGCCCACTCGACTCCTGCCAAACAGAAGACGGAGGATTACCGTGGCCTCCCGCTGATGACGTTTCCCCGTGTGGAGAGTCCTCTGGAGACCCTCAGCGCACAGGTAGATAGATCCTTTCGCACACTCCTCATCATAGATACACGTTTCTATGACGGTCTGTAATGGCTCAGATTTGTCTTTCTCTGCGGGTGATATTTCAAATCCTCCACATTATCTCCTAGACTTGGATCGTGATGTCCAAAAGGGCTTGAGTTCACTGCGTGGCATGTGGTGGGTGGATATGGCCTGCTTATACTTAAGAGATTATTTGTCATACGTCAGGTGTCATGAAAGGCTCAGCCTTGACGAGATTTGGAAACGTCCTTCTTTGAATTCGCAGAAACTCCTTCCACTAGACGTCAGCGCCTCTCTATCATATCTGCGCAGGAGCTTTTATATTTAGTCTGAATGGATGCATTTTAGTTCACTCCCCTTATTTGGCATGCAATTTGCTTTTAATTTCCTAACGTTCACTGAAATTTCATGCTATGTCTGTAATAGTCACCTTACCCTAAAGCACAGTCGTCAGAACTACACAGCAATTGCACCCAGTTTCTATCTGCTAGAGCACCAGCAGGTTCCCATTTATTCCTCCTAAAGCTGGGCGGGGGGAAACAGAGGTCTGCATTTCTATCATATACAGCAGGGAAATACAATGGTTCTTTTCCAAATTGATTTTGACATCCCGTGCAGCAGGGAAAATCCAGCCAGACAGCTCTATTGACAGGGAGCCAGCAAAAACAGCCCTTCTGCTTTACCAGGCTGTGCTGCAGAGTGGGCCGGAGAATCCCTCTGCACTTTTGACAAATGTGAAAGACACAAACCCATCAGTCCAGCACAGTTTGGGATGCGCCGTTAAAGACAATGCCCTGTACAATAAAACTCAATGTGTGTGGCATGCGGGCGGGAATCGGGCCTGTCAAGGGTTTTTATCCGGACAAGCAAGAGGGGCGAAACCGTTGATTGAAGGGGAAATGGGGTTGAGATAGACGAGGAGGCCTTTTTTTTTTTTTCTTTGTTTGTTTGTTTTGATTGAAGTATAATCAGTCTTTGGGGCGGCATCTGTTTAGGAAGATCTTTCCCATTTAAAGAAATGGCAACCTTAAGCGCACATCACTCTGAGTCCAATCTTTTCCATCTTTCAGAACCATTCGGCATCAATGACTGAAGTCACTTGACTAAGGGGGCAGCACAGAGTCACCTTCGCGTCACCTCAACACTTCTAGGCACAAGATGTTTTTGTACTGTCGCATAATGTAAAAAAAAAGAAAAGAAAAGAAATAATAGTATTATGTTGTTCCGAGTTCTAGGCAGATGTTTTGTACATTTTGTAAAAGACAGTGCTGTAGCTTCCCTTTCTGTTATCTCTGATCGAACGAGTACATGTCAGGAGTTACACCTTCCTTGTCATGTTTTACATCACAAAGTCAAATACAGTCTATATATGATGTTATTGAAATATCGATGTTGTTCTGTGGTATTTGTACAAAGGATTATTTTATTCTGATTTTTTTTCCTGTACATTTTTTGACAAAGATCATGTTTTTGTATTATTTTTGTTATCTGTATAAAACATTTTGATCAACTTTGCCTGCTGTTTTTCCAGGAATGTTTTTGGTATTCCTATTTTTTGATGTAAGATATGTAAAACAAATACACATTAAATTGTGGCACATTAATTTTCCAATGGCATCTTTGAAATGCCATTATCTCAGCATGGAAGTACACAGAACTGTTTGGCAAACTATTCCATTCTTTCTGAATTGTATACTGTTTTCCTTTGAGGTTTGCATTTCTTTTTAAATGCTGCATATATTTTTGATTTGTCTGTCAAATAAATAGTCTGTAGATGAACTCCTGCACATGGTGTGGCTCTGATTGACAACACCACACACTGAGGGCATAAATGGGTACATAACACTTACAGTCCTCCACAATTTTATACACTGTTTTTTTGTTATTGTTGGCAGGAAATTCTGACAAGATTTATTCCATTCTATTATTTTCTCTTTAGAGCCAATTTGATGTACAAGGTCCAGTGTTCTGTGTACAGTACTTTAAAACATACTAAGGTGTTTTATTTCAAGGGTATTTCACGAGGCAATTCCTGAGTCTATACTGTATGCATGGCACAGCATTCCCTCATCTGAGAGAGGACTAGTAAATCTGTCAAGCCTCTGCATTGTTTTTATGACTGAACGTGGGCTGGAAGCCGTAAGCTACCTGACGCTAACATTGGGTGGACGTTTGGCATTTCATCAAAGATTTTCCAGTTTGCTACAGAGCTTAAATACAAATGTCCTGGTTTCATCTGTATTTCAAACACACTGCTCTGTCAAACTGCCTACTAAGCGAGTCACTAACCGTTTGAGACGCACATTTCCGTGATTGCTTCCTTCCATGGCGTCCGTATGGAAAGCCGGCGAATGGGTAAACTCAAACAGGTCTGCTTAAAAGACAGCCTTGTTAATGGCAGATAAGATTTTTATGGCGTCATATGCTTCTGCGTTCTGCCCTGTGCAGGATTGTAAATGGCTTTCATGTGTCATGAGAGCCTACAAGCTAAAGGCCTAATGGGCTGAATGTCCTTTGCAGTCCTCTGTTCCAGGGCCTTACAGGCTTACTAATGAGCACAAACTGCTTAGCGATAAACACAAACTTTGGTTCACAGTCTCTCCTACACCAGATTTTCAGTTTGTGGTTTTCTGCAACTGATTCCCATCATTTGTGAATCATCAAGTCTTTATAGAGGTCTGTTGGAGAAGTGAAAGGTGGGCTATTCCAGACTGGAGGTAAGTAACACTAGGCTAGAACACAGCAGCAGCATTGACAACTCTAGCTCATTTGATTTATCCAAGCTTTGCTTCTTTTGTAGCTGTTGTTTTTTTAATCATGTATTTTTAATATTACTATTTCTATTCAATTTGGGAGGCCAATTATATGAATTCTCCTATTACTAGCAATGCCCCAACACTGGGACATTAGCACATGTCTACATGTGAAGTCAGCCACCGCCTCTTCTTAGCCTGCCGCTGATGCAGCAACTCTAGGTAGCCAGCACGCTTACGGCCGGCTGCGCTGACCAACATCTCACTAGTAGTGTTGTGGGGAGGAAGTGCCCTCAACCCACTCCTGAGAGAGAAGGGCCAATTGTGCTCTTTCAGACTCTGGCTGCTGATTGCAAGTGGGTTTGGGTGGGGTGAGGTCATATTTCTTAACACACAAAAATATGAGGCTTATCACAGCACAAAGACCAGTACAATTATATACAAAAATTTGAGCACCCCCAAATAGCATATATTGACATTTTGTAGTTACTCCTTTATATAACATAAAAATCAGTCCACCCGGTTGAGTTGGGGCTTAACATGCCCAATAACAGCCTGTAAATGCTTTTCATATCTAACTAAATGTCTTTCTGTTCTTGTAGATTTTTTTTCCACTTTTCTTTTCAGAAGGGTTTTAGTTTTGAAGGATTCTTGGGTTGTCGTATTGTACATTGAGTTTAAAGGTCTGTTCACAGATTTTCTTTGATATTTAGGACAGGGATCTGTGAGGGCAATTCCAAAAGTCTCTTCAGTTAGTCAGTGCTGGATTGGTATGTGTTGGATCATTATTCTATGGCAGGTGCTCTCATCTTTGGTTTGGCATTTGTATCCAGAATTAGCTGGTACTTAGTGGCAGCCCAACCCCAAAGTATGACAGAGCCACCCCATGCTTTTTGGCAAGGTGAACTCAAATGTTCATTAAATGCGGTTCTACAGTAAATACGGTTTTATGGTACCTCCAAAAAGTAAAACCTGCACCAAAGTCTTCCTTTTTTCTATTAAAGTTTGATCGTAAAAGTGAACCTGGAGGTGGGTTGAACTGTGTAAAAACTTTGCATTAGTCACAGCTATCCATAACTAACAGACTGGGCTAGAATGTTTTAGCTGAGTGGTGCTAGGTAGAGCAGTGATCTGGCAGAGCAGTATGTTTCACACAAAGTAAATGTCATTTGAAATGAATAGCACATTCTAAATTTGACTGATTTGCCAAAACTAAGCTTTTCCACCATCACAACATTGATGCAAAAGAATGTGTGTTATGGAGTAGGAGCTGAACTTTGGGAAGAGGTCTGTTCTCAAAGCTCCTCCGCCTTCCAATCTAAGTTCAGATACATTGTACATAGCCCTTTAACAACAGATGTCACGAAGCAGGTATACAGAGATCTGCGTCTGAGCCCCAAGTAAGCAAGCCAATGGTATCAGTGGGAGGAAAAACTCCTTCAGAGTGAGAAGAAGAAACCTTGGTAGGAGCCAAACCTAAATCTGGGAAGCCATCCTCCTCTGGTCGACACTGGCAAGCAAAACTGGATATCTAACATCCTACACAGTTTAAACTCAGCTTTCTGTTTCCCTTGACAAAGTAACTGCCTGCCCACCACCACCACCCCCAACCTCCTACCTATGAAATTTCTTAAATTCTTAAATCTGTTCATCATGAAAGGCTGGACTCCCTTCTGGCCCAAAGCAGATGCAACCCAAAGGTTCAGCCCAAATTGTCTTTTACTACTACGGTCAGATAGTCAAGGTCCATGCTAGCAAAAGACTCCTATTGAGACTTGGGAGACTAACTGCTACCCATGAAGCCCAAATCCATTTGAACCCAATAATCAAGGGCTTCACTGTTTTTGTTGAGTACATAAAGACCAGTTCTGTGAAGGTATGATCTGTTCCCTGGATTTAGTTTTGAATTCAAGGAGACAGTGTGTTTTTACTGTCTGTGTTTGGCCTTCAAGCTTGACTCATTATACCACAGCGAGTACGAAGGCTTTGCTCTGATGCCTGCACATCCACGGGGATTCACATGCAGACAGCACTTATGTTCTGATGGTGCGCAAAGCTTCAGATGAGCTGGGATTGTTACACCATTGAGATGCAGAACCTTAAAGCAGGTCCTGAAATATTAACTACAGCACCTCACATGGTGTCTGCCCTTTTTATTAATAGTGTGACATTCCTAAGAATGAGGCCTCTCTGTTTCACTGTGTGAATCCTGTCTGCAAAATGCAGTAATTTGTAGCCTTGTGAAGAAATTAAGACACCCTACCTTTGTCTGCACGTCTGAACATCTGGACATTTGATCTTCATTTGAACAAGATTGAGCCATAACATTAGCACCACAGGTGAAGTGATTATCCCCAGCTACAGTGGCATCTGGCATAGGATGGGTGTATTAGGCAGCAAGTGGCAAAAAGTCAGCCAAGCTTAAGAATCTGAGCCACTCTGACCAGATCCAAACTGTGATGGCTAGACGACTTGGTCAGAATATCTCCAAAACAGCAGGCAAGTCTTGTGGGTTTTTCAGGTATGCAGTGGTCAGTACCTACCAAAAGTGCCTCAACACAGCAACCAGTGGATCAGTGACCGGGTGATTGGGCACCTTGATTAAGCTCACTTCACAACAACAGGACTTTAAGGATCTGCTGCCAGATACCACAGAATGCCTTCAGAGGTCTTGTTGAGACCATGCCTCAAATAGTCAGATCTGTTGTGGTGGCACAAAGGAGACCTACTCAATATTAGGCAGGTGGTGCTAATGTCATTGCTGACCAGTACACACATTATTTCTGAAGGCATTAGAGAGCTCTTTGGATCTCATCATGGTCATAACACTCACTTCAAGTGACAATCAAGAACAAAGCAAGCTAAATGTCTGAGGTTTAAGTAAGACAGGCTCCTCCAGAATCCTCTCTGATGATGTTCTAATCATCTGCAGCTGATGTGCTGCACCTGATTCTAACTTTGGACAAGTAGTAATAAATGTGGGGGTGTTCTAACTTCCTCCTCACAAGAAAATACATTTCTATTCTATTAACTACATTTTAAAGGCATTTCCTTGGTTTTATGTGGTTAGGTATTGTACATTATCTCCCAATATTAATCAAATAAAGCTCAAATGCCCATCAAATGTTCATTCAGGGGGTGTCCTAATTTTGTTACCAAACCAACTGCAAGGAGAACGAACAACAGAAGATCCACCTTCTCAAATTCCAAGATCTGTGAAAGCTCTTTTTAATCAACAGGCTGGGAACCCTTTAGCATTTGACAGTAAAGACTCCCCCATTGCAAACCGAGAGACAGCAATCATGCTTTCCTCTATAAAACGGTGTAGCGCTTTATATCAATATGCAGGAGGTGCTACCACACATCACACTTTGACACCTTAAATAAACAGCTGTCGCTTTGATACACAGAACGCTTTCCCCCTTGGACAGTCCCACACGAACACAGACTACAGTACCAGTGAAAATAGAGCTCTGGGGAATGCTCGCCGTCTCCACGTTTCTCACTCTTTCGCCCATTTGCATCCCTTTTCACATATTCAGAGCAGCAGTCGGTCCGGTGTGAGGTCAAAATAAATAAATAGAGAAAAATAACGCTGCCTTTTAAAAAAGATGTGCAGAGGTTCACACTGAGACAGCTTTGCTCCCTCAGGACGTGAAGCTAAAATAATCCGCCATAAGGTCCGAGTCTTTGAATGCTGCACGAGAAAAGTGCACAAGAGTCGAGCCACAAAAAGAGCTCCAAAAGCTCTAGGGCTCACTTGCCATTTTTGTTTGCTGATACTGCTCCAGTTCTTTTTTCTTCTTCATGGCTAGCTGCAGCTGCTGCTTGATGATCTGGATCTGTGACTCCAGGTCCGTCAGCTCCTGCACTATGGGGTTGCGTGCCAGGCCCAGCAAGTCAGTTTTCCCGTTGGAGGTGGCCTGCAAGGGAAGCTGTCTCTTCACCTGCGGGGGAGGGAGCTCTTTGCACTGTAAACACTCCAAGTCGTTCTGCTGCGTCTCCTGGTTGGACGGGTGCCGCCGAGTGCAGATGGAGTTCTCGGAAGCGTTCCACAGTGGCTGTTGGTTATTTCCGATGTTGCACCTTTTCACAGAAGTGAGAAATGAAAAGAATGCTTTAACCCAAGTGTCTACAAACATAACCCTTAGAAGTAGAGTTAGTACTTTCCCTTTTCTAGATGACGTATGTAATGTAATTACATATTTACACATTTAATTACTAAATAAGTTACTTAGTGAAGGTACATTCGATTATCCTACTGTGCTTCAAATGGGTCTTTGAGGGATGCCAAAAAGGAACCAGTTTTGGTCACGTAAAGAACCAGAGATGTGTGCGTGTGAAGTACCTTCGTTTGATATAAAGGTCCTCTACCAATTTAAAAAACCTTTACATTCATCTACAGTGGCCTCTGTCAGGGGGTGGATATACTGTAATAGGAAGCTGATGTGTTAAAAGCAAAAGGAAAAATGGGTCGACAAGGTCAGAACATCTCCAGAACATCAGGCAGGTCTTGCTTGTTCCCTAAATCACCTAAGGCTCACTGATGTGATCCAAGAAGGCCCCATCTTACAACTTACAGGATTTCCTGCTTACTTACTAGGATCTACTGCTAATGTCTAGGTGCCGGGTACCACAGGACACTTTCAGAGGGTCTTGTGGAGTCCATGCCTCCAAGTGGGATCTTCTCAATATTACATAGGCATATTTATATAGGTTTTGATAATGTCATGGCTGGTAAAGAGCCTTTACCATCAAGAGAAGGTCCTTTAGACCTTTAAAAGGTTCTGCACACTCATACATCTCTATATGAACATGGCTCGTCATGGACCAAAAAGTGGTTCTTCTATGGCGTTGCTCAAAGAACCTCTTGAAGCACCTTTATTTTTAAGAGTACATTATTCTGTATCGCCTACAGGTTCAGGTTCGCCATTTTGACCTTTTCTGTTTCTGCAAGACTGGCAAAAGTGTAAGCTTTGAACTACATCTCTTCATAGCTGTCTTGTTGAGCATGATGTTGCCTCAATAAGGGAGCTGTAATGGCTGTTTTGCAAGCTGTCTTATTATATAGCCTTCAACATTTGGTCTTTGAAAAGCAAACAAACTGGCATTCAGGAGAGTATGACCCAGTAATTAGATTTTTACCTGGTAATCTATCCAAATTAGTGAGCAGACATACTCCAGACAGTCTGAAATTGATTCTGGCATGAACTCAACATCTATTAGTTCAAAATACCACACTGCATTCTGTTAGCTGCTGACATTCATATGGTTAATGCACAAGCAGAACAGTTCTTTTCCTGGATGTGCTTTAGGACCAGAAGGTGGTATACTGACCACAATCGTTAAGACATATTTCAGTGTGGAGCTTAGACCACTCAGTTTGTTGTCTTTGGTGTTAATTAGTGGGGAAATGAATGTATTCCAGTGCATGCTGTGCAATAATTAACTCCTTACCTTTTTTCTGGTTTCGCAACAGTCGCTAATTTGTCTTCGCTGAAGGTCGGGTTAAGTGCTCGATGTAATCTCTGAGGGGACAATCATATTATGTGTAATAAAAGAAAATGAAGAAACACCACTTAGCAATATGCTAATGCAGTTACCTTTTACCCACTCACAGTTCCCTTAATTCTGCAATACATTACTGGAATCCAATGAGATTACAGAGAATATCGAATAGGCCGACTCACTTGACTGGTATGAAGCCAGTATGTGTACTGCGGCTTGTTCTGCATTCTGGGGATCACCCAGCGATGGACAATGTGTTCAGCGATGGTGGTGAGCAGAGACAAGGCGACTCCCACGCAGAGCATTACAAATAACCCTGAGAAGTGTTTGATCCCCATTTGTAAAGTCTGGAAATCATAAAATACTCATCAGTTTATCCTGGAGTGTACACACAGCCCCACAGAGCCCCAAACCCAGCATCACAGCAGTTGAAATGATTGAATGTGCTTACCTCTGTGACAGCAAAACTTCTTTTACCACAGGGCACCACTTTGTACCATTTATCATGAAGCATGTCCATAAATCCATCTGACTTGTACTGACTGACCAGCTCTGAGATGTTTGAAGTCAGAGGGGAGTTCTGTTTGAGACCAATGCCATAGCCTGGGAATTATACGATGGGTTATGAACCTGGAGTAGATGTAACTATAGCATGCAGTTAACTACCTTAAAACAGTTGTATGCCATTGTTACTACAGACCAGTCCAATACTCAGTGAAAAAGCTGCGCTGTCATGCAAAGACCTTGTATCTCCAAATCAGCAGCATTGAACTTCCAATGGAAGTCAATGGAAAAAGATTTTATTCCAGGTCACTTTGGAAAATTGGTCCATTTATTATGAAATTCTGACACAAGGAAAAGAACAAGTGCCAGATTCACATTATGTCAATTTGCTCGTTGGGACCATGCCTTCAGCTTATGATGGTTTGGGAGCAGACTGTAAAAGAGGGACGATAACTGAAGAATCTTGGGCTGGAGTTCAGGTGGCTTCTGTCTTGGTAGAAAGCCAGTCTCCCCTCTGATAAGTGGACCCAGAAATGATGGATGACAGGGTTAAGAGGGAGGTAACAGGGAGGTGGATTGTTGTGCAGACTTGTTGTAGAGACATATACAAGTTAGAGATGGAATTTAAAGGACGTCAGATTAGGGAGGGAGGCTTTCTCCCAAAATATATTTTTGTCCAGAAAGGAAAAAAACTAAACAAAAATGGAGATAGAAGGTTTTTGGCCAACAGCAACAAAATATTGGTTTAGATAACAGTGGAAAAAGAGACAGGTCTAAAACAGCACAACTTTTCTTATAGTGCTACAAAATATCAGCAAAGTACTTCACCGTGATGACAGAAGGCACATGTAACTAGCTGAGTATTATAGTAGAACTGCAGTTGCTTTAGGGCTGGCCTGAACAGCATTTTATAGACTAAAGATACACTATTAACTATCATTTTAATTACGTTTGTTTAAATAAATTCTGCAGGTGGCAAAACTGTATTAACAGAGGATTCTGGTGATGGTGCAAATAAACTGAAATCAGTTGTGACTATATTACACGTTTCTGTCTGATGTAACAGATGTAGAATAATGTGTAAGCCCATAATGCAGCTCATTCGTTTATCCAATAAGCATCACTATTCTTACATACACTATATGGACAAAAGTATTGGGACACCTGTTCATTCACTGTTTCTTCTGAAATTAAGGGTATTAAAAAAGGAGACACAGACTGTAAAATTAAAAGTCACTAATACAAACAAAGTAGAAACTAGAATACTTTCAAACTGAAAGATAAAACTCTCCCACCGAGTTTTTATCAATATTCGCAGGAAGGTTTATTAAGACCTGATGTTCATTTTTGACTTAAGTATTAATCTGTATTGTCTCTCAAGCTAAATTGTAAAGCTGATAGCTACATAAGAGTGATTTGGTAACAAATTATAAACCCATTTGAGCAATTCAAAAACCAAATAGTTGATTAATTGCTGCATTAATAGACTGTTCAACAATCAAAACAGTTGTTGCAGAGCCATTCCATATATTAACAGTATCAGTGTACCTCAGGCATAGGTTGAATTGTTATATATCAGGTAAAGATACTTTTGATATTAGTAATATTAGTAATATTAGTAATTAGTATTAATAATTAATAGTCTTTTTTTAATTTCTTATTTTTTTACATTTAAGGTGAAAAGAAGAGTTGACTTAAATAAATAAAAGCTACTGTTTTGTATGCCATACTGTTGGCTATTCATTTCTTGCTAAGAGCTTTTCTGAGTTTTTGAGTCCAAGAATTTGCATAAACGAAGGAAAACACACTGATGTACTTGCCTTCAATTGCAAATGGCTTTCCCACTGTGAGAGTTTTGCAGTCAGCATCAATAGACACTTCATAGTCTAAGAGGGCTTTGTCCATGATGAAAGCATCTAGTTTTTGAGGATCAGCTCTGAAATTACATATAGAACATGGCTATTACACACAGACAGTCACTGCTGTAGAAAGCTCATGCAGCTGATTTAAGCATTGACGGTTCTCTCAAAAGGAGTGCGCTATCACAGAGGCAGACTGTGCTGCTTTGACATGTACATCTGTGATTACAGAAAACTTCGAAAGGCAGTGTTGACTTTAATGTGTTTCACAGCACAAAGCATCTGTTCAATGAAATGTCCACATGGCTAGATGGTAAACAGGATTATGCAGGGGACACATCAAGTTTCTAGGGAGCAGATATGTACAAATTAATCCAGAGCAATTTCAAAAGCATGTTATCTTGGAAACACAGGTTGTGCTTGGATTTTAGGAAAGACCTGCATTACATTTTATGCACAAAAAGGAACTGTCCTGAACTCCAGGATGGCTGTGCTGTTTGGGGGATTTATAAAATACACATTTGCAATATTTTGGAAGCACAAGGTGTGATTTGAGGACAAGCAGAATCCCTATGCAGAGCTTGTGAAAGATCAAAAGGGCGCTCTGAGAATTATCCATACTAAAACAGAATGGCAAAGCACAAGCTCAGGCGATGCGATCACTGGAAAACTGAGGAAACTGGGGGAAAACAAGGACATTCTGGGCCCCCAACTGCAGTCTGTGCACCCTATGTGTATTCTAATGTAATATGTAAGGTTCATAGCTATTCCTAAGTAGGTACTATCCATATTCCTATGTCATATATAACACTAGCTTGACATGTAGGACACAGTGGAGGACAACTTTAGAACATTCAGCACATTCACTGTCAGAAGCTGTGATCGACATCCCTTTTGCTGTAATGATCATGACTCACTTAAGGTGGTCTATTCCATCGGGGGTCGTAGGAACATTATAGCGCCTCATGTATTCATGCATCTCCGGAAAGCTTTTTTTCACGTAATCCTCAGCGCTGCTCTCCCGCACAGTCCCGAATCGGAAGCCCTGTGATGGATGGTGAAGCTTGAAGAAGAGAACCATTACCATTAGTACCGGCATCGTTTCTGAACTTAAGACATGTGATATTCACCCTTGAGTCATTTGGAAATCGTTCCTAGGAAAAAAAATAACGCGCTTACCTTCGGATCGTGTATACCTGAGAGCTGCTCGTAGGTTTTTTCTCCGACCATTACGGCAGCGAGATTGGCTGTGTACGTAGACAGACAAAACAGACAGAATATGGCCCAAAGGTTCATGAGAAATCGGCCTGTCCAGCACTTTGGTGGCTTAATGGCGGCTGTCCTTCCGAACAAGATGGCATAGCAAACGTTAAGTGCTGAGGAAAAGGAAAAGACGCGATCCCTGTTCCTTCCCTTCGGGGTCATCCCGAAAGGGCTCTTCCACTCGTAGAGGGTCAGAAATACAGCGGTCACATGCAGGGACACGAATATTCCAAGCCACATACTCCAGTGCAGGGGCCACATGAAGGCTCCGATTGGTGCAGCCGTGTCTCTAGTCCTGACCAGGATGCCCAGGCTGGTGGAGAAGAACGGGCTGGTGAAGTCGATCACCTGACTGCGGGCCGAGTTGATGCTGAAGGAGGTGACTGCCAAATGCGCCGCCCCACTCATGAGGTCCCCCACCAGACCCGTCCAGCGGCCGTTCTTGTAGGCGCCATATTTGCCATCCCCAACAATGTAGAGGTCAAAGTCGAAGCCCATGTCCTCGGCTAGCTTTTCCAACAGGTCAATGCAATAGCCGTAGCAGCACTTCTTTAGCTCCATGGGCACAGAGTCGTTGCCTCCTTGTAGGCCCTGAAAGAGGCTATCCAGCAGCGCTGTATTGTTCGTTAGTGGGTCCAGGCAAAGCTGCCCTGCGGGGCACTGGCCGTCCTCATCCACTTCGCGGGTGAATACAAAAGGATGCTCCACTAGGGTGACTACCCGCAAATGCAGCCTTGAGGAATGCCTCCAGTCGCCCCCAGGGTAAGATTGTCTGTTGGTGGACCAAGCTCCATAGTCCATCACTACCTTTCCCTGCTTCCAGCTACCGAGCCGAGTCCACATGGGGTTTCCTATGGGGTCATGCTGCAGGTTCCAGATGAAATGATGGCTTTCAGAGATAACAGTAGATTCCTCTCGAACATGAACGTAGCCACTTAACCCGTCAAATGTCGTGTTGGCCATGAACCTGGAGCAGAAGAAAGGATGGCAATTTCAGTACCCTTGTCTTTTACTTTTCTACATTTCCCACGATATTTCAAGTTTTTTCCCTTTCCGTCTTTGTGAAACAGCAGCAGCCGAGGCAGAGCTAACACTTGTTAAATCTGCAATAAGAATGGAGCTGAGTATCTGTAATGAAGCCCCTGTGGCAGTTGGACAGGACAAGCTGGAAGGTTGCATGACACTGTGCACCTTGAGAGGCTCCAATTGATATTCTGCTTCTTTGAGTGTGTCAGCTACCTGCATAGTGTCATGCACTACGGCTCTTTGTGTTTTTCCCTGGCAGAATTCTGTCTTCTCTCTATGATAATACTTTCCATCTTCCAGGCTGTGCTTTTTCATCTCTTCTGGGCTCCTTCATAAAGAGCGCTTTTTTGACCTCCATCACATCCTTTTCCCCTTAGAGTTAGAAGATCATCTTTGGACAATATATAGGTGTGAAGTATTTCAGAGATTGTAAGGAACCATTACATTTCTAATATCACACAGCTTTTTTTCTCCACCTAACCAAAACCCATGAAACATCTAACACTTCTGTATTTATGTGCGAGCATGTGCACCCTTTTACCAGCATATCAAAACCTAAAAAAAAGCTTCAGCTCTTTTCCCTCCAACATGAAGTGTTTATTTGAAAAAACTACTTCTCAGGTAAGGCCAGGGGCAAAATGTTATTCTGTGCGGTGCTTCAAGATAGCCTTGTGTCAGAATAGCACTTATCTTGCCTGTTGTCATGACAGGACACGGTCAACCATTTCGTATTCCACCAAGTTGCCTGTGAAATGTATGGAAAAGAGCTGGCAGGCTCCAGACATTGCCCAAGGCATTTCACAACAGTGTGTGATGCTGCTTTATCAAACTGTGAACTAAGACTATTGTGTGTTGTATGTGTTCAGTTGTTTTCAGGAATGCTGTGTGACAATTGTAATACCACCATGTCAGTGGCTTACAGGCGTTGTAAACCAATCACCTGCCTAATATTGAGTAGGTCCCTCTTGTCTGACCATTTGAGGCCTGACTCCACAAGACCTCGGCAGGCATCCTGTGGTCTATAGCACCAATACATTAGCAGCAGATCCTGTAAGTTGTGAGGTGGGACATTCATGGATTGCATTATTGAGCCTTAGGCGTCCATGAACCTGTCACCGGTTCACAAGCGGTTTCTTTCTTGAAACATTTTTGGTAGTTACTGACCACTTCATACTGGGAAAACTCCACAGGACCTGTCTGATGTTTTGGATATAATATGAAGATATATAGATACAGCTGGAAAAAGTGCCTTTGTTTGAAAACATCTATCTGGTTTTTTAAGTTTTAGACACCGTTTCTGTTTTTCCGGTGATAGCAGAACATCTTGCATCAAAACATAGTTAATCCAAAAAAATAGATGTGGAGAACTAATCACTGAGGTGAGACTTCCAGCACTGAAATACTACTGTTTTTTTCCTCACAACTGTAGTAAGTAAACGTTGCTGTCAACCAGTTTTTGTGTCTTTACTGTCTGAAAATCGGATTATTATCAGGGGCTGGATTTTGTTCTAAGAAAGTGTCTTAAGAAAGCCATTCTTCTAAGATTAGCTTTTTCTGAACTTCATTCATAAGAAAAGTTGAGCCAAATTGTTATTCTACTAGAATGTTCTCAATTTAACTTTTCTCTTAAGAATTTAAGCAATTCAAGAATTGATATTCTTTAAACAGTGTTCAGAAATGTAGTAGAAGATATGATGTGACAAATCAACGTTTTACCTCATTAATGAATGATAATATAAGCTGCTCGAGTTGCTCAGCTGACTCTTTGTTGAAGTTTTCCTCCATGTTGTTTCCATGTGGTAGGCTAGACAGAATGGAGTCACATGACAACACATGCGGTTGTTTGTTCCACAGCGAGGAAAGTACTAACAGATATTTAGAAAATATAAATAATCGATGTAAGCGAGATTAGGTCAATTAGAGGTTCTAAATGTCTGTTTTGCATAATTCATGGGTAAATGCCCAGCCCTTATATAATAAAGGCAACCAACTGCAAGAGTACAGAAGGTTAGCTTCTAAAACGACCAGTTTTAACAGTGACTTACTAAAATTTTGAAAGATTAAAAGGCGAGTTTACAAGGAGGATTTGTCTTGTTGGCTTTTCCTCCACCATTACTCCAGATGTTTTTTTTTTTGTGTGTTAAAGCTTGTGTTGATTCTGCTTTTGCTACATTTTGCTCTCCACTGCATGAAAAGTATGATAAGCTGTAAAATTCAGTACAAGGCAACGTTACAAATGAGCTACATGAGAAAACCCACAAAGAGTGTCTTCAGAAAATTCTAAAAGTATAAATAAGACTTTCGTAAGAGAATATTTGAGAACTTATGAGAACTAATGAATTAATAATTTTAAGTGTATTTCATCATATTTATTACCCTTTTTCTTAGAAAAGCTTTTATGAATATGGCCCCAGAACTAGAACTGTGGTGGAATCACAATAATAGACTCAAGGTTGTCCTATACTGTAGATAATGGCACTGGTGTGCTGATCTTCTACGACCGTAGCCCACCAGTGCCAATATCTCACAGTTTGGCACTCCCTCTTATGTCTTTTTGCATAATTAAAACATACCTAAAGCATATGCAAACACTAAAATTGAAGATTTATCATTTCTAAAATGGATCAGTGGCAATCAATAGTGGGCAATCAGCAGCATAAAGGTGTTGTGTAGGTTTGATCCTCAACTGATGCTATTCTGCTACTGGCTACGCTCCTGACCAAAATGAAATGAATGTCCTAAATATACAAGGTGCTATAAGGTGCTATTCTTGAGTGATGCCATAGAAGAACCACTTTGGGTTTCATAAAGAACCATTTTATGATAGAGATGTGTTAAGAACCTTTAAAGACTGAAATAAATCAATGAAGGTTCTTCACCCTCTCTTTTCTTCATGAAACCAAAGGTATTCCTTCTACCTAATCGCTCAAAGAACTCTTTGTATTTTTGTAAGTGTATGTGACTGTCATGCAGCAAAGCTTAAAACATTTTTGAGCCCCAATTTCTAAGCACAGAGTGCATCGAGTCAAACTTCAGACATAAGACAGCAGAAGAAAGAGGTGAGGTCACACATAAAAAATACCTGGACAGATATTTTCCTGAGGTAAGATTTTTCTCCTCAATTGCCATGCAGTTTGTGATGCCAGGGATGAGCGCGAGCTCTGGAGAAACCATGGCAGCCGATCCAACAGCTCTCGTGACAAGCTCCAAAGCATCCTGGACGTAGTGGTCCAGGGAGGGCTGGCTCATTCGCCCATGTGCAAGAAGACCCATCGGGAGCCCCTCTGTCCTTAACTCCTCCACGTTTTGGGAATCACCTAAAATCCAGTGATAGTCAGGCAGCATCAAGCCAAACTTTGACACAGTCGTAAAGATCCTCTTTATGTCCCGGATATCACATCCAAAAGTCACAATGGTGGACGTGGACTCCTTGATGGAGTCCAGATGACCCTGCAGGGATGTCTGAAAGTCCCCTTTGTTGCTGCTGTTGGTGGAGATGTTGACAACTGATCCCAGGTGAAATTTGGTGTTGTTGCGGAGCAGAAAGACGAATCTGGAAATGTTCAGTTCCTGACACATCACCAGGCTGACATCATACCAGTTATTAATGGACAGGAGAGAGAAGATCAGATCAGCTTGTGGAGTTGGGGGATTCTGCATGGCCATCTGGAAATGCAGGGAGTTCTGTGGGGTGAGAATGAGAGAGAAAATCTTTACAGAAAGATAAAGGCAGCTTATACTCTACCTCAAACCAGCAAGATGAGGAAAACAGCATTACAAATTTTAGGAGACTGTCTGCAAACACACATGCAGTTCAAGCTCAGTGTGTTTTACAACATTTGATCAGCGCTGTCATCTGATGTCCTGTAGCTTTCAGCGATCAGCCCCATAAATCCTTTTTATCAGCAGTTCATTTTATTTTCATACTTTGATTCATTAAAACTGATTGCTGTTGATTGTGTGGGGTTGCTGTCTGTATACAAAGAGAGTGTGAGCAATTACCTGTAATAGCATGCCATATTACGGTTCAGTAACTAATACAATTCAGTGCACTACCCAGTTTTGTGTTGTGTTTTAGATGCTCTGTCAACAATTTAAAGTCAGGCCAACTTCAATTGAAGCAGTAGCTGATAACAGAGCATTTTCTGAGTTAACTCACCGTAGTTTGGTCAAAAGTTCTCCTAACTCACATTTTTTAGTTCTGCTTCTCAGTTTGTTCAACAATACACATCAAGTTCAGCCTCAAAAACAGATGTTTAGCCTGAAGCTCCTCCCTCTCAATCTGTATACTGTTTATTCCCATCTGCGGGATAGAAGCCCTCCGCCACAAGACGTCCCCAGACTGGCAGGCTTTGACAACGGAGCGCTGAGCTCTTGATAGGACTTGAACTTATGATCTCACCACTCTTGATTAGTAGGCAGTTAGATTGTAGGGCCACTCTAGAGCTGGGAAATTGCACTATATCTTAATTTCTAAGTGTGGTCCACACTCACTGTGAGGCAGTCTTGGGCTGGAGTTCTGGGTGGCTTCGGCTGATGTATTTATTTATTTATTTATTTATTTATTTATTTATTCAATTGATGAGACTTGAGACCAAGCATCAGTTTGGAAAAGAAGAAGGAACTAGGGTGGTGATGGGTGCAGATTTTCATCACAAGAAGGTAAGAGGAGAGGAGTGGTTTATTCAGAAACTTAATAATGCAGAGGAGGGTGTGGTCCTTACTATTCCTTATCTCCATAAAAACACAGTCCTGAGTATTACCTTCCCCTTCTTTCTTGGACATGGAAATGCACATGGTTGTGTAACTGCCTGCTTGTCAACAGATGGGAGATCATAAGTTCATGTCCCATCAACACCACAGCCATGACTCCATGGTCAGGAGTCTGAAAATTGGACCCCCCCCCTCCATGTGATGGGGGAGTTCTAAATTGCTGATGGGAATAAACAATAAACATTGCTGATTGAGAGGAAGGAGCCACAGACAAAAGATCTTCATCATTTAATATTTATTCATTTTCAGCAGGAGCTCATTTACTGACGTTTTTTAAGCTTACCTAAAAATGTGAGTTAGGAGAGTTGAGTTAACTCCAAAACCGCTCTGTAATCAGTTACTGCATCCTTTTAAGCTGGTCTGACTTTACATTTTTACAGTGTTCTCTGATGATGTTTCAATGTTGGTTAAATGATACTAGTTCTTTAAAATAAGGCAATGTGTAAATACTTAAATAACATCCCAAAACCCTGATAGAGAGTTTTACACATCAGATACACACTTACAAATGAGTAAAGAAGTAAATAAGTAATAATCAGACATCAGCCTTTAATAGCTAAACACTAAAAGTCTAGTACATCAGAAGTATAATGCTCAATCAATAACCTCATATCACCCGACTCAGAAGAACAAGTCCTTCACAGAGACGGCGAGATGAAATGCTTAGCAGATCTGTTTAATTTCCCTCGGGAGCTGTGTTTAAGTGACAGCAGAAAACAGGCTAATGGTAAGTGATTAGAGAAATGTTTTTTCACGGATTTCTTTCAAGAAGTCGTAACAAAGGAAAATTTTATTTTCACTTCATAAATGATTATGAAGAATACCACACGGGCACCGTCTACCCGAGAACAGCAATTACCAACAACAACCTTTCTGAATTTTTCAACAGTTGTCTAATCCTGAACATTACCTGGTTTTACCTGTGGACGTCCCCGTCTGATTAAATGTTTGCAGTGAATGACTAATATTCAATCTACATCACCCACGAGACAAAAGCTATGTTTGACATGCGCCACAGCTCTCGTGATGAATTTGGCCTGAGATGGTTTTGTCTGTTTGATAAATGCTAATTAGTGGAGCCGGTTAAGCTTTGCTTCCTCACTAAAACTGTCAAAACAATCCCCTGATGGTTAATCACTGAGGTGTTCATTTTATTTACAATGAAAAGCTCTTTTAAAAGCCTCTCACATTAACTGCTCACCAAACATAAATCAAAGACTATTGGAATAAGACTAAAGAGGACCTTGCAGTGTGCTGCATCCACTGACTGGTTACAATTGGGTCCAAACTGCACTATTTGCACAGTAGACACCCTAAAGCAGGGGTATTTCATTAATATCCAATTATAGATAGAGGTCCAGTTCGAGAAAATGTACTCAAGCCAGGGTCCGGAACATGCAGCTTTGGTATGACATTTTTACAGTATCATAACCATCTCAGAAAATATCACTGTTTTACTGTATCATTTTGTTTAGGCAAACATGCATGGTATGATAACCATACATGTTCATATCATGGTATAGCTAAACTGGTAGACTGCTGCAATCCTACTGTATACTGAATAGCCCAGTAGTTCTAGCAACATTTTATATAGTCAACAATTGAAGGTCAAATCAAATATACAAATTCAAAATACAATTCAATATTTAAAATAATATTTATTGTCTGTTTTCACACTGAACTGGTCAAATTGTAAATTCTCATTCTAAATAAATGTCGATTCTTTTTTCGTTTAAATCAGCGATTTTTACAAGAAGATGGAAACCTGTTACTGTTTTCCTCAGTAAGCCCCGCCCCTCCATCCTTTTTTATTCTTCTGCCCCCTCCTTCTGAGTATGTATGTGTGAATAACACTCCTCATTTATCTTTCTAGAGCTGCCATCTGAATTGTGAATTCCTCTGACTCGCTTTCTGCTCCGACCGCTCCCTTTGGCTTTTCCCTGTATCCCTCGATCGAGTCGCAGCACTTATCATAATGCACAGATCTGATAGGCTGAGCAGCGTGACATGGGATTTTTACAACACATGCACAGGTCTGTGAGTTTCCTGGGTCGCTAAACCTGTACTGTAAAGGCTAAAAAAAAAAGCTGGGTCGGATTATGATTATTAGTGACCTCTGCTCTAAAGTATAGCTTCTACAACGTGTTTGTTGAGTGTTTGTTGTTCTATCTCTTTTTTGGAAAAGAGATTGTGAATGTGAATGTTATTTAAAAAGATGACACCAACTTCTTTAAACCTTTAAATGGTTCAAGCTCTTTCATTTTTAAGAGTGTCTGCTCAGTGCAAACAGAACCAATGTGTGACCAACTATCCTCAACATGATAAGGTAAAGAATTTATAGTAAGCTATAAATAGTAAGACTTTAAGGTTTGTGGTCACTTTCATGAGTAATTACTAGGGATGCACCAATTCAGCTTTTTCTGTTGCAATACAGATACCGATACATGGACTTTGTGTATCGGCCGATTCCCGATACCGATCCGATACCACTATGATTGTTGAATTAATAAACCATATACCGGTTTATGACTTAAGGCATCAGGATTGACGCAATCATTACTTTACTAACTTAAAACAAACTATAACAAATAAACACTGATAAAAATGAACCCAATTTCTGTTTATTGGCCACTAAAATTAATAACTGTGCTGGACCTCGGCACAGTGTTGTCTGGGCTCAGGACTTTTATTCTGAAATTTATCTCCTTATATGAAAGACAAGCTGGATTACTCGCTGATAGTTGATGACAGGTCGAGGGTTGGATTAGGAGGCTTGCTGTTTGCTATGATATGTGTATGATGTCTGTGGGTTACCCTCATGCGAGAATTGGATTCTGTGAATGGATCGTTTTTTTGGATCAGACTAATTACCCGATACTGATACGATAATTATGTTAGTATCTGGACTGATATCCAATCCTACAATCGGACCTATAAATCCCTAGCAATTACAGGTTATAGGCAATAACCTGGTCCAGGGCTGATTCTTACTTTACTGCATAGTTCTCACTTTCATAGGGGGTATGTAAAAAAACACAGTATACAGAATTATGCAAATCTCCAGGGTGGGATTTTGCAAAGGCATCTCATCACAAAGATAAATTGTTAAATTGTAAAAATGCAGCATTATGTGATAATTGCTTTTTTGGGCTCTTGGGCTCACCCTACAGTTTGGGGGTGTAATTCACTTTCACTCTACTGCTGTAAATACAAATTGTGCTTTGAGCGCCCCCTCATGGACAGCTATAAAAGTGAATTTGTTGACAAGCAAATATGACTTGAGTTAGGCAAGCGCTGCGCAATACCTGCTAAATATCTCATACAGCTCCAATAAAGATCCATAGTCCAGTAGCAGAGTTCTGCCCTGGAGTGGCAATGATGAGCAAAGGAGCCATTCTTCGTATTACAGTCAATGGAGCATTTATATGATTCTGAAGCTGGTTTTTATGGTAATTGCTTCAATAATGTTGCTCTAACACTAAAGCTGAAGCTATGCTATACAACCTTTGCTTGAATTTAGCTATTATGTGATTCTGAGGTGATGGTTGAAGAGCAAGTCAAATCAAGCAGTGTGTGATATTCAATTGGCAAAATAATCCATAGAAATCAATCAAATAACTTGATACCCAGTATGTTTAGAATCTGTTAGGGCTCTAGACGTGGTATAGTATCCAAGGCCTAAGATGCTTTTGAGATCCTAAGCCCAGAATCCAATCACACTGGATTATAAGTAAATATTAAACATGCATTAAAATACATATCAGTTATCATCATCGTGTCAGATATCCTTCAGCAGCTTATTCTTCCTGTTCAGTTTAATCTATTACAAAACAGTGACTCATTTCTAGTCCCTTAATCCTCCCTATGTTTCTTTTAGAAGTTGGAAATTGCTTTTAACTGTCATGTTACATTTGTGTTACATGATGCCAAGACACCAGTGTCTTATAATTACCCACCTCTCTAGCTAACCATGCCAACCCATATCACAGTAGACCTGGTACAGATCCTGTTCAATTTTCATCTTGATACTCTGGAATGGCAAGATGCTGCTAAACTACTCAAATGCTATCATTTTAATGCTCTCTTATGTGTCAGGGAATATCTCATCTGTCAGGGATGAGGATTTTTCCCTGGCAGATGAAACATGATGAACATGAAACAAAGACACGGTTGGCAGATTTCTTGAAGCAGTGTTTAGAAACCTAGCACTTCTTTCTGCCTTCAGTCGGCACAGGTCATGGATGTAAATGGGAACTGCCACGGTTTCAAACCAAACGCCAAAGGTCAAGAACAACCTTCACCCAACATTCACGGGATTCATTTTTATTTGGTCATTTAATGGACGCACCTACAGGCACCTTTAATCGAATTCAATGTGCACCAGCTTTTACCTGGACACATGTAAACAAAGACCTGTCTGGCCAGAAGATGGTGCTAACTTCAAGTGCTCTGACCGTCTGGAATGTGGCCTGTAGGGAATTTGCAAGAAAACACAGGAAAAGATGGGGGCAGGTTTAATATAACCCAAATTACATGTTTACATACTTTTGTAAGACATATATATGCATGATTGTTAAATGTGGAAATTTTGAGGGATGCAAATGTGCACTAAAATATACTTTTAATGTATGTTTGTTCCTTAGGAAGTCAACCTAAGACATCTGCGTAGCTCTATTTATTGCTCAGGATTAAACAGGATGTTTCTGTTATAGTGCCTTTAAGATATACATTACATATTAAAACATCTGTAGGTGTGCTGAGCCAATGTTTCTTCTTTAAAAAAGGGTATTAATAGGGAGCTTGCACCCGCTTTGCTGAAGTAACAGATTGTACTGTTCTGGGAAAGCTTCACACTAAATGTAAGAACATCCTGGATCCCAGTGGTCCTGGACGGAGCTCCATCACTCAAGAGAATACAGTTCCCCTGCTATACAACCCAATGATAGGGGTTAATACCCCTGTAGACTGGTGACTTTAAGATCATTCCACTGGTAATGTATTTCTATGGAGATTATAGTTGTGTGAGCACTACTGAAAACCTGTGTCAGCAATGAGAGCACCTTAAATTCACAAATTAGAGGTGGTGTCTTCATAAATTATATGAAAATTGACCACTTTTATACTTTAGGGAAAAACTGTTTACACTGAAATCTCAAGGAAGTCAAAAATAAATAAATTAAGCCACTTCTTTTGAATGTCTCGATCATCTGGAAGGCTGCACTGATTCATGTGCAGTTCAGTTGGACTGTTATGATAACTATTTTTGATTGTGTCAGAAATTATTGCAATAAATTATATTATTGTCATTTTAAGATCATTTTATGTCACTGATATAGTGATAATATGAGAATAATAATGCCTTTACACCCTTTTAAAGAGCAATGAATTTTAGGCTTATGAATATATTGAAATATAAATTCAATATCCAAAATAAACAACAAATAAACAATGTAAAAACCCTGTTTCAAAGGTTGACATACCAGCTCTTTCACATTAATGGGCTCCCCTCACTTATTTGGTTTAAAGCAAAATGTTCCCACAATGAAGTTGTGGAATGTGGCTTTTGAAACCATCTGGGTTTACTCTTCCAAACCTTCTGGCTGGAATTAGCCAGTTTTTAGGAGAAACAGCTCTTAGCCTCAAGTATCACGTCTTCACCTGTCGCAGTCCACTCTATATGTATGGAGGCACTGCTGCTGATGCATGACCATATACTGAGGTCATGTGCATATACCGTCCATAAGTCAATAACAGAATTATCGTGACAGGCCGACCTCCTGGCAGTGAGGAGCAGCACAATCTTAATAACTGCAATAACTACATCACTGCAAATGAGCAGCTAAACAGCAATAAACTTGTGACATATATAAACACAGGGACAGTCAAAAAGAACTGCTCAGAGGTTTCTTTGTCGCCTACTACCTAGGTCTTTATTACGGCCATTATTCCAGTGTTAGCCAGGTATTATTTGGGTGGTGGGACATTCTCAGCACAGCAGGGAAACTGGCATGGTCATGGCATCAGGCACAGAAAGCACCACCTGCTTGTTAGAGACTGTATTCTGTCTGTTGATGCACAGTTTGTGCTAGCCATTGTCTCGCTCTCAGTTTCTACCCAGGGTGTGATATGTGTGGGTGATGGACCACGTTCAGCCTAGCAGTGACATTGATGGCTGTAAAAGCTCAGCTCCAGTGCCTGGTAGGGCTGTGTACTGGCAGAAAGCTGGTAATATGATAAGTTTGATACGTATGACGATACGGAGGGGCTATGATTTAATTTATTGCATTACCAAAAAGGTTGTAGCATAAAAAAACACACCATCATTAGCGTAGAATCAGATTAAAGGAATTATTGACTTTTTAATCAACACTAAATAAACAACTGTTTGTGACCAAGCTTTGCATGTATTATTAATGAAAAAATTACTACTGTTGAAAACTGATACAGTGTTTTTAAGAATCAATACAGTATTGCAAAACATAATATCAAATATTCAATATATTAGTATTTACTTACACCCCTAGTCCTTACAGTGCTAAAAATGGTCCACCACTTCCCAAGTACTATCTGACCTGCTGTGGTCAGGGGAGAGTGACCACCATGGGACCACAGCAGGTCAGATAGTACTTGGGAGGTGGTGGACCACTTTGACACTGTGGATGGAGTATGAATAACAATGAAGAAAGCAGTGTAGTGAAAAAGTACTGTTCAACAAAATACGTCTGAGCAGGTCTGTCTGACTGCCGATGCACGTTCTGGGTTTTGACCCTTTTATTTCATTAAGCAAAACTGCAGCTTTCTGTTGGTCCTTAATAAACAGGTCTGATAATCTAATGGTGAATCTAAATGGCATTCATCCCTAATCAGTCTCTGGGGTTCCCAAACCAGTTGTATTACCACCACGAATACTGCAGCAGATGTTGAGCCCCCAGTTCATGCATATGCATCATGCTCCTCTGTGATTCATCCATTTACACAAGTCAGGCACCCAAAAATAACTGACAGGAAAGTCACCTGAGAACTTAACCACTACATCAGTGGTCAGTCCAACAAGCTCCTGCGTGATTTGCACGTATACACAATTCATGCGTGCAGAAATAACTAACAGAAAAACTACTTAACTACTCACACCATAAACTCACACCTAAGTATAGCTGTGTTGTTGGTGATGCTGGTGATACAATCAATATATTGTGATATATAGTGCTGTGATACTGTAAGCAAGCATATATTGTGATTTATTTCATTCAAATTAGTATAAAAACACACCATCATTTGCATAAAGTAGAGTACAAGACTGCTGTCTAGTGATCAGGGTTTAAACACAACACCAAATGAACCACTGCAGCTCTAAATGGTCCAGTGGACTAAGGTACTGCCACTCTGATCCAAGAATCACTGGTTCGAATCCCAGGTAATTCTGCTTGCCATCAGCAGCTGAGAGTCTGAGAGATTGGCTTTGTTCCCCCAGAGGTGAGTTCATGGCACTGACTGGCTTCACGTGTGTTGAGGCATGTGCTAGTCTGTGCTAGTCTTCACCCTCTGAGCGTGCTGGCTGCCCAGCCATGCTGCATCAGGCATGTGCTAGTCTTCACACTCCTAGTGTCGGAAGCACTGATAGTGAAAGGGGGAGTTCATGTGAACAGGGATTGCATAACTGGTTGTCCAAATTGATATATAAAAAAAAATGATATAACATCACAATATCTCAATATGTAGATATTTTCTTGCATCATTACACTTATGGGCAATTTAACATAGCCAATTCGTCTACTGAGTATGTTTTTAAGAGGTTACCAGAATGAGAAAGGATCATTGGTCAGAAGGGGTCACAACTTGGCACAAGGTGCAAACTGGTGTTCTTCGAGTTGTAAAATACAGTCCATCAGACACCATGTATTTCACATTCAACCACAACAATTACAGTACATTTGCTGTTATTTCTGCATTATAAGGGTGTGACCATGTCAATAACTCTTGTTATCTGCTTTTCTTGGTCAGTGCTGTTATGGGTCTGGAGACTTCCCCTAATAATTGGCTGCAAGGCAGGAATACCTCCTGGATGGGACGCCAGTCCATCACAGGGTACCACACACACCTATTCACTCACACCAAGTGTTTTACAACAATTTAGAATTGCCAATTCATCCAGCAGGTGTATTTTTTGGGAGGTGAACAGAGCAAGGGTCCAACCCACAATCCCAGGCCCCTAGAACTGTGTAGCGCACAGCGTACATGCAGAAAAACAGCTTACATGAATTTTGAACCATACTGTCGGCATAATCTGACATTTCTCATTCACTGTCTTTCATGGAAAACACACTCAGCAATCGAAACTAGACAGCTGTACGCATCCTATCTGTTTATATAGTTCACAGGTATTTCCATTCTTTTAATTAAATATGTATTTTTTAGAGCCAGTCTGAATAGTGTGTAATCAGAGCTCTGTAGAACCAAGATATCAACATCTGACATCAACATCTTGGACCTCCGAATTGAAAATCACACTGAACCTGAATATGCAAGTCTATACACTCTGAATATACACGCTTAGATTTACAGTCACGGCTCCAGAAGGCCTCAACACATAATCTTATTCATGTCAGGCCGCCTCGAGCCAACTGTAGCTTAGTGCTAGGTGATATTGACAAAATTCAATATCAATGTTCTCTCCATACATCACAATATCACTTTATCAGAGGGTATTTGAGTTCACCAGACCCAGACCCATATAAAATATGTATTTGCCTTATTTGCATTTCTTATTTGCATTTCTTTTTGCATAACAATGTTTTTTTTCTATTTGACAAATAAGTCATAAGAGTATCTTCTCAAGGTCGTGTCCACAAGCTACTGTAGCTGTAGAAAACTGAGCAACAGACTAATGCACAGTTGAGAAATGCTGGAGTTAAGAGGTGTTAACATTTCCGTGACATTCACATTTCTGTACACTACAGAAAAGTGTTAATTCCATCAGTATCTGGAGCGTTTCTACTGTTATGAACTTTTGGGAATACACCCGTGTATGTATGAGTATGAGCACTGTCTGAGCACATGAGTCTGGAGGTGTGACACTCTGCCCTTTGAATGTGCACTCGAGGGGTGCAGTTTTTCTTTGGATGGTTGTGGATGGTTGTATTCTGTGTCTGGGGTTCGGTTGTTTGGTTGTTGTGAATCACCGAAATCATTTGATTCACTGCTGTCAGAATCATCAGACCCTCTTGACCCATCAGTTTCCATGTCTTAGTTTCTGGGAGTTTAATCAAGGTCTTCAGGGTCTTTTTCTGAGCCACTTTCACATCTCTCAAATTCACAAATCTCCAGTGATGATATTGAGGGCATGCTGAAGACGGTACTGTTTCTTGGCGTTCATACTACACGTATCTACGATTACTCTGAAATAAGCTCTAAAAGAGGCTCAACAGAGAACAGTAATAAGCCAGCGTGCAATTTCAGTACTGATATTGATATTATTTTTAAATAATACTGATTTCAAAATAATTCAAATAATGAAATGAATTGAGAAACTCATGAGTACTATTTTTCTTTATGTCGCAATAAGGCCACATGCCTTTTCTGTAATTAATTTAAGGCTAAAATCCTGATGTAACATAAGTCAGAAGATCTATTTTGTAACTCATATTTCATTATTCTGTTGGGTCAGCAATATTTACTTATTAAAATATTAGAATTTGGTAAATGGTTTGGAACAAACCTTTACAAAACAAAAAACACTTTTAAAGTTACCTGGTTTTGAGTCTGCACCAATCACACCACAATTTTTTCTCAAACTGCCATATAACTGCATCCAGGGTGTTCAGGGTATGTTCATGTAAAGGGAAAGCTGTGAAAGAACCTTCCAGACCTTTTAAAGAGTTTATGAAGATGAAGTGACAAAGAACACCTTATATAAATCTGAGGGTTCACTGCAACCTTCACCTTCAAGAAGGTTCTTTACCAGTTCTTTTACACTCACAAGGTTCAAGGTATTTCTTAAAGAACCACTCAGGAACTTTTCGTTTAAAGTGTGTAGATCTCTCACATAATATTTTTATGAAAAAAAATGTGTGTATTATACTGAATGTGCGTATTTTGAAGACAAAAAAAACCTTTCTGACTTTTAATGGATTTTGGATCATTTCTACTGGTCCACTCATCATGAAATTACAAATTTAACATGAATTATTATGTCAAAAATATAAAAACACCAAAAAATGGAGAAAGCTACAAGATTCTTACACAACATCGTCAGGAGGCATGTGCTAGTCTTCACACTCCTAGTGTTGGGAGCACTGATAGTGAAAGGGGGAGTTCACGTGAACAGGGATTGCATAACAAAAAAAAAATGATATAACATCACAATATCTCAATATAGAGATATTTTCTTGCATCATTACACCTATGGGCAATTTAACATCTATTAAGTCATCTACCAAGTATGTTGTTTAAGAGGTTACCAGAATGAGAAAGGATCATTGGTCAGAAGTGGTCACAACTTGGCGCAAGGTTGCTTGTAAATGTTGCTGTAAATACAGTCCATCAGACACCATGTATTTCACATTCAACCACAACAATTACAGTACATTTGCTGTTATTTCTGCATTATAAGGGTGTGACCATGTCAATAACTCTTGTTTCTGAGTTTTCTTGGTCAGTGCAATATAATGTATAATAAATATAATATATATGATATGTGTAATATGTAATATCACGGTATGTAAATATCGCGGTATACCGATGCAGACGATATATCGCCCAGCACTACAGCTCGGTTCTCCTGAGATCAGCTGTACTGCGTGAGGAACCCTGGTAAAACCCTTGAACCCAGTCAAACCCCCAACAAAACAGGTCCTCCTACCTGACTCTGTCGCTTAAACTCCCTCTGAACGACGCTGACGACCGGAATCTGAAGCGACGTCGAGATGAACTCCAACTTCACCAACTCGTCCCTGTTCTGAGGGAACGCCATGATGGCAGCGACTCCCTGGACGATGACCGTGTGGCAAACGCTGTGGAGAAAAGAGACGGGGTCGGAGCAGACCGGCGTCGAGGAGGGGGAGGAAGAGGAGGAAGGGAAGGAGAAGGCCGGTAGCTCCCCAAGACCTGCCTCGACGGCCATTACTATCTCTAGCGACAGGTTGTAGGGGAGCAGACCGGGCATGCGGTTGAGCGTCTCGGTGGCCAGCAGGATGGAGTCCCTGGGCAGGAACGCGCTCTCCGTCTCCACTTGTTTGAGCGCGTTCTTACTTTTGGAACCTTTTTGGCTCGAGCCTCTACCCCTGACGGCCCTCGCGCCCAGCTCGTTCACGCTTTTGGCGACCACCTCTAGCTCCAGGTCGCTCGCGTCTCGCTCCCAGTCTCGCTCCCAGTCGCGGTCAGAAGTTTTCCTCCTGAGACCGGACTGCTGCTGCTGCTGCTGCTGCTGAAGATGAAGCTGATGATGATGCCGGAGCGCGCGCGGCTGCAGGTGCAGGGCTCCGACTCGAACCGTGTGGCCCACGAGCTTGAGCACCTGGCACGGCTGCGGGTGCGCGAGGCACGCGGCGGGGGCAAGAAGGAGCACGAGGAAGGGTAACAACAGCAGCAGCAGGGCCAGCAGCGCGAGCCCTCGAGCCGTCATTGCTCAGCGCGAGCCAGAAGTGTGGAGAGCTCGAGGTTGGAAGAAGGGGGGGTGGGGAAAAAAAGGACGACCACGACGTTGGGGGTCCAAGCGAGCAGAGCAACAAACAACAACCAGCAGCCCTCCGTTCGCCTCGTGCCTCCGCGCGAGAAAGAGAAAGACAAAAGCAACAGCAGAGCTCCAAAGTTGCAGGTAATGTTTCCGCGCGCGCTGCACGTGTGGCAAACAACAACGTCGTTTTGCATCTCTCTGCAGAAAAAAACAGATAATTCGTTTTAAAAGGGTTTACATTTTATTCTAAGTATTAAACTCGCACGTGCGCGAAAGGCGCAAAACGCAGCCGCCTGCAAAACGCTGCAACGCACAACTGGAAACGTTTGCATCCTCTGAATCAAAGCCCAAAAGCGACCAAAAGGAGAAAAAGGAAAAACAGTATCAGCGCCAGGCTGCACCGTGTCCGTGCTCCTGGCTCAGCTCCGGCGTTGCGCGTCACGCTCCATCCTCCCCAACGACGCAGGACATTTACGCACGAGAGAAACAGACTGAGAAGCTGGACAGGAGTAATCCAAAGCGCCGTGGAAATCCGTAAGGGGAGCCCGCGGAGGCGTCCCTGTGCTGAACTCCCACGGTGGCACCTGCACTGTACAAATGTTTGGCAGCGCGAGCGAGGCGCGCTTAACCCCGTCCATGCTGCAGGAGGTGATGAGTGAAGTTCAGTCTCAGAGAGGGGGAGGGTGAGATAGCTCGGCTCAGCACTTGCGGACAGATCAGCATGCAGTGGAGTTAGGGCGTGACTGACCAGCTCTTGCCCTTTAATCCATCAGATCTATTTACAGGAACTACATACAGTAACGTCTGCATATGCATTACAGTACACCCTTCTGTAGAATCCACACACTCATAAGAGTTCAATACATACAGTCATAACAGAAGAATTTCATCAGTGCATCAGTGTAATGTAAATATTCTTAAACTCCACACAATCACAACAGTACAAACTAACATCTGTACATATCATAATCATAACAGTACAACCCACACATCCAAAACAATAAACCCCACACATTCAAAGACATTCACATATTCATAACAATTCACATTTCAATAACATTATTCCCCTCACATTCATCACAGTATATTCTTCACATTCATAACTCTATAATCTACACATCCATCACAATACAAATTCACACATTCATAACAGTACCAACATGCACATTCATAACAGTAGAATTTCAACAATAATAACAGTATAATCCCCACAATCACAACAGCATAATCTCCATAATAATAACAGCATAATCTCCATAATAATAACAGTATAATCCACACATTTATAACAGCATAATCTCCATAATAATAACAGTATAATCCCCACATTTACAACAGCATAATCTCCATAATAATAACAGTATAATCCACACATTCATAACAGTATAATTCATGCTTTAATCACAATATAATCCCCATAATAATAACAGTATAATCCCCATAATAACAACAGTATTATCCACACATTCATAACAGTATGAATCACCCTTTAATCACAATATAATCCCCATAATAATTACAGTATAATCCCCATAATAACAACAGTATTATTCACACATTCATAACAGTATGAATCACGCTTTAATCACAATATAATCCCCATAATAATTACAGTATAATCCCCATAATAACAACAGTATTATTCACACATTCATAACAGTATGAATCACGCTTTAATCACAATATAATCCCCATAATAATAACAGTATTATCCTCACATTCATAACAGTATAAATCACGCTTTAATCACAATATAATCCCCATAATAATAACACTATAATTCACACGATAATAACAGTATAATCCACACATTCATAACATTAATAGCACACACATTCATCACAGCACTAACACATATTCATAACAGTATAACAGTATAATCCACACATTCATTAAACGTACAAAGTCCACACATTGGGAAAAGCAGAAATACACACATTGAGAATTCCACAATTTATTATAATCATAAGAGTCTAACACACATATAACAAAACAATGTGATGCTGAAACTAAATGAAAAGCCAGTTGTTCACTGTGTTGTTGATTTACTGGTTGTTTATTTATAAAATGTAAAGATTTACATTTTTAATTTTGGCATGTAAACTGTTAAACTGGCAAATGCCGCATTTAGCAAAGAATTCATTTGTAATCAGCAGTGGGGGGATCTCTGCTGAGATGACTAATGAGATGGATCATTCTTCTCAACTGAGATATGACATAAGGCAGTATTGCCATAATTACAGCAGCGCAGAATGAATGCCGGGCCAGTGCAGGCTCTGGATGTCGTTCTTCCCCCATGCTGCTCAGGGATCTCTATTACTGACCTTCTGGCCTCCATTGACAGCCCTCTGCAATAAATCTTATGTTCTCATCACCCAGCAGTCACCTATTACACCTATTACAGACATTACTGTGCACTTGTTCTGGTGATGTTTGTTGTGGAAAGGAACAGGCTTTGACTGAGTGATATAAAAAATTACAGAAACTGAGAAATGCCAATAATTCATGTGTTCATATACTCGGCTGCACCCACTGGACCCACTACGCTTCCAGTCAGTGGATGAGGATGATGCTGTTGATAACGAAATGTGTAAGCTACTGGAATAGTAAGATTAAAATCAGGTCAAATACAGTACTAAACCACATTTATAGTCCAAACGTTACAATTAATGGAACTAATCTTCACCTTACCTGATGCTCATGTGTCTGAATCCACTTAAATTCTCACAGCAATGTTCCAAAATAGAAAAGTTTTACTGCAGCAAAGAAGAGACACACTCACTTTAAACACCCTTGATCAACAGATACACTATTTGTTCAAATGTTTGTGGACACCCCTTCTAATGAATGCATTCAGCTACTTCAAGTTGCCCCCATTGCTAACAAAGATGTGCAAATGCACGTATACGGATACACAGCTTGTCTAGTCCCTATAGGCAAATATATATTATAAACATGAACCTATTGGCACCTTGTCTAATTCCAGGCATTGGCTAGAGGTGTATAGAGCCCCCCCAGCATTGAGCTGTGGAGCAGTGGAACTGTGTTCTTTGGAATGATGGTTGGTGCTCCATCCAATACGTTTTGGATGAGGCGGGGTGGTGATCATTGAACATTCTGACCTCACTGACACTCTTGTCACTGAATGCAATCAAATCCTCACAGCAATGTACCATAGTCTATAACAATGTTTTCAGTTATTCCAAACAAAAGCAGGATAAACTCTTTTTAAATATTGTTTTGGTTTCAGAAGAAACAATGAATGAGCAGATGTCCCAATACTTTTGTCCATATAGTGTGTGTGTAAGAATAGTGATGCTTATTGGATGAACAAATGAGCTGCGTTATGGGCTTACAAATTATTCTACACCTGTTACATCAGACAGAAACGTGTAATATAGTCACAACTGATTTCAGTTCATTTGCGCCATCACCAGAATCCTCTGTTAACACAGTGTTGCCTCCTGCTGGAATTATTTTAATCTGCAAGAACAAACTTAATTAAAATTATAGTTAATAGTGAAACTAATATTAGCGACTTCAGTGGTTGTTATGAGTTATGATTATTTATGTTATTGTTATGTATCTTTAGTCTATAAAATGCTGTTCGGCCAGCCCTAAAGCAACTGAAGTTTTACTATATAAATGAGCTAGCAACCTACTGTTATGTGCTGTTGCAGTCTCTGTTTTCCTATTTCTGTTAATATTTGTATGAATACTAGTGGAATATAGGTGTTTTTGCCACTCAGTGGGTGCAGCTGCAGTGATGTCACATGCATACCCTCTATTGGCCGTGTACCCCCCACCCCGCACAGGCGCCTATTAACCTGTGGGGCGGAGCTGGGGACCCAGCGCTTTCTTTGAGTGTGTCAGCTGCCACATTGTTGGCAGTTCAAAAAAGTGTGTATCCAAGGACACACATGTTAAGTCCTTACCTTCCTAGTGTAGGGAGCACTGGTAGTGCTGAGGTAAGCTATAAAGAGGTGGGTTAATTAGAAATGCCCAATTGGGTGAAAAATTGGACAGCCAAAAAAAACAAAACAAAAAAAGAACAGAAAACCCCACGACTTTAAACTTACCTATGGGCAGTTCCTTCAGCAGATAAGAGATGAGAGGTGGAAACATCCTGGATGTATTGTTTTAAAATCGACCGGAGAACTTTTCGGATTGGTCTGCAGTGTCAGGGGTTTGTCCAGATCCATAAAAATGTGTCCATCACATGTCACTTATTCAGGTCACCAGTCTCATTGCAAAGCACACACTTCAGTTTATAGAGACAATAATGGACAGCCTTCAATACACAGCCACAGTTTTCGTGAGATCTGTGTTTTTATTTGATTGGCTCAGTGGGGATGTGTGGTTCACTTGTTTAAGGAGTTCTACAGGAAGGGTTTGTGAAAAGTGTGTCAAGGCAGTGCTTTCAGTAAGAACAGGCCCATTCAGCGATTAAATGCAATGCCTTTGAAAGCACCAAGGCTTTAGATGACAATGAATCCGCTATCCTTACATCTCCCTAAACTAGGCTTGAACTGTTTGCTGGAATCAGCAGGCTGGCTCAAAGAACCTTGCCTTTGGAAGGAAAACCTGGAGTAGTCTTAGTGTTACAAGCAAACAGGAAAGCTTGATTTATCTACTGATTTATCATGGAACAGCTGCGTCGTTTACAGTCAGCTTAATTACACTGCGAATCATTACCGGCACATGATACTGACTCTGCAGCGGTTCGTCTGAGCACATGCTGCTTTTACACTATGAGTATCGGGACGCTGCTCATTCATTGTTTCTTCCGAAATCAAGGGCATTAATTACTGTCTCTGCTGTCCAGGGAAGAAGGCTTTCTACTAGATTTTGGAGGAGCATTGCTGTGAGGATATGATAGCATTCAGCAACAAGAGCGTGAGTGAGGTCAGGATGTTGGATGATCACCACAACACCTCATCCTCAACTCCCCAACTCCCCATCCAAAATGTATGGGATGGAGCGCCATCATCATTCCAGAGAACACAGTTCTTCCACTGCTCCACAGCTCAGTACTTCTCCACAGGGACTAGACAAGCTGTGTGTGCATTTGTGCAACGAGAGGCAGCTTAAAGTAGCTGAACGCATTCATCAGAAGAGGTGTCCATAAACATTTGGACATATAGTGTATAACTTTGCATCAATGTTTCACTTCTTGACATAATGTAAATCTGGCAGCTGTTCTGACCAATAGAAATGCTCCAAAATGACGTATTGATGAATAAAAAAAAATTCTATTGACTTTGAAGTTAAGAAGGTTTCTGCTTTTTCCTGTAATGTTCTGCCATTTCGGAGATGTGAGTTTTTGCATAACAGCGACAATATATTAGTTATATAATAGCAGGTTTTCCCAACGTGTGACTCCCAACGAGTGGCGATAAGTCCGTTAATTACACACTCATAATCAGCATCAGATAATCAACCCTGTGTGCCCACTTTCAGAGGAAATAATATTTCTCATATTCCCGTTTATTTGGTTTATGTCATCTGCTCATTAATTTAGCAGATGTGATAGCATTATGCATTGACACAGAGGATTAAGCCCATTTTCGGCTGAAATCTCTGCTTATATTTGACGTCTTATCCTGTGCTTGCCTCCATCATTGACTTTTCGCAGTGTAAATTCATTTAGCTTTATGGACATGAATTATGGCTGAAATTATTACTCAGATTCAACATCATTAATAACCCAATGTTCCAAACTGCTTTATGACCATGTAACGAGAGGCATTACCAGTGATGTGTTTATGCGAAAAACTCAGCATAACAGAATGTGCTTGCCTAAGCTTTGTTTTGGACAGCGGCACTAAAAACTCAGTTAGCGGCCTTAAGAACTCAGTGGGCTCTTCAAAACTTCAACAAACGTGGTTCCTCACAAGCGCCAATGATGCCACATTCAAGGGCTAATTTCAGGCCTTTGTGAAGTGCTCAGCTGAGGGATTCAGGCCTCTTTTTTATTTAAGCTAGATGGTAGTAAGAGTATGCTAGTTTGCTAGTGTGGGCCGTGCTCAGAGATGGAACAGAAGGGTGGACTTTGGGTTGGCTTTCACACCCTGTTGGTGTGGTGAGTGATGGAAGAACAAACCGACTAATGAACAGTTTCTACCCACAAGCCATCAGGTTCCTGAACAAGCTGTGAACCTTTCACCAACATCACTGCACTCGGACACTTTATTATTAATACTCTATAGATCACTGCTATGGACAACATCACTAAGTCACTTTATACAACAGGAAAAGACTTAAACATACATATTTATATTTAGCTCCACTCTCTCTCAGACTATACCTGTCTCTTAAATGTACATATCAGAGAATTTCTACAGATCCCTCCTGTCTTTGTATATCCTGAATTTTGTTTGTTGTATTTTAATGTTTAGTATGTATATAGTTTTGTCCTCTTATAGAGCATCAACCTGAGCCTCACCACAAGCATTTCAATGCATAAATGTCCTGAAATGTTGTGCAAATGACAAATAAACTTGAAACTTGAAACTTGAAGAAAGGAAGGAGATGGGGTGGAGGTAGGTGCGACATTTGTTTGACATGAAGTTGGACTGAAAAATAAGGGGCTTGAGGGCCAGGAGGAGGAGCTTGGGGCATTCTTGGGGCGTCCTTCTCCCAAAATTCAGTTATATCATCCCATCCCTGACTTGACGAACTACTTGACAAGCTTCTTTCTGGAGGCGAAAAACTCCTCCAAGTTTAACTCCTCCCACTCAGTCCATGTAAATGTAAATTCGCAACATTAACAAGCACCTGAACACCACAGCAAGCAAAAAAACTCACCAAGATACGGCGCTAAGTGTCTGTTTCTCAAGGGTTTTAACCAAACCTTCCTGGTAACTGTTTGACTGGATGCTAAATGGTAATTCTGTACCACCGTTCAGCCCTGCGTTCAGCCCTGCGTTCAGCCCTGCCTTCAGCCCTGCCTTCAGCCCTGCGTTCACTCTGGTTCACTCTCATTTTATTGGTCGCCTCGTTAAAAATGACACACGATGAGTTTTTCAGCTGGAGCTGAACATGTTTAAACGTGATGGAGTGGAAACTCTGGTGAGTGTGTTTGGTTGAATTATGGGTGTATTTAGGAAAGGGCAGCAGCCTCAACCATTTACGATTACAACGTGACCGGAAGCCGTTTAACACTACTACTCACGCTGCCGCATCAATGAACACAGCAGTGTGATATCAGTGCAGCGCTAACAGCGCTATCCACCCAGAAGTAAGTGTACTGTTATTGTGACGTAGCATTGAGTCTTATTATTACTAACTAATTTCCTTACTCTGTTCTAGGATGTTCTTCCCCATTCACACTGTTCTAGATTGTTCTAGAATAGATATCACATTCTCCTCCCACCGAATCTGACCCATTCAGAATTGTCATTCTCACAGAATAGATCATCCTAACTGGTGGAGAGAGTCATCACTGGGATGCTCGTTCAGCCATTTCAGAATCATCTACAGGCTACAAGGCCTTTGGAAATCCAATCCTGGTCTTTTCTCCCCCATTCACTCTGTTCTGGACTGTTCTCCATCATTCACTCTGTTCTGGACTGTTCTCCATCATTCACTCTGTTCTGGACTGTTCTCTGTCATTCACTCTGTTCTGGACTGTTCTCCATCATTCACTCTGTTCTGGACTGTTCTCCATCATTCACACTGTTCTGACCTGTTCTCCATCATTCACACTGTTCTGGACTGTTCTCCATCATTCACTCTGTTCTGGACTGTTCTCCATCATTCACTCTGTTCTGGACTGTTCTCCATCATTCACTCTGTTCTGACTTGTTCTCCATCATTCACTCTGTTCTGGACTGTTCTCCATCATTCACACTGTTCTGGACTGTTCTCCATCATTCACTCTGTTCTGGACTGTTCTCTGTCATTCACTCTGTTCTAGACTGTTCTCCATCATTCACTCTATTCTGGACTGTTCTCTGTCATTCACTCTGTTCTAGAATGTTCTCCATCATTCACACTGTTCTAGAATGTTCTCCTAATCACACTATTATACATTAGCATCCCCCCATCCCATTCACACTGTTCTGGACTGTTCTCCATCATTCACTCTGTTCTGGACTGTTCTCCATCATTCACTCTGTTCTGAACTGTTCTCTGTCATTCACTCTGTTCTGGACTGTTCTTCATCATTCACTCTGTTCTGGACTGTTCTTCATCATTCACTCTGTTCTGACCTGTTCTCCATCATTCACACTGTTCTGGACTGTTCTCCATCATTCACTCTGTTCTGGACTGTTCTCCATTATTCACTCTGTTCTGACTTGTTCTCCATCATTCACTCTGTTCTGGACTGTTCTCCATCATTCACTCTGTTCTGGACTGTTCTCCATCATTCACTCTGTTCTGAACTGTTCTCTGTCATTCACTCTGTTCTGGACTGTTCTTCATCATTCACTCTGTTCTGGACTGTTCTCCATTATTCACTCTGTTCTGACTTGTTCTCCATCATTCACTCTGTTCTGGACTGTTCTCCATCATTCACACTGTTCTGGACTGTTCTCCATCATTCACTCTGTTCTGGACTGTTCTCTGTCATTCACTCTGTTCTAGACTGTTCTCCATCATTCACTCTGTTCTGGACTGTTCTCTGTCATTCACTCTGTTCTAGAATGTTCTCCATCATTCACACTGTTCTAGAATGTTCTCCTAATCACACTATTATACATTAGCATCCCCCCATCCCATTCACACTGTTTTGGACTGTTCTCCATAATTCACTCTGTTCTAGACTGTTCTCCATCATTCACATGTTCTAGAGTGTTCTCCTAATCACACTATAATACATTTGTGCACCCCCCATACCATTCACACTGTTCTGCATAATTCACCTGTTCTACAATATTCTCCTAATCACACTATTATACACAGTTACAGTGTTCTAGAGTGCTCTTCCTGTTTCATCCTGTTCTAGATAATATATCTATTAGAGTAAAACATCACTAAAGGAAATAATACTTGAACACTCACCTGGGGGCAGCAACATCGGCTGAATATCAGGCAGCTGTGTACTGAGTGTGGAATACTAAGACGATGCAGTGTAACCTGTAAACTCTACTGAGCGTGACTCAGAACAAATCTCTGAGGCAGTTGTACAGCGGTTTGATGTTTTTGCCCTGACAGTGAGTGACAGGAGCAACCTGATTCAGCCATTTTCACAAGCAGAGCTTTTGCTTCCTGTGATGAAAGACTTTCTACAGACGGAAAAGTCATTTCCAGTTTATTTTAGATTAGATTGGTGTGTTAAGTCATTGCTTAGTCTACATCAACATCTGACTGAAATGTTGTATGGTTATAGCAAAGACTGGTATTGTATTGAATGAGGGTCACACATATGAAGATGGGAATTGCATACATCAACTGATTTGATCATTTATTAAATCACCTTCAAGGGCATCAGGGTTATATGACTTTTCAGAATTCTGATCTGAATAATTCTGCTTGTAAGGCTGCTTTCTAAAACAATTTTATTTATTAATTCAGTCTTTTTAAAACCATGTCGTCTGATATTTGACATGAATATCTATCTGTCCTTATCTTGCCTCTGGTCTGGAAACCTCTGAACTGCTGCTACTTGAATGGCAATGCATAAAGAAGGAGCCAGAACTCAGGTAACAAGATGCTTAACTACTATAGATTGTACATATCAACTGTCGTTTAGATTTCAGTGAGTTCGGGTTGGTCATATGCCTACTTCTAGAATATAGAAATAGCCTTTTACAGCATGTTGTGTGATCTACTGATCAGTACCAAGAGCTCTTCAAGCTTCCAGCACCACTTGGCTTGAACCACCATCATTGAAGATCTCCATAAGGCAAGCTTCCAGACTTGTCCTGGCACCAAGCGGTGGAACGAACTTCCCCTAGATGTCTGAACGGCAGAGACGCTCGCTGTCTTCAAACGCAGACTGAAGGCTGATCCATCTCTTACAAGACTATATACGTAGAGTAGTGTAGTGTGTGTTGAGTATTGTGGTCTCCACTCTTTTGTATTTAATTGTATCTAAGCTTGGAGGTATCTTTTGGATCCTAACCGATACAAACTAGCCAAGGCTATTTTCTGAGTGAACAGTGAAGCACTTTTGTAAGTAGCTCTGGAAAAGAGCGTCTGCTAAACGCCTTACATATAAATAACACTTTATTGAGTGTATTTAAACTGTAATTGAAAAATGCTGACAAAAGGACATTTGACCACATGAACGAAACTATTCCTCTGTAATACACACTGTAATAAAGGGCTCTTTAGTAAAGGCAAGGGCAATGGCATCTCAAAGAACCTTTAGGGTGGCTAATTGGTTCTTGGGATTGCTGGAAAATCTTTTGCATGTGGTTGAATATCAAACCTTTCAAACATGGTTTGGGATTCGAACCCTTTTGCTTAGAGTGTAGCTATCATCTTAAAGCCCATTGTACTGGTGAATACTGTTGACTACACAGATGGTAAAAAATGGTAAACTAAAAAATGACATAATTTGATATTTCAATTAATTACAGAATGAATGAATTAACTAAGCTGATTAAACCTGAACTGACAAATGCTTTTTTAGCTCTAATGATTCGAGGAATGACTAGAGCCACCCTAATAAGACAACCTTGAAGAACATGTCTTTTTAACTTCCATATCAACCTCCAATTTTCATCCAAAACCTTAACCTTAACCTGAACTATAGAGAGTTCTGTCGGGTCACTGAAGAGTAATTGTTGAAGCATATATGATCTTCTTCATTTCACTTAGACTTGTCAGTGTGTCTTTTTTCCCATTTCAAGACGAGTCCCAAAGGTGGACAACAAGGCTGTCTTGTCCTTTGATGGCATTTCTGTCATTTTAGAAAGGGTAACGAGAATAAGTCTTATGGGGAACAAGGACAGTTTCGGCATAACCAAACAGCAGAACCAACAACACAGATTTGTCAAATGCGTCGCATCAGGGCTCTCTTGCCAGACTCCACACAAAACACGTCCGCCAATTTGCACATAGTAATGTCTCTGAAGTGCGAGCTCAGTGTGCTCTTTAAACTGTAACATATTCAAGCAGTATAATATGACCATTTTGTCTTTAGAGAGCAGTGATGGCAGTGTTGAGTAGAAGCGAAGCCCCAATGCCTTGCCTGATCTGAATGCACAATTTCAGGACAAGGAAAAGCAGAAGAAGACATGGTTCACACACTTTGCATAGCTCTGGACAGCATACGGATATGTCTACATTACAGAATAGTCAATTGAGTGGTCTCAATGAGGGGGTGGGTATCAAAGTATCCACTGGGAAAAAGAACTCTACGAATCACTGCAATAAAATTCCATGGATTACCAAAGCATCGGCAAAGGAAAACAGGATGTTGGAGCATTTTTTTTTAAGTCACTGTCCATCGCAAGGAACGCTTAATGTTCAGCTTTCCCTGGAGCACAACTTTTGCTGACACCACACCTGAAATATTCAGCAGAGTCTCCCTTTTAGAACTTCTGGAGATCAGCCAACCACCATTAAGGTTTCCACCCACGGGGCTTGGCTCTTTATAGATGGCTAACTATCTGTCCTCTTACTTCGAGGAACCAATGCTGCAGATGCCGTGCATACTTCTGAACTATAAGAGATATTCAAACTAAGGCTTATTTGTTTTTATGTGGTGCTTGGTTCCCTTAAAATGGCTTCTTGCAGCTACACCATATTTGCAAATTGAATTTTTTGGCAGCCAGGCACACGGCAATAGATTTATGCCACTCTAAAATGCAGATGACATTCCAAATCATGGCTCAGAATGGAAATGCTAATCATGTGTGATCTTCCCCCTTGGCACATCTGTCCTGGCTCTGTGGGCTTTCTGGACCAGAACAGACAAGTAAGGCAAATCACGATGCAATAAATTATACAGAGGATTCATAGAGACAAGTTCAGAGGTCTGTACATAGATTTCTACCAGCTGACACATGCAAGCTTAACATCTCACATGTATGGAATATGAGCAGTATCATATAGTTCTGATATCGGTTGTAGATACTGCATAGTTGTGTATGAATAAGAGATGAACAGGCTTTCTTCTGTGTGAAACTGAGGGTTGTTCTTGTGATTTTAATGTAATGGATCTTGCATGCTTCAGGGCCTTCAGTGTTTGAAATCAAAGACACGCATCAGTTCATCAAAAGAGAACTCAAAGAGAAACATCACTCTTCCCAGTTAACCCAAAGAAGCCTAAAACAGTTTATTTGGGTCATTTTCCATTCAGTTCACCTCAGCTAATTAGTTTTATGTAATTAGATCATTATAGAAATATACGTGCCCAATGGGTTCTTTGGGGTGATGTTTTTGAAGAACCACTTTTGGTTTCTTAAAGGACTGTTTAAAGATACTAAAGATGATACATTATGTTAATGAGCTCAGAGTGAGAAATACAACATATTTATGGCTTCAAAGGGCTTTACTCAATGGGGCTAGGCTCTTTCTAGACGGCTAACCATCTGTCTTCTTGCTCAGAAAACCAGTGCTGCCATCGCCTTGCATATTTTTAGACCATGGCTGCCATCAGCAGCCAGAGCCTGAGAGAGCACAATTGGCCTTGCTGTCTCTGGATGGTAGACATGTATCTCTCTCTCCCCACATCACTGCATCACTGTGATGCTGGCCAGCACAGAGTTAAGTGCGATGGTTGCCTGGTGATGTTGCATCGGCAGCAGTTCGAAAAGAAGCAGTAATGGAAAAGGCACGTGTCAGCCCTCATGCTCCCAGTGTTGGGAGCATTACCTGTGAAATGGGAAGTGGGTTAAATAACTGGATAAAATTGGATAAAAATAAAAAATAAAATAAGAACTTATTTGAAACATATGTTTCATAATGTAACGTATGTTACATAATGTTTGCTAATATTTGAGTATTGGTAAATGTTAAGTTCAGTTAATTAATCCATACAAATTTATCATCTAGTCTTGGTATCAGAAGTGTAAAAATACTGTATGTTTTCATGGTGGTGCTTGGTCCCCTTAACATTGCTCCTGGCAGCTACACTATATTTGCAAATTTAATTTTTTTTTGGCAGCCGGGGACACATCAATAGACCCTTTTTTGTGATACTCTGATATTAAGTGTGACTTCTAAGGCTTCTAATCTCACACAAGGCCACTATTTAATATTTATTTAAGATAATGTGTGTTTTAGTAGTCAACCAATGGCCAGATCTTCTCCTGGAGTGCCACGACACTGCAGAGTCAAGTGTTTTTCCAGCCTGAATCGCACCTGATTCAGCTCATGAAGCGCTTGATAATTAGCTGATGAGCTGAATCAGGTGCGCTGGACCTAGGAGGAAATTGACCTGTGACCCCTCAGGAATTGGACACTGCTGCACCAAAGCATTTGCTATTGCCCTGCCAAAAAACCAGCCCAGCCTCAGAAGCGCTTTCTGACTGGGGGTTTAGAAATGGTTTGAAAGAAACACAGTAAAACAGTCCAGAAGACGACGGCAGCAGTTGTTGTGAATGCTAATACACTTTCGTCCAGTGTCCTGGTGGAACATGTTGGGGAAACACATCAGGTCCATGTGTGCTGTCTTTTCATTTTGATGATATCCTGTCATGCCCCTCTGAGCTCATTCCAAACTGTAAATGTGGTTCCAGCCATTGGCAGTTATTGTTTCCTTGTCATTCAGCGCCAAGTTTCCCTGCCTGATACATTATAGTAAGACTACAATGCCAAAGAATTTAGCTGAAGACTTTGCTCACAATCAATACAAATGTATTTTTGTCCCAACAGATGATGAGGTGAGATACTGTAGGAGTATCATGTCTGGTAGGAATTGAACCATCATAAGTCTAATCCATTAGAAAGCACTGTTATTTTTGTACAACTGAATTGTGTTAGAAGAGCAGAGATATATACAGTAATATATATATATATATATATATATATTAGGATATATAATAGGATTCAACTTATTAAATATTACTGTTATGTGAACAGTCTTGCTTTGAGAAAGAAAAATACTTTATATAAAATATAAAATATATATATATAAAAAATATATAAAATATACCTTAAAAAATGATATTATGTCATTGCAGATCTATGCAAATACACTATATGTCCAAATGTTTGTGAACGCCCCTTCTAATAAATGCATTCAGCTACTTTGCTGACACAGATGTGGAAATGCACTCACATGGCTTTACTGAAGCTCTTGTCATCGAATGCAATCAAATCCTCACAGCAGTGCTCCAAAATCTAGTAGAAAGCCTTCCTCCTTGGACAGTAAGGACAGAAACTGCAACAAAAACAGGATACACTATTTTTAATATCCTTGATTTCAGAGGAAACAATGAATGAACAGGTGTCCCAATACTTTTTATGTCTTTTTATATCAATTACTTATATGTAATTATAATATGTAATTAGGTATATGTAAAATACACCAATTACATAGTTAAATGTAATAACGTATTTCATTTTATTATGAAGTTAAGTATGAATATTAAGTAAGCAAAAAAGTTAAGCATTCAAATGGTCACAATGAGATGTTCATTTAAGGTTTAGCTATATGAGATTTCATCACTATAGAGAAGATGTGGGGAACGCTCACAATTTAAAAAATCAGTATTAAATATATGTATTTAATAACTCAATTCCGAATGAATGAAATCATTCAAATAACAGTGGTTATGTTTAGTGCCTCACTGTTAAGAATAGGACCGAAATGCTGGTAGGAACCAAATGTTCAGGGAGCAGTTCTGTATGATTGGTCCAAAAAAATTTTTTGGAGCCAATGGTTTAGAATTGTTGCTTTACTGCATCAACATTTGCTTGCATGAAGTTTAGAAAATCTCAATTTGTTGCCTTTTTTTGCCTAATTTTTGTCTTTTTGATGCTTGCCTTGAAAACCAGTGCTGCCATTGCTTTGCATATTTTAAGACCATGGCTGCCATCAGCAGCCAGAGCCTGAAAAAGCACAATTGGCCTTGCTTTCTCTGGGTGGTAGACCTGTATCTGGTCACTTGGCTTTCCGTCGTGGTGTCGCTTGCCACTTGTTGCTAAACTGGGGCTAAAAGTTGTACACTCTCTTAGGAAATGACTGGACGGTTGTTGCTCCGTCGCCTGCTAGTGTGAACGCACGGTTAGGCTCTTGGAGACCATTCAGAACAAGTTTGATGTCATTTTTCCTCATCTTGCTAAATTTAGATGTTGGCTGTGAAGGAGTTAATGGTGAAGTATGGAGCTGTCTTTCACTCACCAGCTCCACTCTTTTTAAAAACTGTCCACACTATAGCATTCACAAGCTGTAATACTGCTTTTTGCCTCTCTTTCTGCAGATGACAGTGATAATGAAAAGTCATGGTGTGGCATTTCAGATAGCGTTTTACTTCAGGACATGTCTATCCATGGTTAGCTGATAGGATAGAGCTATCTAATTTAAGCAGGTTTTTTTTCTATTGGACGTTGCAACGGTGAGGCTAAATTGAACCTCCATCTAAAATCTCGTCAGCTCTTAAATTTTAGCAGTCATGGCATGAGTAGAAATAATTGCAATTCACTATTCATGTACACTGAACACCTGACTCAGCCTGGGAAGGATAAGCCGAGTGTAGTCTCTGAGTTAGCTGAAATAATTCCCATTTTTCCTCTTTAAACAATAACACTGAACCCTGTATTTTAAATGTCACTCCAAAATTGATTTTAACACCTCAGCATAATCTTCTGCTGTTTGCAGGCCGCACCTCAAATGCCAATATACTGCTATACCTGGGGTGATTGTATTGTTTGCTGGGGGTTCCTATATAGCGCAGAAATACAATTTGAGCAACTCCCCCTGTGTCACGGAGACCAAGTCTTTAGACACGAGTCTATTTTAGCTCAATAGATATGCATTCACTTTCACACAGACTCTGCATTTTACAGTATGAGGCATGGCTTACTGCATTCAGCTACTTTAAGCTGCACCCATTGCTGAAACAGATGTGGAAATACACACACATGGCTTCACTAAAGCTCTTGTCATTGAATGCAATCAAATCCTCACAGCAGTGCTTCAAAATCCAGTTAAAAGCCTTCTTCCCTGGACAGTAAGGACAGAAACTCCAACAGAAACAGGATGCACTCTTTTTAATATCCTTAATTTCAGAGGAAACAATGAATGAACAGGTGTCCCAATACTTTTTTATGTCTTTTTATATCAATTACTCGATATATTTAGTAATTAGGTATACATAATTACTAATTAGGTATACGTAAAATACACCAATTACATAGTTAAACGTAATAACGTAATTCATTTCATTATGAAGTAAAGTATGAATATTAAATAAGTGAAAAATCCAAGAATTCAAATGGTCACAATCAGATGTTCATTCAAGGTTTATGTTCATATGAGATGATCTGAGATGAGTGTAGTGATTGTAGATATATGAGATGATCTGAGATGAGTGTAGTGTACGCTGGGGTTTCTTATATAGCACAAAAATACAATTTGAGCAACTCCCCCAGTGTCAGGGAGACACAAGAGATATATGCATTCACTTTGAAACAGACTCTGTATTCTACAGTATGAGGAATAAACCATGGGTGGAGAATTTAGGTTATTGGTTCTGCTTCACTCATATCTCTCTCTCTCTCTCTCTCTCTCTCTCACTCTCTCTCTCTTTGCCAGACTAACTTTAGGATCACATAATCACTTGTTTTGCATGTGCACTGCTACAGTACGAACCAGGTACGACAAATTACCCCATTACTTAATAGTGTTTAACTGTGACTGAAATGGATCCCTACTTACTATAACCTCCAGGTCTAAGCTGCACTCTAAGCAAGCAAAATAATCCAACTAACCCAAGAAAAACCTCAGCTAGTTTAAATAGACTAATAATTCAAAGATTCCTCTAAGTTTAGACACTGCTAAACACAAGTCAGTAAGGAGACCACTCTACTATTCGCCCAAGTACTCTCTGAAGAGGTGGATCTTCAGTCTGTGTTTGAAGACAGCGAGCGACTCTGCAGTTCGGACACCCAGGGGAAGTTCGTTCCGCCACTTTGGTGCCAGGACAGAAAAAAGCCTGGACGCTTGTCTTCCGTGGATTTTGAGGGATGGCGGGTCAAGCCGAGCCGTACTTAAAGCTCAAAGGGCTCTTAGTGCGGATCGGCTTTTGACCATTGCCATCATTCTACACAGTGCTGAAAAGGGTTCTTTGATTTGGTGATATAGAACTATCTTTTAAGAGGTTCGGAGGGCAGGAAGTGTTATTACAAACTTCTGTTATCAAGGAATAGCCCCAGCAGTTTGTACAGAAGTCCCTGTAGTTGCTGAGAAATACAGCTTAGTGTGTAATAAGCCTTTCTGTATTTCTGCAGTTTCTTTAAATTTTAGGAAAATCTTGAAGATGGTTCCCTATAGCTTCTTATAAAAAAATGCACTGTTCCACTGTTTGTCACCTTTTTCAGTAATATACTTTTTGCTTTAAGCTCAGACAGGGATGTCTCACTCTGCTGTCTGAAAAGAGCAGGAGACGAGGGCCGGAAAAAAATTAATAGATTTTAATTGACTTACATGTTTAGCAATTGCAGTCACATCCAGCAGTCCCCATATGGTGTTTTGTGCTGCATGATGAGCAGCCGACAGAAAGTGCATCAGGGTTTCACAGCAAGTCAAATCGGTACCAGTCGGACCAGCATAGGCTTTCTTCCAGTTGGCGAAGTCATCCTTGCATACTTGGCCCATTTTATTTTAGATGTTTGTTATTGGTGTGAAATCCCGAATGAAACAAGGGCCAGAAAAGGACCACATTTACACATATTTATCTTCTTCATTTCAGCCTAAGTTTTTCAATATAACCACTGTATTAACAGCTGTATTAACCGTCAGTACTGATATGGAGGCGATAGTCTTCAGTCAGGGTCTGTGAGGGAGCTGTAACACTGCATTAGTGTGTGAGCATTTCAGAGTCGTTTCTTCATGTCGATGTAAATATTCCGATGATTCCTTCCTAATTATCCAAAGTGCAGATTATTTCCACATTTGCATCGGCTTTGCAGTATTCGTTCTCCTTTTGGCTTGTCAAAGCCGAGCGTGTCTTGGAGCAGAGAGACGTGCACGTCACCAATAATCTGACTTCTCACCATTCCCCTGATGCTGCTGTCAGTAAGAGCGCTGTGGAAAACAGAACATGAAATCCATCTCCTGCCCCGTAGAGGTAGGATCCAGGCATGGGAAGATCATGGATGACTCATGGATGATAGTCTAGTTCTCAGTCTGTATTTTACTCTGCTTTGTGAAGGGAGGCTTGCTTTTTAAGTTTTTTTTTTAACTAGTGAAAGGCAGCACTTACCTACCATTATCATACATCAAGGTCATAAGTCCAAAAACATTGGTCACATTGGTCACATACAGTCATGCCAAAACTGAGAAACCCCCATGAAGTTCATTGTGTATTTTAATATATTCTGGACATCTGGACATTTGATTTCACTTAAACAGTATTGAGAGAAAACACATTTACATTGCATTCATGGCATTTAGCTGACGCTTTTATCCAGAGCAACTTACAAGTGTTACAGAGGCAGGCCAACGTTATGTTAGGAGTCTTGCTTAAGCTTATCGGTGTAGAGCAGCACAGTCACCCAGACTAGAAATCGGACTGCCACCTCACTGACTGGTAGTGGTGCTATCTGTTGTGCCACATCAACCACCTAAACACATACAACTGAAGAAATTTGATCTTTTAATAATAATATCTTTATATCTTTATTATGTAATCTTTTAATAGCTACAATTAGAATCAGGTGCTCTACATCAGCTGCAGATGATTAGGGTGTAGATGCAGATGAGTCTGGGAAAGGTTTTAAAAACATCTCTGAACATTTAGACACCAGCTGCTCCACTGTCTGTAAAATCTTCCAACAGACCTTTCCACACGCAGCTGCAAACCCACTGGAACTCAGCTCACGCTTTGCTGGGGATCTTAGCGATCAGCTCACTGATTTCACAATTTATCTAGTTTTTAATGCTAGGCTAAGACATTGATAATGGCATCGTTTTGGACCGAGAGAACTTACGTATTGCCCAAAAACCTCCTCTGGGGAGATGCAGTCCTATTAGTAGTGTTTGGCCATCTTACACATGTGGACAAAATTGTTGATACCCCTTGGTTAATGAAAGAAAAATCCATAATGGTCAAGAAGTAACTTGAATCTGGGTCTTGCAACAAGATGATGACCCAAAGCACACAGTTAAAACACCCAAGACTGGCTAAGAGGAAAACATTGGACTATTCTGTAGTGGGGTTCTATGAGCCCTGACCTAAATCCTATTGAGCATCTTTGGAAGGAGCTGAAACATGCCGTCTGGAAAAGGCACCCTTCAAACCTGAGACAACTGGAGCAGTTTGCTCATGAGGAGTGGGCCAAAATACCTGCTGAGAGGTGCAGAACTCTACCTCAAAAGGTTATGCAACAAAATATTAAGTTAAGGGTACCATCATTTCTGTCCAGGCCTGTTTCGTGAGTTTAAATTTTTAAATAATAATAAAACAATGGATTTTCATTTGTTCATTTTCATAGAATTTTTATTTATTATTACTTTTGTCAGATTCAAGTTATTTCTGTGACCATTTTGGTTTTTTTCTTTCATTAACCGAGGGGCACCAACAATTTTGTCCACGTGTGTATATGAGGTGAAGCTAACCTTGGATAGCAATTCAGAAAGTATGTAACATCCACTGGAGGAGCTTGTATACATGTGCTCAGAGACTAAATACGGCCAAGCACCTTTTTTCCAGCGTGAGACGTCATCTGCCTGGAAAATACAGAGATGTAAATCCAGACGGTTCTAGAATGATCAGACAGTTGCTGAGTTCAGTGAAAAACAGAGGACCACATAGAACAACACACAGATACGATAGATCCGGATGGGAATAAACTCACAGAGGAGCCTCTTTGAAAGAGGGAATTACCACAGGACCCCGTGTAAATTTAATCCCGTCCCGTTTTTCTAACAGTAAAGATCTGCTGTTTTGTTGGGTGGGGTTTGACCGGTGTGGTAGTTCTTTTCTAGAGCATTATAAAACACCTGCCAACATTCGACTGTTGGGGTTTGTCTTAGAATGTTTAGTTGGTGTGCTCTGACCTCAAAATGTCATCACGGGACCTACAGGTAGCTCTTCCCACAGTTGATGTCAAATCATCAGAAAGAGACTGCAAAAGTTTGATTTTCATGGGAGGTGTGCAAGGAGGAAACCCTTGCTGTCAAAATACATGAGGGCAAGACTCCAGATTCATCTATCAGATTCAGTAAAAAGATAAAAGTGATCATGTGATGTCCTCATTTTCTCACAGAACTGTAGGTGTATTTTATAGGTTTGCAATTGGTGACTGTAGGCCATCTATTGCTGCACAGTGTAGCAGCCTCCTCTACCCCAATGTTTAAGTAAAAAAAAAAGACAACCATATTACATTGGCGGGGGCTTTACCAACACATCAGTGACACTGGCAGTGTGTGGAGTGCTGGGAAGAGTGTATGAGGCACAGCATTGTTGCTGAGTTTATATACACTTCAATGTCAGACCTGGGTTGAGATAGCTAATAGAGGTCCTGTGGTCAACACTGACTGATGAAGGGTTATATATAGTCTCGAACAAGACAGGTGTGTCTAATAAGGTCTCCAGTCTGGCAAAAAACCCACAACAAAAACAGCAAGGCCGCTCAACCTCACACACTCATACCAGAGCCACACACACCACTGTCACATCTGTTCTGAGAATGGCCTACCCCCTCATAATATCACCACATATGGTGGTCCCGTTCCACCATGAATTCTGGTTCATTTTGGACTCCCAAAATAAACCTTAATTGACCTTAAAAAGCTGTTTATAGAATCTGTATGTACTGTAAATAGTGAACCCATAAGGTAGACTATTTAAAAAGAGGTTCTTCAAGGGTTCTCTAGTAAATGCAATGGTTATGTATTTCATGGTTTAATGGTTTTTAGACTGGGTCGATGGTTCTTTATTGTAAATAGAAATCCTCTATATCAGTGATTCTCATCCTTGGTCATGGAGGCACTCTGCCCTGTGCAGAGCTTTCCCTGCTCCCAACACACCTAATTCAACCAAACAACTTATTAACAAGCCCTTTAGAGTAGCAGGGGTGTGTAAAAGAGTGAGTCCACCAAAACGTGCAGGGCAAGGTGCCTCCAGGACCAGGGTTGAGAAACACTGCTCTGTATAATAGCTGTAAGTGGCCAGAAGTGTAATATGAGGTAGATGTTTCAAGTAAAGTGGCGAGTAAGTGCAAGTATGAGGTAGGTGTGTCTAATAATGTGGCCAGTGAGTAAAGGTATGGTGTATGTAGTATGGCGTAGCTGTTTGTAATACATTGGTCAGTCAGTGGAGGTTTAAGGTAGGCCTTTCTAATAAAGGGGCCAGTAAATAGAGTAAAGTATAAAGTAGGTGAATCTAATGAAGTGGCCAGTGACTGGAAGTACAAAGCAGACATTTCTAAAAAAGTGGTCAGTCAGTGGAGGTATGAGGTCAGCATTTCTAATAACGTGGCCAGTTATGGCATTGCTGTTTTTAATAAAGTGGCCAGTGAGTGTAGCATGATGTAGCTTTTTCTAATAAATTGGCCAGTGAGTGGAAGTACAAGGTAGGTGTTTATAATAAAGTGGCCAGAGAGTGGAAGCACAGTGTAGGTGTTTCTAATAAAGTGACCAGAGAGTGGAAGCACAATGTATGTGTTTCTAATAAAATGGCCAGAGAGTGGAAGCACAAGGTAGGTGTTTTTAATAAAGTGGCCAGAGAGTGGAAGCACAATGTAGGTGTTTCTAATAAAGTGGCCAGCAAGTGAAAGTATAAGGTAGGTGTTTTTAATAAAGTGGCCAGTGAGTGGAAGCACAATGTAGGTGTTTCTAATAAAGTGGCCAGAAAGTGGAAGCACAATGTAGGTGTTTCTAATAAAGTGGCCCGTGAGTGGAAGCACAATGTAGGGTTTCTAATAAAGTGGCCAGTGAGTGAAAGTAAAAGGTAGGTGTTTCTAATAAAGTGGCCAGTGAGTGTAGCATGATGTAGCTGTTTCTAATAAAGTGGCCAGTGAGTAGAAGCACAACGTAGGTGTTCTAATAAAGTGGCCAGTGAGTGAAAGTACAAGGTAAGTGTTTCTAATAAAATAGCCAGACAGTGCAAGCACAATGTAGGTGTTTTTAATAAAGTGGCCAGTGAGTAGAAGCACAATGTAGGTGTTTCTAATAAAGTGGCCAGTAAGTGGAAGTACAAGGTAGGTGTTTCTAATAAGGTTGTCTATGAGCATACATACCAGTTTGAGGTTTGTAATTCAGTGAACAGTGGGATATATGCAATTCATATTGATTTGAAATTCATGTTCAGTCTTTCTCCACACTCTGGGGATGTCTTTGTGACTTTGTGTCAACAAAGCATCATCATATTACACAATTGGCCTATTTTACATTCTCTGACCGAGATGCTTCATGAATAATTCCTTCCCTCTGAAATAAGCTGATAATGTCTTTTGAGTGAGTCAGTGTGGATAGAAATGAAGTAAGCATTTACAAGGCAGTGCTGACCCTTTTTTGACCTCCTTTCCTTTCCGTTGCAGTTCAAGGGACCTGACAGCCATTCTACAGTAATATCCTCGCTGTTGAACTTTTGGCTGCTTTCTGGTTGAGGTCTGTAAAACTTCAGTGCTTTCTCACTGTAGTACTTCAGTGCAATCCATTATTCTGGCAATTGAAGTTGACCCCAGCTGTTCCAATGATTTGTCTTCAGTAGAAATTGTTCACGCAGTGCAGTTGCCAATGATGAAAGCACAACCTGAAGAAACACTCATACAAAGTTTGGTCTCACATCTTCAGGGTGTGACCTAGAATTCACAATGTCAATCACAATAGCAATAGGCCTTATTCACCAATAGGTGACATTTCTTAAATCAGCATTATGTAGCATTTTTAACTTCAAAATAATTTTGATGGACCTGTGATCCCTCCCACTCCAATATTATTGTGCTGCTAACTGCACTATGGAACACTGGTGAAGTGGACAGGACAACCCAAGTCATATTGTTTAGTAAAATCCTGTAATATTACTCTACTGCCTCAGTCTATGTGCTTCTTTCACTTTTAGTGACAGATCTGAGATCTCTCAGCTTGTCCAAAAATGCATGTGTAAAGTGTGTCTATTAAAAATGGCTCAAAGTGCGCACACCACCTCCCGTCTGTAGGGGTAGACCAGGAGCAAGAAATACCAATTCTTGCATAATGTTGCTTTAAGAATGGTTGGTAAATAAGGCCCATTGTTTTTAACCTCTCTGAATATGGAGGACATTAAAATTGCACAGATTTTATATTTTGGTGGCATGATAGTAGTGGTGGAGCGTGTCACACAGCTCCAGGGGCCTTGGATTGTGGGTTCGATTCCCAGTATCCCTCCCCACCCCCAAAAAATATAATAGGTATTATAAGCTAGGCTAAATTGCCCCTAGGTTTGACTGTAGGGGTGTGTGCTACCCTGTGATGGACTGGTGTCCTGTCCATAAGGAATTCCTGCCTTGCCCCAAAGTTTCCTGGTAGGTTTCAAACCCATCATAACCCTGACGAAGAAGAAGAAAAGATGTTTTTCAGATAATGAATGAATTCATATTTTGTGATTCTCAAAACAAAAGTTTATTGTGGGTCAAAGTTCATGCTAATGTTAAAACGATGAGATTTTATAGACAGTACTAGTGAGTCAACATACTGTATGCCAGGGTTGGGAAAATAAATCTGCTAGATAATGGCACTTAAACATGACTCATCTGACCATTTTGCTTCCTCCCACTCCTACGTAATCTCATTATTTCAGCTGTATTGTTTTGTGCACTGACTTGGATACATGTTGTTTCCAAATGGCAGCTCTGTCATTTCAGAGGTGTGAAAGTAATGGTGCAGTGTTTTGGTTGAGAGCGGTTCCAAAAAGTATATATTTCAGTTCTGTCGTCATTTGGACATTTCTGAAATCAGTTCGCCCACCTATCCCTGTCAGCGGGTGTCGCCGTTCCTCAGGCAGTTTCTCCTAGCATGACCTGCCGTCACTTTTTGACAAGTGCTTTTTAGAAGGAGAAAGAGGATTTAGAGGTTTTTCAGTGTGTGTGACACAACAGCAGTTTGAGCTCCAGCAATGTGAATAGAACTGCCTATAGGAGGGAAATGGCTGTGTGTACGTAGAGGTGGATAGTAACTTGCTTTACTTGCTTAGATACATGTATTTAAAGGAACATTTGGTAGCAAACTATGTAGCAAAGCTCACAATAATTAACTGTTATAGAAATTTCACCTCACAGACTTTTACCTCATAGACCTTTTACCTCATAGACCTTTTACCTCATATAAATCTCATAGGCCTTTTAACTCACAGACATTTTACCTGAAATAGTTTTTACCTCAAACATTTTACCTCACAGACTTTTTACCTCACAGACATTTTACCTCATAGACATTTTACCTCATAGACATAGACATTTTAAGTCATAGATATTTTACCTCATAGACATTTTACCTCATAGACATTTTACCTCATAGACATTTTAAGTCATAGACATTTTACCTCATAGACATTTTACCTCATAGACATTTTAAGTCATAGACATTTTACCTCATAGACATTTTACCTTACAGGCCTTTTACCTCATAGACCTTTTACCTCACTGACATTTAACCTCATAGACATTTTAACTCATAGACCTTTTACCTCATAGACCTTTTACTTCATAGACATTTTAGCTCATAGACATTTTAACTTATAGATATTTTACCTAAAAGACATTTTAACTCATAGATATTTTAACTTATAGATATTTTACCTCACAGACATTTTAGCAAATATACATTTTAACTCATAGATATTTTACCTCACAGACATTTTAACTCATAGACATTTTACCTCATAGACATTTTACCTCATAGACATTTTAAGTCATAGATATTTTACCTCAGAGACATTTTACCTCATAGACATTTTACCTCATAGACATTTTAAGTCATAGACATTTTACCTCATAGACATTTTACCTTACAGGCCTTTTACCTCAAAGACCTTTTACCTCACTGACATTTAACCTCATAGACATTTTAACTCATAGACCTTTTACCTCATAGACCTTTTACCTCATAGACATTTTAGCTCATAGACATTTTAACTTATAGATATTTTACCTCACAGACATTTTAACTCATAGATATTTTACCTCACAGACATTTTACCTCATAGACATTTTACCTCATAGACATTTTAAGTCATAGACATTTTACCTCATAGACATTTTAAGTCATAGACATTTTACCTCATAGACATTTTACCTTACAGGCCTTTTACCTCATAGACCTTTTACCTCACTGACATTTAACCTCATAGACATTTTAACTCATAGACCTTTTACCTCATAGACCTTTTACTTCATAGACATTTTAGCTCATAGACATTTTAACTTATAGATATTTTACCTAAAAGACATTTTAACTCATAGATATTTTAACTTATAGATATTTTACCTCACAGACATTTTAGCTCATATACATTTTAACTCATAGATATTTTACCTCACAGACATTTTAACTCATAGACATTTTACCTCATAGACATTTTACCTCATAGACATTTTAAGTCATAGACATTTTACCTCATAGACATTTTACCTTACAGGCCTTTTACCTCAAAGACCTTTTACCTCACTGACATTTTAGCTCATAGACATTTTAACTTATAGATATTTTACCTCACAGACATTTTAACTCATAGATATTTTACCTCACAGACATTTTAACTCATAGACATTTTAACTTATAGATATTTTACCTCACATACATTTTAACTCATAGATATTTTACCTCACAGACATTTTAGCTCATAGACATTTTAACTCATAGATATTTTACCTCACAGACATTTTGACTCATAGACATTTTAACTTATAGATATTTTTCCTTCATAGACATTTTAACTCATAGATATTTTACCTCACAGACATTTTAACTCATAGACCTTTTACCTCATAGACATTTAACCTCATAGACATTTTAACTCATAGACCTTTAACCTCAAAGACATTTACCTCATAAACCTTTTACCCCATAGACATTTTACCTTACAAATCTTTTACCTCATAGACCTTTTAACTCATAGACCTTTTACCTCACAGACCTTTTACCTCATAGACATTTACCTCATAAACCTTTTACCCCGTAGACATTTTACCTTACAGACCTTTTACCTCATAGACATTTTACCTCATAGACCTCTTACTCAATAGACCTTATACCTCATAGATGTTTACCTCATAGATATTTTACATAATAAATTCAACCTCACAAACCTTTTATCTCTATTTACTATTTAGCTTATAGACCTTATAGCTCATATAATGTTAGTGTTTATCTACAACAATAGACTAGCATATACCATTGGAAACGAAAGAATGCAGATACCACACATAGGCAGATACCACACTAGAGGGACTTCTTTACAAACTGCCAATGGTTTGGTAGGTTATGTTCTTCTGGTTTTGGTGCTTCTAAAATAAATGATAATATCCTCAAATGTTAGAGCTGCCAGAGGTGTACAGTAGATCACCAGAAGTTCCCCAGAGTACTAGTTTCTACAAACCTTGGGAGCTGTTCCCTCTCTCCTGAAACCTTTTACAGTGTCTGCTTATTTTCAGGTCGCAGACGGGGCTTTGTTATGAACGGAGGATGAAACACTCTGAGCGTCTGAGTATCACTGCCGTGTTTAGGAGCAGATACTGACAGCTTCTGTGTTTATATAAGCAAATCCATGAAAGCGCAGACCTCTAAGCCATGCACTGCTCACATCCTCAAAGCGGTGGGTAATTTACAAAGAACATACACACACACACACACACACACACACACACACACAAACACACACACACACACACACACACACACACACACACACACAATAGACAATACAATAAAGACAAACTTTGAGCACCAAGCTTTAAATTGGCAAATCAATTAGTTTCACTTACAACATTCAAGCAAATCACTGGAGTTATTTTATTGGCCAAGAACTGAATGGAATGGATAGAATATCAAAATATAAAAATAATAAACAAATACAAATACATCATCAATCACAAACTATATTTTATACACGATATGTAAATTAAATGTATAGTGTTGCTGTCAAATGGTGATTTTACAGAAGAAGGCAAAAAGGTTCTTAACTTTGAATGGAAATCAATGTAAAATAAGACAAGACAACCATATTCACTATTTGTCTTGGACAGAGCTCAGGGATCGAACCCACAACCCTGTCATCAATAGCCCAGAGCTCTCACCGCAGTGTCAAGTAATTTAATGCGTTTCTATTGGTCTGTTCATCCATCTTTTTTTACACAGTGTACAGAAGCAGCTACAGGGTTCAAACCATGGAGAAAACGGACAAAAATGGAGGTACATGTTTTTCATTAGACAGCAACTATATACAGTATATACATTACTGGGCCGCTTTCCTAGGCCTCTGAGAAAACAAATTGTAAAGCAGTGTAAATCAATACATTGTGATTAGATGTTTGTGAGTCTGTTAGCTTAACCTCTCCTCGAGGAAGGGCAGCGTTTGCAGTTTCCATTCAACACCTAGTTTATCTAATCAGTCCTACATTAAGAAACCAAACCTGTGATCTTCTTACCGTGTTCTTCTAACCAACATCTTAATAACTTCACTGACCAGCAGTACATTCTGAATACTGACTGCGGCACCTGTGTTGATTTGTACTCATTCTAATGTAGTTGTTGGTTTCCAACACGTGGATGAAGACTAGTCCTGGACTACATCTATATCGTTGTACAGCATTTATGTCATTGTACAGTTCTCTATGTACTGTTCTTAGCTGTGTACTCTAGGACTACGCTTAATCTCTGTCTGGGAAAGTGCCCAGTAGAGATTTTGCACACAGAGTACTGTACAATGGCGTGAATGCTGTACACTGACAGAAATGTAGTGGAATATGCCTATAAACCAGTGCAAACGTGAAAAGGTGTCACAAAATATACACAGCCTTATGTTGTAAAATGTACAGGCTACTGCAGATGGCACTGCATGAGAAAGGTGGGGCTATAAATACCTGCAAATACTGGATTCATCGATTGAGAAGAGGTGGTGCAGTGCAGTGTGTCTCATTGGATGTGTGGGAAATGGGTCGCAAACCAGATGTTAATGATTGGCAAAAAGGAGTGATTGCATTTGGGCATGCCAAAGGCCCAAGGAAGTAGCTGAATTTGCAGATGTAAGCATACAGTTATACGGGTCTACCAGCAGTAGCAAAAATCTTTGAGCAACACCATCTGCAGCTCCACTGAGCTGATGTGATTCTAAGAGTAACAGTTTCCAACATATTAACCTCCTAAACTGCAAGCTTTTGTTGTAAAAATGTAGGAAAAATATATTTTTGGAATGTTTGGAGCATAAAGCCTTTCCTGTTGGTATTAATTAGTGTAATGAAGCTGTAAATGGCAAATTATTAAATCAGATCAAATCATGTTTATTGTCACATCACATTACACAGGTGTGAAGGTGAGTGAAAAGCTAAGGTGCATAGTAGGAGTACTAAAAACACAGATGTTTACTGATATACTATACATATACTTTACTTTAATTTCATTTGTTTACAAATTACCCCCTCCCCCCTGTATGTTTTTTTGCTCGTATTCAGAGTGACATACATTTGGTGGCTCAGCGGTTAGAGCTCCGGGCTGTCGATAACAGGGTTGTGGGTTCGATTCCCGGGCTTGGCAAGCTGCCACTTTTGGGCCCTTGAGCAAGGCCCTTTACCCTCTCTGCTCCCCGGGCGCTGGAGTTGGCTGCCCACCGCTCTGGGTGTGTGTGTGTACTCACTGCCCCTAACACATGTGTGTGTGTGAGTGTGTGTTCACTACCAGATGGGTTAAATGCGGAGGACACATTTCGCTGTACACTGTACAGTGACAAAATACGTGCACCTTTATTTGAACCATTACACAAGAATGTAGCGTTAGCGGTCTTTCCCAAGGACTCTTATTATTGTAGTGGAATGTGCTTTTCTGCATCAGATTCAAAACCCTGATGTTGGTCTACAAAGCCAAAAAAGGACCAGTCCCTCCGTACTTGATGGCAATGGTCAAAAGCCGATGAGTACCAAGGGTCTTTCGAGCTTCAAGTACGGCTCGGCTTGACACGCCATCCCTTAAGATCCATGGAAGACAAGCATCCAGGCTTTTTTCTGTCCTGGCACCGAAGAGGTGGAACGAACATCCCCTGGGTGTCCAAACAGCAGAGTCGCTCACTGTCTTCAAACCCTGACTGAAGACCCTCCTCTTCTGAGAATACTTGGGCGAAGTATAGTGTGGAGTATTTGGTGTGTCTACTATATGTATTTAGTAGTATCTAAGCTTAGAGGTATCTTTACAAACTAGCTAAGGGTATTTTTCTGAGTAAACAGCGAAGCAAGTCGCTCTGGATAAGAGCATCTGCTAAATGCCTTCAATGTAAATGTAAATACTTTAGCAGTCTGGAAAGCATCTTATCCTATGACTTATTTAGTTGATTATTAATTAACATAGCTATATGACAAAAAACAATCTGTCAAAAATGTTAAAAAGTTTATAAATATTTTTGGCCAAATATTAAAAAGTCTGAAAATGAGAGATCTTCCACAGTAAAACATGATCTTTAGGGGGTGAAAAACTATTCAATTATTAAATTGATGCTAATCAAACTACAGGTAGTGTTTATGGTGAGAAAGCCACTTTTAGATGCTTTAGATGCGCCGGTCAGCTCTATGTGGGAACATCATTGCTGTTTTTTAACAGAGGGGTTAAAGGGTTAATTGTAGGAAGCACATTTTCACATTTGGCCATGGACTTAGCCATTCAATGCAAGTTATTAGTACATACGGCACACCTTACAGCTGGTGGTCACTGATAACCTTAGCTCTGCATACATGCTAAAAACAGAGTTGAAAGCTAGCGTTGGCGTTTCTATGCAGAGGCATTAAAGCAAATTAGATTAAAGAAATCTAATAAAAGCATAAGAAAGTGACCCGCAGACAACAAACCACATTCAGAGGATAGTGCTGACTTTGGGCAGAGAGTGTCCAATGTCACTCTTTCTGATGGCTCTGTTATCTCCTCGAGTCGTAACACCGCTGGCAGAAAGGAGTCTTTTGCATCAGAATTGGAAGCCTGTGAAAAATGAGAAGTGTGTCAGAGGAAGATTATTTAGGGTTTTACTCTTTCTTTTTTTTTTCTTCCTCCCCTGAACTCATACCGAGCTCATAACTGTTCGGGGAGTGCTTGTTGCCGTGCAGCTGCTACCTGTGCTGCAGTTTATATCCTTCATTTTTTCCACCCTTGCTTGACAAAATATGCAGGTGAGCACGCCAGTGATGAACGTAAGCTGCAAAGTTCATCTCGCTTGGTTTTAGTGCCGGTCTGAGACCAACCCTGCCTCTTTGATAATTAACCTTACAATCTGCCTCTATTCAGTAGACACATAAATGTCCCGACTACAAGATTTTACCACCAGTACGCCAACACTACTGCTAATATGTGAACAGCACTGCTTTTTGACTATCCCAAATTGACATCCGCTGCAAAATAAAAGAGTGTGTGAGCATCTTTCTGGAACAGAGTGTCAGCTTTGTGTACCAGTGACGTGGTGGAGATTGTTAATCATGGCTCCGCTGCTGCGCTGGTAAACAAGCTGACAGTGCATCCCCGTGTTGAGCTCCCAGCTCCCACTACGAGCGTCAGGTCTTAATTGAGACGCAACATCAAGAAGAGCGGCGCCCTCAGAGAAGCTGACTGGAGCTCTTGCAGTGGAGATACTACTGCTGTTAGAGAGCATCACAGATGATGATAGTCATGCTAGTGGTAGCATGTTAGCTAAAAAATGGTGCAGCAAGATGTATAGACTAGTTAAAAGCAATAGAAGGCTAATAGAAGAAGTTCTTACATTACAAATATGTTATTTTTGCTCAAATTTGTATGCATGGCATTTGGGTGATGCACCATTTGTTTTGGTTTGACCGGAAACAAAATGACCTGCAGGTCTGCAGGGTGGACATTATGATTTGAAATCCAACATTTCAAATAATAAATCTATGCATGATGTTATGCATGTGTGCCCAATATGTAGTATTTTAACAAAAGTATTTAGACACCTGCTCATTTTTTGTTTCTTCCCAAAAAAGAGTAATAAGAAAAGAGGTTGTCCAGGTCTCAGAGTCCAGTGGACTAAGGCCCTGCCACTATGATCCAAGGGTCACTGGTTCAAGTTCCAGATCATGCTGCTTTCCATCAGCAGCCAAAGTGTGAGAGAGCACAACTGGCCTTGCTGTCCTAGGGGCACTCCTAGTGTGATGTTAGTCAGGTGTCTGTTAGTTGTTGTATTGGTGCTGGCTGCCTGGCAATGCTGCATCAGCAGCTGTTTATCCTAGCCTTGTTGGAGTAACTGTCTCTACTGTCCAGGGAAGACTTTCTACTATATTTTGGAGAAGCATTGCTGTGAGGATTTGACTGCATTCAGCGACAAGAGCATTAATGAGGTCAGCAGGATGTTGGATGATCACTACCCCACATCATTCCCAAAAGTAAGTAGTGTCAGCAATGAGTGTGACTTAACGTAGCTGAATGCATTCATTAGGAGGGGTGTCCACAAACATTTGGACAAGTAGTGTACATGTATTTTTAAGTATTTCCACTCTTGTTGATGAAAGTCGTTAATGGCTCAAGGACTGAACATGGTATGTCCCAGTTAAGTCACAGTTGACTTTAAATGAATCTTAAAGGTTATATTCTTACAATTAGGACAGTAATTGTCACTGTCAAACACTATTAGCAGCTGAGTGCGCTGGTATTAGTATGCAGTGCTGACAATAATCTATTTCCCGAGTGATGAAAGGCGATTGCCTTGTTTGTGTTTATTGGGCCAGTAAAAATGATCTCTGTTTTTAATTAAGTCTCTCTGGTATTTGAAGACAGTCTTATCCCACAGTTACATCAATTTGACAGCACAGAAGAAAGAGCAATACATGCTTCAAGGTATGTGTGGAAATAGTGGATAGTAACAGATTTCTGATAGTAACCAAATTCAATTTAAATAACACTGGACTGACCAGGTTAACATCCATGACTTCATGTCTCAAAACATGAGAAAATCATTATTAAATTTAAAATTCGGAATTCCTGACATGAGGAATACCTGTAGTTTGTAGTACACTGCATTTCTTCTTCTGCATATATACTGTATTTGCAGTCATATACAAAGGTCTAAACACCCTATACACACACACACACACACACACACACATATCTATATATATGTGTGTAAATATACATATATACAGAGTGTCAGAGTGTCACTGATGCTCATGACAAACATGAGGAAGTTAGTTATTAATGTACATATAATTGAATAAAGTAAAGGTCTATATTGAAAAAAATGCATGTATTGAAATATTCTAGAAAGTATTTCTCAATATTCCAATATTCAAGTATTTCTCTTGCACAATCCATATATTCTTCAATAAGTGCAGTCCAATTACCAATTACAGGCAAAACTGATTATGTGGTACCACAAAGAAGAAAGATAGGCATCAATAAAATAATTGTTTCAGTCCACAATACATTTTTCAGTTTTTTCAAAACATTTTTCTATACAGGTAAAGAAGGTCTTTTTAACAATTAAAAGTGTTTTCTTGGCTACTAATGCAGATAAAGCTAATACTTTGCTCAGTTTACATATAGAGGTGTGACCTAAAACCATTAATCTTTGACATACTGTTATATTAACATTAGGGATTTCAGATATATGTTAGCAAAATCCAGAAAGGTGTTACATGTGGGCAAGACCATAACATGTGGATAAGAGACCCTTTTCCATTCTTACATGAATTTCTTCTTCCTTCTTTTCTTTTTTAGTATGAGGGATGCATATTTTTGCAAATAAGTACAAATAGGTGCACATCATCTACATATAACACACACTTTATTTACATACTGGAGAAAACATCTCACAAAATGTGGCATGTACAAAGGACAAGACACATTTTATACAGTATATTTTATTGTTGTGAAATACACTTAACTTTTACTCTGAAATTTGCCATATTTAGTTAATTGTCACTAATAAAATATACAAACTGTACTTTTTTGTACCTTTAATATCAGTCAAAGTAGTTTTCATTTATTTATTATTTTTTATTTAATTATCAGAAACAGCTTTTCTTGCCAGTAATGTAAAAAAAAAAAGTATATATAGATTCTTTAATCTCTGCTCTTTGTTTTTAACTGGAGGTTTAGTCCCACCTGTTGGGACCTATTTTAGGTAACATGCCTCCTCTTCGCCTCAGGCTTCCAGCCATGTCTTTGCGTAATGTAATGTGTTCAGTATTGAAAATATAGAAAAGAGGAGAGCGCGTAGAACGAAAAGCAGAGCTGCTCAATAGCATCAACATGGGTTCTGTGGAGATCAAGTCAAATAACTGACAACTGTATTTCATCACTGAGTGTTAGACATCATAAAGAGTCTGGAAGTGGGTCAAGGAGATGCAGAGGAGATTTAAGATCTGGCAACATGCTGCTCTGCAGTATAACTATTATTATAGTTCAGTTAAAAAATAGATCAATTGGACCTAAAAGTTGGGAAGACTGCACACATTTCATCAGCCACTGGGGAAAAAGCGGCTCTCATGGAACATTACCAGTATTAACATCTAAAGTATCCCAAATCTTTATTCATGGGTTCATTAGTGAAGCTCTGGTGCCTACACACAGCTCAGCTCGTAATAGATTCATCTGGACAACAGGGTTCATATCCACCAAGACAAGGCATTAAATATATGAAGAAAACAACAACAATAGTGATAATAACACTAATAACAATAAGACACTATATGGACAAAAGTATCCTGCTTTTGTTGGAGTAACTGTCTCTACTGTCCAGGGAAGAAGCCTTTCTACCAGATTTTGGAGAAGGACTTCTGTGAGGATTTGACTGCATTCAGCAACAAGAGCAATCATGAGGTCAGGATGGTGGATGATTACCACCCCACCTCATCCCCAACTCCCCAACTCATCCCAAAAGTACTGGATGGAGCACCATCATCATTCCAGAGAACACCGTTCTTCCACTGCTCCACAGCTCAATACTGGGGGGCTTTATACCCCTCTAGCCCACGGCATAGCACATGGCATTTGGCAGCATGGTGCAAATAGGTTCATGTTTATCTGCTCCAGTGAGTCCTATTGTATTGGCAGTACTTCTCCACAGTGACTAGACAAGCTGTGTATACATGCATTTGCACATCTGTGTCTGTCAGCAAGGGGTGCAACTCAAAGTAGCTGATTGCATTTTTTGCAAGGAGTGTCCACAAACATTTGGACATACATTGTAGCTTTTTTGAGTGAAATTACACTCAACAAGCCCTTTATTAGGAACACCTGTACACCTGTACACCTGCTCGACCATCAACCATCAGGGTGAAAAATGTGATCTCAGTGATTTCAAGTGTGGCATGATTGTTGGTGTCAGAGGGGCTGGTTTGAGTATTTCTAGAACTGCTGATCTCCTGGGATTTTCAGCACAACAGCCTCTAGAGTTACTCAGACTGGTGCGATAATTAAAGTCAGTTCTGCAGTTCAGCGCCAGCGAGCGTCAGTTCTGCAGACTGGAACATCTTGTTGATGAGAGAGGTCAACAGAGAATGGCCAGACTCAGATAAAGGTATCTCAGATTACCACTCGGGACCATGCCTGGGACTTATGATGATTTGGGAGCAGACTATAAGAGAGGAGGGAGAACTGGGAAGAGGTTTGGGCTGGAGTTCGGGTGGCTTCTGCTCTGTGGTAGGTGGCCGCTCCCCCCTCTGATATGTGGAGGCAGGAATGATATATGACAGAGGTATAAGGCAGATGGCGAGGTGGTGGAGGGTTGTGCAGACTTGTCTTATGTGGATGGAATTTATAGGATTTTGGATTGGGGGAGGGGCTTCAGGCATGTTCCACCTCCCAAATTTTTGTTATTTCATAACTCCACTTAATGAGTGTAAATGCTATGATAGAAATATAATATGGTATTTAGTTAAATGTGGCATTGTCCATATTTTACTGCTGTGTAAACAGCTTTCATTTGCATACTCTATCTCGCAGTATAGAAGTGCAGTTCCTGGGTCAGTTAGTCCTTTCACTGAAACAGTAAAGGCCTCTGGAAGAAGTGACAGTGATAGCTGAGAGCATGACTACTGTTATGTAATGCATTGTGCAGACAGGCCCTGAAACCCTGAACTTTGTTAAAAAGGATTGTGGTTAAGCAAATCCTGGCCTAAAGCTTTTACGCTTCATGGAAAAATGTCAGTCCAGACTGTTAATAACGATGAGGCAATGAGTTTAATATTCTATGATGATGCATTACTACACTGAAGTAAGAGATAAAATACTTTCAGAACTGGTTACCTGTTCTGCAAATGCTTAACCCTCTATGTCATGAATTTTATTTTATTATTTGTTTGGAGAGAAATAAATCACTCTACATTTTTAAGTTTGGGACCCTGTTGATATGTCAGTCATAAAATGAACTGCTGCAGCTTCCTAATAACAAACCGATCAGGGAATCACCTAAAACCTGCAGTGCAGGAGTCGAGAACCACTGCTTTAGCATGATTGCCAACAAAAGTTTTTACCCAAACTCCTCTCATCACATGTAATGCTCCCGACACACAATGCACAACCAGCCACCACCTTATTTCAAACTGCCAGCAAAGCAACAACACTGGGCAACCAACATGCTCGGAGGAAAGCACTGGCTCTGATGCACTGGTATGCAGACGCCCAGGTGATGTGGGGAGAGAGAGTGTGCCATCTAGAAACATGGACCTCTTGGCACCATGATGCCTAATGCCAGGTGTGGTCTAGAGAGGTATAGGAGTTGTGGAGCTCTCTGGAATGATGGTTGTGCTCCATCCATTACTTTTGGGAGGAGTTGGGGAGTTGAGGATGAGGTGGGGTGCTGATCCTCCAACATCCTGACCTCACTTACACTCTTGTCACTGCATTCAATCAAATCCTCACAGCAATAACCTCTACATTTGGAACACACAATGAATGAGCAGGTGTCCCAATACTTTTGTCTATAAAGTGTATCAGTGCTCTTGCTGCATTTCATCACTGTCACAGAAAAACCTTGTATCTCTGTAAAGGCCACTTTTCACTTTTTGTTGTCCTTTTGGATTAAAATTTTGTTTTTACATTGACTTACATTGAAAGTTAAGAAGGTTTTTTTTCTTTGTCCTGAAATAATGCCAGTTTAAAGATACACAGTGATTCATGTTTTTTATTCATTTATTTTATTTTATCATCTATTTTTTTATTATTACAATGATAAGCTCTCAGGCATGAGACCTGTGTTCTGAATGGGTTAGCCTACTTACCCGCATTGGATATATCCTAGAATAGAAGTACTTTATTGACCCTGAAGGAAATCACAGTGCATCCACCAATAAAGACAACACCAAGCTTCATTTACACAGTGACTCTATATCACACAAAGCTTCAGTTGCTGATGCATCTTACTACCCAACGTGGACATGCACACACTGTCACTGCTCGAGCAAAACGAGTTAAAGGGAACGTCCCCAAAGTCTCTGAATGAGATTGCCAGCAAGATGTTTGGATTGATAGGGTTAAAATGTCAGGACTCTCTGGACATGTGTTTGAAATAATGTCAAACAAGAAGCATATCTCGTGTCTCTACTGCGAATAAAAAATAGCTTTTCCCACAAAACGATTACAAACGCCCCTAGCCAGTCCATCTAGAGGGAAACACACACTGCCTTAAAGTGGTCAGGCTTGTTTCATAGTGGGGGAGCTCCCAAGGGCTGAGAGATGACCCTCGTTTTCCAGCCTCTGATAGACTGTTATCTGCTGGAACCTGCGCTGCCTTTGACTTTCTTCAGCACTGGAATACTCACAGATTGAATGCAGTGCTGTACAACTGTAAGTTGGCTCACAGTGTTGTTTTGGGGTTTGGTTGTCTACAAAGACTGATTTAGTCTAATCACAGAAACATCTCTATGTCTGTTCTGAGGCTAACTGAGCACAGCTATATACAAAGGTTTGGACACAGCTGGCTTTCTAGTTAAAGCTAAGTGAGCAAATCCTCTACAGGAGTCACAAATGTTAGAGCAAATTCTAAAAATCCAGGGGTGCCCAAACATTTGACTTCATATTTTGACTTCATAAGTTCTCAGTTAGCTGTACTTTCGCGGCCATAGCATGGATAGATGAATTGTCAAATGTCAGGAGTTGGCTAGAGGGGTATAAAGCATTAAACTCTATCTATAAATTATACTGTGCAGGTACAAGCAAAATTGTGTAGCATTTTACCTTAAATTTAACAGCTTGAGAATCATTATGATGCATCACTGTCTCTGTCATTCCCACTGTCATTCAGGGCAACCTGATAACTGCACTATGTAACTCTGGTGAAGCAGACAGGTCAACACTTGTAAACACCACATAACGCTGCATTACCTTTTTTTTGCCAAATTCACGTTAAACCTTCTGATATTACTCTACTGCTTCAGTTCACATGCTTACTTCACTTTCAGTGATGGTTCTGTATCTCTCAGCTTGCCCACAATCGCATCCTCCATTCAGAGAGGCTCAAAGCACAAATTACTTCCCAACTGTAGGGGGAGCCCCAGAGCAAGAAATTATCCAATTCTCGCATATTGCTGCTTTAAAGTCAACCAAAAATCTAAATAGACTTGTTATACTTGCAAGTTTTCTGGTCTCTGATCATCCTAACCTGTATGCCCTATGAAATAATGTGATTGTATTATACCCCAAGGATTACTATTTGTAAACTGGCTGAGTTGTTCCCAAGTTGTACCAGTGGGGGACGCCAGGAGCAACCGGTGTTTCCGCAAAGTCTAAGAAGTTGAAAAAAGGTCATAATAGCATTTCAAAGATAATATCTTCTAAAACATCTGTAGATTTTTTGATGATGTCACCATGCAAAATACCTTTTCCTCGACTCCCACTGATCATCATCTAGATTAGAGACACTCCCTGATACCATGTTTTACAGTATAGAAGGTAAAAGTGCTATGATTTCTGATTCACTTCCACTTTAAGTGAATAAGTGAAAAGTTAGCATGCTTGTAATAGAATAGAGGGGGTTAATATGGTTTGGTGAGTTCTAAATCACACCTGGCTGCAATAAAGGTGTGCGTCATAGGGTCAGACAGGCCATGCCACCTTGGATCATGAAATATGTCAGTCTCCTGTCCCTAGTTTTCAGACTGATTTGAATGTTTGAGACAAGGTGATGGCATAAAGCTCTTTCCCCCCACATCATTAATAGATGAGCCTTGTAGGTGAGAAGGCAATGGCCGATATTCTGGTCTCAAAACGCTTGACAAATGTCATGCAGTGGCCACTGAGGAGGAGGAAGTACTTCTTATGACTCACTTCTAGTTCCATTTCTTTACAAGTGCCTTCACTCCAGCTTCCACTGACAAGGTGCTTCAGTTCTTCTGATCTTACCCACGTTTTGTAAATAAGGAGCAAAAGGGTCAATGCACTTAAGCGATGCCAAGGTTTGTTCTAAATCACACATTAAAGCCTAGTGGAATTACATGCAGTGTTTCAAGATTGGTGATTGGTATGCACGGGCCTCCTCCATACACCGCCTTGGAAACACTGGCTCGAAAAACACGTCTAAAAGTCTGTAGGTGGTAATTATAAGCAAGCACATGGATTTATTTGTAGACAACTTATCAGTCACATAACAGTGTGATTATATTAATCACATTAATGTTAATCTATGCCCTAGAATGCCGTGCCCCATGGCAGAACTGGTGCAGTGCTGGTGCAGTGCAAGTTACACTGCTGACAGCAGCACACGGTAAATGTAAATGTTGATATTTGCCATGGTGATAGCGATGACATTCATGTGGGATGATGGGGTTACTAGCTATGTACTGAATCTTATGTACCTAGGGTTTCTTCAAAACCCAGGTATTACATCACTGGGTTTGTTTGAACTTCAACTGAGAACATATATACTGTCGCATCCATTTCTCTAGAAATGTCAGTGTCCAGATTGTTTCACTTCTTGCTGTTGACAGGAAAACTGAACTCTTGGTGGAATTTTCCTGCAGTGATGCTCTGATGGTTGTTGTTGGTAGTTGTCAAATTTTCCTTGATTGCTCCATTGGAAAACATTAAAAACTGGAATGTCCTGTCGTGATCCAACATAATGTAACCCAGCATGAGTTTTCAATCACTGTCCCATCATCATTGATCAGTTTACTAGCCTATTGTCAGTCTTTCTACCACACCTCCTTCCACTACATCACTCAGCCCCAGTGATCAAGTGCACGTCCTGAGTTGTATATTCCTGCCCAGGCCTACTTGCACTGTGATCTGACCTCTAAATCTGACCTCTAGACTGTTTTTTGACAATGCTGTTCTGGTTTTTGGTCAACAAACCAGAGCTCAAAGTGGGCCAGTACCAAAATATATAAACTAAAATTTCCCACTCACCTGTTCCTGTTATCTCAATAAGTCTAGTCTTGTACAAAACAAAGAACAATACTTAGCACTTAGCACTTAACTGATCGCCTGGCTCCAAAAGCATGGTTTGTATTTCCGGAAGGAATGGAGGGGGTTACCATGTAAATAAGGGGACAAACAAACTAAACTGCCTGCACTTATATCCTGCTTCGATTTAATTCCAGTGTTTATTGACTTGTTTTGGAAAAGCATGTTTTCTAGCATGTTTAACAAAGTGAACTGAAGTCAAGGTTGATCTTGTATTTATGCAGTGCTTTTATCAATTGCCATTATCAGAAAGCAGCTTTACAGAGATCCGAGTCCAAGGCCCTAGTGTGCAAACAAGGCATTTCTTCAGAGGAAGAGGAAGGAACCTAGACGAAACCAAGACTCAAAGGGAAACCTTTCCTCTTTAGTTTCGACCACTATCAGACATGCATAAAGTACTAGACACCCAGACTTGAGTAAAAGTACAAGTGCTTTATCAAAAAAAGTGACTTGACTAGAAGTAGAAGTGATCTTTGAACTTTATACAAGGTGAAAATATCAAAGTATTCAGCATGTTTCGTACTTAAGTATTGCAAGTAGTTTATCCTAAAATTAACTGCTTAAGTACTGAAAGTAAAAGTACAAGTATTGTGTTCTGTAGTTATTACAAAAGCAGTCAAATGTTTAAATATCATTGATTTATTTCAAATGCTCAGACTTAAGGACTGTCACAGTTCTTTTGGCTGTAGTACAAGGACAGGACTGTAGAAGACAGAGTTCATGTACATGGAGTCTTCAGTTATCTCTCTAAACAAACTCGCCCAAAAGAAAGAAAGGCTGAACAGCACTGACTCAACCTGCCACATACAATTGTTTCGTCTGTAAAAACAAGTGAGGAGAGCAGCTTAAACCACTGAGCTTAACGCTCTGTAATCTAAACTACAGCTAAATATTACAGCTTAACAGCTTAATCCTTAAGTACAGTAGTTCTACTTTGTTACAATACATCTCTGACCACTATATCAATGTGTATGTATATATATATGTACTACATGTACTGTACCTACTACACTAAGTACCTTTCACAATCCCAATGTGGCTTTACTTTTACTGTAAAGCAGTGCACAGTAAAGAGGAGGGCCTTAAAGTTTGGGTTTTAAGGATTAAAGGGTAGAGCGGTCATGAAGAAATGGTGGAAGAGAGTTTGAGAGTTTGGGGGCTGTAGCACTGTACACTATACCATCCTGCTGCCCGTTGATGAGAGTTTTGTGAGCCTGGGACTGGAAGACAGCCAGTGTCAGAAGATCTGAGGGTTTGAGAGAGACTGCCTGGGATGAAGGAGCTCAGTGAGGTATGAGGCGAGACCATGAAGGGCTTTAAAAGTTGGGAAGAGAAGTCTGTACTTAATATGGGAGGATAATGGCAACCAGTGAAGCTGATGTTAGATGGTGGTGATGTCTGCAGGTGGTGAGGTTAATGTGAGAGAACTCTGGATGGATGATTTTGAATAAACTAAGGTTCGTTAAGCAATTTAGCCTGTCGTTGCTACTCCAGGCTCCGTACACTGCTATTGTTACTGTGACTTTGGTGAAATGGGCAGAACAGCTTTTGCAAAATCTGTGTTGTGCTGCTTAATCTGAATTATATTTGTGTAAAATCTGGTATTATCACGTGCTTGTCTTACTTTCAGTGACGGTTCTCTCAGCTTGTCAATAAATGCATGTGTAAATTGTGCCCTTTAAGGGTGTCTCAATGCACTAATTACTCTTCCCAACTGTAGAGGAAGCCCAGGAGCAAGAAACACCAATTGTCAATAATGCTGCTCTCTCCATTATGGGAGACCATCAAAGGGGGACTCTTCATTAAATGCATATGTAGTTACCAGAGGAGGACAGAGGAGCCTAAAACTGCACTCTAAAATAATAAAGTAGAACTAAAAATAGCCATCTGAAAGATTACTTGAGTAGAACAGTATCTAATAGATAAACAAAGACTCAGGAGAAAGGAGAGTCTCTGGTAAAGGATAAGAAAGAAAGAAACTGAATGAACACGACCAGGAATGTTGTGAATTTCCCTCCCTTTCATTTAATCCAGGATTATCAGCATTAGATCACCGGGTAGCAGTTACAGATGTTCCTCATTTTGCACACAAAGGTCTTGCTCTGGCACAAAAGTGCTTCATCTCAGTGCCAACAAGGGCTTTAAAGGAAGGTGATTAATCCTCATTATCCAGAGTGCTGGACTAATACCTGCAGCAGGTTTAGAGACGAGTGCAATTATCCATGACACCCTTGGATCCAGCAACATCTTAGTGGTGTTAACCCAAGGTCAGGAGGCTCTCGGTGGAGATATTCGCCTGAAAAGCATTTCAACATGAGTGACAGACCGTACCATGAACTCGCTAAGTAGATGGGAGGCCATGATCCCAGTACACCTCTCACTCACACTGGTGGCAGCATCTGTGGCTGAGTATAAAACTATGCCATTCACACACAAGTGCTGAACGAACAGTAATTCACATTTGAGGAACATTTACTGACTTCATTTAGTAAGAACATAGAAAACCATGTCAAATAAAGACCCTGTGAAAACCTTTGTTTTTTAAACATACTGAAACATCTGGACATTCGATCTTCATTTGAATAATATTGGGAGATTGTAGGTAAAATCACTAAACGCCTGTAACTGAAGAGATGCCTTGTAATGTAGATGCAGATGAGTCTGGGAAAGGGTTGAAAAGATCTCAGAACAATTAGAAAACAGCTGTTCCACTGTCCACTAAATCAATTCCAAGTGGAGAACATTTAAAGCAACTTCCAACATGACCAGCTCAGGCCTTGCTAGCAAGTGTAGCCCTAGAGCAGATTACAACATGCGTAAAGAAGTCTCCAACAATCCTATAATGGCAAAAATCAGAAAGATCAAATATTGATATGCCCACAGGCCCTGGATGGTCCAGCGGACTAAGGCGCTGTCACTGTGATCAGAGAATCGCTGTTTCAAATCCTGTTCATGCTGCTAGCCATTGGCAGCCAGGGCCCCCGAGAAAGCACAATCGGCCTTGCTCTCTCTAGGGTGGGTGGATGGCACTACCTCCCAACATCACTCTAGTGCGGCACTGGCGTCTGCTAGCCGGTGCATCAGAGCCAGGAATGCAGCACTTCCCTCCAGGCGCGATGGTCGCCTGGTGACGTCTCATTGGCGGTGGTGTGAAAAAGAGGTGTGGCTGGCTGTGTTGATAAATATATATATATATATATTGATATGTTATTATTTCTTTATAAAGAACTAAACATTTAATGGGGTGTCCTAATTATTCCACACGCGCATGTGTTGTCCAAAAGCCACTTTTGACTGCAGGAGTTATTATAGGCTGGCAAACTGCTTCATCCCACTGTTCATTAATAGCATTTGCATGACCCAGTGGTACACGCATTTAGGTCTGAACATCTCCCTTTTCATGTAAATTTGGCTAGATAAACAGCACGGAGATAAACAGTGATTTCAAACAGCAAATTCCATCCACGTTAATTAACCAACGGATCCGAGCAGCGTGAGCAGCTTTGTACTCGGCGTGCAGCTCCATTTAGTCAACAGATGTGTGATTTACTGGAGTCCATCTTTCAAATGAGGAGCTCTATCTGCTCTGTAATAACTGCTGCAGGAGTGTGCCAGGCCGTTAATGCCTTAGATGTGTGAGAGACAGCCTTTATAGCCGAATGCAGAGCGACGCAGAGCTGTACTGTGAAAAGATTTTTGTCAGTTCAGCCATTAAAGTGTATCTTATATGGTTAGCCATGGGAAGCCATATTGTCCTACAATATTGTAGTCTGTACAGAAACATACAGTCCATATAAGAAAACCAGCCACGTCTTATACAACCTTTCCAATGTCACAAATTCAGAACATCGCTAAGATACACTATTTGTCCAAATGTGTGACAAATCGGTGTGGACACCGATTGCTGACACAGATAGGTGCACCTTAAATGCACACACACAGCTTGTCTAGTGTCTGTAGAGAAGTACTGCTAATGCAGTAATGGAGTTATGGAACGGTGGAACTGTCTGAGTGTCAATCCAATACTTTTGGGACGAGTTGCGGAGTTGGAGATGATGTGGGGTGGTGATCATCCGACATCCTGACTTCACTAATGTCACTGAATGCAATTCAATTCTAACAGCAATGCTCCAAAATGTAGTAGAAGGCCTTCCCTGGACAGTAGAGACAGATACTCCCACAAAAGCTGCTTTTTTGAAGCCCTTGAGATGTCCCAATACTTTTGTTCATATAGTGTATGTTATAAGGAGTGTTTTAGCCTGGACTGCTTTTAATAGGGCAGACAATAAGGACATAAGTCACTGTATATACAGTATGTAATATAGTAACAATTTAGGTCTGGTCTGCTCAGCATTCCTGTTGGCATATCTGATGTTGAAAAAAATAATGTAAATAGTCACATGGATAACAAGTCTCAACTGATTGGACAGACTAATTGCAATAATATCTGGAACCCATGGGCCTCACCAAATGCCGAGGTTCCTCCACTGAGATGCTTTACCGGGTCTTTACTGCAGTCACAGTTGCTGCTTGTTTGCGGGTCTTTCACTCTTCAATTTTGTCTTTAGTGAGCTGCTCAATTAGGTTGCGATCAGGTGGCTGACTCAAGCATTTACAAACATAATATTTATTTGGCCTAAGAAGCTCTTGGGAGGCTTTTGCTGTATGTTTTGGCTCATTTTCGATCTGTGCAGTGAAGCACCATGTGCCATTTGTTGCAGGAATTGACTGGATCTGACGAGAAGATAAAGCTCTATACGCTTAAGAATTCATCCAATTACTTCTACCAGCGCACACATCATCAATAAACACCAGTGCCTCAGTTTCTTTGGCAGCCATACATGCTCATAACCACAGTACCTCCACCATGCTTGACAGATGATACTCAAGTTAATGAAGATACTTGTTCCAGAACATGGCAGACGTTGACAATGATACACTTTATTATATGCCTCAATGCCTTAAGTCTTCACTGTGACTTGATGTTGTAGGTTTTTTTCCTTATTCTTCTGCACTCTAATCAAATTTTGGTTGAAAAATGTCCAGTAAAAGACTGCTGTTGCTGTCCAAATAGCCATATACCTAAATGTATGTACGAATATGTGTATGAAAGTGCCATGATTCACTATAAAAAGGGTTGCAAACCTACAGATGGCTAAATATCCAGCTACCTGAACCCTCACCCGAAAGGCTAGGCTAAAACAGTAAATTCTAAACAGTTGTGCTTGAAGCAGTGAAAGGTGATCCTGAATTATGGCTGTCTTGTATATCATCTGTCCAGTAAAGATGTGTAAAGTTGTAGCAGTAAGGGGGCTGTGGCAGTGAGCTGGATGGCTGGGCTTTAGCGCTGTGATAGTTAGCGGGCAGGGCCAGCAGCCTTGTGATGGGGTTATCATAGAGGTCACTTACCCTTCTTCACATTTCACGCCACCGAAACTGATGGATTCTCCCGTCGGCCCTGTCCCTGCCAGTTGCATTCCACTCACACATGTACATCAGACAGACACACACACACACATACACACACTCTCACTCACTCACTTGTCCCCCAGATCACATTCTGTTTTTAAATTCTCTCTCGCTCACCTCGCTCTCTCTCTTTCTCCTTTTGAAAGGTTTCTTTCTCTGCCTCGCTGATGATTTACATCGCCCTGAAACACCTTTCACTGTAGGCTTTACTCACCATATCCGCCGCCGGCTTGAATATCCCAGTTGCTATACTATTCCTGAGCTGTTTGCAGATTAATCACTAATGTCATGGTGCAAACCAAGAACAGATTGATGGCAATGACTAAATATGCCCCCTCAGGAAATCGTGACCTACTAAATTTGGATGATCTTCCCACTGACATCTGAGTGGTTCATTCAGAAGGAGATTTCCTCAGTTGTAAGCCTCCTCTCCCACTATGCTTGCATAACTTAAGAATTGTGTTTCGAGGGTGTCATTATGGAAATGGTTGCCTATTTATAGGCTTCTGCATATAGAACAGACAAGAAAAGAAACCTCTATATAAGATTTAATAATTGACTCATTTAATAGTGGAGAGTAGACAGGTATTTGATCACACATTTACATTTAAGACATACATCTTATCCAGAGTGCTTCACTGTTACTCAGAAAATACCATACAATCCTAAAGATACCTCAAGCTTAGATCCTACTAAATACAAAAGACAGTGTGGAGACCACAATACTCACTACTCACACACTACACTCTGGCTAAGTAGTCTTGGAAGAGGTGAGTCTTCAGTCGGCATTTGAAGACAGTACTGACTCAGGGGAAGTTTGTTCCACCACTTGGACGCCAGGACAGAAAAAAGTCTGGAAGCTCATCACTTATGAACTGTTCATGTAATATTAAAGTTGCAATATTTTCATTTTATTATAAAAATATAGAATAATACAGGATACAGAAATAAAAACAAATACTTTCAATAGCAGTCAATGTAAAAATATTTTATTTATTATAGCATTTTTATTGGTCCATTCAAATACCAGATTCCAAAAAGTGAAAAGCAGTAAAAATGGAGATTTAAGGTTTTTGGGTAAAAGCCTTATGTAATTTTCCTATATTAATGGTCTATGGGATATTTTACTACAGGTGCAACCTCAACCTCATCTTCATCTGAGGACCAAACATTTTTTTGATCATTATTAACATTTCTATCAATAGACTGATATATTGTATTCCATCAATAGCCAGATATATTGATTGTTTATAATAACCTGTATTAAGAGCTCTACCACAAGTATTTTCTGTATGTAAATCACAGAGTGTAGCTGTTTTAGCTATGCTTAAGCTTCAGCCTCTAGGCCAGTGTTCTTATTTAGTTCTGGTCCTGGGAGCCTGGTAAACCTGATAATCAGACTAGGCCATCTGTACTGCACCTAAGAATGCTTACCCCCCCAAAGCCCACTTCATTTGACTTGTGCAGAGGTCTTCAAATCAGGACCTTGCATCCAGTTTCTAGTCATGGATTTTGTTCTCGCTAAATGTTAAGGGAACAGTTAATGTGATGCCATTGTAGTGTCACACCTACCAAAAGGTTTGAAGACCTCTGGACTAGTGTAAGTGCTCCGTGAATCAGGCCAACTCAAAGTGCGATCACTGTATTGCCTAATTGAAAAGTCTATGAAATATGTAAGAGAAGGGGTATATCAGCGCACCCAAAACCACTCCAAATCAGCATCATAGTAAATCAAATCTGTGTAGCTGAAATTCTGTGCATGGGCAGGTGATGTAGATCATGTAGAAAGTAGAAGGACCTGAAGACCTGAAGCTCCTATTACAAGGTAAATTATCATGTAATTATACATAGTAGCAAATAACTCATGAAATTACTTAGTGAAATATTCTTAAAAAGGGCCATTATATATATATTAATATAACAGAAAACTACAGATGTTTGTATGTCTATAGTAATTTACTTCCACCTACAGTTTGTTCCAAAATAAAATTAAATGAAGTAGAAATATTTATGATACAGCTCTATTTCCATGTAAATATTCAAGAACTTAAGAAAACAAGTGCATTTAGCTAACAGTGTAACCATGTCTCTTCCATTGAAGCTCGTGTTCAGTCAACTCTCTTTGATTTGATGCAACAGGGCTTAAAAAGACGAAGTCAAATACTAAGAAATTTTAAATGAAAAAATAAATATTAAAATTTTACTCATTATGCTAAAAAAATGTAATAAGAATATTTTTCATAAAGGTTTTTGAATAGCCAATTTGTTAACCACACTAAAATGATAATTTTATGTTTAATTTCAAATTTTATCAATATTTTAGATTACCAGATAAACATCTCAACGGCCTATTACATTTGAAATTTCCTTATGTCCTTACATGCTATTAATCAGTAATCACAAACCAAATCAAGTAAACGTTATAGGAGTGAGGACATACTGGGCACTTAAACGAGTTAGCCAATGCATTTTTGATTAAATTTAAGGCACTGTCATCTGCATACGCACATGCAGACAGCTGGTGGACAGCGCAGACTTTTTATTGACAGGCAAAGGTGTTGGATTTTTTTTACGGGGGCTTTCACGCTGTTGATTCGGAATTGGATCAGATATCTTCTGGGGGGGGGGGGGGGGGGAGGGAGAAGACAATGGCAGTCAGGGTCACTGCAGGTATCAAGGGATCCAGTTAGTTTTGTGAAGGCTGTTTGAATTGAAAGAAAAGTCTGTAGAAGCTTTCTCCCAACTGCCCCCATTGTTAACCAGGGGGAAAATGCGCCTTTCAGCTTCTCGTATCTGTCTCTCTGCGGAGGCTGCAACCTGGTTTCTTGGGGAAAAAAAGGCTTTTAGAGTGACTTCTGTTCAGACACTGACATAAACACAGCATTGCCAGGAGGTATAGGACTCAGGAGTAAGTGGGCTTCCACTGTGCATTAAAAGTGCTCACAAAACATCTTAGTCGCTGTTTTTCTTTGGTAATCCCTGATGTCTTTTTAGAAAAAAAGATTTATTCAGCATTTGCAAAGGTGATTTTTATGGTCGCTATAAAGTTCACTGTTGTATTGATTTTGAAACTCTCTCGACTCGCAGGTTTTTACAGCCGTCCGGTCGCCGGCTCGCTGCTATTGATTTCATTATTTGAAATACAATGCACAATAAACTTTAACTGGCTGCACGATTTCTGCATGAGTGGGAGTTTTAAACTGATTAGAATCTGGCCCATATCCTGCAGGCCGGACGGGACTTCTATCCCCTGTAAAACTGTGGAAAATGACCACAGACTTATCTTAATTAAGTTGAAAGTAGCAGAAAAAGACTTCAGTGCATTACATTATGATTTAGCAGAGTAAAAATTCATCTCTGTATCCCTGCGACGTCTGTTTTTGCTCTCTGCGCCATGCTCCTGTCTGTCCCAGACCATTGCATTAACATCCCCTCGGCCCAGGCCGTACCTATTTGATTTTATCTTGGACATCTTCCACTAAGTTCTTCCTCTGATTGATGGTTTAAGTGCATTTCTTCATTTAAAGTCTACTTACTTTTAAAGAGCCATTTAACTGAAGTGTAATATTGTCTCTGCCGGCTGCAACAGAAATAATGAGGAGATATTTAACAGCTGCTAGAATCAAATTTGGGTTTCGAATTAAAGGCGGACATTTGTACTCATTTTGTCAATCTCCCAAATAAACACAATTCAGTGATGCCATTGGTGTAATCTTGGGTTCTAGCACTTATTTTGCCAGTAGGAGAAGGTATTGCTCAGTTTAAAGCCATAAGTATCTTTATTTTCCCCACTGGAAATGCTCAGCTTCATATTAACCTCAGACAAATTAGACCGTTGTGTCTTAATGAGAACTGCCTAATCAACTCACTGCAACAAACTTGGAGAAGCCAAACTACAGATTAGCCAATTACTGGACTATATAAAATCTATTATAGTTTTTGCAGTATTTGTGTATCATTGAAAAATAAGATGTCAGTGGGGCTTAAGTTACACATTATGAAATACAATGTGTTTTAAAGTGCTTTTTTATATCTAATTCTAACTCATTCTAACTGAATGTTTCTTCTTTTGGTGTGTCGTAAGAACATCCTCTATCAAGGCTGTTCAATTCTGGCCCTGAAGATCGGTGGATCTCAGGACCAGGATTGAGCAGCCCTGCCCAAAAGGTTTGCTTGTGTAGGCTTTATTTAGTACCAGACTGCAATGGGTCACAAACCATATGCATTATACTAACTAACAAGATCTTAGCTTGAGGAGTTGTTAAACATATAGCATGTACACTATATGGACAAAAGTATTGGGACATCTACTTTTGTTTATCCATTTTGTGTTGCAGTAACTGGATTAGGTTTTAGTTGAGGTAGGGTCAGGATTAGGGCCAGGGTTAAGTTAAGGTTAGGGTCAGATGTATGGCAAAAATAAAGGTTGGGATTAGTTTGGGGTGAGAATAAGGTTAGGATTATGATTAGGGCCAGGTTGAGGATTATGATTTGGTTTTAGGTTGAGATTAGAGTTAGGATTTGGGCCAGGAATTATGTATGGGGTTGAGGTTAAGGTTGAGTTTAGGGAGAGTTTAGAGTTATGATTATAACTAGAGTTAGGGTTAGGTTTTGTGTTAAGGTTGAAATCAGATTAGGGCCAGGAAGTGGATTATGATTAAGTTTTGGGTTGAGGTTAAGGTTGAAATTTGGACCACGACTTAAGTATTGGGCTGAGGATAAGGTGAAGTTTAGAATTACGGCCAGAGGATCAGGATGAGGTTGTGGAATGAGGTTAAAATTAAGGGTTCTGATTAGGGTCAGGATTTGGTTCCGGGTTAAGGTTAGGACTAGGGTCACGGTTAGGGTTTTTAAAGTAAATCTGATTAAAGGAAATAACATATTAAGCTATATTTATTCTAATATATTCACATGCTTCACTACTGATATGCTGTTGATGTGTTGATTAAGTCTATTAAGAGATACAGTAAGTATCTTGTATATTTGGATTATTGGATATTACGGCAATGTGGTGTAATTGTAGACAGCTGCCTGCATTATACTGTAGACAAGCTGAGCTAATTACTGTAATTAAGTCTCTCTGTAATGGCTGGGGGCCACAGTTATTTAATATATTTATTCTGGGGATTATTTTTGCAGCGTCTGTCTTAATGCATCCAATACTGCACCCCTATACAACAAAAACAACAAAATTGAGTGTAAATGAGTCTTTTTGGACTATACTCTCACTATAACGGCCCTTAATGATTACCACATTTGATGAGAGAGACATATAACCATTATTCTAAATGCCCAGGCAGAGGTCCTCCATATCAGTTTCTTTCCCTTAATTTGCAGGGCTCTTTCCCTATTACAAAGTCAGTAATGGTGTAGAAGAGACAACCTTGTGTGACCTTACGTCTCCTGCCACTTCTCTTAGCAAAAATCTTGTCCTTAAATAGAATGGGCCCAGAGTTGCAGAATGAGTGGAACGGATACTCCCCTTTAAATCAATGCTCTGGTGAAGGGCTGCTATTTTCTGGGTTCCATTAGATGCAGTTAGAAAACCCATGATAACCAAGTAAACAGGCTGAAACAGGGTCAAATTCATTGCTGTGTTATCAAGCCGAGCATGTCAAAACTGTGTTTTTTCCACATTTACATCAGTGAAAAAGTGAACATTTGGCTTGTTGCACTGGAACAAGGACTCCAGGGATATATGGTATGACCTGACTGTAATGTGACTCTACTTCAGTGGCTGGTTCTTTTTTTGTTAATGAAATGTGAATGTGAAAGTTTGAAGAACCTCCTACAGAGAACATGGGCAGCACAACATCTCTCAACAGTGAAGCAACCTCAGGTCTAGCACCTCTACTGGCTGGTTGCAGTAGGATGTGTAGCTCCGCTCATCCCTATATGTTTCAATGACAAAACAGCATATTTTCCATCTCATTTTTCTCCTCTGAACTGTCTTTCCATCTCTTTTTTTAATCTGTTATTCTGCTATATTGTAGAAGAATAAAAGGCGTGGTTCCACTTAGGAATCAAGTGATTGACAGCCTTAGCTGGAAGAGGCTGGACGTCTGCATGACCTGCATTGCGACATTTCTGTTCGTTACATGGAGTAGCAGTGGAGTTGTAGTGGAACATGCAGCACTTTTACTATTTAAACATTACTCTCACTGGACAAACTGGGAATTCAAAGGAAAACCTGCTCTGCTTCTGCGCTTTGAGCTCAGTGAAGGCGGTCTGGGACACGTTTGTTCTAGGCAAAGGTGGTGGGTCTCCCAAATGAGTAGGCAAGTTTTCCTTAGTCAATGGTCTAAACCAAGGATCAGGTTTTTAGTGAAAGTTGGTACATTTTGCAAGGGATAAAATAATAAAGCTATTACATGACATTTCAAAGGCCATTGCAGAAATGCAGAAACTGCCCTGTTAACTCACTCTACACTGTTCACCCATAGTCCAAAGATTCAGTACCACTCTAGTCTTCACGTGAATCAGAATGCATTAGAAGTCACTCTTCTAGATCACTGAACGATGGAGAAAGGCCTCTTGAATATTAAAGCTTCGCTAGACGGATCACTTGACAAAACTAGGACTGTGTGTTGATACGGTCAACCTGAGTGATCATGCACTTTCCAAATGCCAAAAGGTGGTGGGGCACTTCAAACACAGTGCACCAAATACTGCAGAACTTGGGAAGCAGCTGAATGGGCCTGAATGGGAAGTCCAGCTGGGACCAGAATGTTTTGTCCTCAGGTTCCACATTGGCACCACATATGGATGTCAGCCAGGGTCAGTAATGGGACCAGGATGGGCCCCATCTGGGTTGTACACTGCATACAGGGCCTAGATGGGACCCATGTGAAATTAAGGTAGGCTGTAACAATGGGGCCCATTTGGGAATCTCAACTGGGTCCCAGTAAAAATGTATGTACAAACCTACTCAGAGCCCATGCCTACCTGGAACCCACCTAGCCCACATTCCACCACATGAGCATGTTGGCAGAGACGGCCAAAGAAATGGTCAAATGTGAGCAAAGAAATCAACATCCACTAAGAGATGCAGTAGCTCTGCAGAAAGCCAACATCACCAAGGCAGTGAAGACTGAGACGCTGAAGGCATTGCTGGAGCCCTGCAGGTACCCTCCCCCCCTCTCTCTGTGGCTGCTAACAGGTGAAGCTCAGTACTTCTATTGGGACACTGAGGCATTGTAGACGCTGACTGTGCTAATGGTTTCAGTTCAGTATGAGGCTAAGATAACAGAATATGACTGGCTGTCTTCAACCCTCACATCAATCTAACTGATGTTGGGTAATATTTCAACCAATCATGTTTTTTAATCACTTGACAGCCCTAGTACTATACAGGTTACATGTTTTTTTCTAGAATTGACCAATTTCCTAGCCAGGACCAATTTGGGAACTAGCCAGGCAATTCTCATTTATTGATGACCATCTTTGGGACACTAGGCAGATTGCCATTTGAGGAATGTTATGCAAACTTGGGCTTGAAGACTGTTTGCTGATATTTGAAAGACACACATATTACATTGCATACACATTATAACACCTACATACACCAAGGTGTATTACTTTGTAACTACAGGGACTTCTGTACAAGTTAGTGGGGCTATTCTCAGGTAATAGATGTTCATAATAACACTTTCGGCCCACCAGCAGGACATAGGCTGTTTATGGGGTTAACTTCAACAGCCCTGCTTAGAACCTTATGTGGAGGAACTTTGAAGTTCTTGGAGTACATTGAGAACCACTGCACTTTTGCAATTTACACAATAATCTACTTAGTTTCTGCTTTTACCCAGGTACAACACAAGTAACGTCTATGTAGTAATACTCACTCAGTGCTGCATTTACTCAGAAACTAAAGCAGGAATATAGATATACACTTGTCGAGCAATTTACTAGGAACACTACATGAAAAGATCCATGTCCATGTCAATTACTGCAGATCTGTCAGGAGTATCTTCATGCTCTGAATTACCTGTGCTACCACATCCCAAACAAGTTCTTTAGGTTTTAGCTCCACCGACTAGGAAGGACCAGGCTGCATTTTCCAGTCTTCAACTGTCTGCATTTGGTGAGCCTGAGACCACTGCAGCCTCAGCTTTCAAGCTGGCCATTCGCTGTTGACTTCTTTGACTAGGCACCTCTGTCTGCAGGACAGCCGCTCAATGGATGTGTTTTTCTTTATAATAACAGACTGAGAATGTTCTGTGCAGAGACACCCAGGAGATCAGCAATTACAGAAATACTCAATCCAGCCATTCTGACACCAGCAACAATCAAGCCATGCTCAAAATCTCTGAGATCATGGTTTACCCATTCTGATGGTTGATGTAAACATTATCTGAAGCTGCTCGCCCATAATGCACTGCACTGCTGCCACACAACTGGCTTATTACATTTACATTTACATCACGACTTATCCAGAGCGAAAAGTGCTTTGCTATTAATTCAAGAAAAACTTCAGCTAGTTTGAATAGGCTAAAAATTAAAAGATACCTCTAAGCTTTAGACATTACTAAACACAAGTCAGTAAGGTGACCATAGTACTCTGCTATTCACCCAAGTACTTAGTAGGTCTTCAGTCTGTGTTTGAAGACAGTGTGGCGACACCCAGGGGAAGCTCGTTCCACCACTTTGGTGCCAGGACAGAAAAAAGCCTGGACGGTGGGTCAAGCCCCGATGGTGGGTCAAGTCGAGCCATACTTGAAGCTCGAAGGGCTCTTGGTGCGGATCGGCCTTTGACCATTGCCATCAACTCGAAGAGTCTGGTCTTGGCTACGTAGGCCAGTGTCAAGGTTTTGAATCTGATGCGGGAAGCAGCAAGAGAGAACGCAGCAGTGGAGTGACATGGCTGAATTTAGGAACATTGAAGAAGACCCGTGCCGCTGTATTCTGGATAAGTTGCAGGAGCCTGTTGGTGCGCAGAGGTAGACCAGCCAGAAGAGAGCTGCAGTAGTCAAGTCTTAAAGTGACGAGAGACTGAACGAGCACCTGGGTGACTCTTTAGAGAGGAAGGGTCGAACTCTCCGGATGTTATACAGGAGAAATCTGCATGACCGATTAGATAATCACATGGCCGAGTAGGTGTACAGGTCTTCTTTATAAATTGCTTAGTAAGTGTAAATGATTACACATGAGTGGAAGGCATGCTTTTAAAAACACCATGTAATGAAAAATGGACCTGTCTTGCTGTTCAAGTGAAACATGAAGATATTACAGGCCTAAAAAAACATTAATATTATAAAAAAAAATAAAGGAAGTCTAGACTAGGTACATATTGAAATGTCCGTCTACCATCTTTCTCATTTCAGTGAGATGTCTGGTCTGTTATTGTGAAAGGTTACAGTGCTCCAGTATAGGTTTGGCCTCTCAAGCAGCTGGTGCCCTTCTGCTTTGCAGTCACGTACCATAGCTTTGCAAATCTTTTACAAGACCGGCTGATCTCTTTGAACCGAGCTGGACTTGCTGCACCAAATGTGACTTTGCACAGTGATCAGTGTTACATCAGAAAACAACACTTTGAACTTTCTCTCTTCCACATAACCGCAGACTTTAAGCTGCAAAGGCCTGCTGTGTGAAGCCCTGACAATTATGCCCCTTTACTGCTGGCCAGTGTGTTCGGACATAACAGACATAACAGTAGGTCCAGTTGTTTAAGGGCTGAAATGAACACTGTTAAAGTTTTTAACAACAGACTCACTCTGCAGTCCATGCGGCCCATATATGGCAATTAAACCCCAGTGTATTTACATGCTGGCCTATTCAGTCGACAGCAGTTTACTAACATATATTACATATATTACCACATATTGCTTTCTCAGAACAGAGACGGGTTACATGTACGCTATATGTCCAAATGTTCATGGACACGCCTTCTAACAATTGGATTCAGTTACTTTAAGTTGCACCTATTGCTGACATAGATATTCACACACACACATACAGCTTGACTAGACCCTGTAGAGAAGTACTTCCAGAAATTGCCAATAGAATAGGACTATGTAGAGGAGATAAACATAAATCTACTAGCACCATGCCTAGTGCCAGGCGTTGGCTAGAGGGGTATAAAGCCCCCAGCATTGAGCTGTGGAGCAGTGGAAGAACTGTGTTCTCTGGAATGATGGATGGTGCTCCATTTAGTACTTTCGGGATTACTCAGTGAGTCGGGGATAATGTGGGTGGTGATCATCCCATATATTGACCTCACTAACACTCTTTTGTCCCTGAATGCCATCAAATTCTCACAGCAAGGCTCTAGTAGAAAGCCTTCTCTGGGCAACAGAAACAGTTACTACAATAAAAGCAGATAAAAACCTATGGTTTCGGAGCAAACCATGACTGAGCAGGTGTCCCAATACCTTTTTCCATATAGTGTAGCTGTCTTTACTGGCAAATATCCACCTTTTTTAATAGGTCAATGAGCTAAATTATTTTCTGACCCCTGTTTAACCCTAATAATTAAATAGCCTTACTCTTACTGAGTCTTAAAGTGCAGTGACCTTTAAAGTGAGTGTATGCTGAACAGGTAGACCTGTCATGTGTAACTGCATTTGTTTTTATGAGTTTTTGCAGCTCATATAATTATATAATTAAATAGTGCTTTTATTCTAAAGTTCTGCATGATACCAACCTTTTAAGGCCCCTGTAAGACGTCTGTTAAATTATAACCAATAAAAGAGGTTGGAAGATGCTCAACAAGATCAAAAATCCACACCATAACCACAATAAAACCATTTTAATTAAACACAGCATTAGTGTAAATTGTTCAAAGACAAGAGCCAGACAGGCTGTACAGCACAGGCTGTTCTGATGCTTTAGTGACTCTGGAATGTACTGTTAAAAAGAGCAAACACAGCGGTCTAGCTTTCTAATAGTCATTGGTTAGCTATTATTAGTGATCTACACTATGGAAAACACAAAAACACCCCTCAGCCTCCAAAACAGCTCTGACCTGTTGAGGTATGCACTTCACAAGACTTCTGAAATTGTCTTGTGGTATCTGGCACCAAGAAGTGGTGATGTGATGGGCCTCCATTGATCACATCAGTGAGCTTTGCGTGTCCTGTGCATGACCATGGTTCTTTCTTGGTCCCATTTTGGTAGCTACTAAACACTGCTAAATGCTGGGAACACACCACAGGACCTACCTATTGTTTTGGAGATGCTCTGAATCCTATAGATGTGAATCCAGCACAGTTTGGTTCTTGTCAAAGGGGCTCAGATTCTTACGCTTGACCATTTTTCCTGCTTCCAACACATGACCTTCAAAAACAGACTGTTCACTTACTGCCTAAAATGTAGATCAAACTGTCATAACATTAGCACCACTGATGTGCAGTGAAAAAATGGATTATCTTCATCTACAGCGGCATCTGTGAAGGGGTGGGTCATAAATGTCAGGCAGCAAGTGAACAGTCAGTTCTTTAGGTAAATGAGTCAGAAGCAGGAAACATGGTCAACATGGCCACAACTTTGAAAGGGCCCAAATTTTGATGGCTAGACAACTGGGTCAGAACTCAAAACATCAGGCAGGTCCCGGTATCTAGTGATCAGTACCTACCAAAAATTGTCCAAGAAAGAAACCACCTGTGAACCGGTGACAGGGTCATGGGCACCTAAGGCTCAATGATGCGATCCACTGAGGCCCCACCTCACAACTTACAGGATCTAAATGATCTGCTGCTAATGTCTTGGGGCCAGATACCACAAGACCCTTTAGAAGTCTTATGCCTCTATCTTATGCATTGGATGATCAGATCTGTTGTGATGGCACAAAGAGGACCTACTCAATATTAGGCAGGTGGTGTTAATTTTATGACTGATCTGTGTATATAGGGGCAGTAGTGGCTCAGTGGTTAGAGCGCCAGGATACTCGATAACAGGGTTGTGGGTTCGCTTCCCGGGCTCGGCAAGCTGCCACTGTTGGGCCCTTGAGCAAGGCCCTTTACCCTCTCTGCTCCCCGGGCGCTGGAGTTGGCTGCCCACCGCTCTGGGTGTGTGTGAGTGTGTGTTCACTACCAGATGGGTTAAATGCAGAGGACACATTTTGCTGTACAGTCTACAGTGACCAATATGTGCACCTTTTAACCTTTACATATACAGATCTATTAATGCGGAAATACTTACACAGTGTACAGAGCAGCTACAGGGTTCATACGATAGAGGAAACTAAAAACGGACAAAATTGGAGATACGTGTATTTTTAATTGGATAGCAGCGACATTCAGATAGAAAAATACAGGATATGGGCCCTTTAACTAAGCTACCCCTGAGCTTATCAAAATGGCAAGTATAAAAATGAAGCAAGGATGTAAGAACTATTTTAATTTAGAGCACCATATATTTCTCTATCAAATTTCATCTCCCTAATTTGTGCTTTTCCACCATGCACAGTGCTATAATTAAACACCAGCCTACTTCTGTCCCACTCTGATCCGTTAAAACAGCTTTACTTGTATCCAGTTGTCTTGCCATAACCAAAACATATGGCCAAAGTTACTCAAGCAACACTTCGGAATTAATCAACACGCTGTACGATAATTTAGACTCATGCCAGGCGCGGCATATGGATGTACACTTTGAAGCTAAATTGGACTTGCATCTTTCCTTAAGTGAAAGCCTGACATTACTGTCTATACATGTTGGATGAACCCTTACATATGAATGAGACATTTATTAGGCATAAAAAATACACTCTTGAAGGTGCACTAACAAGTTCCTTTTCAGAAATATGCTCTGAACCTGTGCCCTGTGCACATACATGCCTGACGTATTCCACCTATTGATGCCTGTATTGCCTGCCTTCAATAGGTTTGCCAATGTAGCTGGTCCGATGTCACTGCGCAGTTCTGACTGTGTTTCTCTGAGATTTACAAAGGCCTTTTTGATACGGGGTCATACTGGTTGCCTGTGTGCACACAGTGGCTGTGTGTGGGTGACTGGTGGGCACTCTGGAGACCTCCTACTGTGCTACCTGTTGGATGACGGCCATTTGGAGCTGCGGCTTTTTGTTAACAGCGCTGGCTTGTGTGTGTGCTGTGTTCATCATGAGTCTTTAAAGGGGGGCTTAAACGCTGTTGTGCTCAGCACGGCTTTTAATGGAAAGGACTTCGCTTTTCTCCGGGTTTATTAATAAAATTCATTCTGTGCAAACTGTCTTTCTTCTCCAGCCCAGTGTACAGAATTCATCCAAAGCTAAACAAATGGGGCATTTTGAGGAGTGTTTAATAAGAATATGCATGCTAAGAGGCTAAATACGGTAAAGAGCAGTGGTTGAAGAAAACCTTTTTCCCAAAGCGAGGCGGCATCTGCCTAGAAAACATCACTAGAGAATTCCCCCAGGAGTCCATGTACACTTAGTCTGGTCAGAAGCGGCCTAGAGAAAGAGCGGTCTGATCATACTTGCTAATAGCTTAGCCACATACTTCAACTGGTTTATTCAGTAATGAGACGACACAGAAAGCTGCTACCTGCTGTCTGTGCCTGGTTACAGTTGCTAAGTTACAAGAAACCAAATGGGTGAGGTAGCTGGTTGGTTGGTTGCTGAAAAAAATTACTGACAGATGCAGCGCGGGCAGTGGGCCTGGCTTAATAACAATGAACCCGCCCTCCACGTACTCTGTGTATGGTAACGCTTCCGCACACACATTCACCTTTCACATTATAGTGTTTCCCCTGCGTCCTACACAACTGGTCCAATCAGCCACAATCCCTACTCTCAGTCAGACTGTGTGAGAAGCTATGCGGTAGGCTTGCTAGGGTCCCCTGGCCAAAAGAGGGCACACCAAAAGCAGTGCGAAAGGAGGCAGAAGTGCGGCAAGCGAGCAAGGCTGTGACAATGACAAACTCCAGCTGTTAACGAAATCATTAACCATAAACCATTTAGTTGAGTTGACACATCTATCTGCCACTATTAATATCACCACTATTAACTATCTGCTGTATCTGGTTTGGTCATTTTTATCAATAATTTATAAATAGTTCTGATCAGAGGAGGACGGGTCGTGTCCCCCTTGTGAATCTTGGTTCCTCACAAGGTTTCTTCCTCCAGCTCTGAGGGAGTTTTTCCTTGCCGCTGTCACCGTTGGCTGCTCACTGGGGGTCTTTCATCCTTCATGTCTCACGTTATTTCTTCTTTTTGTCTCTGTCTTTTACTAATTACTAATTATGTAAAGCTGCTTTGTGACGACAACAGTTGTAAAAAGCTATACAAATAAATCTGACTTGACTTGACTTGACTTGACACGTGCAGTGTGCAGGGCAGAATGGCTCCTGGACCAGGGCAATCCTGGTGACGATGTGATACATCCATTAGCTCTGTTGCTAAACTGTCATCTGGAGAAGTAGATGCACTTTCTCGTCTTTCCCAAACACAGTTTTTTGATTTTTTAACTTGGTTTAACAAGAGCTGAAAGTGTGCAGGTTCAGAAAAGTCACTTAAACTGCTGTCACTGTTGGCCATATTACAGTAACACGATCAATGCTAGCTAACTATGTTATGTTAGTGCCTTTCCTTAAATAAAAAAAAAAAAAAAAACTGCCCATGATTACATCACAACGACCAGCAGCCGTTCCTCTAGAACCCCAAAGGAGCAAGAATGCGTGATTTTACATGCAGGTGTAAATGTGGGTATTTGAAGTACCTTTATTTTTAAGCGTGTATCACTTTAAAACAGAAAAACACAAGCTAATATTCAGATTTTGGGACTTTCTCAGACCCTTCCAGGCTCACCTGTATATCACATTATACTCTGTAAGGGAAAGAAGTACACATACGAGCATCTTAAAATTGTATGCTTTAATATAGTGTATAAAGCCGCAGTGGAGGTCTGCCTTCAGCGCAGAACCCCCCTGCCTTGCTTTTCATTATATTTCAGAGGCTGAATCAGTGCCAGAATACACTCTGTCTGTACAAACCGCAATAAAATCATAAATGTTTGGCATTTATGAGTGCTTTTAAAATATTACTGTCAACCCATATAGAGACCTGAAAGATTTAGGCTACTGGAGAGAAAGCTAATAAGCTTATTGAGGAGAGCTTCTTTATCCCTGATGCAGCTCTACATGGCCTGTCTGTCAGAGATACATTTATACATATATTTAGAGATGTACACCGATCAGCCATAACATTAGTACTATTAGTATATTTATTAGATCCTACTTGTGGCACCACAAAAGATCTGACCATTCAAGGCATGGACTCCACAAGATCTCTGAAGGCATCCAGTGTTATCTGGCAGCAAGACGTTAGCAGCAGATCCTGTTAAGTCCCGTAGGTTCTGAAGTGGGGCCTCCATTAATCATATTAATGAGAATTAGGACCTTATGACCCTGTCACTAGTTTACAGGATGTCCTTCCTCTGAGCCGTTTTGGTAAGTACTGACCACTGCATACCAAAAAAAAAAAAACAGATATTCCAGAGATGTCCTGACCAAGTCATCTAGCCATCACAACCTGGCTTGTGACTAAGTGACTCAGATACTTACGCTTGGCCAATCACCTTCAAGACCCGACTGTTCACTTGCTGCCCAATTAGTCCACCCCTGGACAGATGCCACTGCAGATGATGAAGATAATCAATGTTTTTCACTTCACCTGTTATAATGTCCTAATGGTATGGCTGATCAGTGTACAGCATATAATGAAAATAGTGTTTAATTAGTTATTTTAATTAGTCATTTACTTTTATTTCTTGCCCTTGTCCGTACAGCATGTTCTATATGCATTATAAATGTTTGCCATTTGCTGGGAAGTGATGCAGTATGTCAGTGTGTAGTCAGGCATACTGTAGCTGCTTCCTGTATGTGTAGCAAAGCGAGCATAACTGAAAAAACCCTGAAATACTTGGTTTCAGACCTAAGCTTTTGGAGCAGCACTTCAAGGAAACCGTTCATGAAAAGCCTTTACAGCTGCTGTTTCATCTCAACATCTCAAGCTCACAGCATGCAAAGCTGTATTTCCACACAGCTTTGAGTAAATTCATCATTACATACCAAATATATGTGAATATTAGCACCATAATTGGGCATTGCCTAGAGTCAGTCTTTGACCTCTGGCCTAAAGGTTAGTAAAAGGACCTCGGCATGAGAAAGTCCACCATCCATAGCTGAGGAGCCCTTGAGCAAAGCCCCTAACCCCTAATTGATCCCCAGCTGCTGAAGTGGCTGCCCACCACTCCAGGTGTGTGTTTTCACTGCCCTAATCACTAATGTGAGTGTGTGTGTGTGTGTGTGTGTGTGTGTGTGTATGTTTACTGCCATGACTGGGCTAAAATGAGCAGGTTGAGTTCTGCTGTACTGCAGTGCATTGATGGTAAAGTGTCCTTAATTAATATGATAATGCCCCCTTTCTGCTTGCATTTAATTGACCTCTGTGGTCAAATCCACAGTAACTAAGCCTAAACAGATCCCCTGGGTCAGCTCTATTCTCAAGTCTTTAATCTCTAGAACCACGACAGACCATGTCAAACACAGCACACATGACCACGGCACATATTTTAAATATCGGATAACTGCCCTCTCGCTCCAGACACACTGCCACCAACTACAGCAAGAGTTAATGCATGTATAGCAGTCACTTTTTGGATCATATCATCATATTGAGATCATTCATGCTGTGTATTTAATCTGCAGGAGGTTTAATAATTTTGCTTGCAACTCTACCGTATTGGTCATGTAAGCGGTTCCCTCATCAATCATCAGCAAGATAAACTGTGTAAAAGCAGGACGATGGTTTTAGTGATGGACCCAGCAGGCCTACAACACCTACAACCTGTGTAGGGTCGTTTTCATTTCTCCCCATGATCATATTCTTAACCAAACTGTGCTGAACTACTAGCATCGTTTTACACTGTGGGCTTATTATACAGTAATTACATGAAAACTTGTTGAGACGTTTTTAATAGAATACAGAATTTAACAGTTTTGGCTTGAGGATAAGTCTAGTCCATTTGATAGGTCACAGCAATCAAGCATAATTAAGCCTAGGTCTAGTTTTTGAATGTACTGGAATAATGTGATACAGTATGATACAGGTATTCTTTGTAAGCCTTTAACTTAAACTAAGCATCTTAAATTTTACAAAAAAGAATGGATTGAATAATCAATTAATACCAGGATGTGGATTTCCTACAATGAGACAGTTCATGTTTAATAAATTATGAAAATAAGGTGGGCTTTAACCTTGGTGTCTCTCCTCATTCCACAATCCATGACCGTTTTCTTTTTTTACATTCATATTTGAATTCTTCTGCTATCCAGTGGGATGTGGTAAAATATAGTGTGAAGGAAAGAGAGCCAGGAGAGTTCAGAATATCAGCGGTGAAATGGGTGGAGAGCTTTCCTGGCCTAAGCCTCTTCATATTCGTCTCAGCTTGTCCAAGAACAGCAGCGATCCCCTGGCGACGGTGAGCTGTCCTTTGATGGATGGCACTGTGTGGACAGCTGACAGAATTATGTTTCTGCCTTGCAAACAAACAGCAGGCGCTAGTTAAAAGCGTCCGCCCAGCGAAGGCCGGGACACCCAGGAAGCGTATACAACTCTGCAGTAGTCTTCTACTTAATCTATGAAATTGGCCTGTGTCCTGGGTTCATTTCTCAGAGATCTGTGGTGCAGCGTGAAGAGTGATGATTATGCATTGCTGCAAAATGTATGACTTTGAATCTGCACTGTACATTTCGGAGGCATGAAGGGCAAAAAAACTAAAGAAGCAAAGGAATTTTCATGGATTCACTAAACATCCCTATTACAGGTGTAACTATTTTACCATATATTTTATATAGTCTATCTTATTTTAAATTAACTTTTTGCATGCCATGGTATTTTCATGTTCCGCTTCACGTAAACTCTGCATTAATACTGAATAAAATGTAACATAAATAATAAACACGTGTCCAGCTACTGTGTTCTTAAAATGAAAAGCATCTTTCTAGAGCAAAAATGTTAAATCTGATGTCTGATTAATCATGATTCAGCAGGCCCCCTAGTGGCCTGGAGCAATTGATGTCTTTTTGAAAATTCATTGTAGTTTAATAATCAGTGTAGTGTCAGAGCTTTGTGTTAGCTACCATGTTTTAATCAACATTTAAACTTCAAATTAGACCTATAGGGCCTAATAAATGCTATAGGTAAGCTGATAGAAACACTAGACTCAAGTTTCTTCAAGAGCCTTTTGTTAAGACACAAAGACAAAAACTATCATATTCATTAGTGTTGGACACAGATGGAATTTGGCCCATTCATGCAGTGAACACACACACATACACACTAGTGACCAAACACACACAGTGGACAGTGAACACACATGACCGGACTGGTGGGCAGCCATTACCGCTGTGCCTGGCAAGCAGAGATGGTCAATGGCCTTGCTCAAGAGCTCAACAGTGGCAGTTTGCTAAGCCCAGATATCGAACCCACAACCTTGTCATCAACCGCCTACTATTGAGGGACTGCTGTTGTAAGGACAGAAGCGGAATTGAAAGGTTTTGGATGTGTAGCCCACTCGATAAGCAAGCCTTTGCTTAAGTAGCTTGGCTACAGCTCCACCTAATATCAGACAGCCCAGACCAGCTGCTGTTGACCAACTGCTGATCTACTGACAATAAAACCTCTGGTCTGAGAGGCTGAAGTTGAGCGACTGGTGTGTTTTGCTGTGTCTGGACAGCCAGTTATCTAGTGTTAGATAAGTTAGCTAGCAGGCTAAACACCACAGCGCAGACCGTGTTCCAGCCCTCTCTGGCTTAAATTACACATGAGTTAAGCTTGAAACCACGGTCAGCCCACAGCTTAAATGTGGGAATGAGCTTTCTTGGCCATGTACTGGATAGACACAGAACAGAAATTTGAAACCTCAGACATGTCGTCATTTTGAAATACCGTCCTCATATACTGCGGCCAACCCTAATTAACATAGAAGCATTTACACTCATTACACTCATAGCATATCTTGCTTGTTCTTAAAGTAAAATAGGAGGCTCGCAAACAGTCAGATGTTCTATTGCCCTCATGGCTCTCATACTAGAGGATAATTAGTGTGGTATCTGGATGTGCTTTCATATGACATGTCATGCCTTGTTAACCTGCTACTGAAAGAGGTTTTACACACACACACACTTCCCTTTCTTCTGCCCTGGCCACAGGCTTCGCAGACCCCAATGTCCCTCTGAAGTGTCCAGACATCAGAAACAAAAAAAAAATAAAAAAATCGAAGGAGTAGCTTCCTGGCTGTCAGCCAAGCGGCCCATCTGCCTTTGAATCCAGCCTCCCCTGTCTCCTGAGATTAGCCTGTCAAACAATATGGCTGACGTGTGGCCCGATAAGAGGAGGGGATCTCTCCCCCCTCAGCCCAGATAATACCTGCTGGACATTATTATGGGGTCTTTATCAGCCACAGTGGCTGTGAATCAGCAGTCGGGAATGGATGTGTGCCTGAGATAATGATTTTACCTCCATGACCCTCCCTGATATTCCAGCCAATCCCATGTCCACTGACTGCATCACCCTCCCCGAGTTCACCAATTAGCTCCCAAGCCAAAATCATATTGGACGGCAGTAATAAACTAGCACAAATATCGTTGCAACACAATGAGGCATCGTCTGGCTTCCATTTGGAGAAATGGTCTTTTTTTTGTTGTTATTGTTATTAGGAGACATCGGTTCCTTGCTGGAATATAAAGCAGGAATGGCTGAAAAAAAAACCCCCACTGATGAGTTAATATTGCATGGAGAAATAGTCATAACACATGCCACAGAGTAACACATCCATTACTGTATCATTAGCTACTATTAGCACACTATATATGGTCATTATTAATGTAAAAAAAAACATATTGGTGTTGTCATACAAAAACATGTATGTTCATTTTTGCAGTTTTTCTTTTTTTTTTTTTGCATAATGTGAATCTGGCAATTGTTATTTACACGGCGGCACAATTTTATGATGAATGAACCAGTAGAACTGCTCCAAAATAACTTGTACTTACTTCAACTGAAAGAGAAGAAGGTGTTTTTCTATAAATCTGACAGCAACAATGTATAAAATAGTAGAATATGAAGTGTGAAATATGAAGATCCCATTAAGCTAATGTCATTTTTATAAGTAAATCATTTTCACATGACCATCATGACTCTGTCCATACCATAGAATTAAATAGGCTGTGTTTGTTACTGGACCTTTAATCCCTTAAGCAGCCTAAAGTGCCAAAAGTGTTACTACAAACTTCTATTACCAAAGACTTTGTACAGAAGTTTCTGTAGTTACTGTGTAATATGGCCTTGCTGTGTAATAGGCATTGCTGCATTAAGGGATTAAGATGGGGCTAAACTGCTTATATATAAATTAACGCTGTCCTGCTGTCCTGCTGCCCATTTCAACATGAATGAATGAAGCAGATATAAGTAAATACATTGTTTTATTACATCACAAAAGCCCAAAAATATGGTATAATATGGGCCCTTAAAGCAGTATAATGGGAGACCTGGTACTTTTTGCTCCTGGGCTCCCCCTACAGCTATGGAGTATTATTCACTTTGACACCACTGTTGTTCTTTTGTATTTGTATTTTTTACTCTATTAGCTCTATTAGCTTTACTCTATTAGCTCTAATTAGGCTGGTTACGCAGCGTTGCACAGTTCTGGAGAGAGGTCCTGTGCAGCTCTACCACATTTCCAGCCTGGAGTGGCAATGACAGAGATGACCATTCTCACTGTTACAGTCAGTAGAGCATCAACATGATTTTTTAATTGATACATAATTTACAATGTACAATTAGCCTACTGTACCATCAGCCTCAACATACAAGTACTCTCATAACTTAGCTTACATTAGGACTGGATTCAGTCATTGTAAAGCACTCTGGATGAATGCTACATGCTAACAAAGCTTGCGCTGATTTATATTTGGCCAGTAACTCCTATCTCCAATCACTGGGAACTGGAGTCTATGCCCGAATTACGTTATATCTGAACTTCCAGCCGTTTCTCATGAGTCCTGCAGGCCCCTTATCTCCTTGGTGATTCTCACGCTGGTGCTTAATACTGATGTTGGACACGCTCGCTTGGAGTCAAGTCATACTCAGAAGGGAACGTGTCCTATTTATTTGCCAGACACTTGAGGGGAAAAAAGATGACCTATCTTTCCAATGCTATATCACCAGCAATTTCTCCCCTCTTTTTTTGCCAGGAGTGAAACAGGAGACAAAAATTACGAGCGGTGTGATGCATTGGTGTTTACGTTTCGTTCCATTTCGCAGGCTGGCAATATTTCAGAGGAACATATTCAATGTGTGTTTACACATAGAAGTACACATTTCCACAGGACATTGACAGTGGAAATGTATGGAGGAGCTTAGGGAATGTCAGGCCAGGCCATTTACCTTGCCAACACATGTGGCTAATCGATTGACCAGAGCAGGCAAAGACATCGCTCAAGGCTTTCAGTAGAAATCTCTGTCCAATTTGTCCTGCTTGTTACTTCATCTGTCCCATGTCTGTTACTCAATGTCTCTTTCATCATTTAGGCTGGTGAAATGAATACCCGCAGGCCTGAAGATACCTGACATTCATTATCTGACATGACTGTCCACTGTATTACTACACAATCCCTGCTTCTCACTTTTCCCACTTATGTTTGTCTGGGTTGCACACGCTCAGCTACTGATCTTCCTGCTGTAACTTGTATGGACAAGCTGACCTTCTCACATGTATAAAATGTGCTCGGGTTTTAAAAACAGGGATTCTAGTTACCTGGAGATTCTGCAACAGACCTTCTGACATTTGTGTGGAATTATGATCCAGAAATCAATTTCCCATGACTCTTCCCAACCTTTCTTTATCTCTAATATATATAAAGAGGCTGTTGCTGTTAGTGTGCATTTAAGACCAATATAAGGTGTATGGAAATTATACAGTATGTAGCCCTGACTGGATGCCCTGTATTGTGCCTTCCTACAGTTAAGTATAATCGAGAAAAAGTCCAGACTTTCAGCTTTCATTTGATTCCACATTAAAATTGGATGAAGGGTTTCGGAGTTTCTGCTCTTTAACATGTGCCACCTTGTTTTTAAAAGGACCAAAAGTAATTGGACAATTGACTCAAAGGCTATTTCATGGGCAGGTGTGGGCAATTTCTTCATTATGTCATTCTCAATTAAGCAGATAAAAGGCCTGGTGTTGATTTGAGCTGTGGTGCTTGCATTTGGAAGATTTTGCTGTGAAGAAAACATGCAGTGAAAAGAGCTCTCCATGCAGGTGAAACAAGCCATCCTTAACATTTACATTTATGGAATTTAGCAGACGCTCTTATCCAGAGCTACTTACAAAAGTGCTTTGCTAAAAAGGTGCACATATTTGTCATTTAACCAAGAAAAACCTCAGCTAGTTTGAATAGACTAAAAATTCAAAGATTTCTCTAAGTTTAGACACTACTAAACACAAGTCAGTAAGGTGACCATAGTACTCTACTATTCACCCAAGTACTCTCTGAAGAGGCGGGTCTTCAGTCTGGGTTTAAAGACAGTGAGCGACTCTGTCGTTCGGACACCCAGGGGAAGCTCGTTCCACCACTTTGGTGCAGGACAGAAAAACGTCTGGACGCTTGTCTTCTGTGGATTTTGAGGGATGGCGTTTCGAGCCAAGCCGTACTTGAAGCTTGAAGGGCTCTTGGTGTGGATCAGCTTTTGACCATTGCCATCAAGTACGGAGGTTCTGGTCCGTTCTTAGCTTCGTAGGCCAGCGTCAAGGTTTTGAATCTGATGAGGGCAGCAGCTACAGGAAGCCAGTAAAGAGAACGCAGCAGTGGAGTTGAACATGGCTGAATTTAGGAATGTTGACGACGACCTGTGCCGCTGCATTCTGGATAAGTTAAGCTGCGAAAACAGAAAAAAGCCCATCCGAGAAATTGCTACCATACTAGGAGTGGCAAAATCTACAGTTTGGTATATCCTTAGAAAGAAAGAAATAGAGAAATCACTGGTATCAACATCAATGCAAAAGACGTGGACGCCCACGGAAGACAACAGCGATGGATGATCGCAGAATAATTTCAATGGTGAAGAGAGACCCCTTCACAACAGCCAACCAAGTAAACAACACTCTCTAGGAGGTAGGCGTATCAATATCCAAATCTACTGCATGAAAGTGAATACAGAGGGTTCACTGCACAGTGCAAGCCACTCATAAGTCTCAAGAATAAAAAGGCTAGATTAGACTAAAAAGCTAAAAAAAACAAAAAACAGCACAGTTTTGGAAGAACATTCTTTGGACAGATGAAACCAAGATCAACCTCTACCAGAATGACGGAAAGAAAAAAGCATGGTGAAGGCGTGGTACAGCTCATGATCTAAAAGCACACCATATCATCTGTAAAACCCGGCGGAGGCAGTGTGATGCTGGGCATGCATGGCTGCCAGTGGAATTGGGTCAGTAGTGTTTATTGATGATGTGACACAGGACAGACTCAGCCAGAAGAATTCTGAGGTATTCAGATACATACTGTGTGCTCAAATCTAGCCAAATGAGGCCAGACTGATTGGTCTGCATTTCATAATACAGATAGACAATGACCCAAAACACAAAGCCAAAGCAACCCAGGAGTTTATTGAAGCAAATAAGTGGAATATTCTTAAATGGCCAAGTCAGTCACCTGATCTCAACCCAATTGAGCATGCATTTCACTTGTTAGAGACTAAACTTCAGAAAGAAAGGCCCAAAAACAATCAGCAACAGAAAACCGCTGCAGTAAAAGCCTGGCAGAGCATTAAAAAGGAGGAAACACAGCGTATGGTGACGCCCATGAGTTCAAGACTTCAAGCAGTCATTGCCAACAAAGGGTTTTCAACCAAGTATTAGAAATGAACATTTTATTTACAAATATTTTATTTGTCCAATTACTTCTGAACCCCTGAAATGAAGGGATTGTGTTTAAAAATGGTTTAGTTTCTCACAATGCAATCATCGTTCAACCCACTGAATTAAAGCTGAAATTTTGAACCTTGTCCAAATATTTATGGACCTAACTGTAGTTGCTATACTGGTAATACAACTGTATGGTATGTATCTCACTGTAACTCAGCTACACAAAAGGGCCACAGCAATGATAGCCTGGCTGCCTGTTTTAGTAGCTAGTCATAACAGCATAAATGATCTTACCTGCTTAACAAGAAAAGAGCCAATTTCTCATAAATTCACTTTAGAATTCTTTCAGGTAACAATGCTCTCACCTCCTTTCCAAAGTCAAGCCAGTGTTCATCCTGGTTTTAGCGAGGACTCTGTCACGCTTCTTGAGGCTTACCAGCTCTATTCAGTTCGAAATTCATTTGCTAGTTTCTTTGGTTTGACGGCGAGTGAACGAGCAGATGAAGGCCGAGATCCATGTTCGCTGTAGTTCTCGCTGTAGCCATTCTGCTTGTATTAGTGGCATTAGCAGCATTGCTCAAGTAATCAGCAAACAGTGCTGGATCCACTTTCAGAGGCTGTGCATGTGACGCAGATACGCAAAGACATGAGCTGTGGACAAATGAATCTATTATCACCCAAGAATACGATTACTTTTACTTGAAACAAAAAAGGACTGCAGCTTTAAAAAAGCAGAGGAAAGAGTTTCCATGATAAGAGCTCTTTAATAAATGGCAGGTCAAGACAATGGTTAGGGCAATGCGATACTAGTCAGAGACTGGAAGCTAATTACCCACAACTCAGGAGAATCCAAGAGAAATGGGTCATTATTTGAAATAATGACTTTCCTTCTAGCTTTCCTTTGTGTTTTTTCCACTTTCTTGTTTGCGGCTATCGTTACCTGCTTGGGAAAACAGCGAAGCATGTCTCTAATTTGTAGTCTGACCCAGCAAATGACAGTCAGTCGCTACTCTTCTAATGAGCTCCTTAGTAATGCAATAAAATGCAGTGTAACGTTAGCATTTTTATTTTTCATCCTCCACATCCGGAGTAAAAGCATGATTAGTGGCTCTGATCGCTAATGAGCTGTGGAGGGCAGCGGAGATTATTCAGTCTTGGTCGTGGAAGGAGAGTTTACAGCAGGTCACTGCTGGGGTGCAGCTTCAGAGCGGCCTAAATGTTGCAGCCTTAATCCATTATCCATACACACTAATCAATACATTCCAATTACCAAGCAGAAATACTGAAATAGTGATGAGGACACGGAGAGCATTCAGCAGTGGCGGTGGTGGTGGTGGTGGTGGTAAGGGGGGATGCTGGGTGAGAAATGCGTCTACTGCTCTAAGTACGTGCCAAGAAAACCTTAAACTGAAAAGATATTAGCATTGGATTTTGTGCAATGAATATGAAACAGTGCTTTGGGGATGTTTTATTCCTCAGCTTGGAGTTTCTCTGTACTGTGTGCTATTGTAATCGGGCTTTCTCAGTATTATTGATTGGCATTAGCCACTAGCTGACCAGCAGTTGCCACACATAGCAGCTGCTGCACAGCGCGGTAGCATAATCAGTGTTTATGCTGCTCTGAGTACCTTTTCTGCACAGTCACCGATCCACTGTATATTTAATTCAGCCTTTCCAGCTCCCTCTTTCACCCTTTGCCACTTTATTTCATGTCCTGTGTTACTCTTACTCTTACTGGTGCTGGACGATACATGTTTCAAAAATTCCTATCTCTCGCTCTATTCCTGTCTCTTTTCCTGTCTCTCGCTCTATTCCTGTCTCTTTTCCTGTCTCTCGCTCTATTCCTGTCTCTATTCCTGTCTCTCGCTCTATTCCTGTCTCTATTCCTGTCTCTTTTCCTGTCTCTCGCTCTATTCCTGTCTCTATTCCTGTCTCTCGCTCTATTCCTGTCTCTATTCCTGTCTCTATTCCTGTCTCTCGCTCTATTCCTGTCTCTATTCCTGTCTCTCGCTCTATTCCTGTCTCTTTTCCTGTCTCTCGCTCTATTCCTGTCTCTATTCCTGTCTCTATTCCTGTCTCTCGCTCTATTCCTGTCTCTATTCCTGTCTCTGGCTCTATTCCTGTCTCTATCCCTGTCTCTATTCCTGTCTCTCGCTCTATTCCTGTCTCTATTCCTGTCTCTCGCTCTATTCCTGTCTCTTTTCCTGTCTCTCGCTCTATTCCTGTCTCTATTCCTGTCTCTCGCTCTATTCCTGTCTCTATTCCTGTCTCTCGCTCTATTCCTGTCTCTATTCCTGTCTCTTTTCCTGTCTCTCGCTCTATTCCTGTCTCTATTCCTGTCTCTTTTCCTGTCTCTCGCTCTATTCCTGTCTCTATTCCTGTCTCTCGCTCTATTCCTGTCTCTATTCCTGTCTCTATTCCTGTCTCTCGCTCTATTCCTTTCTCTTTTCCTGTCTCTCGCTCTATTCCTGTCTCTTTTCCTGTCTCTCGCTCCATTCCTGTCTCTATTCCTGTCTCTCGCTCCATTCCTGTCTCTATTCCTGTCTCTCGCTCTATTCCTGTCTCTTTTTCTGTTTCTCGCTTTCTTCCACTCTCTCTCTTTCTGTCTCTCGGTTTCTTCCACTCTCTCACTCTCTCTATTCCTGTCTCTTGCTTTCTTCCCCTCTCTCTATTCCTGTATCTCTCTTTCTTTTGCTCACTCTACTCCTCTCTCTCGCTTTCTTACACTCTCTCTATACCTGTTTTTTACTCTCTATTCCTCTCACCCTGTCTCTTGCTCGCCTTCACTCTCTCTATTCCCCCATCTTTCTCACTTTCTCTATTCCATTTACCCTGTCTCTCTTTCACTCTCTATTCCTCTGTGTGTCTCTGTTTAACTCTCTCTCTCTTCCTCTATGTCTGTCTCTCTCTGTTCTTGTCTCTCAGTTCCTCTTACGCTGTCTCTCTCTCTCTCTCTCTCTCTCTCTCTCTCTCTGCTCTTCGGACCCTGTCTTGCTCGGTGCTCCTGGACTCACTCATCCTGTCATGCACATTAGAATGCCGATTATAACCTGAGCTATGTCATACCCTTAATGAGTGTTGTGAGGGTCAGCCAGCTTATTATTCCACCATGGGGCTCATCAGCGTTTAACAGAGTAAACATTTAAGCCTGGGTTGTGAGGAATTTATTGTTCACTGAACACACAGGTTGGACAAGCTTCTACCTGCTGCACATCAAAAGCCGTTGAGCTCTAGAGGCGTAAGGCAGCATAGTGGAGCCATTTCCAGCCACTGTTTTAAGGCCATTTACACACAAGCATTCACATTAGATTAGAAGTGAAAAGTGCTCAAATTTGCAGTGGGTTTCATACCCAGATTTTCTGAAGGGTTTCTGAACTACCCTTTAATAGAAGCACCTGAAGCGTCCGAAAGCTGTTAACTGCGTTCCTGGCAGTTTAATGGTGAAGGCAGAGGATTTCTTTATCCTGGCTAATAGAGTAATAATAACCTATAATAAACTATAGAGTGCTAAAATTGCATTTTGCACTCTCTCCCTTTCTCTCTCTGTCTCTCTCTCTCTCTCACACACAGCAATGGTGGGGCTCTTCTCATTCTGGGCGTTCCAAAAGGTAAAACTTTCACTTTGCAGAATGAAAGAGGCTTACACAAATATGGCAAACCTGAGCGTTCAGCTTCATACCCTAATCAATCTCCCACCACAAAAGCTTAGCAAAGCCAGGGGAACATGCTCTCTCAGCATATCTATCAACTCAGCCATTCTGCGAGCGACTTGCTTAATACTGATGCCACCCAAAAGCGTCTGATCAGCGTTTTTCTTTTTATTTCATATTGTGACCCAGGAAAGAAAAAAAGATCATTAGAAGCAACATTCAAAAATAATCCCTTCTGAGATTTATTGGGGAAAATGTCATTTAAGCCAGCGTGCTAAAAAGGGATGGCTTGTACAGCTTGTTTGCATTAAATACAACTACTCTGCAAGGTACAGTAGTATCCATCTATCGGGTCACTATAGCTTTAAATGACCTATTCACCTCCATCACTGATGCACAACATGAGGTGGGTGTAATTTAGAATGTTTTATTGAACGACTAAAACGGCCAAGAAACTTTAATGGGTGAAGATTCCCTTCCACCGCATTCTATAAGGGGCAGTGGCATGACAGAGCATACCGCTGCTGTCCAATGAAAAACATGTATCATTTTTGTCTCTGTCTGAACACTGTGTGGATATTTTTGGATGAACTGACCAATAGAAATGTTCTAAATGATTTGTAATGCAATATTTCCCGTTGATTTCCATTGAAAGTTAGGTTGAACGTTTTTTTCGTCTCTCATAAAGTTGCTATATTAGAAAATACATGTTTTTCATTGAACAGCAACAATATACACAACCCCCCCCCCCACCCTCCACTTCAATTCACCATAAACACTCTCATGTCACAGTTATGATTGGCATTTTGCTGTATGCTTGATTAACATTACCTAATTAATGCATCATCACTGCCATGAAAAAAAAAGTACCTTGAAAACTTTACAGTAAAAGGGAAAAAACGTCTTACCTTTCAATGGAAGACAATGGAAAAAGATTTTAGGTCATTTTATGTCATTTTATGTCATTTTTAAGTCATTTTGGAGCATTTTTATTGGTTCATTCATCATTAAATTGTAAAATTGTAAAATTATAATTATGTGAAAATGTAAAAAAACAGCAAAAATGAACAACAAAACTGTGCCCTATTCACTACCTAGTGCACTACTTTTGGGTTAAGTCATTTTGTATTTGTGTGTTAAAAACATTCAGCTCACTAAAACAATCCTGAAATGATTGTTCTGTACCCAAGCTGCCATGTATTTAACGAAGACTTGAGAAAAACAGCCACAGTATCCTGCTTTTCTGTGCAACATAGCTTAAAAAACACAGGAATTAATGGATGGAAAGTTCTCACTCCTCCAAACCCCAAACGTATAGAAGACACAGTTCCACTGCTCCACAATGCTGGTGGGCTTTATACTCCTCTAGCCCACACCTGGCATTAGGCAGCATGGTGCCAATGGGTTTATGTTTATCTGCTTCAGAGAGTCCTATTCTTTTGGCAGCACGTCTCTACAGGGACTAGACAAGCTGTGCATTTGCACATCTGTGTCAGCGATGGGTGCAACCGAATGCATTCATTAGAAGGGGCATCCACATAGTTTGTGAACATATAGTGAAGCATCAAGCGTAGTGTTTTCCATCTTGTACATCAATCATCATCATGCCGGGGTCCTGACTGGTCAGCAGAGCCTGATTCATTATGTTTTAATTTATGCCAGAGGCCCCTCTATTGATCACCAGGCCGTTAATCTTTCCTTGTCTTCAAGCATGCCGTACATACAGTGGCTTGTCATGGAGCCAACTTAAAAAACTGATGAATACAGTGAATTTCCTGTCTTGTGGGAATTGAGAATTTCTTGCTGGCTGTAGCGTTAGGATGGTGCTGTGGGCTCATGTCTACTTGCGAACACTACAGAATTACTGAGGTTGTAGAAAAATCTCTATAAGGTGCATCATTTAAATGAATAATTGCTTGTTGGAAAGAGAATCTGACGCTAGAATACAGGTCAAGGCCCACAGCTGTGCCAGAACTACTAACCCTCCTCCATTAGAAGATTAGAAGAGGATGGAAAGGACCTGAGGAGGGGCCACGACAAAATAAAGTCCATAGTTCAAAATCGGAAAGGGTGATTGTATTGTGAGCGGTCCACAACCTGCTCCATTAACACATAATCATGTCATAAAGCATTCATTGGTCTGGAGTCAGTGGTTTAATGGGAACACTGTGTTAATGGATAAGCTAACAAGCCTCTGCAAGAAAGCCCTCTATCGCTGCTAATATCCATTACAGGAGCTGTGGATAGTACTATACTATATGGAGCCAGTGGTGGTGTAATGGGACCACTATGTTCACAACTACACTAACAGGTCTATGCAACCATGCCCTTCAGAGCTGCTGCTTTCAGTAGTGTTTTATCTTCCTGTATAGAGCTAGCAGATGGTTGTGTGGACAGTGTGGAATCAGCAGTTTATTAAAACACTGCACTATTTCTGATCGGTATCTGCAGATATCAATGGGAGAAGATTTCAATGGCTGTCAGAACAGTAAACATTCATTTAACTGGTCTGATATTGTGTAGGTGCCACCCCCGTGCCACAAAAAAAGCTCTGACCTATCCAGACATGGACTCCACATGACCTCTGAAGGTGTCCTGTGGTATTTGGCACCAATCCATTAGCAGCAGATTGTTAAAGTCCTTTAGGTTTCCATGACCCTGTCGCTGTTTCACCGGTTATCCTTCCTTGGGGCACTTTTGGTAGGTACTGACCACCTTATACCTAGAGATCTTTTGACTCTCCCAGTCATACAGCTATTGTAATTTGAGCCTTGTCAGAGTGGCTCAGATCCTTATGCTTGCTTGGCCATTTTTCCTGCCTTCAACATATCAAATAGACTGCTTAGTAGATCCCACCCTTTGACAGGTGCCACTGAAATGAGATAATTAAAGTTATTTACTTCACCTGTCAGTGGGTTTAATGTTATGGCTGATCGGTGAACAGAGTCAATGGTTTAATTACAACACTATACTAAAATGCCTCTGCAGCACAGGCCTCTATAGCCCTACCAATCAGTAGAAGAGGTAGTGTGTGGCTGTGTGGACATCAGACTATGCATGGTGTTCGTGGTTTAATGAGAACACCATGTTAACAGCTACACTTAAAGACCTCAAAGGCCAACAAGCTAGAGCCATCAATAGTAGAAGCTGTGGAAGGCTGAGTGGAAAATAGATATGTCAGAGTCAGTGGGTTAACAAGACCACAATGCTAACAGCTAATGCTAACACACCCATTCCAGCAAAGCTCTCTATAGCCGCAGCTATCAATAGTAGAACTACTGGATCCATGAAGTAAGTGGTTTTTAATGAGAACATGCTAACAGATAAGCTAAAGGGCCTCTAGAGCATGGCCCTCTATAGCTGCTGCTGCTGCTATCAATAGTAGAGGCAGTGGAGGGTTGTTTGGACAGTATATACCCCCCCCTCACAATGATCTGCATGTCAGTCCAGCCACCCAAGTGGCGACATTAATTATCATAAGTCTGCCTGGCCCTGCACTGGGACATCAAAGTGCCTAAACAGCAGTCTCTAAGGCCGGACAGCGGCTGTCTCTGACTAATGAGGAACCATAAGGAGAGCAACACAGAGAGGAGCCCTCCGAGAGTGGCCTGTTGAAAAGAAAGGAGAAAAAAAGCCCACCACAATGAATCAATGATAGGAAGTGTTGTCAGGAGGAGGGAACACCTTTGCAAAACCTTCCCTTTTCAGGTATAACCCAGACCACAATTTCCCTCTACAGTGACTAGATTGGAAGCGGCGTTCAGGACACAGGGAGTGAAGGAGGAAAGTGATCCATTCGGGAGGTTCTATGCAGCCTGCAAAAGGATATGTGTGTGCTGCAGATGCAAAGCAGCTGCTGAGCGGTATCTCCCAGGTGGGCCCGTATGGTAATGAGCTGCACAATTACTTTAAAGAAATCAATAAAGCAATTATGGGGACAAACATAAACTCAGCTCATCCTGAGGAACAGCAGAACCACCTTGCCTTAGTGTAATCACATTGATGTATTTCATCATAGCATAATATATTCAGTTCAGGTGGAGCTGAGCTAATACATTGGAAATGGTTCAAAATGACTTCAAATAAAATTGTGTTACATGTACTCCAATCAGCCATAAAATTAAAACCACTGACGTGAACTCAAGTGAAGTGAAGAACATTGATTATCTGGTTACTATGGCATCTGTCAAAGACTGGGATGTACATATTAGGCAGCTAGTGAACAGTCAGTTCTTGAAGGTCTTGTGTTGGCACCAGGAAAAATGGTCAAGGGGGAGAATCTGAACAATTAGTGGTTGGTGTGGCGCAACAGATAACACCACTACCTGCCACTGCTACAACACCATGTGGGAGACCAGGGTTCGATTCCTGGTCTGGGTGACTATGCTGTGCTACACCAATAAAAGTCCTTGTGCCAGACTCCTAACACTACATTGGCCCACCTCTGTGATATGAATAACCTGGATAAGATGCTGTCTGCTAAATGCCATAAAATGTAAATGTAAATATGACAAGGGCAAAAGACACAAAATGTAGCCAGCTGTAATATGTATGTAATAGTCAGTACCTCAAGGAAGGATGACTAGGGGGCCGGTGACAGGGTCAAGAGCCCCCAAGTTTCATTGGGTTTGTGATGCATGGAGGTTCCACCTAACAAAAGGGCACCTTCAGAGGTTTTGTGGAGTCCACGCCTCACTGGGTCAGAGCTGTTTTGACAGCACAAGAGGGACTTCTGGACACCAACACCAGCAGATTCAGCAGTTTCATTTGATCAAATGTTCTTGTCTGGCTGTTTTCTTTTCTCAGTGGACAGAAGCACCTGGATGTTTTCAGATCTGAAAAGAGATTGGAGCTTGATTTTCTCCTCTGTTAGACAGATCAAAGTGCTGTTTATCTGCTGAGGACAGTTCTGGTGGTCTTCCAGGTAACATATGGTTGAAGGCAGAGGGTCTTATTTTCCCTGTATCTCTGTATTTTTTAAATATTTTTGAGCACTTGTTTCAGAAACTACTGTTTTTTTTACTTAGTGATATTTTAATTTCTCATTCCTAATATCAGTGGAGCATCTTAAACCCAGTCTGCTCTGAAATATCTCCTGTAAAACCTGAACGGAATGGCTGTTTTACTGGAAAATAAATAAATGATGGGTGCTCCTTGATTTTGCCACAGTACTGTATCTTCTTAATTAAGTTAGTTCCTTTATATTATGCAGCCTTTATGTTACTGAATGGAGTCAAAGGCCTTTTTTTACACTGAATGAATAAATGGCATCTCATTATGAACCAGCAGCATTGCTTTATGCAATTCACACTGTACACTGTATTGAGTTTACACTGTAAAGAGATGCATTTTTCTCCCATGTGTGCTTCTGAAACGGCGCTTAATCCAAGCCATAAATCACATTAAAGCCGGTAATTGGGGAAAGCGCATGAAAGATACCCTGAATGCAGGATGGAACACATCTTCAGGTTTTATCTGGCATTCACGCTAATGAGATTCCCCTCATGAGAGGCCCTTTGTAATTACAATTATCACAAGAATTGCACTCTCAGAAACCTCTGCCTGACCCAGCAATTTGGCCCAAAACTCCTAAAAGTACTCTAAAGCACATAATTGAAGACACACTCTCTAAGGCTTTGAAGTTCTGTAAGATGTAACTAAGGGCATCTTAGGTCACCAATAAGGATACAATAATAAAGTATTGGATGTAATATTCATTGTATTATTGTGGGAAAGAAGGTCCTTCGGGGAATGACAGGAAATTGTTTCAAAGATTTCAGCGGTATTTCAATTTTGATCTTTGCATGGTTCAAAATTCATATTTATGGGAATGAAAAAGACAGTGTAATGGTAGTATGTACTTTATGATGGTAAATCAAATCGCCTACCACTTTTAATCTCTGGATCCACCATTTATAGAAACAAAGATGCTTGAAATGTTTTTTTTGCCTTAAGGAACCACTGTTTTTCTCCCGACTTGCATTTCTCACTCCTACTATTTTCATCTGTCCAATAAAACATGCATCTCCAAAATGGTGACTTTACAGGAGAAGGGAAAAATGGCTTGAATGGAAGTTCATGTAAAATAAAAGTTTATTCCAGGTAATTTAGAGCATTTCTATTGGTCCATTTATCCAGATTTTTTACACCTTAGCAAAGATTTTAAGAGGCTATACCACCTGCATAATCCTCAAACATAATATGATGCTTTATGGTAATAATTTAAGGATGTTTATTACTGCAATTCAAAATATATACAATAAATGACAACAATGTAAATAGAAAATTCCAGAGATAGCGCAAATGAACTGAAATCAGCCATGAATCTCTCTACCTAATGCTAATAGGCCTAGCTGCAAGTGTTTCTTGGATGAAGACCACTATGCTCATATATTTAAGAAGACTTATCAAATTTAACCCTTTTACAAGTAGGTTTTGGCCATCTGTAATGGTCTGCCCCAAGCACGTTCTTTTCACATGTGTGCGCAGCTGCTACATTCTGTAACATAGGCTCCATTTAGCTTTGAGGTTGCTGCCGTGTTTGTTTACAGGGTCAGAATGCACTGCATTCGATGGAAGTAATATCATCCTGAGATTATGTGATGAAATTGTTAAGCTCTCAGAAGCATAACTAGCAAGCAGTGTTTTTTTTAAAGAGGGAGACATCATAGAAGTGTCTTTTGACACAGGTTGTTTAACACAGACTGGTGTCACAGTGATTTGGCTGTATTTTAGGGATGCGCTGTATGTTGTGGGAAGACTAATCAGCAGATGTATTTGAAGAACCAGTAGAATTAATGCTTATTGCTGCTGCGTGTTCGAAGCTGAATGTTCCAAGCTGAACGCTTGCACCCCACGGGTGGGACCGTTTCTAACCAGGGATCAGCCACGGCATATCCCACCACATGGGACTTCTCAGACATCCTATTTAGCTCATAGCTTCCATGGCTGAGGTTTCTTGTGTAGCTTTTTGTGCTCTGAGGGGAGACTATGTGGACGCTTGTTGTGAATTTTAGATGCATTAAACTTATTTATTTGACATTTTGACATTTTCCATATATAATATCAACTTTCTATTTAAAGGCCTTTGCTGAAAAACATTTTTGGAGTTTAGGCTTTTATTTATGCGGCTTATAAAAAGTCACAGTTCCCAAATACTCATTATTTGGACCAGTTCAAAGGAACCAATGGATAGTTCTTTGAGGGGCTAATTCACATATTTTTGTCTAATCTCTATCTACTGCATCTGTATTGTATGACTGACAAAGGCTGCCATGGGGCTTCTATTACAAGTGTGTTTTGAGTCAACAGGTTTTCTGTTTTTTAGCACAAAGAAAAACACTGGATTGACAGGCCATGATAATCTAATGTACACTAGAGATACAGTAGATAGATATTACATTAAAAAAAAGTAATTGTTTGAAGGACCATCCATTGAAAGATTATTTAGGAAACCAAAGGCAGCTCTTTTATGGCATCACTCTCAGGAACCCTTTTGGCAGTTCAGTGTTTTAAGAGTGTATCGCTGACAGCTAAAACAAGAAATGCAAGTAATAACGACAATCAGGAATATGTCAGTTTCATTTAACGCAGCCAATTGTGCTTCAGTTTCCAAACAATATTGTATGTGAATGTCTATCTGCCATTTAACCTGGAAATAGGAACTTTAATGAGGAAGCAGTCAATTATCTAACTACCTTTCCATGAGTGAGCAACCAAATTGAAAGCGATCCTTCTGAAAGTACAAAATCATTTTCCCAATGCCCACACTTCCATTATCCCTAATTGAAATTTACACTGCCTTTCATGTATGTGTAGCTGCAGGGTAGGCAACCCTGGGTGGATCGATATTACATGTTCTGTGCTATCACCACAGGAATTACTAAATTAAAAAGAAAAAAGGAGACGTGAAAGTGAAATATCCGTACACAATGATTTTTTCCCTCCTCTCGACTTAATGTAACTGGCTGGGCAAACCGTTTCAGACCTGTTGTCAATTCTCATATACTGACATTGTGCTGGATGGGAATAGCTTTGTGCTGCTACATTACATTCAATAATTGTGTTTCTGTCCTGCAGTGGATAGCCTTGAATCTTTTTTCCATTTAGTTTTGTATTATAAGCAGGTGTGTAGACTACTGCGCATTACATGTAGGCAAACACTGTTGTAAACACTGCTTCTGTAATAATGCCATAACCAAAATGCAGAGTGGAAAGATTACAGCAACAGTTTGGTGAAAGGATGTCCCTTACTCTTCAGTCAGCCAAGAAATATTAGAGCTGACATTTGCTGACATCTGGTTTTGCACTGAAGCTACAAGGCTAATGTAGCTAACATGTAATAGAAGTATACATCACCTGAGAGGCAAACACTGAAAATGGCAGCCATATCCAAGTCTTTGACTTAATTTTAAATAATTGATCTATGTCATGTCCAATGGATAAGAGCAACCACACGGCACTTCTCTGTCCCAACCATATTGCGGCCGTCAAATTGCCAGGCCTACAAGCTGCTGCGTGGCATTTTGTTTATCCAACAATAAACCAAACCCTAGGTCACGAGTTTCTTTAAGAGCAATGGGCAGGAAAAAGAAGAGATCTGTGGCTTCAGGCTATCCTCAGAGAAATTAAAATGGTAAACTGTGGGACCAGGCCAGTCGATATGTGCACACCTGTGGTAAACGCTTCATCACAGGCCGGTTAATGATTACAGCTAGATCGCCAGCACAATATAATTGTCTGCCTGGCTGACCATAGATACAAGACTCCTAATAGCTATAAATCAGCAGGTAATACTTATTTAATACAACTAAATTGTAGAAGACCTAGAAATGTACACTTTCCACCAGACTGTTTTCACCCAAAAAGGGACAGGGGCATCAAGCAGGGGCAAAGTAGCTAGATGCACTGCTCTCATCTATGCCACCCACTGGGTTTACTTTTAAAAAGCGCCATCTTTGTGAAAGCAACATCATTAGACATATGAACATGAATGCTAACAGCCTGTTCTGTCAGCTAACAGACGCTCGTGTTGCCTGGAATTTGAATGAGGGATTGAAGACGATGGTGAGCCCATTTTGTCTTTTACTAGTATGTCATACAGTTAAAGTCATTGTAGTTTCATGACCTTAGCTATAGTAGCCTCATAGCTACTAGTAGTGTAGAACTACGGCTAGAACATCAAATTTATTACCAGAAATTATTACTTTATGGTAAGAATTAAGACGATGAAGCTGGAGTTAGCATCTTATTCGCTAGCTTCTTATTCTCGTTCTGCATTTATGCAGCCATTTGAAGTGGAGTGTAACATTAAAAAGCTAAAGTAAGCCGGGTATGACTATAAATACTAATATTGGAGTTGTATTGGTTTATAATATAGCATGTACCTTCTTACTGTGTTGTTAAACTGGTCTCTTTCAGTTAGCGTATTACACTAAAGTGGAAGAGGCTGCTTGTGTGTACAGGCCTGTGTGTGACTCAGAAGCTAGCAGGCTGAGGCTGATGGGGGCTGAGAGAGGTCTGATAGAGGGAGGCTGTATCTGATTGTGTGGGACAAGCTGTAGGCCTCCTGCCCAGGAGAGTCCGTCCCCAGAGGCATCGGGGCAGAGATAGTGGCCGCTAACTGATGCCACGAGCATAGCAGCAGAGGGCGGCTCAGACAGAGCGGGGTCAAAGTCTTGGAGTTCTGTGATAAACGTCCATGCAGTTTGTTGTCGCCCCCCCCCGTGTGACTGAGAGACCAGTGGCATAAAGCCTACAGTCTTTTGTTAGTCTTTTTATCCAAATATGAAAGGAAGACAGATGGGATACAAATGATCGGACCTTTGATTTATTTCTGTTGTTTTCTTATGCCATGTTATTGAAATTCAAATATATTGGTATTAAAGAAATAAGTGAAAGTGTGGAAGTGTTTTAAGGGGTACATTTAATACGATTTATTTATTATATGTATAAACATTAATGATTAATAATACCCTAATGATGCATTCTTAAACACTTACTATCTAATATCACAATTTTAAGCACAGTAACAGTGTCTCCAAATCTACCACTGAAGCCTCATGCTAAAGCCTTTTGGTAAAATTTTCATTTGTGTTTATTTTTCTTGGTTTGAAACTTTGGCCATCCAGAAAACTCCTTTAGCAAAAAAAGAGAACAAACAATAAACAACCATCTGAAGATTTATTCACACTCTCGGATTTTTCCATGGCAGTCAATCATTGGAATTCACAGCGTGTGTAGAGTGAAAGTGCTCAGAAACAAGCATACACTCTCCATAAAGATAAGACACTTATGAATAACTTTAACCTCTTCGATTCCAAGGGATAGTGGTGGGCCAGATTTCCAGCCTATTGCTGTTGTTTTCAGGAAAATGAAAAAAAAAATGTTAATTGAAGTGTTACAATTCTACAATTCTGACATACTGAAACTTGAAGTCTGAGGTCTCACCCTGTGTAAAGGGAAGCTGGGGTTCTCGTGGTCCCATGGTCTCCATGGGTTTGTCCAAACAACAAAGATATTAGGGTCATAATACATACTTTAATAGGCCTTATTAGTGTTGGACACAGATAGAATTTGGCCTCCGCCCTTTAACCAATCTGTGCAGTGAACACAGCTGTGCAGCTGGACATTGAGCACACCTGAATGGTGGGCAGACCCTGGTGTCGAGGGAGCATAGAAGGGCAGTGGCCTTGCTCAACCATTGACCAACAGTGGCAGCTTGCAGAGCTCAGTTATCGAACTCCCAACCCGGTCATCAATAGCCTCGTAGGCTAATGGCTGAGCCACCACTGCCCCGACCACTTGGACCCAATTATCAGTATTGAGCTGAAGGCAGTGTCATACAAGAAACACTTCTGGTTCCTTAAAGAACTTTTCAATGACCCTTTCAACCTCTTAAAGCTTAAATGTTGACCATGCATCCAGTCCAACCATGTGGGAGCCATTATTTTTAGTGGTTCTCATAATTCATTAAATTCCATCAATATAATTGATGCAAAAGGCTGCAGAAATCAATTTGTGTTAATATATTTTATTCAAGTTGATAAATGTGTTGAAATTCAGATAATACCCTGAGAAATAGCCAACTTATTTTAAGACTCCATCAATGATTAATTTAATTAAGTTAATAGTTAACAGTTTTAACCTCATATTCAAAGCTCATTTCTGTCATATGTATCTCTGATATGTCATTTCCTTAATCTCAATAAACATCAAATCATTTTGGACATTTTAGCTACAAGCCAATTGTCTGGCCTAAGTCACTGACCCTGGTTTAATTCAAAACCAGTAGTGCAGCACCTGTCGCTCCATTAGAACAAACTGATCTAATGAACTGTGTGTTGGAGCTTAATGAAGTGTGACCTTTCTCCACTTGCGGCCCGGGCTTGATAATAAGCTTAGCCTGGAAATAAGTGCAGACTTAAATGTCAATAATCTTATCGTACATGCTTATTTGTTTTGTCTCTGTAGGTCAATTCCGATTGGTTTACGAAACCTACCAAGCACTCTGAATGTCGCGAAACGCTGGCAGTAACCGACTGTTTACACTGTTGTTTCTGAATATGCAAGACCCTTAGCCCCCAAGCAGAGCTAAACGATCTCTCTGCAGGAACTGCTATGAGTATTCCAGTGCTGTCTCTCAGCCTCAGCCCTGCTCATAAAACATTAACACTGATAATGACCGCCAGTGTCCAAACCAGAGGGCTTTTGATTCATCCTTCAACGTGTACTTAAGCATCAAGCTGTGAACGTTGTTACATATTTTTACGTGAGGTATATGAGGCTAATTATTATAGGGTCTTACGGTATTACACCCAATTTAATCATTTCCAATGACTATTTTAAAGGTTTCACAGTATGTCTGCAAAGCTCTGTTTAAATCAGTTCAATTCAACATCGATTCTTCAGCAAATGATTCAATGCAGCATGATCATGATCCTATACACTGAATTATACACTGAATTATGGCATTGTTACCTGTGGAATTATATATACACAGTCAGTGCCTTAATGGATCTTTATTTACTCATATTTAGGCCAAAGGATTTGTGTATGCTTTATTAAAAATGATCAATGGGGATGTCTGGGACCTTTATATCCCTATTCTATGAGTAGAAAATACATATTTCAAACTGAGTTCATTTTTAAGTCATGTTCTACTTTCTGAACGTATTACAGTGTTACAGTATGATCTCAATATTAAGTTATGGCTGGCAACAAAGGGGTTAAATATGTAAAGCATCAGGGCATTGGTTGGGACTTCACTTATAGAACTGGGAAGACCTAGTATGTTAGATTTACCACCAACATGATTAGAAACTGACCGAGGACTCAGCAAATCATGTCCTGATTTCCAAAAGTGAGACCAAGTTACTCTAGGTCTTTTGAAAGTCCTAGGTACATCACCAACTAGCAATGGAGCAGACTGCTTCCACACACACACACACCAGTCCACTTGAGGCAAACCTTAGACCACCGATTTCAGGGGGGCCAGAGATCGGTGCTCTGTTCCGCTCCCGGGTTCGAAAACAGCTTTCACACTTGATCAAACTTACTGAACTCTTAGAGCAAGCACTCCGAGTCCGGAAAAAAAATGTGTGAAAATTCCCTGAATTGTAGTTAAGAGCATAATGCTATGCTAACTCTTAATGATGTTATCTGGGTATCCATGTTTAAAGCTATAATCCATATATAACTCATATACTTTTATCAAAGGCAGATGAAATTAATAAACATCCTCACAGCCCTGATATTCTTTGTTGGGTCGGGCTTCCAGAGTAAGAATATACAGGAGAAAAAATCCTAAAGTAAACAATCTTTATTTAGAGTCGCTGTCTTTTCATTCCTCCATGGATTGCCATTTCATGCCAGTGTGCTGGATGATCAGGTTTGCCACTGTTTTATTCCAAAAAGCTTTCAGACACATGCTAATGTTTGTAATTGTGGGCTTTTGTATAAGTGTGGCTTTGTTGTACATCAGTGGGTACTGCTTTCAGCACCCTGTTTAAAAAAACAGCGTCCAGGTTAGAAAAAAATGATGTGAAAAGTGGAAAGAACAGAATTTTGCATTACAGCTTTATTAAATAACATGGGATAATTATTTGCTACTGTCCATCAACCATCACAGTGTAAATGCAGCTTATCTACAGTATTATTGGAAAATAATTGGAATGTTGCAAAATCAATGCCTAATATTAAATGACCTAAATCACCTTCACCCCTGATGCACATTATTATGGCAAATTTGGACACATATGGCAAGTTTGGACACATTTCAACACACTGCAGATCAGGCTTCAGGCTTTCTTTTCTGTCCTGTAAAATCTGTTCACCCCGTAGATGTTACTGGCACCAGGTGTGCGCTTGAAGGGTCTTATGGTTTCTAGTGGGATTCACTAATGACTTTGCTACAGCTAGTATGCCTAAAAATCTTAAGCAAGGGTCCGTGTGTCAGGTTGCCATAACAATAATGACCTACGGCTGAAAAAGAGTCTTCCTCCCATAAGGGTGCCACCTCTTCTAATTGACATCTAAACTGCAGGCGAAGTGGAGCTGCATCTCCGGCTGCAGTCTGCGAGTGTGCAAGCATTTGGTGTGTGATTAATGTGACAGCTGATCTCAGCGAGCCGACATGCCCGAGTTGCTGCTCTCTATGCAGCACTGCTTAATTGTAATTGCTAACACTTCCATCTAGAACGCTCAGGCTTTGCTCCTTATTTCAATTTTCCCCTGCGCTCTGTAGGACATAGGTGTTCTGAACCATGTCAGTTTTACACACACTCAAGACTTCAACCTCTGACTTTCAGTTTATTTGGAGACTGAAGTTTATGTGACTTGACTTAAGTTACCTTGTTTAATTCACCATATTCCTCATACACTCTCTTTCAAAATGCTGTTCTAATTTGTGGTGTCAGTCGATTAAAATGTTTAATGACCTTAATCACAGCAATAATAAAATGCTAGCTAGCCAACATTTAATTTGTGGCTGGGATAATAAATAAATGCCTAATAAACTGGCTCGAGGAATCCATTTTTTTTCTTACAATATCTCAGAGTAGTTTCGAGAACTTAAGCCTCAGACATGACAAAATCAAACACAGAAGCTTTAATAGAGAAAATGCTTCAGCAACTTTTTAAGAGATAAATGGATGATCAGTCATCGGACTGGATTAAGTAAGCTAAGAGAGGAGCAGCTATGTGTGTGTGTGTGTGTGTGAGAGAGAGAGAGAGATGAAGGAGTTAGTTATGAGATTTAATCTATATTTCAGCATAAATAAAGAGTAATCTACCCTCTGATCTCAACAGTAGTGACAGTGACAGTGTGTTTACGTCGCTAAATAAAACTGCTAATATGTTACTAGGCTCTGTAAAGTGAGAGAGACCTGTGGGAGGAAGTTGGGGCCAAATTTAGTAAGATAATTGATTTGCATTTTTAAAAAGTTAACACACTAAAGTTTGCAGATTAACAGTGTGTGTTAAGGCGTTGATGTTGACAACACTACATTTAACTATTCAAAAAACTATGGAAACGAAAATTATTGGTAATATTTAATGATTTTCAACAAAACATTTTTCATGATCCATTTTAGCACATATGTGGTTTGTCTTTGCCAGAACCATTGAGAACATTTGCATTGAATATATATATATATATACTTTTAATACAGTTTTTTTCATTATTAATTAGTTAAATAATTTATTTATTTATTCTTCAAAAATTTCCCTTTTCTCCCAATTAGCAATGCTCCTGACACTAGGAGGCTAAGAACGTAACACATGTCTCCTCTGATACATGTGAAGCCAGCCACCGCAGCTGACATGCGTGGAAAAAAGCGCCGAGTCCCCGGCTCCACCACACCAGCTAAGTAGACGCCAGTACCGACTAACATTGCTTAAGAATGATGCGGGGAGAGAGCGCCATCTACCCACCCAGTTAGAGCACAGCCTATTGTGCTCTTTCTGGCTCTGGTCACTGATGGTAAAGCTGCATGGCTTGGGATTTACACTGCCATGTTTTTTGGTGCAGGGAGGAAACCGGAGAGCTCAGAGGTTACATGCTGCCATTGGCAACAAGGTGGTGCTAATTATTACAGTGTTTTCACACAGAGGTTCCACTGACGAGGAGGCTCATCTTCAACACTCTCAATGCTGCATTAAACCGTCTCTGTGAAGGCTTGCTTTTTTTGAGACCATGTTTTTCAAAATGTTTCCAGGCCTTGACTACAGACTTGCCTCAAACCATGTGTTAATTCATCTCAACAGACTTGCTTATGTGGCATCAGACACTGTATGACACTGTTATCTACACACATGGATAAAAGTACATCAGCAGCTAAAACAGCAGTATCAGCTGCCCTGAAGCCTGTCTGAGATTGGTCTGTCCCCTTCAAATAAAAGTATTTGAAAAAATCATTTGGCCTAACCACTGACTTACAAAACACAGGAACACCCTCAATAATAATAATAATAATAATAATAATAATAATAATAATAATAATAATAAATAAATAAATAAATCAGATGCATATATTATCAATCCATTTTAACACACCAGAGTGGATTGCCGAAATAAGTGCAACACATTTGCTCCACACTGGACTAGCGGGTGAAATATAGACTGTGGAGAACAGTGTCGCTTAAGGAGCACACAAGCAATCAGCAAAGTAGCAGGATAAAGAGATTGGCCAGCAGCGCAGAACATGCCAAACGCTGGTGCTGGAGGAAGAGAGCAAACACAAGTCAGGAGCCTGAAAGGATTTATGTGGGCCTTTTCTAGCATTGCTGCCTCACGCCCAGCCTAGAGTCCCCCCAGCCCTGATTGTGTTACTTTAAAAGAGTGTGATGGCTGTGTCTGTTTGCTATGAAGCTATTTCTTTATGGGGACATAAATGTACACCAGAGGGGTCTTCACGCTGTTGTTTATGGAGTGATGTGCCAGCTGTGAAGCTTAAGGGGGCAATCCAACCTAAAACTATCATGCAATATGTTATTTTACTGCAGCATTCAGCCTCATTAGTTTGAGAGAATAGCCAGCATGCATTACACAAATATGTCATATAACCATAAGGATAACCATAAAGATGTGATATTCAGCTTCAGCTTCCTAGCCTGGCCTCATGTTTCCACCCTCGTCTTTTTCAAAGTTTCTTCAATGTTCTTCTCTCCTTTAAAATACATAATCAGAAGAGTTTCCCTCCCTTATCAATCTAGCCCTCTTGGAGGTGAGTAGGCACGTAGCTACAACAATGTAGCAATACTTACACTTTACATTAGAGTGTGAAGTGTCATGTGGAAATGTCAGCACACAACATCTGCAAACGTGTAAATGATCTGTTGATCAGCAACGTGGCCTTTTAACGTTTCTCTTTTCTTTTAAAGATAATATTTTTTAGAGATGTGAGGTTTTGTCATTAACTCACATTACCTCATTATCTGGTTTCTCAATAATGGACATAAAGGACAGATGCCAAAAATCACAAGTTCAGAAGATCATTTCAAATGTATCCTTCATAATAACATATTAACGGTTCTGCAGTGCAAGCGTACATCACACTAAACCAAATACAGCACAGCATTTATTATACTGAACAGTACAGTGTCAATTTTACCATAATGCATAAAAAACAGTCTAACATTCAACCACACTGTGTTTAAAAGGAATACAGTGTTCAATACAGTGTCCATCACACTGAATATTATACAGCTTAATGTTAATCACACTGCATTTAAAGAAATATAATACAGCCTGGTGTTCATCACACTGCATTTAAAGAAATATAATACAGCCTGATGTTCATCACACTGCATTTAAAGAAATATAATACAGCCAAATGTTCATCACACTGTGTTTAAAGACATAATACACAACCTAATGTTCATCACACTGCATTTAAAGAAATATAATACAGCCTGATGTTCATCACACTGCATTTAAAGAAATATAATACAGCCTGATGTTCATCACACTGTGTTTAAAGACATAATACACAACCTGATGTTCATCACACTGTGTTTAAAGACATAATACAAAACCTGATGTTCATCACACTGTGTTTAAAGAAATAATACACAACCTGATGTTCATCACACTGCATTTAAAGAAATATAATACAGCCAAATGTTCATCACACAGTTTATTTCAATCCCAACATTAATCACACTGTTTAAAACACATTAAATACAGCCTTACTCAGTTCACATTATGTTTACAATGAATACAATGTAGCATAATGTTTAACACACTGTGTTTAAAGAAATATAATACAGCCAAATGTTCATCACACTGCATTTAAAGAAATATAATACAGCCAATTGTTCATTACACTGTTTAAAGACATATTATACCGCTTCATGTTTATCACACTGTTTGTTGCAATCCCAACATTAATCACAGTTTAAAACAAATTAAATACAGCCTTACGCACATCACATTATGTTTACAATGAATACAATGTAGCCTAATGTTCATCACACTGTGTTTAAAGCACATATACATAGACCAAATATTAAATAGCATAACATTTGTCACACTACGTTTAAAGCAAGTACAGAATACTGTGGGTTAATGTTCATCTCTGTATTTAATCTTAAGGTTAGATTTTATGTGGTTTCTGTTGATGTAATGGTTTCTGTAAATATGTACTAAATCCAGGCTTCAGGGTGACTGGTTTTAGTCATGCACTGAATTTTGTTGTCCATTTGTCATGTAAAAGTGTGTCATACAGTGCCAGACATCATCGCCCCTGCTTTGAAAGTCAACCACGTTTTCATTTTCATGCATTGGGGAATGCTGTGGCATGCAGTAAACATCGATTTCCTGAAGTGTCAGGGATGAGTCGGAGGCCGGGCTTTTTAGCGATGCATGCATATGAGATCGAAAGTCTGAGATATGCCTGTGCTGACACATCACAACTCACAAACTGTGTGATTACTTCCAGGCAGTGACAATGATCCAGTCGACAGCACATGAACAGTCTTAACCTGGAGGCTTTTAAGCAAATTGCTTTGCCCCTCTTGAAGTCCCAATTAATAAGAGCTCAACCTGGCAGTTCTCAAAGCAACACATGCTCATGAAAGCAATTCGATTATCGATCATCAATTACTGTATTGTAAAGTGTTTACGGAAAAAGAAACCCGCTGTTCGAATAAGTCTGTCAGCTTGCACTGAAAATACACACTGGGAAAATACCAGGAGCTGCCGTTCTGATGTGCAGCCTTAATCCTTTGAGGATTTACCTCACTGCAGGTGGTGAGGTTTGAGAAATCAGCATAAATGACATTATTAATGTGATACTAGCTCTTTTGCTGTGCATTTTGACTTTGTTCCATGGGTTCTGAGCATCCACCCAGCAGGACCGAGGCTCAGCTTGGCCTGAGCATGTGAAGTGGGTGAAGTGGGTGTGGAGACATTGCACTAAGCGTAATGTCGGTGTTATTCGAGACTATTTTTACACCATTTGGAAACACCAGATGTCCTTTACGTTGTGTGAATATTTTAGGACAAATGGACCAATTAAATGATTCTGAATTACCTGGCATGCAGTCTCATCACATTAAGGTATTTTAAGGCCCATATCAGGCCCGTATTTTCTCCTAAGGTCAACTTATGACATTTGTGTGGCTTTTAAGTACCTAAAATGGACATCATTCTTTTTAAATAACCACTTTCCAAACTGTCATCATCCTTTAAAGTTAAACAGGCTGTTTTTGCTAATGTGCCACCAAGACCAACACTATATAACCATGGGTATTTGGGCAATCCTCCTAATTATGGAGCTCAGGTGTTCCAGTCAAACTTGCTGCAGGCGTATAAAACCAAGCACACAACCATGCAATCTCCATGCACAAAATCTGGCAGTAGAATGGGTCAGCCCGACAAGACCAATGACTTTGAACCTTTCATAGGATGCCACCTTTGCCACAAGTGAGTGAGTGTGGACATTGCCCTGCTAGATCTGCCCCAGCCAACTGTAAGTGATGCTATTGAAAAGTGATGGTTGTGAAATTGAAGGATCTAGCAGCATCAACAGTTTAGCATCAAACAAGTAGACTTTCCAACTTACAGAGAAGTTTTAAGCCGTCTCTGAAGGCAACATCAGCACAAGAACTGTGTGTCGGGAAGTAGTGTGGTCTGAAGCAGGCTACTGTTAAAGTAGCTTGTAATGTTAGCCCAACAATAAATTTAATTTTATATAGAGCTGTTAAGAGCAGAGCTAACTAGCTTTTCGACAACGGAAAAAGATCGCTTTGGGGCACCACATCCATAGAAGAGGATCTGCATCTGTGGTTTAAAACTCCCATCTAACGTCCATACGCCTGCTCTTACCATTTCATGGCGGGGAAAGCAACAACAGAACTTCCTTACCCAGAGAAATGGCTCGGTTCTGAAGCTCTGGTGAATCTGATGCGTCGGGTGCTTGTGAGCTTCACTGGAGCTTTACCACTGGAACTTTACCATTTCTCTAGTTTTTTTGGACGTTTTAAATTTAGTGCCTTTAACCACAGATGCAGATCTTCCTCTTTAGAAGGTGGTGGACAAATTTTTCCCTCTTTTCCAGTTATAGTGACGCCCTCTAACACTGTATGTTTATCAGACAGATCTGCTGTAATAATGGACGTTCTACACAAAATGAAAAAAAGATGGCCATCCCCATTGTTTAATGGAAAATCGGATGGATAACAATATACTAGAGTCCTCAGCCAAGCGCAGGATTCACCTACCTCTCAAATATGATCTAAATTTCAGCATTTTTTTCCTCCCTTGAAAGCTACCCGTTCAGAATTATGAGCTTTTGTTCCTACAGCGATGAAAAGTGAAGCAAGCTTCTCAATTCTCTATAGAGACTGTATGTAAAGTACAGAGATGCCCAAATAATAAAATAAAATAAATCACATGGCCAGCACATCTACAAGATTTCAAATGTATCCTTCATGTTAACTGGCCTACAGTGCAGAGCTGCCATGAATCATTTATGAATCATTTAATGACCAGAACATGGAATTGCACTTGAAACTACAGGTCACTGCAGCACTTCTAAATCTAAAGAAGTAGATGTGCTTGACATTCTTCATTTGGCTACCCCAGAGATCATCATCACATAGAGGCCTTCTGTATTTTAAGTGTTTTTCAAGGACAGGACAAACCGCCCATTAACTTCCCTTACCAACAGATCCAGTTAGGCCGGAGAAGCTGTCTTGAACTATCACTGCTATGCAGATTCGCTCCCTGTGGGAGCAGAGCCTGATTGTGTATCTACATCTCTTTACTTTGACCGTACACCCATGCAGAGTTGCATCAAGCTTTGCTGTTTACTGATTGCTTAAAAAAAAAAATGCTTCCTTGGTTCCTGCATGCTAAAATTATTAAGGCTAAGGGGGCGGGAGAGTCTTATTGACAAAAGCTCGGCAGGGATAAATGCAAATAAAAGCCCCTCAAAGGGAATGTAATTATTTTCTGTGGAATTTCGATTCGCCAGGAAGAGACAACGATTTCAGCCTAATTTGTAAATGGGTCAGTGGTTCAGAGAGTGGCAGCTTGGAAGGAAACTTCTTGCACAGTTGTTGTGTGGCGGAAACAAATAGACTCCGCCACCAAACTGCTGTATCATCTAATTATCTAAGTAGGGTGAGATGGATTTTAGAAGTGGAATGGTCACTATGAGAAAGCGTCCACTTACTTTTTTCTTGCGACTGTAGATCTATTTGCAGTAATGTCTATGATTAATCCCCCTGGAAAAGTTCTTTTTTTCCCCCATGTTCTTTATCTGGTTCTATCCGGAGAAGGCCATGAAGGAGAACGTGTGTAAGACGTGCTATCTGTAGATCTGATACCTTCAAGCCCTTTGAAAAAATCAAACAGAAAAGCGATTGTGAGTCTGTTCGTTTATCCAGAGCTTAGGAAAAAAGGCAATATTTGACATTTTAACTCATGACAGCTTGAAGCAGTGCCAGATATCTTCTGCTCCTGGTACGTCATGCAGCGGTATCGAAGGCTCACTTTTTATTTCAAGTTGAACCGAACCGATCTCTGAAAGATGTGGACGTGAAAGTGGCCCCATGCAATCACAAAGGCACCTGAATGCGGAATTGTCTGAAATACTGTTATCTGTTGATTGTAATTCGAGGCAGGTTGAAGGTGTTTCGATTTGGAAGGCTTAGTGTGAGCTTATACTGTATTGGCAGCATAGCACGTGTGTTCTCAGGAGCTGATCACATCCAATTCCATATATACCAGAACGTGACCAGTGTGATGATGGCAAGGGAAATTTCCCTTCATGCTGTCATTTCAGAAGGGGCCAATTCTTGAAAGTACGTACGTACAGCGTCTTGTTTTAACAGGGTTTCTTTTCAGCAGAAAATGGAAACAAAAAGAGAATGGAAGGATCGAAACAACAAAAGAAAAGACAGACAAAAGTAAAAAAAAAAAAAAAACAACAACATATATTTTGTAAGTAGTAACAGAGCAAGAAATCATTAAAAATAAATTAAGATATTTTGTGAGAAAAAAAGAGAGGAAAGAAAGATTAATACATATATGAAAGAAAAAAGCAATTTCATAACAGGAAAAAACACCACAATTTCACAAAAAAGAAATTCTGTAAAAAGAAAGAAAGGGAAGTTGTGTAAGAAGAAAATGTATTTTTATAAAAATGAAACTTTGAATGGAAAAAAAAAAATTATAGGAAAAAATAAAAGTAAACAGTCTATTACACCTGTTACGGTTTGTCACCAGACAGAGGCAGACGTACTCGCAGGATATTTTAATGCCAGGTAAGAAAACAGAACAAACAGAAATCAAACAAGCAAAGCTTACTAAATAAACACAAAAATCCCATAAACAGGCCAAATCTACAAACTGTAAACTGCCATGGACATGACCACAACAGAAACATCTTCTCACATACATGTACCAAGAAGACCAAACAAGGCACAACTGAAACAAAGGGGTACTTATACAGACGCTAACAAGCGAACCACGAGGAACACCTGGGACTAACAATGGGGCATGGCTAAAGAGGAGACACAGGTGGAAGCACTAATAGACAGGCGTGGCTAAGACACACACAGAGCCATGTGCTTGAGAGCACAGGGCAAAACCAAACAAAGGCAGACATGTCAACACCAAATAAATATTGGTGATAAAAAATTAATCATTTGCAAATATATGGGATGAAAGACAAAGGACAAACAAATGCTTCAATGAGAAATATCTGTAACCTGTGTAATTATCAATTGAAAAATATAAATGTAGACAATACGAACAAAAATATTTCTTTTAAAATTATGGTTATTAAAAAAGAGTGTATCCTGCTTTTGTTGGAGTTACTGTCTCTACTGTCCAGGGATCTGACTGCATTCAGCGACGAGAGTGTTAGTGAGGTCAGGATGTTGGATGATCACCACCCCACCTTATCCCAAACCTGGATGGAGCGCCACCATCATTCCAGAGAATGCAGTTCTTCCACTGCTCTACGGCTCAATGCTGGGGGCTTTATACCCCTCCAGCCCACACCTGCCATTAGGTTGTGTATGTGTGCATTTGTTAGTAATGGGTGCAACTCAAAGCAGCTAAACACATTCATTAGAAGGGGTGTCCACAAATCTATGGACATATAGGTTATATCCATGTATTACTGCCCAGCCTGAGTCTGCTAGTAAAAGTAAAAAGGTGTGATAAAAAAAGACTGAAATGGAGAGCAGGGCTACACAAGCACAGCCAATCGATTCCATGCTAATAAAGTATTATTCCACCTCACAGTTAAATAGAGTAAGTGAACTGACAGGCAGTGAATTCATATGACTTATTTTATTTATAGGAAACTCATGTACACGTTTGCCTCAGGCTGATTCACAGCAGTGCTATTATTGTGCTTTAGGATTAAGTGGCCTGTTCTTTTAACTGGGCGTCACGACCAAAGCAGAATTTACACTGTATTTTGGGTCAGAGTCAAATCTGATCTGATCATCCTGTTGTTTCTTGTTGTTGATGTGAAGTGATTTCCCATAGTGATTTTGAAGGGTTCACAGTAATAGTCAATAGTAATAATCATTTTACAGTTCCCAGCTCTACAGGTTTTACCCGCACTCACTTCTGACCATTTTTACTTTACCATTTTTTTAAGCTGAGATGTTTAATGTTTTAGATCACCTTTGAGGTTTGAGGTGCCTACTTTCCTTCCGTCTGCTGTGAAGTGAATCGTTCAACTCATGAATGTGAAGGATGGTCATTTTATAATGTACCCAGTAGGCCACATCCATTTCCAGACAGCATAAAATGAGATTGGGTAAAGATTGTCTGGGTGAAAATAGGCTAGTCACGCTCAAGTAGCGGGTGTAGGCCTGTCTTGCTGGGTAAGCCACTCAGCTGGATCTCTTGAACAAAAACAAACTGTGTACTTGGCAGGTTAACTACATTGCTAGCTAATTAGCAACACAATGACTTGCCTGAAGTTGCCAGATATGACTGAATGTGCTGTAGCGCAAACATTCTCACAAAACACTCAAATAACAACCTACAACACCTACAATTGTGTTTCAACAACCCAGACTCTGAGACTTATTATAAAGCATGATTATGTACTAAGGACCGGATGCATGGAGGCAAAGCATGCCTTAATGCTGCCACGAGAAGTGTTCAAAGCGCACTCGAGTTATTGGTAAATTCACTAAGGCTTAAGCTCATGTTGTACAGGACTAGAAAACCCAGTTTCTAGTCTTCCACCAAAACAAGGACATCCTTCTCCAGCTAAAAACAGAAACAGACTTCAGGAAACAATAACACTGGAAGTGAGTTCTATTGGTAGGTATTCTTTCAGCATGTCTTCAAGGCCTTTGCCTCTGTCTAGCCGCTATAACTGCTGGTATTGTTAAAATCTCCCAACAGTGCACCTTTCAGACAGCACTGATAATTTGTGCTTGGTTTTAGCCTCTTTCCACAGGTGAGTGGGTTGCCATTTCTGCCATTTAATCAACTTTTCCCTATTAATAATGTGACGCCTCACTGGTGTTGCATTTACTCAATAAGTATGGATGTGATCTAACAAGGTAAGTGTCAGAAACTCTCATTTTACCAAGAAAACAAATAGGAACATGTCACATATCACAAGTCATTTGTGTAATTAAGAAAAAAAACACAACAAAAAAACCAACAACAATAATAAGCAGTTACTGACCTAAACTACACTCAGAAAGAGCTTGTACACTCACAGTGGGGAAATAACACAGCGCATCCAACAAGAATAAAAGCCTTGATCTTTTTTTGTACAGTCTATTTTCAAGCCTTCTACCTGCATCAGTTAAATAGCAGCAGTGTATTGCAATATTGGCAACGGAAAACACAGGTGCACCACTGACTGAAAACAGCCTATGCAGATGTTAACAGTCGGACGTTCATTGCTATCTTGGCAGTGAATTGTTAATACAGGCGCGTGCCCAATGCTCGTACACCCCCGCTTTACATCATTGAAATAGCAATCCGCCAAAGTCAGGAATGGCAAGCAGAAGACTAGCAGGAGTAACTCCTGTTGTGTTGTGAATATATTAAGTATGACTATATATGCCTCTATATGTGAATGACACGACAGATTTAGTAACATAGGCACCACATCTAACCTGGGAGGTGCCAGAAAAGAATCTTGGGCTTGTTATGGCACAGTTCTGTCGTTTGAAGCACACTGGCTCCTGAGTGGGTTTCGTACATCGGCTATACCTTTCTGAGGAGAATGCGTCTATTTACTCTCGAAACCTGCTGCAACAGGCTTAGTAAATCTGGCTTAGGGTGTCTCCAGCGACCAAAACTGGATCAACTCTCTCTCTCTCTGGCTTTTTCATTTTCCTACTAAAGTGCATGCCATCCTCTGGAGACAAGAAGGAATATGCGCTCGGTCAATTAGCTAAAATGCACACCCTCCTAGTGACTCCAGTGTTGACTCCTTTCCATTTAAATGTTAAAGAATAATAGGCTTTAAGAAGTTCTCTGCAAATCTCTCATTGCTGATTAAGAATGTGACGGAGATGACACTCCTTCACACATCAGGGATCACTAAGAGGATTCAGCGATGCCGGTTGATTATGTGTCAAGTAATTTTACGTGTGTGTGTTTAAGAATCTGGGCATGAACGAACGAATTGCAGCAAAGTCACTGCTGTCTTGCTATAGGCTGTGCAGTGTGGCATTTCTGTAACCTCGTGAGCACCCCGGGACCAGGGGCGAGCGTTTAATTTGAAGCGTTTAATCGATACATAAAACCAGTGTCATTTTTCATTCCTCCTCGTCCCAAAGCTTGAGACATAATCTGAATAATCAATCAAGCTTCTGTCTTCCTTCTGCGGGAGGATTCAGTTCTCTCGGCTAATTCAGTCATCATTATAAATAAGCTTTCATCCATGTACTGTTTATAGTTGGGCCTTTGCTGCTCTCTCTGTGACACTGCGTGCTGTTTGCCAAGTGGCTTACATTTCCCCATATTATTGTACCCAATTACTTCACTCCTCTGATAGTTTGAGTCTTTGGCACAATAATTTTCACACAAAGATGATCTGTGTTGAGAATACGCTCCTCTGAGTGTGCCCTGAATCAAAGGCCAGGACATGAGCACACTGGCAAGCGTCTAAATAAGAACACTCATGGCCTCTCGTACACTCTCGGTGCAGGTTTTTTGACCCTAAGACGTCACCGAAAGCCCCAGCCGTCCCTCCAGTGCCCACACCTCGGCCCAGGCCACTCTACTTGTTGGCAGAGAAAGATGAAAGATAATCCCCAGCTGTACTTTTCTCATTTAGGACGGCGGGAGACAGGTTGGGCTGCTGTGCCGCTGGAATGACAAAGAGAAAGAGGAGCTGTTTAAGGACCCGGCTTGCTAAAGTCAAACCGAAATGTTGAGCCGTGGCTTATGTTTGTTATTCTGGACGGGGGGCAAGGTTGAGTTGGTTTGGGTGTGCCCAGCTGGGGGGTTGGGGGTAGGTGGATGGGGACGAGGCAAGAGACAAACAGTGTAACTTGGTTTCAGAACCAATCACAATTCAACAGTCAATCGTTGATCAATCAGTTGGCAGTTATTAATCAGCTGAGATTCCACTAGTATTTTATCAACCCCCCGTGTGGCACTACCTTCATTGCAACTATAAAGGTATTTTATATATATATATATATATATATATATATATATATATATATATATATATTCTAAAATATAATAAAGTATATTCTTTAAATATAATATTTTATTATAACTATATTATATATTAAAGTCATGTGGATATGCTTGTCTAAATACTGATAATAGCTTAGTAAGGAGAGTTCAGAATGGACTCAAACACTGCTGTTCCTTCTTCGAAAGAAAATCCAGTGTCCAAAAAAACTAAAACAGAGCTGGGCTGATTCCAAACCCCCAAAACTGTTACATCACAGTCTTGACTTGTTGCATTTACTCCCAGAAATGTACATAAACCCTACACTTTAGCAAGAACCCTAGTCAAAGCTGGCAAAATGTTTAAAAAGCAACTGCAACAACAAACTATGGGGTGTGTCCCAATTGACTATTAATTAGTAATACTAAATAGCTTTTGAGTGCATAGCGTGTAACATAGATTAAACTGCCAGTGTTGAGTATACTCAAATAGCCATGATGTATACTCAGAACCAGTTGGTTTTTGAGTGTAATTATGGTAGACACTATCCCACAATGCAATGCAAAACCTGTTGGTACCAAACGGATTAGTACATTAATATTTTGTGTACTAACCTGCCAAACACACATTACTAAGATTAGGCTATAGTCTATACTATACAGCATTAGTGAGTAGTACTAAACTGAGACCCAGTGAAGGTGGTGATGGTGATACTGGACAGAACCTCCAGACTCTGCTACTTACAGGATGCAACGTTAATCAGACCTTGTGACCACAGGAGAGAAGGCAAACAGGGATCTGACCTAGGCTAAAAGCTAATGCATGTGGATACTAGCATATCTCCATTGTCTGCTCTAACAAAAACAAACAGGACTAGCTTAGATGAACCAAACTGAAGCTAAACACACATCAGAATGGAAAGAACTGACATTTATTTATTTATTTATTTATTTATTAATGTAAGCCTCAAGAAAGACTAACTCAGGGAGGCAACTGCAGGCAAGGCTAAAAGCTAACCAGCTACAATCTCTTCAGCTTGCTAACAGCACATCCTGTTGAAAGGACACAATTAGAGGACAGAAAAACTATCCAGTTAGACCCCTTACAGTGTTCTTCCCCTTCTGGGAGCTGTCGCCGACGCCATCAACCAGCTAATAAAATCCCCCCTTTTTTGCCATCCATAAATGAAAAATCAACATTTAATTTTGAGGGCCAATAACAGGGTTGTAAATTGCCTTGTAAATAGGTTTTTTTACTATACAGAATCATCAACGGTGAGTTTTGTTGTCATGAGCGAAGCACCAGAGCATCAGATTCCCTCTTGATTCCTGGGCTGTGTGATGTACTCTGTCCGTAATGAGTAATGAGTATAGTGACGGTGGAAAGTACGTCTCTTACTAAGATTGAGCTGGAGAATGGTTTTAATATGTATTCATTCTCAAGGGGGGCTTGCGCAAGAGGCTTTTAAAGTGAGGGTGTGGGTGCGCAGTCCACACGCCCACCATCTTCGCTCTGCCAGAGTAGCTTCCAGTGATGTGAGCAACTCATGACGTCCTTCACTCTGGTTCGAGCCGCAGGGGTCTGCCAATGGTCCGGTCTGCTGGACTCCACCTATTGCCTGTCCCGGACTACAGATTTGTGCTTGGGGTTTACTCCCATAGCCATCATACCTCAAGGTTTACCCACGTGATAGTGGGGCAATGGTTGGTGCAGCCACCTCTGGGGACCACTGCAATATGTATTCATCCAAAGTTACAGAGAGGTACAAGGGCAGCTAAGTCTAGAAGAAGAGGGATAATGGAATGAGTAAGCACACTGTAGGTGTAGCAAACACAGAGCAGCAACTTGCACTTCTTAAATCATAATTTTTACAGCCGTGCTTAATGCTGTTTCTTGTAGTCTGTGACTGCGGTTGAGGAGACGAGGCAGGATTTGGTGTTGTTTGTCAAGCCTTTTCATTCTGTGTTCACAGCAAATGCCTCCAATGGACTTCACTCTGCTGAGATCTCAGCACTTAGACATCTTAGCAGCTGGAATTATGTTAATGCTAAGGAATGCGCTTCTTCCTTCATGCGTTCTAAGCTAACATTTTGGCTCCTGTACTACAGATAAGGACATTATGTGTTGTAGTTTCAGCTAATACGGAACGTTTACAGGTTCTGCGTTCTTTCTCACGGCAGAAAGCAGCCTGACCTTCTCCCATCTTGTCACGTTAGCTGGTGGAGCAACCGTTACTGAAGAAGGAGGGTGCTGTATGCTCTCTCCGGGGACTGCAAATTCATCACAACAATTCCCACAGTCCATTAGAAGGCGGGGGGTTTGCGTGTTGGTGACATTCCATGGATCTGCTCTATTCTTCAGGGATGATAGCCAAGGGAACGCAAGACTTTGAAAGTGTGCAAGAAGCTGGCAGAGAGTAAAGAAGCCTGAATGGATGTTGCTCACCGTTTGGTCAGAACTCCTCATAACTCTGCTCCATAACAGCACTGTGATTTAAACCTCTGACTGCTGGCTCAGTGCTGCTGGCCTCACCATTTCTGCAGTGCAGGGGTTAAGCATTGTTTATGGAGATGTGTGTTTGATTATGTAGACTGTCAAGCGCTTTAACTGGCTAATTTATTTCCATTAGATGAACAAAAGGAGGGAACAGTCCTCAGTATTTAAAAGATTGTAGTGAAAGGCTATGCCACTTTCTGCATTATTGCATACATATGGTTTTACATGGTTTGATAGCACTGTAGTGAACCTTACGTGCTTAAATTTAGGGGCAGTGATAGGAACCACAGAAAAGAACACATGAAAGCAAAATAGGTGCTTTTCCCACTCGTTTAGGTATTGGCCATGCCACAACCTTCATTTAGTTTCTTTTTAGCCATTTATTTATTTGATGGACTTGCTTGTGTGCTTTGTATCATTGTCCTGCTGCATAGCCCAACTGTGCTTGAGCTTTAGGTTACAAACTGTTGGTTGGACTTTCTCCTTCAGGATTTTCTGACAGAGAGCAGATCTCATGGTTCCATCAAATATGACATGTTGTCCAGGTCCTGCAGACGCAAAGCAGCCCCAGACCATCACCATGTTTGACTGTTATGCTAAAAACATTTTTTACATTCTATTTAAGGAATGTTTCGATGTAACAGATCTGGCAGGGATTCCTGTGTATTGCCAGTAAAATTAAACCTGTCAATTGAATTTGGTTAACTAGTTAATTTAGTAGATGGGGTGGCAATTACCCCAACCCCCATGAGAAAAAAACTGCAGTGTAGAAGAAAGAGCCGCAATAAAGAGCCATCATTTCAAATATACAAGAGTGGTTAAGTCATTCTATTGAGACCCAATGCATCAGACAAAGCTGAGGCCACCTTAGACCAGAAGTGAAACTAAGTGTAAACTGTGAATAAGTGAATCAACTAATGAGAGCGATAATCTTCTGCTGCAGGCAGAGGCCGGAATCTGTATTTGTTCAAAGAAAAAATAGATATGGGAGCATTCAGGGGGATCCTACAGGCAAGAAATGCTGATTGAATCTGTACATAGACAGAGAAAGTGTATTCTGGTAGAGAAACAACTGTTTTTTTATGGCTTGGAAAAAGCGCAAGACATTATCATCAAAAAGATCACACATATTGTGTAATAAAAACAGAACTGAACCATAGAGGTGAAGATGCAGCATAGAGAGGTTTCTTAATATATATGTTCTGACATTTCCACAATACCAGAAGGGAGTGACTAATAATTGGGTATTATTTTACAGAACAACAAAACAGGATAGGGGTGAAAGGACAGCCTTGGCCTATACCATGTTGCACACTTTAAAGAGTAGAGACCACATCAATAAGGGATGCGCCAAGTATGAATTTTCATAGAATCCAATCATAAGTAATCCAAGCAGAAGAACAGCTCATGACTAAGAGTTATTTGTTTTATAAATTATATGTAGCAGCATTCTGAAATCATCGTAAATGGCTTAACCCTTGGACAGTCTTTGCTTCTCACAAAACATGCAAGATGTGATTGCTTTAATCATGCTGGGAAGGCTACTTTCCATTTTGGAGAGTTTAATCTTCTCTTTCTGAAGCTGAAACAGAAGTGAATTCCAGTTTGAGTTGCTTTTGGAGAGCTATGTGTGACAAAAGACAAGCTAATACATTGATTATAAAATATTCCCTCTGACGTATAAGTCTCTCAATAGTTTGGACCAACTCGCCGACTAGCTGATTAAGTAGTGCTGATTGTCACTCTGCCCCGACAGCTATTACTTCCAGCCAGCATAAACCTTGAAAAGGTGCACGTATTTGTCACTGTACAGTGTACACTGTACAGCGAAATGTGTTCTCCACATTTAACCCATCTGTGGGAGTGAACACACACTCACACACACACTAGGGGCAGTGAGTACACACATCCAGAGCGGTGGGCAGCCAACTCCAGCGCCCAGGGAGCAGAGAGGGTAAAGGGCCTTGCTCAAGGGCCCAACACTGGCAGCTTGCCAAGCCCGGGAATTGATGCCGTTTGCCGTTTTGTTGTTGACGATAATAAAATTCCCGAAAAATTTCCTGCCATGATTTAAGCGAACCTTGATGGTCACAGGTAAGCGATGTCATCTGAGCTCCCTTGGAAAATCAATGGCTGTCCATTGACCATTTGAACTGCCTTTCCTCATCACCTTCCCATCACCATCTTGTGGAACTTTTTAAACCCTACAACCCATCACTTTGCTCGCAGGACGCTGGCCTACAGTCAGTTCCCTACTTTAGAAGAAGCAACACAGGGGGAAAAAGCTTCCTGTAGCTGTTTGGGACTCAGAAACACTCTCAGTGTAATGTCCTGTTTTTCTTACTGATGTAGCCTGTTTCCATACAAACCCTGTTCTGAATGGGGCTGATTACAGGTACCTGATCATTATTGTTGTCTTTCTAATCTACTTATTTTACAGGCCTTGTTTCTTTTTTACTGTATTTATGTTTACCTGCAGCTGTTCTAATGTGATCTGGAGTTTTTACAGTAAAAACTCTTATTGTCGAGAGAAATTGTACATGTAAGAATTACTCTTCAAGGTATGTTCTAGCAAAGTGTCAATGCTAGATTAGCTTTATCGTATTTGTGTTTTTACCCATGTGTTTTTGCCCCTTCTTGCCTTTCTTTTACATGTTTGAGATATAATGGGCACAGCATTACATAGCCTATAGCTCTGAATCACAACTAAATCAGTAGCAGTAATAAAGCTAATGTCATGTCACGGTGTTTGACATGCCGAATCCAGTTTTAGCTGCACTGACAGCATCTAAATATACTGACAGTAGATTTTGATGTGTGGAATTGAAAATGCAGCTTTCCAAAGCCACCACCAAACTCCTTTTTTAGGGACCTCAAAAACAATGTGTGAATCTTTCCATGGTAGCTCACTCACTTAAACTCTCCATGGCCTGTAAGCTGGTTTCCTAGCAAATGCTGCTTTCCTTATTCATTTATTCGTGATTTTTGAAGGCAGCTTCGTGTTAACCTCAAACAAATGTTTTGTGTTGCTGTACAATAGCGCCTGGAGGGGAATCTTGCTGAGCGCTAGGAGCTCTGTCACTTTGTTTTCGGCTAAAAGGTTAGCTCTGGTAGGCGGCTGCCAATATGTGCATAGTTAATGAGGACAACTGTATTCGTGAAATAGTACCAACTGTCAGATTCGTCTCTGGAGTCGGTTCATTTCTGACCCGTAGGCCCGTTCGATGGACTTAAACTTTCCCTAAGCTCTCTGTGGTAATTACCAAATGACACTGTTCTTAGTAGAGTAATGAACTGCTGACTGCTGAGGCTCCCTGCCGAGGTCTGTGCTGTGATGGTGAAACAGAAGACCAGTGTTGTACCATAATCTAGGAAACGATAGCTTCTAAACTCTGATCTGCTAAACCGTGTTTAGAGGCACTGTAAAATATTCTCACGTGACCACACCTGCTATTGACTTTTCAATGCTCCGCCCACTAATGCATTCGATCATAGCAACTGCTGCCAGGTTGAATGAGGTTTACAGATCGTTTACAGATCAGCTTTATCGATAGAGGTTGGAACTGCTACATAAAATTGAGTCTGTGGTGTAGAATGCTGTACTACTTAATATGCCATGGATATGAATTTGTAGCTGGTTGACGCAACAAGCTATCACGCTTCTGAGTGTCCTTCCCTCCTCAGAGTCAACTACAACTACAACTCCCATGATTCTTTTTCATTTAAGTACTCCTTGCATCTTTCAACCTTGGGACAAACTGTAGATCAAAATGTCTTTTTCCATATTGAAAATGTTTGACTTTAATTTAGAGTATTAATTATACACTATGAATACGCTTCAAGTGTTGAGTCTGATTGTCTGATTCAGGCTTGTAGACAGCTTTCTGATCAGATAGGGTGGGAATGTTTGCACACCCTTCTTATGCCATGATTATACAAAAACACTAGTAGAACTGCCTAGGAACTACTTAGCAACACACTAGGCAACTCCACAGCAATCACTTAGAGACACCATATAAATCCCTTACCAACACCACAGCTTAGCACCCAGCATCCAAGTTTCAAGTTTATTTGTCATTTGCACAACATGTCAGGACATTTCTGCTTGTAAAATGCTTGTGGTGAGGCTCAGGTTGATGCTCTACAGGAGGACAAAACTATATACATACTAAACATATTAAAATAAAGTTATATAAACATTATATTAAATAAATAAACAAAATATACACAAAAGATCCACCTAACAACACTAAAGTAACCACCTATCAACTACTTATCAACTTATCAACTTATCAACTACTTACCCTATAAAAAACGCCTGGGGTACCATAGCGTCTCCATTGCAACCATTTAGCATCACAATAGCACCCATCTACCACCCACCTGGGATACCATAGGAACTCACTAGCAACATCATAGCAGGAACCTTGGTATGTCATAGCAACCAACCATCAAAAGCAGTTTTACCCTAGTGACCATGTAGCAACAGCCTAGCAACTGCCTTGAAGTCAGAACTACTTAAGCTGGGCAAGCATTCTGCATTTCCTTGAGGAAAAGCATGTTTCTAGCTCCAAATAATATTTCTTTTCTGAAAGGTCAGGCTGTTCGAATAGGTCATGTAATTGAGCTAACGTTAGCAAGGTGACCAGGGATGGAGTGAGACTGGTTTCTGTACCAGGAGTTGCACGCTGCAGCCCACAGCCCACCCTGATTTCTAACTGTATTTCCTCTGCTACCTTCCAGGCCTGTTGTATTAACTCATAAGCTCAACACTGAATTAACTTCTGTAATTCACCTGCCCTGTTTATGAAATATGTCTTTCACAGTTGTTTAGTAATCATTACCTACAGTTAATTAACTACATTAGTGAAAGGATTGTTGACTCATGATTTTTGATTGCTGTATTTATTAATCACAGTGTGCTTTGTTATTACTTTATATAAGTGATGCGTTACCTGAGGCCCTGTTTTACCGTGATTTTACAAGAGTTTAATTTTTCCTGCTTTAACCCCCCCCCCCCCCCTCAAAAAACAAAAACAAAAAAAAACATCCATCGTTGAAAAAATCCCTGCAATAGACAGTCTGTCATGGTTTACTCCTTTAACTTTTACTGACCCCCCATCAGTGTGGTTTATGACACCAGCGGCTGCTGTTGACATTGGCATTCCACAAGCCCCATTTCAGAAGGAGAATACTCCAGAGATTCCTCCATACAGTCTTCTCGTTACAAGGTAAGCAATGTCTCTCTCTCTCTCTCTCCCTCTCTCTCTCTCTCTCTCTCTCTCACACCACCTCGGTATTTAATCAGAATGGTTCTCAGCATTGCATAGAATCCAATTACAGTTGGGCAACATTGCCACGGCTCTTGTGAGATGTGTGTTGACCTATAAGTATCTCTGGAGAAATGAGAGTGCAGTGGCATGCTCATTGTAAATTCCTCATCTCATCATCAGTCAGGAAATGAACAAACACAGTGAAGAGATTCAGTAGGGAAGTAACACGTTAGCTTTAGCCCAATACTCTCGATCCCAGTAAACAGAGCAAGCATGCAGAGGTATGGTGTTCAGTGTTACAAGGTAGAGCGTATCATACTGGAGGTTTTCTGAAAGCTTCCCTGCATGCCCATCAATGATGTAAGAGTGAGTACTGAACATTTCAACCCTCTCACAGTAAAATCCAGCGAACCCGTCCAATGAAACGGGAGCAAAATTGCACTGGAATTACAACAGTATTAGCAATTCTATTAACCTTTTAAGTCAAAGCTATCACCAGTGATAAAAGCATGCTATAATTATATATTAAAGGGGGCTTAGGATGTCAAACTGAATTTACCTTGAAAGTGAACCTCAAAGACTGTTGTTTCTCATTCATAAGAAAACCTGGTATAGCCAAAGCAGCGCTGGAAAACAGGGTTGATTCCAACCCCCCAAATCTGTTCTATAAAAGTCTTGACCTCAAGACAGTCTTGACCCCAAGACTGTCAAAGCTGTCAAAACAGTTAAATATGACGAATATGATGCTGTTGATACAGGAAAGTAGCTCATCACCTCCAGACTCTGCTTATGGGAATACTGGTTGCTGTGTAAACCAGGCCTACTGCCCGCAGCTTGTCCGTGCTAGGCTGAAAAAGCTAACACCAGCCTTTAGCTCTTCTCTCCAACGTCCACTCTCTTAAAAACAAACTGGACTACTTCACCTGAACCAAACTGGAGCTAAACACACATCAGCTGAGAAAGTACTGGCTTATCTTTTCTAGTGAGATTCAACAAAGCCAAAATCCAGGAAAGCGAGCTGGGGCAAGGCTAAAAGCTAACTGGCTGCAATCACTTCAGCTTTCTAACAGCACATCTCGCTGAGAGGACTCAGTGACAGGACAGCAGTGCTATTCGATAAGACTCTGGATAATTACAGTGTCTTTGTTAGGGTGTTAAAACTATGCTATGCTTTGTGGCTTCTCTGAGCTGAAGCTGGTGTTGTAAACCAGCTAATTAAAAGCAGAGCTCATAGTTGTGAAAATCTGAGTGTTTTATTCAAGGCAAAATAACAGGGTGGTAAACAGGCTTGTAACATCACTTGCTTACTATTTTACTAGGAATCAAGAGACCATGATCAAACTATTACCTACATTTTCTGTACAGAACCACTGCTAAACAATTTCTGTGTGTATACATGGACAGGGTATACCAAGGGTTGCCACAACTTTTAAACCCAAAAGGGACCATAACAAATGTCAGGAAATGGAAATAGACAGATGGGGTTTGCTTGTCCTAGTCTCTGAAGCATCAGTGTGTTTCCTTCTAAGGGTTTTGGAAAGCACTTTGTTGCTTAATTGGTGCATTCTCAGCAGATGCAAAGTAGTTTCATGTTTTCTTGATAAGCATGCAGTAATTAACTTTGTGTTGTGTATTGTGGTAGAAGAGAATGCTGGCGATCACGGATGCCTTCTTCTAACCTCAGTGCTTTAACCTAATTTCTAGGCGCTGGATCTGTATGGGACCATCAATTCTCATGGATGTTTCCTTAATAGAATCCAATGAGCAGTTGCGGCATTCCATTAAAGCAACATTATGAAGCATTTTTACCTTAAAATAGCAGCTTCAAAATCATGTTTATGCTCCACTGACCTGTAAAAGGGACATTTACATTTAGCTTTACATTTAAGGCATTTAGCAGATGCTCTTATCCAGAGCGACTTACAAAAGTGCAGAGTGCTTACAATAGCACCGCTGTTGTTACTTCAGGCTCGGCACACTGTTATTTTCAGTATGTAGCTTTGGTGAAAAGGGCAAGACAGCGCTTGCAAGAACTGCATAACCAGAGTCCACATGCTTCTTTCACTGTCAATGCATCCACCTGCTTGTAAAATGCATACAGAAGCGTGTTCTTCAGGGGTGGCTCAAGCACAAAATCCACTTCCTAACTGCGGGGGGGGGGGGGGGGGGGGGGCAATTCTTGCATAATGCTGCTTTAATAGACATTTAAAATATGTGAACTTTCAGAACTGAAACAAGAGAAAATGTATTTCCTGCTTACTTTGCTTGCCCTAAACTTTTTTGTCCACTTGTTTGTCCACGATCCCCCACACCACTGTGCTTTCTCTTATGGAACAGCAGTCCCATCCTGAATACAGAAAACATACAGATTTACAGCTTACTACACAAAAAGGTGCCTCATATGGTTTTTTGAGGGATGCCATAAGGCAGTTGTTTTAGAGTGTTCTGAAAAATAACTGTCCGTGGAACACCGGTCAGATACCACCACACAAAACAGTGGATCTTTATTATTAGAAAATAATATGAAAATGATAAAGACGTGTATGTTTTAAGCCATATTCACCTTCATACATAGAACTGGTGGAATTCAGCAACTGCCCAAAGGTGCCTCTTGTGAGTGTTTTGGGGTTAACCATTTTTTGTTTTTTTCTAGTAATGCAAAAATGAATACTTGATCATCATTGTGATAATCGATTGTATTCTACAGATACAGCAGATAGTGATTAGGCAGGAAAACAAAAAAAAAACTACCTTTAAGGTCAGGCTTTTTGAAAAATAAGCCCTCACTGACTGCTATCACAAAACACATCAATAGATCCATCAAACTCTGCTATTTAAAAGCCATGCTACTGATTTCAGCCGTTTAGTTGCCAGTTTATCACCAGTTTTATTCTGAAAGTCGATAGTCATGAAGGCCAATCATTCATAATGAACACTGAGACTAAACCCTCATACCATCTCAATACTGTTTAAATGATCTTCTTGAAGAGGTTGCCTCGTCTCTGGGAAACATATTGGCACAGGGAAGCACTTACTGATCTGCAGATACTTGACTTCATATTTGTCTTGTTTATGGAGATCATTATACTCTAAACACTAATTGGCTCTCGGCTTTAATCACTTTGAATGCACCCAGTTGTTTAAGGGTGTACTCCCACTTGGCAATCCGTACCGTGCCAGAGCCCCAAACGAGTTTCCCAGTTGGTTTGAGTAGTGTGATTGCTCCATGTTTTGCCCAAGTACAGTGTTACAGTGAACCATGCCTGGCCTGCTTGAAAAAGTAGAAGTATACACATATTATGTCTGATCAGTGTACATACATATACACCGATCAGCCCTAACATTACCACCACCTGCCTAATATTGAGTAGGCCTCCCTCGTGCCACCACAACAGATCTGACCATTCAAAGCATGAACATCACAAGACCTCCTGTGGAAGTCCTGTGGTATCTGACACCAAGACATTAGCAGCAGATCCCTGTAGGTCCTGTAGGTTGTGAGGCGGGACCTTCATGGATCGTATCAATGAGCCTTAGGTGCCCATGAGCGGTTTACCGGTTGTTATGTTTTGGAGCATTTGGTAGATACTGACCACTGCATACCTGAAAAAACCCACAAGACCCTTGTGAAAGTATCTCAGATTCTTATGCTTGGCCATTTTTCCTGCTTTTAACACCAACACCACCTTCAAAAACTGACCGTTCACTTGCTGCCTTATATATCCACCCCTTGACAGATGCCACTGTAGATGACGATAATCAATGTTTTTCACTTCACCTGTCAGGGAACTGATGTTATGGCTGATCAGTGTAGGTCGGGGCTGCCACTGCTTATAAAACCCTTGCTGGGTTTTATTCGCACAGCCTGTAATACAAGACAAGGTTTTGTAATTATCATTCAACAGACTATCATTGCCATCATTCAAAAGCCTTGTATCTTCATTTTTGCCCGTTTTTTATTACATTGTGTCAAATTGTCTTGATAAATGGACCAAAAGAAACGCTCCAAATCGACATGGAATAATTTCATTTTCCATCTCCTGGAAAGCTGCCTATTTGGAGATACAAGGCTTTTGGAGATACAAGGCTTATTCTGCCATGCCCATGTTTAGCTGTTTGCTTCTTCTGTTTTTTTGCTTCTTCTGTTTTTGGAATTTCCAGTTACTTCATATCAAAATGTTTATGATCGTATGGTGAATGCAGTCTGAAGTAGGCTAGTGCTGTGGACATTGATCATTAAGTAGCTAGCTATACTAACCCAACATTTCAACAGCCTATTTAATGTTATTTAGAGCTATTTAGAGCTTTTTGCCAAAGAAAAAAAAGACACAAGTGCTGTGGGGCACCATATTCAAAGAGGAAGAGGATCTGTCTCAATGGAAGGCGCAAAATTTAACATCCACCCAAAACATCCATGCACCTGTTCTTACCATTATGTGTAGAGGAAACCCTACTATGAAGCTCTGGTGAAGCAGACACCACAAAAAAAAATCCACAAGATTTCCATAAAAAGAGACGAGAGCAGACGTATGGACGTCAAATGTAGCACCTTCAACCATACATTCAGGTTCTCTTCTTTGGAAGGTGGTGGGTATAAGTTATATGGTGCTCCATAGCACTCCAGTCTTTTTATGTTGTGTTCGTAACACTGCTGTTGTTCAAGCAAAGTTCTTACAATTATTGGGACTCCCTCTAACTGAGTATACCATAATACTCACTGTATGTTTATTATTGCTGTAGTTGTAATCTATATAAATGGTTCTGCTTTAGCACCAGACGTTCTAACATAAAGTAAAGATGCCCTCACCCACACTGTTTAATGGAAAATAAGGTGGATACACACACAGAGGAATGCAGTCGACTGATTAGTTACAAACCACAGTCAGTCATACATATTTCTCAATATGCGACCAAACCAGAGAGTCTAGCAATCATATTGTTTTATGAATCAGCATATTTTTGAATTTATTTTTTTAAATTTGTGCTTTTGTTGAGTCCTCGATAAAAGTTGTAACAATTCTAAGCTCAGTTTCAGTAAAAACAGTGAAAGCAGTTCATAGTAATCTCAGAAATGTGTTTTTTTTCCTCTGCTCAAAGAAAGAAAGCAGAAAAAGAGCTGTGCTGTGTAGATACCGAGCGTCAGAGCAGAATTTTCTGCCACTGCTGTTGGAGCCTCCTTTTGTCTAGTTGTTAGCTCAAGAAGAGAGCTGAATGGGAAGTTATGTCATAAAGCAAAACGCAGAGCCTTAGCCGTCCCGCAGGCTAGCACTCAGCACTTTTTTACAGGATTTCAGGTCATCCCAAGGAAGGGATTGCCTTTTGTCCCTGAGTGCTCTTAAACTGCAGTGTTGATCCGCGGGAATCATTCTTGCTGAGGGAAGAAAAAAAAAATGATTGTGACTGGCAATGCAGATATACAGACCGCTCTGCACGCTGCAGCAGCAGCTTTCACACAGCCCCTCAGCTTCAGCATTCAACCTTCCGTGTAGGAGTATGATTAACCCTGCGTTACCTACTGTCCTGCTGGTGATGCGCTCAGTGGCTTTGTTTTCATCCTGCTGAGTTGTTGGTTTACTGCTTGTTGTCCATGTAGATCATAGTGATAGTACAATAAATAAAGTGAGTTTTCTATCACTAAAAGAAGCTCTGTGCTGCCTGTATTGTTGGATGCGCTGCGCTAATACAATAGAAATATAAGTCCTTGAACAAAATGACTTACAGAGTAACACAGTATTTTGAATACTACGGGCATACAACATGCTATTTACATATAAAATATAAATCTAATCTTTTAGATATTTAAATCTAAAAAAATATATATATGTATGTATGTATGTATATATTTTTTTTTCAGGTACTAGACCACTTGAAGAACTGCAGGTATATTAGGACGAAATTTACCATCTCGTCACAGACTGTTTACTACAGATTTTTAAAATTACGGTATCTGGAGGACTCACATTTCTTACACATCATTTAATTATTATTATTATTATTATTATTATTATTATTATTATAAAGGTATGTTTCAACCCAAATCGCTGTCAATGCAAAAGCAAAGACAAATTGTTAAATCAAATGTTTCTTCTCCATCTCTAACAGAGCTTCTCTCCTAATGAGAACCTCCACAAGAACTGCATTACGAAGAGCATGAAGGCATTGTCTGAAATGTAAGAAATGCTGCCTTCTAATGCAGGAAGACACCCAGTCACGTCTGAATCAAATGGTTAGTAAGTAAATTAGCCTTGTACTTTACGGGGCGAAAATGCTAATGGCTAATGACAACACAGCTAAATGCTCATATCTTGCAGTGAGCCAACAATACCTTGGCAGACCTTCATCACTATCGTGCCTTCTGAGACACTGAGAAAAGCAAGTCAGCTACCTACCTCCAGTTTCAGACACAGCCTTAGATTTAAATACAGCAGCATGAAGCAGATTTCCAATCATCAACATATTGTAATAATGGAGTTACGAGGAGCTTTTTCCTTCTCTTCTAAAATTGCCATTTTTTAGTAATATGAAGTTTTGGCTGGACAGCAGCATGTAGAAGCTGTTTGAGTCTAGATTTTGAGATTTTGAGGCCGAGACCAAGACATTTCCAACACAATAGAGAAACTCCATAAGTATAACAGTACTGGATCATGTTGTTTGTATAGGGAGGGAAATGTGAAAGCACAGTTGAGAAAACATGTAGAAAAAGCAAAAGTAGATGCTTTTCACCTCAGAGTTAAATGGTAAAAAAATGTGTCTCTCACAAACACACACATACCTAAAAAAAAGCCCCCCTATCAGCCTTAGTATGGCACCGAGTTCGAGGTGAGGAGAGAGACAGCAGTTTATGAAATTATGACGATATCCCACAAATATAATTGTCCAGTCCAGTCAGGGCCGGGAGGAAAACCATAAAATAAACACACGACACAGTCCAGCTTATGCCCAGCGTCTTATCTCACACGTGCAAGCCTGCATTCACTGCCATTTCATATGCAGTTCCACTTTGATTAAACCTCCAGAGAGCCAAATAGTACCTGCATTCATTCATTATCTCATCATTTTAGCGATTCAAATTGACTGAATACTACATTTGATGGCGTGCACCCCTGCATTCCACTGTTAATATTCAGTTATTCATATCACTTAATAGACATTGATTTTCTTATTTATTTAATTTTTTTTCCGCTGACATGAATATTTCTCAGATGCTCGGCTCATCTTGAGGCTCTGGACTGGCATGATTTCAATATTTATTTATCATAAGCAAATGTAATTATAGGTCAAGATGGAATTGCCCAGACATCTGTACATGACGGACTTCGGCTGGAATTAGAATTTGACGTACACTGCAAATGCTTCAGTAATTGAAAAAGCACAGGCAGCCTCGGCCTCTCTGTAATGCGCACCGAGATTTTTGCTGCAGTGGAGTTGACTATCGATTCAGGCCTACGCTTCAGGAAACGCGCTCAACAAAAGTGTTGACATTCTGTGAAAAGGCAAAAGATAATCCGTTGGGACAGATAACTGGGGAAAAAATACACAAATACATTTTTAAAAATATAGAAATAAACTAAATCAAGGTTAATAAAGTGACTGTCTTTGCCGTTTTCTTCGTCTCCAAAAAAACCCCAACTATTTAAATATTTAATCTTAAATATTTGTCGCACACAATCGCCTGGCACAATGCCCTGCATTATCAGATTCTGCCTTCAAGAAGACATGCCAGGATAAGCTTCTCCACTTCTTTAATCTGTCTAATTCATTCTGTCCTCACGGGTTCAATGTTTAATCAACTCAGAATCAAATTACAGGTTTCCAGAGCAAATCTTGATTATTAGTACGTTCTGGGCTTAATCAATTTTCCTGTTCCCACGGATGATTGATTATAAGCGCTAAACCCGATCGGGACAGTGAATGAATTTCCCTCACACTAAGTTCTAACAGCAGGTGTTGCTTCTCTGTTCTGCTGGGATGAATCACCTTAACTGAATCAGTGAATTGTACCTTTCAGATCTAACGTGATGTAAAAACCCATACCAAAAAGTGATATGGCAGAATAGTAATTCTCCATTTACAGTATACCATTAATGTGAATATATGGGGATTATTAATGTTCAATTTTACATATCATATGTATATCAACAAAATGGCACATACTGTATGTCCTGCCAAACATCACATACACATGTACAATATAATAAAAACAAACATGTTCAAATAAGACAAATGCATAAATGGTAGCCATATCTGTCCAAATCTGGATGATATATATGGACAAAAGTATTGGGACACCTGCTCATTCATTGTTGCTTCGTAAATTAGGGCTATTAAAATAGCCTATCCTGCTTTTGTTGGAGTAACCGCCTCTACTGTCCAGGGAAGAAGGCTTCCTACTAGATTTTGGAGCATTGCTGTGAGGATTTGATTACATTCAGTGACAAGAGTGGTGGTGAGATCAGGATGTTGGCCGATCACCACCTCACCTCATCCCCAACTCATCACCAACCATCATTCCAGATAACATGTTTATCTGCTTCAGAGAGTACTATTGTATTGGCAATTTTGTAACAGTTCGCTACTAGATCTAGACAAGTATGGGCACTTGAAGTAGCTGAAGGGCATATATGTCAGAGTAAGAGAAATTCAAGTGACTAACAGGAGTTTCTTGTTGCCCAGGTGAGATTGGTTGTTTAAACAGTTTTAACAGTTGGCTCTTGGTTTGAGCCCTGGGTTTCAGCTCTGAACTGAACATGTTGTTAAAAAGGATAAAGCAACATGAAGACCCTGGATGTGTCAATGGGAGAAAACAAAGTCACTCTGAAGGAGGAAAAAACTGGGAGAATCAATCAGAGCTGTTGCACAAGCACCAGACAGAGCCAATACAGCATTGGAATTGTCCTGAACAAGAAACCAGCTACCAAACAGACAACCAGGTACTGGCCAAGGAAAACGGCAGCAGTTGATGACAGAACAACTTTGACAGCTGTGAAGAACCTGCCCACCCCTCCAAAAAGTCAATCACCAGACCTACACCCAGTGGAGCAACATTTTACCTCTTGAGAAGGAGACTGAAGGGTAAACCCCCCCGAAACAAACAAACTGACAGAAGCAACCAAGGAATAAAACGCATTTTTCTACCTAAAATTTGCTGTGGTCTGCCATCACATGTGCCATGGGGTCATGTTCTGCATTGTTTAGCACAACTAGATACAATACCTAGTAGTATTATATAGTACATATTAGGTAATTGGAAATTCTGAGAAATCATCTCAGATTCACCTTTCCAGTACGTTCAGAAGAGATTGGATATAGTTGACATCAGCTGAAGGGATTCATTAGTTAACATAGCTAATGTAATTAGCTTAACATGCTACAAACCTGTAGTCCAGGTCAATATTGATCAGACCATTCAACTACTCAGTCTGGAATGCTTAGATCACTCTGAGTCCCACTCAGTTTTATGTGGCACCTTGCTGCAGTCCCCCACATTATGACTGCTTTATGATACCAAAACAAACATGGGTTTTACACAAGTGCATGTAAATGGGACTTTTTACAACCCATGTAGACATCTTGGTTTAGTACAGTATCTCAGGCTGAAAGCTTAGTTGTGCTCTAGTGTAAATGTAAACATAACTATTGACTAAGGTGGCATTTACTACAGTTTAAGAGACCCTATACTATAAATTCACTGATGACAGTTGCTGCAAGAAAAGGTGTGTCCGGTGGTGTTGGGTAAATTCAAAAGCCCTTGTAGGCCTGTGTGTATGAACAGACTGGAACGTTCTATATCATAAGCAGAGCTGGGCAGAATAGTTTGAAAATGTAGTTAAATTCACTGAATAAAACTAACCAGAACCCTAACCTTGAATGTGTCTGGCAATGTATTCCACTATAGTGCATAAAATGTAACATAAGTTTACGTTACTGTAGAAATGTATATTTAAAAGAGAGAATTTACCATATCCTAAATGTGTGCATTTTACTATAAAAGCTGTAGCTGTACAGTATTGCAACATCATGCCACAAAAATCAATGATGGTCTAAGTAGAACTGTGGTGCTAATTTCTGGAGAACATGTCCATTAGTGAGGAGATTTCAGTTTGATCATTCTGCAAGTCACACTGAGATAAGTAACTAATCAGCACAGTGATTATCAGTCTACTCAGGCTTTAGTAGAGCTCAGTAACACTGAGATAAATCACTGATCAGCACAGTGATTTATCAGTCTACTCATGCTTTAGTAGAGCTCAGTAATTTCACTGAGATAAATAACTAATCAGTCCAGTGATTTATCAGTTTACTCAGGCTTTAGTAGAGTTCAGTAACACTGAGATAAATAACTGATCAGCAGTGATTTATCAGTCTACTCAGGCTTTAGTAGAGCTTAGTAACACTGAGATAAATAACTAATCAGTCCAGTGATTTATCAGTCTACTCAGGCTTTAGTAGAGCTCAGTAACACTGAGATACATAACTGATCAGCACAGTGATTTATCAGTCTACTCAGGCTTTAGTAGAGCTCAGTAACACTGAGTATAAATAACTGATCAGCAGTGATTTATCAGTCTACTCAGGCTTTAGTAGAGCTTAGTAACACTGAGATAAATAACTGATCAGTACAGTGATTTATCAGTCTACTCAGGCTTTAGTAGAGCTCACTAACACACTGAGATAAATAACTGATCAGTACATTGATTTATGTTGTCACATGGTATGTGCTGATTTTAAGATATTCAATAAGCTATTGATGGCTTTTCTTTTTAAGATTGCATGTTTTCCCTTGTTATAGTGGGGCATAGTTCTAAAAGTATTCTCTTTAAAATATAAACAGTAACTGTATTCTAAATACAGGCTTGCGGCCCATTCCTATAGAGAGGGTGGAAATTCATTATAGAGATATACTCACTGGCCATTTTATTAGAAACATCTACCTTGTACATCATGGCCATTTTATGAGGTTGTTTATACTTATAGGTGGTCCAACACCCAGACATATCCAAACAAGTGGAACCCAGTGGTCGGAAACTGACCACCAATGAACAGCTAGAGGATGACACAAATTCTAACAGTGACTAAATACGGATATTTTAACTAAATTACACCACAATACGGTTTTCTCTAAAGAGGCTGTAATCAACAATAACCAGCATAGAGAACTGCATAGCAACAAGGAGCTGATTGGATGGCAGTTCACCTTGACATAGTTCAGTTTTATTTATTTGTTCAATTGTTAGCTTTTTATAGTTTATTTGTGCAAGCATTATACTCAAAATAATTTGACTCAATTTTCATAACCTTTCTAACTATGGTATTTCTGACCCCAGCCAATACAGAAACAAACATGATCAGCTGGTCAAGATTGCAATATTGTGTCATGTGTGTTGCAATATTGTGTCATGCAATATTCATACAAAATGAGTTCCATGTTTATGAAATATTTCTGATATTATTAACATCATCCAAAAAAAAAACAGCGGTAGATGTTGACAGGAATTTGTTATATGACTTGACTGAAAATGGATTCTTATGACCACATCGCCACCTTGTGTTGTAAGGAAGAAAAGCCAGACAAGAAGCTTATGTGTGATGCATTCAAAGATTCTTCATGCAGTCTATTTTTTATATACAGTGGGGCTAAAAAGTATTTAGTCAGCCACTGATTGTGCAAGTTCTCCTACTTAGAAAGATGAGAGAGGTCTGTAATTGTCATTATAGGTACACTTCAACTATGAGAGACAAAATAAGAAAAATAAGAAATCACATTGTCTGATTTTTAAAGAATGTATTTGTAAATTATGGTGGAAAATAAGTATTTGGTCAAAAACAAAAGTTCAACTCAATACTTTGTAACATAACCTTTGTTGACAATGACAGAGGTAAAACATTTTTTGTAAGTCTTTATCAGGTTTGCACACACTGTAGCTGGTATTTTGGCCCATTCCTCCATGCAGATCTACTCTAGAGCAGTGATGTTTTGGGGCTGTCGCTGGGCAACACAGACTTTCAACTCCCTCCACAAATGTTCTATGGGGTTGAGGTCTAGAGACTGGCTAGGCCACTCCAGGACCTTGAAATGCTTTTTACAGAGCCACTCCTTCGTTGCCCGAGGGGTGTGTTTGGGATCATTGTCATGCTGGAAGACCCAGCCATGTTCCATCTTCAATGCTGTCACTGATGGAAGGAAATACACTGCCCCATTTATTCTTAACACGGATCAGTTGTTCGTCCCCTTTGCAGAAAAACAACCCCAAAGCATGATGTTGCCACCCCCATGCTTCACAGTAGGTATGGTGTTCTTGGGATGCAACCCAGCATTCTTCTTCCTCCAAACACGATGAGTTGAGTTTATACCAAAAAGTTCTATTTTGGTTTCATCTGATCACATGATATTCTCCCAGTCCTCTTCTTGATCATCCATATGCTCTCTGGCAAACCTCAGACAGGCCTGGACATGTACTGGCTTAAGCAGGGGGACACGCCTGGCACTGCCGGATTTGAGTCCCTCTCGGCATAGTGTGTTACTGATGGTAGCCTTTGTTACTTTGGTCCCAGCTCTCTGCAGGTCATTCATCAGGTCCCTTCATGTAGTTCTGGGATTTTTGTTCACCGTTCTCATGATCATTTTGACCCCACGGGATGAGATCTTGCATGGGGCACCAGATCAAGGGAGATTATCAATGGTCTTGTATGTCTTCCATTTTCTTATAACTGCTCCCAAAGTTGATTTATTCACACCAAGCTGCTTGCCTATTGTATATTCACTCTTCTCAGCCTGGTGCAGGTCTACAATTTTGTTTCTGGTGTCCTTCGACAGCTCTTTGGTCTTGGCCATGGTTAAGTTTGGAGTCTGACTGTTTGAGGCTGTGGACAGGTGTCTTTTATACAGATAACGAGGTCAACAGGTGCCATTAATACAGGTAACAAGTGAAGGACAGAAGATCTTCTTAACGAAGAAGTTACAGGTCCGTGAAATCTTGCTTGTTTGTGGGTGACCAAATCCTTATTTTCCACCATAATTTACAAATAAATTCTTTAAAAATCCTCTTTTTTCATTTTGTCTCTAATAGTTAAAGTGTACCTATGATGAAAATTACAGATCTCGCTCATCTTTCTAAATAGGAGAACTTGCACAATCAGTGTCTGACAATACTGTTTTGGCTCCACTGTATATAGATATGGTGGACAAAGTTAATTACAGAGTTACACTCACTGATCATTTTATTAGAAACATCTACCCTGAACTTTATTCATGGCCACTTTATGAGGTCTTCAATCCTTATAGGTGGTCCAACACCCAGACATATCCAGACAAGAGGATCCCTGTGGTCGGAAACTAACCATGAATGAATGAAAGGCATAAATTGTGCATCTTCAGAGCTATATTTTTTTACAAGATCAAGGTTTCGAATAAACGGACACTGGATTAAGAGTTAGACTAAAGCCCTAATCAGTGACAAGTGATGTGGTGATCTGGAGGAAATGGAGGAGGAAATTATAGTGTTGCCCATGCCTTCAACTGCAGTATCAATGTAGACATCTTAAAACGATTAAAACAAACTGCCCTCAACAGTGGATGGCTCCTTAAGAATGTCTGCTCTTTTGAAAAGCCATTTAGTAGATGAAAATCAAATACCTACAGGTCAGGGAGGTCATTCATTGAAAACAAATAACTCCCAAACCGACAGAGCTCTATCTAAGATCAAAACATCTGTCTGGAGAATGTCAGAAACATGGCACTTATGCTGGCGGAAATCGCTTGAAATTGACTTTAGCCTAATAACTATTCCAGTACTGAATCGAAATTCAAGACCCACAGTTCCAGCATCCACTCATCCACTCATTCAGTAACCATTTGAACGCTAGGTTATTAATCCTGTTATTAATGCAGGATCTACTATAAATTATTTGGTTACAGTTTAGCATACTTTGTGGGGTTCCCCAGGGTTATATTTTGGGGTCTTTGAAACTGATGTTAATTATTGAGAATAATGCAGTTATGAGGGTGTAGAACTGAAGTGTCGGTGAATGTACTGGGTTTAAGGAGTTTAAGTGATATGCAGTTCCCAGTACGGTAGATCTCAGACATCTACAAATGTCTGTTAAGCTAATACATTGGGCTGGAACATGATTAGTTCAAAGAACTACTACTAAGAATAAATCATTAACATCCTTAACACTACAATAGTGGTTCTGTTCTTAGAAACTGATCAATGATAAATGGGGCAGAGCAGTGGTCCTGGAGAACCCCATTCTCTGACCTGTTTTGATATTTTCTTTGCTCCCAACACTGTTTATCCAAGGCATCGGCCAATCCTGAATGTTAATGGACATTCGAGGACAAAACATTAGACTGTGGAGGACGGTGGATACAGGACTGCTGATAAATAAATTGTCTGTAGCCTATATTTGTACGCCTATGTAGTGGTCCTGCAAGGTGGAGCTTGTAAAGAGGCTCAATGAATGGAAACACACAGCAGCTGGACAGTGAGTATAGACAAGCATGTGCTGTATGAAGATAGTTTTTCTGGTGTTTACCACTAGAGGGCAAACCAACCACATGGTTTCAAATAACTTCCATTGTTTTATCCCAGTGGTCAGAGTCACAGTGGGTCAAGTGTTTGCCGGAATCATTGTGTGAATTGGGAATACCCCCTGGACAGGGTGCTAGTCCATCACAGGGTACCACATTCATCCATTCACACCTATGCACAGTTCAGCCAATCAAATTCACCTGCCATTTTTTTGGAAGGTGGAGGGAAACCACACTCTTAAAAATGATGGTGCTACAATAGGTGTTTTTGAATGAATCTTATAGAAGAATCACTTTTGGCTCCATAATGAAAATTGGGTTTGAAGAAGTGGATGTAGAGGTTCTTTACCAGGTTCTTGTCACGTGTTTCTAAAAGCGGTTCTTCTGTGGCAGAGGTCTTCAGATCTGGACTTTCAGGATTCATGGTCCAGATTTGAAGACCTGGGTTCTATAGCACCCCTAAAAGAACCCTTTTTAGCACCTTTTTTAAGAGTGCAAAAAAGTATCACACAGATAGTGACCAGAGCAAAGATTAAACCCACACCTTCAGGCCTCTGGAGCTGCAACACTACCTGCTGCACCACCATGCCATTAGGTTTGTTTCAAATTCCAGATTTACATGGGAGAATCTTTTGGGACAGTTTTGCTGTATATGCTGTGATTAGCGTTAGCTTGGAGAAAAAATATGGAACAACCAGGCATCCCAGCTTTTTGCATATTTGCATATCGTTTGCTGTGCAAAACTCTTGTATCTTCATTTTTGGCTGTTTTTCACTGCCGGATGTTCTCAATATTGTGTCAGGATTTCATGATTAATGGAGCATAGGAAGCTTTTGCATAGCAGCGACAATATTTAAATTGGTTAATAAATAAAATCATAATATGGATGCTGCTTTAAATGTTATCATCAAATGTACAATACATAATATCTTAAAATAAGGGACTTTGATTGAGCTGCTGAGCAATAAGAATGAGTCAATAAGCTCATAACCAGCAGCATACTGTAGCAGAAGCCATATCCCTCACAGCACTGTTATTTCCATTTGGATATTTGTGCATATTTATCCACAATTAGCGGACTACCAAACAAGGTTCTGGCATTTGGATCACATTTAATATTCACTCTTTTTAGATCTTCATGATTCATTTGCAAATATTAAATGTGCTAAATTTTGGCTGCACTCGTGTGTGACTGGAGCTCAGTTAATTGAGGCTGTTCAGGTGTCCTAGCCAACCTGTTCTCCTGCCAAATCCATCAGAATGCAACAGATGTGGCAGGGCTTTTTTTCCCTTGCTTTAAAAACGAGCACAGAGATGAAACTGGATGAAGTGTCTGTGTTTAAGCAAAGTTTAGCTTGTGTAATTGACAGCATTGGCAGCCTGAAAGTATGTTTATTTATTTCATTGAATTGAACTGTAGTTCTCCATATGGTCCTCCATGAGGAATAAAGCAGTGAGGTTCAGTCTTCAGTCATCTTTTTATCTGCTTCTTTCTGGCCAGGGTCATGGAGGGTCCACAGCGTTTCTGGAAACACTGGGTGCAAAGGCAGGAATATCCCCTGGACAGGACACCAGCCCCTCGTAGGGTACCTACCACATACAACCATCCTCTAACACACTAAAGCCTACAGGGGGCAATTTAGCATAGCCAATTCAATTGCTGTGTGTTTTGTGGGAGGTGGGAGGAAACCGGAACACCTGGAAGAGTACCAGAGTACCTGGAGGAATCCCATGCAGGCACTTGGAGAACACACAACCACAGGGCACTGGAGCTGGAGGAATGTAAAACCTGCTGTGCCAGCTTGCCTCCCGGTTCTTATATTAAAAGTTACTTCTGCTGGATGCTGAAGTCATGTCTAAGAGAATGTGAGACCAGAGCACAACATCATTCTCTTTTATTTCTGTGCAGTTCTGGGTCCTTTTTCTCTGGGCTTGGGCATCGGCACCAATGACAGATGGTAATATTAGTGCAGTAGATGCTTTGTGGAGTTGCCGAATGCAAGCCATGCATTTTAGGCCATCTTAAATACCTTCAATTGTCTCAATATGCTTACTTTAACACCGTGTAGCATTTTCTACATTAGAATAACAGCTTCAGAACCATTGTGAGTCTGTATCGTCGCTCCTCCAGGCTCAGCGTGAATTCCACTTCCTGACTGTAGAGGGAGCCCAGGAGCAGGAAATATAAAGCTACTTAAGGTAAAGAAGTCAAGACAAATTACAGCGTTTTTCGTTTCTCGTCCTGGAAGGCTGGTGTCTAAACAGTTGCTCATCTGCTGGTTGACAGGTTTAGTGGATGTGTCAGAGCAGGACTGCAGTCCTTCAGAACCAGAACTGACAAACCCTGGTTTAGAAAATGTTCTACCTTTACTTTAAGAAGAATGTGCTGTACTGCAAAAAAAAGGGACACCTCTGTACCACCCTTTCCGTTCTACAGAAATGCAGCCAAAACTGTCCACCATGCTGTCAAATTTGCAACCGGTTCGGAGGCAGTAGAGACCAGAGGCAGAACCAGACTCACCGACTCTCCCAGACCAAGCGTGTCTCAGACTGCCTTCACTGAGCTTACAGTAGCAGAGCAGTCCCCAGATTCCCAGTTTGTCCATTAAGTGGAATGGTTTAACAGTAAAAGTGCAGCTCATGTAGGTTCCACTACAACTCAGCTCCTCCTAGTAATGAACAGAAAGGACTCCATGCAGGTCCTGCAGATGACCGACCTCTACCAGCCAGGGCTGTCAATCATTTCATTTCTAAGTGTAACACCACCTTCTTACACTCAGGTTTTAAAAAGTGATTTCTAGGGGTTAATAAAAAGAATGTGCCAATATTAGCGCAGGAAAAACTGTTGGAATTAGAGACTGGAGATGGACAGATAGTTATATACACCACCTATAAGGATTGAAGACCTTATAAAGTGGCCATGAATGAGATAGGATGGGCTGTTTTTTCATTGAAACATATAGAAATGGGCAAAGCTACACATCATACTACAGCCAGCCAGAGCTGGGGTTGCTTCACTTTTCAGAGACATTGCGCTGTCCAGGTTTTTTTTTTCTTTTTCTAATCTGACCGTAGTTGTGTGGTGTTACAGGCAGATGGAGACAAAGTCACATGAAAATCCCAACCTCCCAAAATGACTGCTTCATTCAAATTCATCCAGCTTCAACCCAGATCATATCTTCTCTCATATCTACACAATACTGTGGGAAATTTGATGGAGCCCCGCAAATAACAATAACAGATTGGATGCAGTCCAATGAACAATGAATACTCTGTCTTGCTGGGATTGTTCCAAAAAATATGATGGAATTCAATTAGGTGCAAAAAACTATAGATTTTAGATTTGGTGCCGTCCAGAACTTCACAATGGAGCTCTCTTATGTAGAAATAAGTATAATATGGTGTAGCCCAATGAACATCCTTTCTACACCAGTGCACATTTTGACGGGACTGGCTTAGATGATATAAATAAAATCCAGCATGCCAGCCCTGGCCGGATGTGTTTCTTGGCATGTCTGCAATGTTTAGGGAGTGCTGGTGCTTTACACTGGTGTGACCCTGCTGTGCGTGGAGCCCTTCAGGAACATCCTCCACCTGTGGAGACAGCTGGATGAGGAGGGCTAAATTTAGCGGGGCGTCTGCAGCAGTGCAGGGTCTGCAAGCGCCAGCGTCTCCCCGGCCTGTCACACTGTCTCTCTTCATTAGCCGGAGGAGAGCTGGGGGACCATGGGAAAGTCAAACAATCATTTAAACAAGAACGTGACTCTATTTCCACACTGCTTCCACGTTCTCTTTTTTCTTCTTCTTCTCTTTCCCCTTCTGCTGCTGAGGGGGAACCCAACACAATGGCAGAATCACATCCCCATTCAGAGTGTGTCAGGCACTGATTTGAGTATTCTTCTCGTGTCACTGAGGCAATAATGACAAAAATTCCCTCTTTTCCAGCAGCTAGTCGGATCCCCACTGTGGCGGGCTTTGGTAGGGGCTGTCCGCCCTGACACATTGGCTCCACTTTCAATATTTGGCTTTTTTTTTTTTATCGTATTCATCGTCTCTTTACCATCAACTTGAAAAGACTGGTCTAATGCATTTTCTTTGGGTCTGGAAAACAAAGAACTGAGGCAACTGAGGGGGTAAACATGGCATTTGCATAAAATCTGCACCTATACGTGATGGAGAGAAGGACATAAATATTTGGGAATGTTTGGATGAAGCCTTGACGGGACAGCTTAGCTCAGTTTACTATACACATGTCCGCTGAATGAAAAGGCCAGTGACAGGGCTCTTGAGAGAGCGTTGGTGTTGAATGGCAAACTGAGTGCATCTGCTCTGGGCTCTTAGGCCCTGTGTTGCGGCATTAGGAGTCAAGCATCCATTTCTAGGTTATTATCTGAGACAAAGATGCTATCTTCCAACACCCTGCTGAAAATAACGGCTGTTTGAAGGAATACTCTGTTGTCTGAAGCGTCTGTTGCTATACTTGCGTGGTGTATTTATTCAAAGAAAAGAAAACCTTGTGATTACAATGTGAAAGGGTGGACAAAACCGGCAGAATGGCCAGATATGATGGTCGTTATCACTTTATATTACTTATATTATTCACTTTTCAACCTTCTGCTACATCTTTTGCATTCATTTTCAATGTATTTACAACAGAATCCAGCTGCCCATGTACTTCTATTATACGTGTATGTTCAGTCAACATATTTTCACTCTCCAAATGCCAAACACACACATCACAGTTATAGTCTATGATAATCAGTCGTACACCAGACTCGCAACAGAAAGAGATTAGGTCAGAAAACTCCCTTTAAATTCCCCTTCCTTCAATGACAACCCAGATATGTGACACATTGTCATTGACCGTTTGTTCACCAGGGAATTAAATCTGTGCGCATTATCAAAAGGAATTGGCAAGATCCATCACCGCCTTCGGAAATAACAAAGGGAGATAGTTAGCAATGGTCCACGGCAACCCCTTAAAAGTTTCACAAGAAAGGAAACATTCCGGCAGACGCATTAACGGCAGAGCGAGTGGAAAATCCTCGAGGACGGACTTAATTAATGGAAGTAATTAAGTGTCTTTTATCTTAAAGAAGGACAAATGGTGTTTCCATAGTCTCTCTGTATAACGGCCCATTGAAATAATGGAATGAGGTCTGCTGGGGAATTTTAAGTGATAATATATCCTAATTTGGCAAACAAGTCAATGGCACTAGATGGCTTTATTACCTTCTGCAGCTCGATCTCAGCGTGTCTGCTCCTCAGGCAAAGCTGGAGAGCTGCTGAAGAAATGCTGCTCAGACTTTCTGCAGCCTGGAGCATGCCAAACCTGGCGGATAAGACAGCTCAACGTCATAATTTCAGTTTCTTCCACAGGAGGATTTCGGGTGCTCTCAGACAACAGTGCAACTCATAACTTATACTTCTATACACTGCTGTACTCTACATCTTGCATGCTTGTTGTGCGTCAGTTTAAAATCGGAATAAGGCTAGACAGTCGAAGTATGATTGTAACTCGTTTTTTTATTCCTTGAGGTTTTATGCTGTTGAATAGCACTAGAGGACTGTTTGGAGTTGAAGATAAGGCAGATATAAGGGATCAGGCAGACCTGCATGCTGCTCATTTATCAGAAAAACAGAGGTAATCACTGGAGATGCTTAAATTAAAGGACACACATCCAATTTATTTTTATTACTAAAATCCACTTTTACTTTATTACCAACTGTTTTTGTTACAGTGCCTGAAAGACTGGTATATGTAAATAATTTCTGTTCTGATTAGCAGCATTGTGTTGATTCTCATTCACAAATCACTCCTTATATGAAACACTCCTTATAACTTCACTGTCAATGGGCGGGGCTGAACTGCTGTGCCCAAATAGGCAGATTTATGTGATTTTGGTATGTTTTTGTTGCTCTCATTTACCTTCTTTTTATACCATTCTTTTATTTATTTTAATCATTGATTTTAGCTACTACTTAACTACATATATTTCCACTCTGTTATTTACTTATTTATTAGCTATTATTTTGCTATATCCCGTGTTTAGCACTTGTCTTTTTCCATTTTTGCTATATTTGTAAGTTAACATTTTTTAATTTTTTATTTTTAATTTTTGTATATTGTACTTGTTTTATTCATTTCCCAATCCATTTTTGTTTTTATATCTATTGATGTATTGGCTCGGTTACATTGTAAACATTGGTCACCCTCAAATGTACAGAGAAACAAATCCAAAAAAGTTACTTTATTGTAGTTCATTTGCAGCATGATTGGGTGGGCCTAAACTCCTGCACTCAAATAGGCACACTTATGTGATATTGGTGATTTTACCTTTCATTTACTTTCCTTTACTATTCTTTATATTTATCTTTTTTTATATAAGCGTTATGTTTTAATTCCACTATTTTATTTAGTTGTTTATTATCCTGTTTTATATTGTACCTGGTTTATAATTTATAAACACCAACTTTTCATTTCCTAATCCATAATTTATATATTGGCTCGGCTACATTGTAAACCAGACTCATACTCAATGTACTTGGAATTTTAAAAAAAAAGTTGATTTATGTAAATGACTTTTGTGACATAATTTGATCAAATGCAGTGTAATTTATTAGAGTAGTTCATTTGCAGCTTAGTTTACATACACAGACTGTACAGATTTGGATTATACATCTCTATTTAAAAGGAGTAGTGATAGTGTTAGTGTCTTTAGTGATAACTAAAATGTTAAGATCCCATACATAGATATACACACACATACACACACACACATGTATATATGGGTGCTTTAAGTTGTGAACTTATTCCAGTAAAGCTACTTTACCATGATACCTCAGGCATATGCAACCGTATGATTATATGCTGAACTTATAGTGTGCTGTTAAAAGCATACAGACCGTGTCATGATTGCAGGGCTTAAGATAATGGCTGTGAGAATGATCTCGGCAGTAAGTACATGACGTTTTCTCCAGACCTTGCTAACGAGAGGACATTACTCATGCCTAGTTTACATTATGAGTCAGTGTGAAAAGTGGCACTGAGATCTTCCAGCTCTCTGTGTGACTGTAGGAGGACTGATCCGCGAAACAGCTCTGAAAAGCCTCTCGCTGAGGTGTCATTAGCAGCATCAACACACCGCCAGTGTGTGACACATGCCACAAACGCTGAGGCCTTTTGGAGTCTGGCAGTGGCACAGAGCTAACTAACTGCTCCAGTCACGTTTCAGAAGACTTTAGTTAAAACTGGAGCTTGAACCATGGGATCTGCCATGCTGGTAACAGACCTCACTGTGATTAGATTCTGATTCTTTAGGATTCTTTAGGAATCATGAACAGTATGTCATGAATAGTGCAGGGCAGTAATGAAGTCTATGTACTTCACTACTGTGCGTGAGTACATTTTTTTAAGTATCTGGACTTTGGTTTCTTTGACTTTCACTTTCAGATATCTTATTACTTATTTTTCTGCCCTATTACTTTCTGCAGCCTGTTAATCAAGCTATCTGGAATATCTGAAGAAATACATGATGTGCATTCAAACTGATGTAAACCAATCACAGCACCCTGCCCCTAAACACTGATCTTACAGAAGCAGAAGCTTGATGAAGATTTCTGAAGACAATTCAAAAATTTTCAATTCAAAATTCATAATACTTAAACTGTCTGTAGTGATAATAAATAATAATAACACCAACTTTAATGTCTAGTATAGCAATTATTACTTTTGCTCTTAATACTGAATTATATTTTAAAGCAAGTATTTTTGTACTTTAACTCAAACAATACATAACAAAATGACTTTTACTCTTAGTAACAACTTATTTAATAGTACAGGATTTCCCACGGATACTGGCACTGATATAAGATGCTTGAAAATAGTTTGAAAATGATAGTTCAAAGAGTAGGCCTGGTCAAATGACACATGTAAAGTAAAGCACATTAACATTAAGCACATTAACATTAACTATTGTTATGTTTTCTTTTTCCACCTTTTCTATTTGATTATTTATCATCCATTTTATGCATAGTCCCATTTCCACGTATCTTTAATCTTTTTTTTTTTAAATATTGTAACAATATTGTTTTTCATAATATATATGTTCACTTTTATATAATAAAAAATATTATATATGTAAATATATAAAATAAATAAATCATTACATTTGCACACACCACATTTTAATGTTTTGTTTTAGACAATGCACTGTGTCTGTAAACCTGTGCAAGTTGACCAGGGGTGCGCAACCCTTTGCTGCAAGGCTGTATTTGACTAAGTTATTACATTTTTGCTAGTATCAGTGTTTCTGTAGAAGTAAAATGCAGGCTTTGAGATGGCGGCTGCTATTTATTGTAGCTATGTAACACAGGCTACATTTGTTCATGTTTATAGGAAACTGTCTGTCATACAGAGCCCACAGAGAAAGCACATAATCAAGTCTATGTAAGATGACTTTACAACTCAGTTTGGTTTTAAGCAAGACTGTGATGATTTGCTAGTTTTGTACTTTGTAGTAGTGGCTCTAAGCTACATGTGTTTTTAGCTATATAACCTGCATAGCTTCTGCACAATTTGGTAAAGCAATGGCTTCAGTTGGATTCAAAGTTGTTTGTGTAGTATCTGTCTAGTCCAGGGGGGGCTATTCTCATTTTGTGCAAAATATGAACTTTGCTGACTGATTTGAAAACACTTTAAAATGAATGCAGTTGAATCCCCACCTTCACCTTCAGCCAACGTTAAACAGCAAACAGCTTCTGGAAGACTGACCCAAAAAAAAAATGAATAGGTATTGGCTGTGGAGGCTTATTTTTCCCTCACCGGTCATTTCATCGCCCTTTGTTGCTCAGGACGTTTCTGAATAAGTCGAATAGGCCCGCATGAAGGATTTCAGCAGCTTTCAATTTCTCATCAGTGGTGAAAAAGCAAGAAAGGTCTAAGCCTGTGAAGGCGATGGTGTCAGGTGACACTTAAAAGGGAAAGCCATCTGCAGGCAGAGATATATGACCCAGTGGCTAAGTAATGGACTTCTGTGTGAACAGTCCCCATAGGCCCCCCTAATGCCTTGTTAAGAATCTGTTGATCCTATTTCGTCCCACTTTATTGCCACTAACATGATGATATTGTATTACAGACAGGAACAAATAACCGCATGGCGACAGAATAAGATGGCTTCATATGTTATACGGTGGGCTCCATTTCCCTCAGAAGAGAGGGTTTTAGGGCCATTTGTGTGGTATTTACAGCATGCTGACCAGAAATGGGCCAGGAGGAAAAGGCAAACCTGAGCTGGGTGCACTGCTACTGTCGTGAAGTACAGTGATGTGTTTGGTGAGTTTAGCTCTGTGTACCATTGCGTGAAATTGTAGCACAAACGCTAATGATATTAGGATCGCAAAGCAGAGCATTTGGGTTTTTTTCTCTTCTGGAGCCATCAGGCTTAACTAACTCAGTATAAGATTTCCGGTGGATAATGAAAAGCAAACATTTAGCCTGATAATAAAAAAGCTAAATCTCCGTCCTTTAGCGACATGCTCAGTGTCTGTCTCTGCAGTTTGTGTTGCAGGTGTAGTGTTAGCGGGAATCAGCATAGGTTTAATTTACACAGTATTTCAATTAATCATAAAAAAAAGAAGAAGATGAAGAAGATGATTGATGGTTAAGGGTTTTTGCAATAAAAATCCCAAACACAGCCGATCACAGCTGATCACAGCTGACTGAAGTTTACTTCTCTAGTTTTGCACTGGAGCTAAGAGGCTAATGAAGCCTTAAAGTACTGAAAGTTTAGTATATTGTGATAGCATCACACACTTACCTGAATTTCTGCTTTATGAGTTGTATGACTTGTGTTTTTGTCATTTCCAGCACTGTATGGCGTCCTATTACCCAGTGAGCAGAGAATGTTACAGGAAAGTTCAGCGATGCTTTTAAAAGCTTCTAGGAAGCTTTAATCTGTAACGTTCCTGACGTTCCAGAAACGTTCTGAAAACCTGTGACGTTATAACGGTTTGCTACAGGTCTCTTTATATCAAGTTAAAAATCCCTCAATCCAGTTCATCAATTCATTTAGTGTCTGCCAAGGACTAGAACAAATGATAGGAAACAATAAAACTGGACACTTTCATCTCTGTCACCAGTATCAGGTATATTTTAGGTGGTACATGAATGTAATTTCTATAATTATGTGTCATTTTTCTTTTTCATACCTCCTTTTTTTTCCCTTTTCTTTACAAGAGTCTTACCAGGCCACCATTGTAAATAAGAATTCATATTTAATGCCCTGCCTGGTTAAATTAATAATAAAAAATGTATATAGTATAAGTATTTACATTATTAACACATTTCTTAGACAGCATTTTAGTTAGACAAATTAACAATATGGAAACATCTAATATATCTTCCAAAACTAAAAATGAGATAAAGAAAATATTATAAAACATGAATACAACGGACAGATAGTCACACAGATAATAAATAATGTCATAAAATTTTACAAAATTAAGAATTGGAGCATTTATTTAAACATAGAATTAAATGTTGAATATTTGAATTGACACTGATCATAAAAAGTTTCAATTATGAACTTTAAGCATTACTTTTTGATATATGCCTACAGAATGTAAAGTGTATTGTGAGAATAAATGAATAAATGTAACAGGGAAAACAAAACCCCGATTGATTCTATTAACCAAAAGTTCTATCTGGGTCCCTACAGATGGACTATAATGTGTTACATAGCTAAAAAGCCTACATTTGGTTTGGGCTTTCTCCATTTATGTCTTATAGTTTTATTTCTATCTTATAGTTTACTAATGTCTTAACAGTTTGTGTTTAATGGAGGATTAGCAAAGTAAGAATGTCTTCTTTTGCTGTGCATGTGACAATTATACTCTTACTATTACATGAAGGTTTTCATGTAATAGTACAGTGGCATAAACTATTAGCAAAGCATGTTAGCATTAAAACTTGATTCATGTTAGCATCTGAAACTTGTAGCATTGAAACTTGATTGTTTCACAATGCTACATCATTGCTTGTTAGCTAAATTTGCCCCATTCCTCCAACCCAAGCAAACGTCTGACCTCAAGCATGTCTTTACTGAAGATCTACAATTAGGAGTAAGGTAAAAACTTCTACCACAGAAAGCAAAGCCTTCACCGATCTGAACCACGAAGCCCTGAGACCCGTGGCCTTGTTTCCATTATAGATCAAACGCTTTCCTCACCTCAGCTGGCGGCTAATGGTTTCGCTCTGCTCTAAATCTAAAGCGACAAGCCAGCGGTGTTGGGCAGCGAGAGGAGGCCGGAGACAGCTGAGTGACAGGGACATGGACCCGTCACCGCTGTGTGTCCTACACACCGCCTCTCAAGGAGACACATCACTCTAGCCAATGGATGCAGTGGGGAGAATTAATCAGGGATTCATTGGGCTTAAATGATCTAAAGCAGGTAGAAGAAAGGACAGCTTTTGTGTGCGCTCGCTGTCTTTTCCCTCCGACAGCTTCCTCTTTCAGGAGCGCTGACACTGCTGGGGAATTAGCCGGGCTTTTCAAGCCCAGCTTGGACAAATCTTCGCAACCAGAGCCTCTGTCTGAAACCCGATGGTGTGTGCGCATCCTCCTGGGACCGGCGTTTAAAATGTGCCGTGGAGCCTGACATCTACTCAATGATTCTGGACTGATCGCTGAATTTGTGTGCAAACAGTTTAACCCATTGTTGGAGTCGGTGTTATGGCCTGCATGTTTGAGGTTACGGAATATTAACTGATTTTCAGTCATAAAACTCACTTAAAAAAGGAGAGAAATTATCCCAAAATACAGATTATATACATGTAACAGTAATACTATAAAGCAGTATAGTAGGCTTATGTATTTGTGGTTGTGAAGCAACTTTCTCTAAACTAAAAATGCAATAAATAAAATTAATTGATATAAAACTGACAGATAACCACTTTAATAAATAATAATGAATAGAAGTGTCATAAAACACTTCTATTCATTATTTTTTTAAAATTTTTCCATACATTATTTTTTTTAACCATAGAATTATACATTTTTGGGAGTTTAAACTTATAATAAAAAAGCTTGGCTTTTTTAAACTGAAAATATAATATAATATATATATTTAATATAAAATTATCCCTACAATCCTTGTTTTTACATACCGTGATACCATTATACAACAAAAAAGTGCAGAACTCATTTTAGCACTGCAGAATTTAGATGCAACACAAAGAAACAGCTCAACGGCAGCAGGGTAGCACACTAACTCTCCTGAAGGACCCCCGGCCTGCTTTCACATCCACCTGATTTAAAGCAAACTTACTCTTCTGCCGGCGACCTCGCGATTACAGAGGAAAGCAGAGACGTTATGAGACCTATAAGATCTTTAAGAGAGGTCGGCAACCAGCGGAGTCTGTAAGACACCTCAGCTACAATCACACAGTCATTTTACTAAAACTGGGCTTTAACTCACTAATTAATGTCTCACTCACCTTCTGCACACACACACACTTTTGGTCATACCACCCAGCCCTAATTGAAAAAGTAACATGTTGTTCATTACCGTATTGTGATACATTTTGTAATCGTGATAAACAAGATGATTTTCTAGGCTTTTCAAGGGTCATATTAGGATGTCAATAGTGCTTACAGAACCCTGATCAACAGGACGTTTCATAAAAACAGTGTAATCAGTGGGGTTTAATAGGATGAACTGCAGCACATTTTATATATAAGCCTCTGTACTCAGTATCCAGTACAGGGGAGATGTTTAAATGGTAGGTTTTAAGAATCTTCTACTACTGATGTATTTTTTGGGGGTATTTTCGCATCTTTCGCAATAAATATTATGTATTGTGAAAATGCCTTTAAAAATTGTGATTATAATATATATTTCATCATATCGCCCAGCCCTACTGCCTGACTGTGTTTGAGGTGTTTACTGAAAAACAGAAAAGCACACCCTTGGCTTTTGTCTTTGACATCAAATGTCAAATGGTAAAATATTGACCTCGACCAAGACTCGACCAAGACACAGGTTGACACAGAATGCAAATCGGATGTAAATGCAGTTCGTGACATAACCTTCTGTGTAGTAATTATGGAGTCATGGCATAGACGCATGCATAAATGCATAAACACAGGAATAACTGAGGATTTCTGAGGGTTAATCAGAATAAATTGCATGTTGTTTTCCGTATGTACACAGAGCTGCAATACGCTGCAATGCAGACTGATCTGCAAACAAACTTTACTTTAAATACCAGTTTGGATGGAGAATATGCACGGATTCTTAATCTGCAGAGATTTTTACATAGAGAATATTGCTTTGATTACCGACCATCCTCAATGCAGATAGCAGTCTCAGAATCAGAATATCGTTCATTTGCCACATTACACAACACAATTTATTGGTTATTGTGTTGCTTATTTATTTGTCTGTCTGCTATTTAATCTAATGAGAGAGCACACCACCCAGATAATTAGCTTTACATATAATTCCCCCAGAGGACAATTTCCACAGACAATTTCATTCATTAACTCAATTAATTATTTAGATAAACTAGAATAATCTTAAATAAACTTAACCTAATCCTAAACTTAGCCATAGTAAAAAGTAAAGTTCTTACTGTTTTTGCAGGAGTTTCCGTCCATTAATATCTGAAGCTCCATAACAGAGCAAAGCAGCATACCATGGCACAGCTGCGAGTGCTTTGGCAAAACAGCGCCACCAGTGGACGCGAGCTCCTACTGAATCGTAAAACACATACTTGAGCTCTTTGTAAATTGTGGAAATTAAGGGGATAGTTTAGTCATGTATGTGCAAATTTTATAAGACCTTGTTGGGCTGAGCTTTGCTCTGCCTACTAGCTCTCTAGATATTAACTAGTAATGAGAATTCCTTATATTTGTGCTGTATTTATGTTTGCCTGTCTGTCTGTTATTTACTCTAATGTGAGAGCACACCACACAGATAATTAGCTTTACGTGTAATTCTCCCAGAGGACAATTTCTACAGCAGTTCACCTGATTTAATTTATTAATTCATATAATATAATATATATATATATATATATATATATATATATATATAGTAGAATGAATGTACAATATATACACAGACAGTTGTTAGTTATTAGCTATTGTGTTCAGCAATGGAAACATGGAAACATTGAGAGTGAAAATGAACCAGGAAACAGCAGCTGTCTGAGAAAGCAGTGGGGTATATTAAGAGATCAGCCAGTGAGGGCTTAGAGTGTGGAATATCAGGCGTTAAGTGCTCTAATTGCCTCCAGACAGACGCGCTGGCGCAGCAGTCAGGCAAGGCAAATGTATGTTAATAATGTGTGGGGCTGCTTGATTTCCCCTCATTTGCACTTGCAGCCCGGAATCATTGAGCTGAAATATTAGAGGATCTTAGCCATCCTTCTTCCCAGACCACCAAAAGCAGGAATTATGGGCTTTCCAATGTGAAACGATCGCTGCTATTAGTATGTTGAGCATAATTGCGCACGAGCGTGGCGTTGCATGGGGACATGACAGGCCGAGCGGCTCTTTAAGCTATTGGGCATCAGTCATCATTAACCCCTGCAGTCGGTGCACAAGGCCGTGGCTGACCTCATCACATCTGGCTGTCGGTGAGAGAAGCAGGAAGCCTGGGTGTCATCTGCATGCTGACCGCTGTCTCTAGGGTGCAAAATGAATTGGTCACATCCATCTAGATGACTGGATGCTAGAACAATCACTGCACGGCATCATCCAGAAAACCAAATCCATCCAGCAGGCCAGCGGAAACAGAACTGAACACAAAATTGCTACATTTATATTTCATGAAATTATTTTTACTAGGTTTTCATTACAATTTGATGCTTATACAGATTGTTTTGGTCAGTATTTTTGCAAACCAATCTGCTCCGGACGTTTCAAAGTCTCAATTCGTTTTAGCAGAGATTTAGATCTGGTAGATTTGCTCCAGATTGATTGGATGACCGGCCAGTTAGACAGACCCAGAGACTCTTAATTGTATTGAATTGGATTGGACTTTGACTTGACCGTGGTAGAACATTCACGGTTATATTGGTTAACCAATCCTGTGTTCCTTTGGCCTTGTGCTTGGGATCATGGGACCTTATTCACCAATTCATAGTGTTAAATGTTGTAATCAATGGAGCTACTGCTCTTTCCTAAATACAACCACACTCACCAGAGTTTCCCCCTCCATCCAGTTTAAACATGTTCACCTCCAGCTGAAAAACACACACACACATATATATATATATATATATATATATATATATATTTTTTTTTTTTTTTTTTTTTTTTTTTTTTTTTAGCAATTCTGTTGATGCAAAGCACATAATAAATGAAAAAATATTGGTATATGAAGATGATGTTAGTAACAATTATAGCCCAATTAAATGTTCACACAATGCAAAGGGCAGTTTAATGTTCAATAAACAAGCAGAAAAAAAGAAACATGGTTTTCCCTAAGAATGTATTGTAGACTTTTGCTTCCTGGACATGTTGCAACAAAACTGAGCTGTATTGTCTGCTTAAGCTTATGCTTTAAATTCAGCCAAATGCCCATTTCCAGAGCAGATATAAACCTGTCCCCGTTTTATTCTGTTACCCAGATGATTCAGTGTAGTTGTCATCTACAACTGCCCGTAGTAATTTGACCTTTCAAGTCCGAGCATCTTTTTAATTCACTGTGACCGTGCTGAGACTCTTTGGTGCAGCTTATCATTCCCGAAGCAGCGCATTGTGCAATATTTATTTTTTTACGATCGCTCCAAAGTTATGGATCAAAGTCACTTGGCTGGTCGTTGCTCTTTGCTCTGAATACCAATCAATTACACACATGGCTAGAGTTTCTTTTTCCTCAGTTTTTTTCCCCTTTTTCCTTCCTTTTTTTAATGCATACTGTTTTAAGCTTCAAGGAGGAACCGTAGCAGCTCAATGAAATGGCAGAGAGAGCTAGAGCGAGAGAGAGCGAGGGAGGCAGAAAAGACAAAAGAGAAAAGGGAAAATCCCAGATGGCACAACAGACGGTTTTGTGTGTTGCAGACAAAACAGAAGCGCTGATGTGTCTTGGAGGAGTATGAATCGAGAGCCATGCCGGTGCCGGACTCCAAAAAAAGAAAAAAAAAAAACAACAAAGGAAAAAAAGGATGCACCTCATGGGATTATGGAAAATGATATGAACATATACATCATCTGTTATTAGAAGCTACGGCTTTCTGGATGAATATGCATCATGCTCAGAAAGTTTGTTGGCTCGGCCATTCCCCTACAAGATCAAGAGTGTGCACAAAATTCGCAGATACCATTTTTCAAAGGGCTCCTCAATTCCCATTAGAATAGGTCAAAAAAGAAGTAGGTTAGTCACAGCTTAAAAAATACACCTCCCCTAAAAATGGGACCTTCAGCCGGCCTGCGGATTTTACAGGGTAGTTTATGAGTATTTGCTAATTAACCGGGCTGGGTTTCCCAAGAGCACCTTAGCACAACGATGGTTCTTAAATGGCCGAGCGAGCATCACACTGAACACTGTCTCTCTTTACAGTGAGGAAGCTGTTTAAAATGAGATGGTTTTGGTGAACTCTGCTCTGCTTGTTAGAGGTTTATTCAGATTACACTTTATAGCAATATGCACTTACTGTATGGCAGCACACACTTACTACCATTCAGATGTTTTCATGATCAGCAATGACTTACACAATGCAGATTGAAATTCTATAAATTATATAATATAATAACAATATTTAGATGCCAGAAAAAAAGATTATCAACAAAAACACCTTCATCCCAACTGTGCAAATCTGAATCAAATCAGTACAGTACAGTACAGTACATATTGCAGTACTTCCTGTTATATTCCTGTTACGCAAACAGTTGTTCTGTACATTGTGTCACAATCTCATGATGAAAATGGCCCAATTGAGGGAATGCCATGATATACTTTTAGGGATGAGGTGGGTGGGTCTATCCATCTATCTATCTATATATATATCTATATCTATATATCTATATCTATCTATATCTATCTATCTATATATATATATATATATATATATATATATATATATATATAGAGAGAGAGAGAGAGAGAGAGAATACTTTTGAACTTTTGCATATATATATATACTTTATATACTATATATATATATATATATATATATATATATATATATATATATAATATAATAGATAGATGGATAGACCCACCCACTTCATCCCTAAAAGTATATCATGGCATCCCCTCAATTGGGCCATTTTCATCATATCACATATATACTTTTACATACATGTGTGTGTTTGTGTGTTAAGAGTGTGTAAAGCTCTCTGTTAAATACAGAAGTGAGACACACTCATATTAACCAGTGTCCCTCATGGGAGCGTTTAACCCTATCCCACTGACGGTGGAGAAGACATTTGGAGAATGTGTCTCGTCGACTTGGTAAGCAAACCCCTAGCTTGATTACAGCCTAATTGAACAGCAGTTTATAAAAAATGTATTACACTCGCCTTCCGCTTCAAAGTGCGCACTTAAAGCGTGAGAATTCGATCTGCAGATATCCTTCTCCAGCGAACGCTGCCTAAGTGCATTCCCGAAAGGTCAACCCATGTCGCCAGATCAGCCAACGATTTGCCCCGCTCAATAATTGATGGAAATCGAGGGGGCTTTGATGCCGACTTACTGTCGTACATAGTAATTTGTTTGGAGATACTGTTGAATGGTTTAGACTGCTGAAGGAAATGGAATGACTTGAATGACTGTTAATTACTGTTGACTTGAGTGGAATCGAGATTTCGCGTTAATCCTTCGAGTCTTGGCATGGATCTTTGGAATAAATTGCATGGGAGAAGAAAGCGAAGGTGGTCCACTAATGAGGCATGTGTTTGTTTTGGTGATTCTGTGTTTGTATTGTATTTAATTAAAGTGTCCCCCTGATATTTCCAATGTCACCTTCACGAACACAACTCTGCTGTCATCAGAAAATTTCCTTACTTCATTTTTTTATTTTTACAAAACACTGCAAAAGTGTTTTACTGTTTATATATCCTTTAATATATACTTAATATCTATAGCTAGTTTGTATCGGCTAAGATGCAGTAGATCCCACTAAGCTTAGATACTTCTAAATGCAAAGGACAGTATGGAGACCATAATACTATACTCTGCATATGTTCTCTAGGAAGAGGTGGGTCTTCAGCCTGCGTTTGAAGACAGCAAGTGACTCTGTCATTCAGACCCCCAAGGGACATTCGTTCCACCACTTTGGTGCCAGGACAGAAACTGATATAGTCATTTGATAACACTAGCTGCCCTTTACCTTCTGTGAACATTTCATGATGAATGGACCAACAGAAATGATCTATCGGATTAAAGGATTCATATCATAGATAAACAAACTACATTTCTTACTTCTTTGAAATGAAACTTATATTATTACTTAGATTATTACACATATCTGCCTATTCAGCCTCATTTTAGTCCCTCTGCTTCATGTAGAAGTAGTACTGAGTATCTTAGCTAGGACTGCTTTTTGAGTACGGCATAATATCAGACAGCCAAATAGAGCAGAGCTCATTTATATTCACCAATCAGCCATAACTTTAGCAAAACTGACCACTGTCACAGTTCGTCCACATATATGAAGCAGTCAGTCCCTGAAGGTGATAAAGGCGTTAAAAGAAGGAAAATGGTCTGAGCTGCTTTGACAAGAGCCACATTGTGATGACTAGACGACTGGGTCTGAACATCCACAAAACATCAAGCAGGTCCTGGGAGATGATTCCAGTATGCAGTGGTCAGTACCTACCAAAAGTGCTCCAAGGAAGGACAACTGGTGAACTGGCGACTGGGTCATGGATGGCCAGGGCTCACTGATGAGATCCATGAAGGTGATGGCCTGATCTGTGAGCTTACATACAGGGTCTAAGGGCATAATTGTGAGGGATAAAGAGAGGTTTGAATGGTCATGAAGAAATTCATTAAGACCAGGCCTATGTTTGGTACCTAAACCTACACAAACACTGTAAGTGGATGTGATTGGGCCATATGAGCCCTTTAAAAGTTGTTTTTTTACTTTTTCCAAGATAATATTTTGAAGATGGATTATGATATGAAAGCAGCAATGACTATTTTGCCTGCCACATATGTGCCTATAAAAATCAGAGGAGCGGAAGTGTTGTGAGATGTTTGTGTGTATTGGTGTTGCAGTGTGTGAAAATGGCATTTAATCATTGACCCTAACATCCTGCTGCTCCACTATGGGGAGTATGCAGCGGAGCTCATTTGCTGCTGTTCCAGTGCAATGGCTCCGGGTGCCTGGGCTAGTTCCTGAGACGGAGAGTAAGCAGTGAGCATGAAGAAACTGCCGGGATGAAAATTCATGGGTTTTCCAGTGCGTAACCCCTGGCCGGCTGCAGTTTGAGGCTGCTGAGTTTTGGTGAAGATGGCAGCTATCTATCCCACTAACACCTTTCCTCATTTAGAATGAAATGCTTTAGTTACTGCCAAGAAATCTGAGATATACACCGAATTTCCTATCAAACGGCTATCAAACAGTGTCAGTCGTGTCAAAGCTCTGGACACTTCGCCTCTGATGAGGGCCGGCAGCGCAGTAAGCACTCACTGTCTTCATGGCTAGCTTCAGATAAATGGTCTAGCCTTGATCATGTTCACTTTCAGACACGCTCCTTCTCCCTGACTGACTCTCTTGACATTGACCTTCAACTCGTTCAAGCAGAAAGGCTGGGACCTAGGCTGGTTTGACTCACCAGCAACAAAGGGGATGTTATTCACTAGAGTATACACTGTTTTTCATTCTGTAATATGTTTGTGTAAAAGGCACTGTTATGCATTTATGCTATGCATGAGTATTTACTCTATCCAATGTAATGTATTATTACAGTAATCTGCCCCCAACAGCAGGGACGTGAGAAGCTGTATTTCTTTGGTTTTAATAATTACTGATGACCCCATTAATGATTACCCAAATTACCCCTTCCACTCGTTAGTACTCTTTCCATCACATGTCATGCTCCAGACACTGGGAGGGGGAGGACTGACACACGCACAACCAGCCATCACCTCTTCTTGAACTGCCGCCGATGCATGCCAGCCAGTATTACACTGAAGTGAGAGAGCGAGTATCCACTCACCAGAACAGAGCAAGGCCAATTGTGCTCTCTCTGGCTCTGGCTGCTGATGGCACAGGATTCAAAGACAACAATATGACGCCGCTGTTTTTCATTTTTTGGCATTTTCAGAATCTGGCAGTCGTTCTTTGCAGTGTTTTTAAACGTCATGAAGAATGGGCCAATAGCAATGATCCAAAAAGACTTTAAAAATAAAAACTCTATTGAAAGTCAAAAAAGTTTTTTGTAGATATGAGGATTTTACAGGACAGTGACAATGTATAATAATAAAACATGACATCCAGAAAGCAATTAGTTAGATATGTTTAGCAAGTTTTGCAAGTTCTTTAATGTATAAATAGTAAGTGACTTTGGTTGGGGTGCAAAATGACTAGATGCAATGTCACAAGTTTATTTACAACCCTGTTATTTTGCCTCGGAAAGATAATGATTGTGACACAAGATAATGACACTGATTTTTTATTTGCTGATGGCTCATGAAACCAAAAAAATGCTAATCTCTGCTTTTATTGGCTGGTTTACATTACCAGCGACAGCTCACATATTATAGCACTATAGTTTTAACACTATGAAAAACACTGTAATTATTCCTGAGTGTTACCAGATAGTGCTGCTGTCTTCTCGTATGGTCCTCTCAGTCTGATGTGCTGTAAGCAAGGTTTTAGCCCAGCTGCCAGTTTGGCTTTCTTGAGTCTTACCAGCAAACACACTTCTTGCGGGGTGTAAACATAACAAGTTAAGACTGTTATGTGACAGTTTGGGAATTTCCAGCTCTGTTTTGGTTATGCCGGATTTCCTTTTGAAGGAGGAACAGCAGTGTTTGAGCTTTATGGTAAGTCTATGTCAGTGACAAGATACCATATACATACAGAAGAGATGTTCAGTGATTTTGCAGGGTAGTATCTACTCTTTACACTGACTTAAAGACTATAACCAGACAATACAGTCCATTTGTTCCCTACAATATGATGTATTACAGCCACATGCCCAGAACCAACTGCATATCAACCATCATACATACATTTCTCACTTCACCGTTCGTCCTTAATCTTGTGTGTACACATCACTCAGGCTGGCATAAGATGAGTGGAGGGAGGAGGGGGATGCATTTTAAACAACTATGTTAAAAATGACCAACCGGCAGGCTAACACACAAGCCACAGCAACAACAACAACAATGTGTGTGTGGTGGTAGTGTGTGTGTGTGTGTTGGGGTGGGGGTGGTAGTGGCAGAGCAGCCGGATGGTACGCTTGCATCCAAGCGGTTCTGGGCCCTGAATAACGAGGTGTCAAGCCTTTACTTTACCAAGGGCCTGCGCTTCACGCCTCATCCATTCGTGTCATAGCGTCAAGCCATCAGGGGAGAGTGCGGCCAGACAAAGCCCAGCCACTGCTGATTAATGGCCCCCAAGAAGCCTGCCTGAGAGGCGAGGGGGGGTCACTAAACAGCCCCTCTGGGTTCAGATGAATACACAATTGAGAATAATGACCGCCGCCATTTTGAAGAAAATCATGGCCCCCAGTTTTATGGAGGAGGACACTTTGCCATTTTGATCTCCCTTAACCACCCTCCACCCCGTCTCCCTTTTCTCCAGGACTCATAACCCCCCAAGAGTTCCCTCGGCACTCTGGTGCTTATGCCAGCTGCTGGCACGTCTTGGCAAAAGTCATTAGCAAGGGAGGTCCATCGGTCAAGTTTTATGACAGCAGTGTATAATGAGAAGCACTACGGGCGCTTGGCTGGAGAATGTGATTGGTAACCTTTTTCTAATGGCTGCTGGCTGTTCAAATACATGGCAGTTCTAGATCAGTGGTCCGCAAGTAGCTTACATTCGTAAAAGTAAGGTTCCTAATGGGTTCTTGGCTGGGGTGTACCTTTATGGAAAAATCTTGTACCATCTAATGAAAGGTACCTTTATGTTGACATTAATCAAACATTGCATTTCTATTTAGAGTCAAAAATATTGGATTTAATATTGTATGTTATGCCTGGATTCCATATGCCTGTGTATTCAAGGTTAAGGCTTTAGCCATGGCTAGAAAACAGTCACTTAGTACACTAATTAGTCTAGCAACTTTTTTGAGTTATATCTCGGTTGTTAATCACAGGGTTGTGGGTTCAGTACCTGTTTCTGCTAAGCTGCCAATGTTGGCCCTTTGAGCAAGTCACTTACCCATCTCTGCTCAAGTTGACAATGGAAGCAACACTAAGTTTAACCATTATTTTTAGAGTAATCTCTGGGCTAGTGATCGCAAGGTTGTGGGTTCAATACCATCTGCTACACTGCCACTGTTAAGCCCTTGAGCAAGGCAGTTAACCATTTTTGCTCAAGTTGACAATGTAAGCTTTAACCAATACCTTTTGTCTTATATCTGGGTTACTGCTCATAGGTTTATTGGTTCAATGCCCTGTATCTGCTAGGCTGCTACTGGTGGGCCATTGAACAAGGCACTAAACCTCCCTCTCTGCTCCAGGGGGGTCGTAGCATGACTGACCCTGTGCTCTGACCCCGGCTTTCAAAGCTGAGATGAGCAAAGAGTGGAATATGTGACAGCTGTGGCCTAAAGGTTAGAGAACCTGCCTTGGGACTGGAAGGTTGTTGGTTTGATTTTCTAGACTGGCAGGAAACTGGGGGGAGGAAGGAAACAGCACTTTCTCTTCCCTTAACGTTCATGACTAAGGTGCCCTTGAGGAAGGCACTTAACCTCCAACTGCTCCCTGCTCATAGGATATGAAATCCTATTTACTAGCGCAAGTGTGTGTGTGTGTGTGTATTTACTGCAGAGTTCAATACAGAGGGCTATAAAGTGTGTTTCTAAGTTTAATAGTTTATAATGCAGAATAAAGGCACTATATGAATATGAACATTATAGATGTTCACATCAAAATGACATTTCAGCCAAAAAATAGCATTTAATAAGTTATTTTTCATGTAAGAGAAAATGCTCCAAAATCCAAAATCAAGTCTTGTCACAAATTCAAGGGTATTAAAAAGACTGTATCCTGCTTTTGTTGGAGTAACTGTCTCTATTGTCAAGGGAAGGCTTTCTACTAGATTTTGGAGGAGCACTGCTGTGAGGATTTGATTGCATTCAGCAACAAGAGCATTAGTGAGGTCAGGATGTTGGATGATCACCACCCCACCTCATCCCCAACTCATCCCAAAAGTGTTGGATGGAGCACCATCCACCATTCCTGAGAACATTCAGTTCCACTGCTCCACAGCTCAATGCTGGGGGACATTATGCATAGTGCCAATAGGTTCATGTTTATCTGCTCCATCGGGCCCTATTCTGTAGGCAGTTCTTCTCTACAGTGATTAGACAAGCTGTGTGTGCATGTATTTACACATCTGTATCAAGAATGGGTGCAGCTTATAGTAGCTAAATGCTTTCATTAGAAGGGTTGTCCACAAATCCCCCTCGAAATCCACTCCAAACAAAGAGTTAAAGAAAAAAGCTCTTTCCACCATTAAGATACATCATCAGAAGGGGGTCCCCTAGCTTTTTAGGTGGAAAATATCGCTTCAGACAGCTGCTGCAGCACAACTGTAGTATCTGTAGGATCTGTAGGAGGCAACAGCTGGCTATGGTGTTGAGTACATTTTTCATTTGGATTGCAGTGTCCCTTTAACAATGTAATCTTACAATCATTTGCATAGTATCCCAGTCCATGTGGGGCCTGTATGGGTATCTCAACTGAGACCAGAAAGTTTGGTCCTCGGGTTCCATGTTGGCCCCACATATGGTCAGTGATGAACCCAGCAGCATGGGTCCCATCTGGGTGTTACTCTGCAACCCACCTAATGCATGTTCCACCCATGTGAGCCCCACATGAGCATGCTGGCTGGGATGCTAATATATGTTCTGGCTAATATTGGTACCATACCACAACAAAGCATGAATTGCACTGTTAGAATTATTAGCTTACGAGCTATTAAAGGCAATCAATTAGCGCTGAAAAGCTCTTAACCTGCTAAACGAGGATATGCGTGAGATTATGCCCGTTGTAAAAATATCATACTGCTGACAGACAGAGAGATTACTAGACAGGGAGAGCAACGGGAGGAAAATGGGAGGAAAATGGACCAGATCTGATGGCAAAACATAGCATAATGTTAAGTGGCTGAAAAGAGAGAGAGAGAGAGAGGTAGTGTGAGATGAATGCTTAGTAGTAGTACGAGTGTGAAGTGCATTTCACTCATGGTGTCAAATTAACACTTCAACACTGTAACCCCCCCACCACCCCCACCCCGCCCATTGTGCTGGCCCAGCCATGGCTCTTCTAGAAGCACCCGAGCGTGATTTATTGATGAAGTGTTCCCACCAGTAGCCTTGCCTTTTTCAGGATAATTTAGTTAATGCACAGCGATCTATGTCAACGTTTTTCCATCTCTCGGCTAATCCAACATGTTGTCTGTGCATAATTATCTTACCATTGATGAATTTCACCAGGAAAGGCTCTTGTGGAGAGCTGTTCCAGCTGACGACAGCTTTTCAGGACTGCTGAGGAAAGCAGATCACTTTGTTTCTTTTTTTTTTCTACCAGCAGGACTGTAATTACACTGCATCTGTAAACACGGACGTCCAGCTGAACAGATCAAATTTAATTGAATCATCTTTGGTTTCACGCTCTTAACCAGCATCTTAAACTCTGGCACTGGATTAGACGCTCACCGGGGTCATCATTGCAGGAGCACAGACAGTACGCTACTGCAGTTTGCGAATGAGTGCAGTCTGATATATTGAAGTATATGAGTAATAATGGCTTTGCCTTCAACTACAAGGAACCATACTGTGTGTGGGCTCACACTTGACAAGCTTGATGAGCACTGTTGGAGCTGGAGCTTCACTTCAGCAGAAGAGCTTCTGAAATGTAGCGAATTGGACAATGAATGGTTGACTGGTATGAGGTAAATTTCCTCAAAAACTCTCTAAGGCAGGGGTGGGCAATTCCTGTTCAGGAGGGCTGGATTCCAGCATGTTTTCTGGATTCCTTTTCTTTCTAATGGAATTAGTCTGGCTCCTTTAGGCCCCCCAGTGTAAATATACAAGTCTTATGAAAGTCTTCCCAAAGTCTAATAAACGGCTGCTGTATTTCACCAGTATTGCTCTGATGTGAAATGGGCGGCCCTAAACGTGGGTCAGCCTGCCCTTGACCAATCACAAGGATAACATGGCTCTGCCCTCTGTTCGAGTCTTAGCAACCTAGAGAGCTAAAGCTAAAGCTAAATCTGGCAAGCTGAAGAACTACCCCGCCTCTCCGCAGAATTTATGCTTTTGTTTATTAAAAATGGTCATAATTAATGTGAAAAAATGATAACATTTTGAAGTAACTACAGGTTTGAAATTGTGTGTGAAAGATGCATCTCCCAGGATAAAGACTGAAGGATGATGAACAGGTTCTACCACTGGACATCCAACCTCTCCCACAACTCATGGCATTCCCCTGCATATTAATAGCGGCTTCCTGTCACCATCAGATTATATACAATATCCTGGAGATCAGAATTCTGTCTATCAGGCTCATTTGTGCATGTTTTGGGAGCGAGCGAGTGAGACAGAGCGAGTGAGTGACAAACGTAGTGAGAAAGCATCCTGATTGGTCTCTCTCTTTTTGCTCGGAGCTACCAGTGTTCTCTGTGGGCGGGATTTACAGTTGTCCGCTCTCATTAACTGTGCTGCAGCCTGCAGCTCGGTGGCAGAAAGTTCAACACATAGAGTAACGCACTAGCCTTGCCTATAGATGGGTTTCTGTGCAATGTCATCACAGACATGCATGTGCAACCAGGGGGCACTCCTCACACTCAAGAGCAAAAATTACCAGGAGTGGTTATGCAGTAAACTGCATCAGCCGCAGAGAAGACGGATGGATGTTTAATATTCTGAGGGGATCACATCTCTGTGCCAAAATGAAACAGAAGAAAATATGAAAGATCAACAAACAGATTCAGCTCTGAAACTGTATTTAAGTCAGAATTTACTAAGCTTGATTACAGCAGATGACGATCTTTTACACAGGGCCCCACAACACTCACAATTCTGCCAAAATACTCAATACATTTTTTAGGGCCCCAGTCACAGGTCCTACGTCACAGGAACTGCACCCCCATACTGCACCCTGGTTTGTAAACAGGACACCCGTCTATAGAGTCAAAATAATGACAGTGTTGCTGTATAAATGACTGTAAAAGATAAAATCACCCAAGTATAACATAAAAAATATCTATGTACAAAATTAACTCAACCCCATATATATATATATATGTGTGTATATATATATATATATATATATATATATATGGGGGGTTGGGGGGGAGGTGTTGCTTGGTGCTACCTCCCTGAAATTAGTTTTGCAGGGTGGGATGTCTGCACCACTCAGACCAAGTACATGACTGACATACAGGTTTGCCTGGGCATCTGTTAACTGATGTAACCGAGTGAGCAATTAGCTCTCTCCTCCAAGCGCATTCAGCTGTCAAGTAATGAAGAAATCCAGTTAGCGGCAAAGCAAAAAGATGGAGTTGGCTGGCTTCATTTGACTAGAAGGAAGCACATGCTTGATTCTAATTTGATTACATTCAGCCATAAGATCATTAGCGAGGTTAGGTACTGATGTTAGATCATTAGTTCTGGATTGCAAACACACTTCCAAGACATCCCAATGGCATTGGATGGAGCACCATTACTTTGGAGAAGGCAGCCCCACTGCTCCACAGCTCCACAGCCCAAAACCAGGGGCTTTATACCCTTCTAGCTAATGCTTGGATGATCGTGTGAATTCAGGCTCATGTGTGACTACTCCAGAGCATCTTATTGTATCGGCAATACTTTTTCATGGAGATTACACAAGCTGTGTGTGCATTTGAACACCTGTGTCAGCAATGGGTGTCCAGAACCTTTTACATCTGTAAAGAAAAAGACATGTGTGAAGAAAAAGGTCCTGGGGACCTCCACTCTAATACATCTGGGCTGATCTGAGTAGGATCAGATGGGCTAGAAAGCACAACAATGCTGGGATTGGGAACTATTACCTTCTGGAATTCCAATGTCTCAATGTAGCCTTGAATATATGAAGTGAAGACCAGAAATGTGGCCCCTCACAAGGGCCCGAAGGGTTAAACATGCACGTTTGGTAGCACTGGCATGAATCATGACGTGCAGACTGTGTTGTTGAGAATGACAGGTCATGCACCTTCACACTGGAGGAATTTGCACTGTTTGGAGATGGCACGTCCTTTTGGCCTGTCATTATATCTGCAAGAAGAGCCTCGTCCCTGTGGAACTGCACTGCTTCCATATACTTCACTCAAGGACTGCACTGGCACAGGGGCTGAGCGTGTTTGTGTGTGCGTGTAGTAGTGGTGGGAGATGGCCCCACAGGCCCTCCACGCTCAGCCTGTGAGAAGACTTCAAGGCCGATCTCTATTAGCTTATTTTGATGTTTTTATCCTTCCGTGATTGGGAGCCATTCTCGACAACCAAAACAGACAGGTTCCTGCGAAGGCGTTGAGGGCTCTTTCAGGCCCTCTCTGAGGAGCACGCTTCAATAAAACATTACACCTCCGCCGCCTCTGACTGGCTGCAGCGGCCTGCCCCCCCCACAGCCCTCTGTAAGTTTACACTCATCTGAACATCAGCAGCGCTGCTCAGTGGAGCTCTAAGTGAAGGTTCGCACGCAAACATGGCTCCCACCGAAGTTACCTCAGGCGAAAGTGCCTCCATCATCGACGAAATTAAACATTACGCCATGTCCCTGGCGATTAGCTCTGGGATCTGATTCGACTGCACTGCATGTTTTTTTAATGAAGCGCGATCGTCCTTTTTCTTGCACCCCACCACCCTCCACTCCCCCAACCCGCTCCCACGGCAACGAGAGCCTGTCACTTCTGCTGAAGGAGGAATGGGCAGGAGATGTACGCTGCGTGGATTGTTGGTACAGCTCTAGATTTCTGTTGGAGAAGCAAAGCAATGAAAACAAAAACTTTGGTCACGGACATGAGAGAGAGAGAGAGAGAGAGAGAGAGGAGAGAGAGAGAGAGAGAGAGAGAGAGAGAGAGAGAGAGAGAGAGAGGAGGGGTGCAGAGAGAAAGGGTGGTACAGCAAGACAGAGGAAAAGACATGTAAAAACAGAGAGGGAGAGAGAAAAAAGGGAGAGAGAGAGTGGGAGTACAGAGAGGAAGAAAGGGGCAGAGAGGGAGAGAGGGGTACAGAGAGGGGGAGAAAGGGGCAGAGAGGGAGAGAGGGGTACAGAGAGGGAGAGAGGGGTACAGAGATGGAGAGAAGGGTACAGAGAGGGAGAGAAGGGTACAGAGATGGAGAGAGGGGTACAGAGAGGGAGAGAGAAAGGGGCAGAGAGGGAGAGAGGGGTACAGAGAGGGAGAGAGGGGTACAGAGAGGAAGAGAGGGGTACAGAGAGGGAGAGAGAAAGGGGCAGAGAGGGAGAGAGGGGTACAGAGAGGGAGGGAAGGGTACAGAGATGGAGAGAAGGGTACAGAGAGGGAGAGAGGGGTACAGAGATGGAGAGAAGGATACAGAGAGGGAGAGAGGGGTACAGAGATGGAGAGAAGGATACAGAGAGGGAGAGATGGGTACAGAGATGGAGAGAAGGATACAGAGAGGGAGAGAGGGGTACAGAGATGGAGAGAAGGATACAGAGAGGGAGAGAGGGGTACAGAGATGGAGAGAAGGATACAGAGAGGGAGAGATGGGTACAGAGATGGAGAGAAGGATACAGAGAGGGAGAGAGGGGTACAGAGAGGGAGAGAGGGGTATAGAGAGGGAGAGAAAGGGGCAGAGATGGAGAGAGGGGTACAGAGAGGGAGAGAGGGGTACAGAGAGGGAGAGAGGGGTATAGAGAGAGAGGGGGGTACAGAGAGAGAGAGGGGTATAGAGAGAGAGGGGGGTACAGAGAGAGAGAGAGGGGTACACAGGCACAGAGAGGGAGAGTTGTTTAAAAATAGAAGGCGGAGAGAGAAAAAAGAAGGGAGAGAGGGAGAGAGATGTGAAAACAGAGAGAGAATGAGAGAGAGAGAGAAAGAGAGAGAGAGAGAGAGAGAGAGAGAGAGAGAGATGGAGAGATGCTGAGAGGGAGAGAGAGAGGGAGGGGGAGTAGAAAGAGAGATAGAGAGTGGTGGGGAGAGTGAGGGAAAGAGCGAAAGAGAGAGAGATAGTAGAAAGAGTCAGGGAGAGAGAGAGTAATAGCGAGGGAGGGGGGAGTAGAGAGAGAGTGGTGGGGAGAGTGAGAGAGAGAGAGAGAGAGAGAGACCCCTGTAGAGTTGGGTAATCTTTTATTAACCCGCAGTGCATCTGAAAATAGAACGGCAGGAAGCATTAAAAGAAATTCCTACACAGTCGCTTCCACTCCACCATCCTCCACTCCACCACTCCTCCACTCCTCCATTCCCCCACTCCTCCATTCCTCCACTCCACCATCCTCCACTCCACCATCCTCCACTCCACCATGCTCCACTCTACCATCCTCCACTCCACCATGCTCCACTCCACCGCTCCTCCACTCCACCATGCTCCACTCTACCGCTCCTCCACTCCACCGCTCCTCCTCTCCACCGCTCCTCCACTCCACCGCTCCTCCACTCCTCCATTCCTCCACTCCACCATCCTCCACTCCTCCATCCTCCACTCCTCCATTCCTCCACTCCACCATCCTCCACTTCACCGCTCCTCCACTTCTCCATTCCTCCACTCCACCATCCTCCACTCCACCGCTCCTCCACTCCACCGCTCCTCCACTCCACTGCTCCTCCACTCCACCTTTCCTCCACTCCACTGCTCCTCCACTCCACCATTCCTCCACTCCACCATCCTCCACTCCTCCATTCCTCCACTCCACCATCCTCCACTTCACCGCTCCTCCACTCCTCCATTCCTCCACTCCATCATCCTCCACTTCACCGCTCCTCCACTCCTCCATTCCTCCAATCCACCGCTCTTCAACTTCACCATCCTCCACTCCACCATCCTCCACTCCACCGCTCCTCCACTCCTCCATTCCTCCACTCCACCATCCTCCACTCCTCCATCCTCCACTCCTCCATTCCTCCACTCCACCATCCTCCACTTCACCGCTCCTCCACTTCACCGCTCCTCCACTCCTCCATTCCTCCACTCCACCATCCTCCACTCCACCGCTCCTCCACTCCACCATCCTCCACTCCACTGCTCCTCCACTCCACCATTCCTCCAATGCACCGCTCTTCAACTTCACCATCCTCCACTCCACCGCTCCTCTACTCCTCCATTCCTCCACTCCACCATCCTCCACTCCTCCATCCTCCACTCCTCCATTCCTCCACTCCACCATCCTCCACTTCACCGCTCCTCCACTTCACCGCTCCTCCACTCCTCCATTCCTCCACTCCACCATCCTCCACTCCACCGCTCCTCCACTCCACCATCCTCCACTCCACTGCTCCTACACTCCACCTTTCCTCCACTCCACTGCTCCTCCACTCCACCATTCATCCAGTTCACCGTCCACCACTCCTCTCCTCCACTCCACCATCCTTCACTCCACCATGCTCCACCACTCCTCCTCTCCACCGCTCCTCCTCTCCACCATTCCTCCAATGCACCACTCCTCCACTCCACCATCCTCCACTCCACCATGCTCCACTCCACCGCTTCTCCTCTCCACCGCTCCTCCAATCCACCGCTCCTCCACTCCACCATTCCTTCAGTCCACCATCCTCCACTCCACCACTCCACCTCTCCACCGCTCCTCCACTCCACCTCCTTTCCAGTAGTGGATGAAGAGTTAACTGGGAATTGGGAAACGTTACATATCGACTGAAGCGTCTGTGCCTTATTCGAACCACTCCTTGTATTCCTTCAGTGTCTTCATTGATCCTGACTCTCCTCGTTCTTCTGGTTCCTCATTTCATGGCCGCTGTTAAACAGTCATGTTTGATCTTCTGGTTGCTGTAGATGCTGCATTAGATTATGCCTTTATTATCATCAGAATCACTGAGCAGTTTCTCATCTTCTGCTCAGAATTAGGTTCTGCTCTGATTAGTTTATCAGGGGGATGTCGGTTATAAATTCTACACGTCTCCTCAGTGATGAAACTCCCGCATCTGGACAGCAATAATGTTCTCCACAGGATCTGAATGTTTGCATCACATGGTCACATGATTAGGCTTCATTCACAAGGTGAGGTCCAAATAGTGGAAGAGACACTAGAGTAAGGAAGAGACACTGACTCTTATTGTAGTTGTAGTTGCAGGTGAAGCAAAATTCCAAAAACAATTTGATGAAATTTGTGCTTTTTACGATTTATAGAGTCTTTAATGTTTAACAGAGGATCTCTTTTATGGGAAAATCTGGACTGGTGAAACTCTGGACTGGGGGGTGAATTAAAGTGGAATGGTCAAGGGGAATAAGTTGCTGTCACTATGACCAGAGGATCGCTGGTTGAAATCCTGGTCATTCTGTATAGCAAGCCATCAGCAGCCAGGGCCCCGAGATGCCTGGGTACCCAGCACCTCAGAGAGACTGACTACACACATGTTGGAGAAGGCATGTGTCGGTCATCACCCTCCCAGTGTCAGGGGAATTGCATGTGATAGGGGTGAACATGTATGGGTTGGATAATTGGTGATCTAAATTGGAGAGAAAATGGGGGAAAAAATCTAAATTAAAAAAGTATAAAAAGACCAGATCTAAAAAAAAAAAAAAAAGAAAAAGAAAAATTAGATAAAAGCAGATTATACAGCTCAGATTATAAGAGTTTATTTTATTTCTATTGGTGCATTGGCCCAGAATTATTCACACAATGTATAAAGCAGCTACAAAGGCCAAAAACAAAAAACAGACAAAAATGGAGCTGGTATTTACACCATATATATATATATATATATATATATATATATATATATATATATATATATATATATATATATATATATATATACAATCATAGTACATTGTAGTATATTATAGGATAGGAAATGACAGTATATACAAATATCCTAAAATATAAATAAATGTTCCATACTATATAGGAAATAAGTGATGTGCTGAGAGTGATGTGCAGTTCTGCAGTTCTGACGTGTTCTTGAGAATCCTTCTAAACCTGATTAGTTGAAATTTGGACAGATGCAAACAACAACAACAACAATATCATTTATATATACTACACTCCTTAGGGGCAGAGTAAAAATAGCCTGTTTAAGGGGTACAGAGAAGTAAAATGGTTGTGTAAAAATAAATGATGCCTCTTTTTAGTTCATAAAAGCAAATAAAAACCATTATTGAAACCCCAAAGAACACCAAAACCAAAAAAACCTCAACAATAACTGTATATATGCCACTGAGAAATGTTTATCAGGCTGAAACTCAAATCCTGGGACACAGTAAAGACGGTAAGTTAGACGTTAGACTGTAGCTGGTGAGATCGTCCTGAGAGCAGATGAGTTTTTAAAGAACAGAAGTGCTGACTGCAGAACTGCAGCACGTCACTCTCATTCTGCTGCCTTTGCCTGATCCTTATCACTATTTACTGCAACCTTCAGACATGTACCATGCTTTTCACTTGTGGAAGACAAATATCTGATTCCATTGATTTCGTAACTTCTGTTAAAGGAGAAGATCTGTGTATAGTTATTGTTACAATCTGCAACATCTGCATAAAAGTTTCCTTTATGAGAGAGACATGACTGACAGTAACCTTCTAATCATTTGAATGATTCTAGTGATTCTTTATTTATTGCATTACTATTATGTATTTCGTTGCTGTTCAGCAAAAGATTTGTATCTCTGTTTTTGCCATTTGGACATAATTTGAATCGTGCAGCTGTGTCATGATGACTGGACCTATAGAAATGGTCTAAAATGACTTCCAGAAATCTGTTTACATTGACTTCCACTGAATGTTAAAAAGGCTTTTTTCTTTTTTTTCCTGTAAAGTCGCCATTTTAGAGATTTTTTTTGAGTTTTGTGTGACAGCGATGGTATGTAGTATGTATGCGTAGTTTTAGAATTGGGATACATTTCACATCTCTCAGTTGAGTTGATTCAGATAAACCATTTACCTCCTGATTCATATATTCAACTCAAACTGGCAAAGAAATAATTAAGTCTAACTTTCAGATTTTTGTGTTTAATCATTTACCCTGTTAACAGTTATAAATCAGCTGTTTATAACATCTATACATATATAAATAAATATGTATATATTTATAAAAATAAATCAGATGTTTATAACATCTATTTTTCATTGAATAATTAAAAATATGTAGTATTAGTAGGAAAGACAGGCCTGCTGTTTTTAATGGGATTATTTTAATTTAAATTAGAAAACACAATTTTGGTCAATTTTACTGAAAATAATTTTACTTTAAATAAATCATATGTAATAAAATAAAATCCATAACCACGATAAACCATGAAGCCATGAAAAAATTCTGTGATACACATTTTGGTCACACCGCTCAGCCCTATTGTATGTCTGTCCCAATGTTCTGGTCAGCTCTACATAAAGAAAATAAGTGGCCTGCACCCAGTGATGTCACTTCCTGAGGCAGTGAGGTATGTCCAGCTTCTTCTCTCATTATTTTGAAAACTATATAAGAACAAACGGTTGATTTAGTAGGAATCATCTCCCTGTTTGTCCTTGAAGTCTTCAGGTTCACAAAAGGTTTGTTCCGTTCAATTTCATCTTCCACATCGACGGCCATTTCTGTCAGATCCGAAAGCATTACCCAACACTCTGAGTGAAATTTGGACAGTGGAGAATCCAGATTTTCTTCTCCATCTACATCTCTTCATGGAGAATCGCTGCAGTGACTTGACACTTTTATAGAAGCAGGCTAAGTGTGAGTGAACACTATCTGCTCTCTATTGTGCTTCTCAGGTTTGCAGTCACTGTTCCTTATAAGTACAACACTATGAAAAATTCACCATGAGGTTATTGCTGAAAAGGATATGAAATTTTAAAGATGGTTGTCAGACGAAGGTATAAAAAGCTCCCTGGGTGAAGGAAGCGCTCTATTTATATAGTAGCGGCACTCCAGAGACAAGGTAAGCAGCGTTACTGGAGTAACTTGGCTTCGCAAGGTACGTCAACAAAGATCACGCGATCGAGCATCACACTATTGTTTTTGACCTTTTTTTATTTCATCAGTAAATTGTTATTTTACTTACATGGGGGCTTCATTATACACACATAAACCCTGAACAACATTAATGAGTTTATATGAGTATTCACAAGATGATTTAAGATATTTTCTGGAATACAACATATCGTATTTACTCAAGGGCCCGTGAACCAAAGCTACCACTTTATCCAAAAAACAAAAATTCATAAGCACTGAGATTACTTCCAAAAGGAAATCTGATAAATATCCAAATATGGAATTCTCTTATACTTAGCATATGCATTTTCAAACATAAGACAGATATTTCAGCCATACATTAACATATACAAGCATATATGTGGAACACAGCTTGTCTAGTCCCTGTAGAGAAGTACTGCCAATAGAATAAGACTCTCTGCAGCAGGTAAACATAAACCCATTGGCACCATGCCTACTGCCAGGGGATAGTCTCTAGATAAGGCCTTTCAGCATTGAGCTGTGGAGCAGTGGAACTGTGTTCTCTGAAATAATGGATGGCTTCTCTCCAATACTATTGGGATTAGTTGAGGAGTTGGGGATGAGGTGGGGTAGTGATCATCCAACATCCTGACCTCACTAACACTCTTGTCACTTAATGCAATCAAATCTTCACAGCAATTCTTCTCCAAAACCTAGTAGAAAGCCTTCTTCCCTGGACAGTAGAGACAGTTACTCCAACAAAAGCAGGATAAATACCTTTTCAATACAAAACAATGAATGAGCAGGTGTCCCAATACTTTTGTCCATACAGTGTATTACCGAGTGCTTATGTATTTCTTAAGAAGTCCCTAAGTAGACTTATGTTATGTTCCAGTTATGATAATTTGAGGCATTTCAGAAAGTCAAGATGCTTCATGTTTCATGAACTCTATGAACTCCATAGAGAACCATGTCTGGAAAAACCTATAAAAGCCCTTTCTTCACATGTCCACGCCAAGAACCACTGAGGAACTGGTCTTTTAAGAGTGTACCTGTATGCTGATTAAAACATTTTGAAGGCTTAAAGAAGCTGCACTTTACCAGTTTAGAGGTTCTTCACACTCACACAACTCTTTTACAATCATGGCTCTTTATAAAACCCTCTATGATTGGTTCTTCTATGGCATTGCTCAAAGAACCCTTTGCAGCACCTTTATTTTTCAGTGTGAAGAAGAACCATATTTAGAGGTTCTATGAACAACCACACAGACGAGGTGCTAAATTTCAGACACCATATACAGCAGGTTCTACACTAGGTTCTCCACCTCTAGGTTCTTTACTTCAGAAGGAGTGGTCCACGCCAAGAACCACGGAGGAACCATTCTTTTAGGAGTGTACCTGTATGTTGATTGAAACGTTGCAGGAGGAATTACATTGTGAATTGCAATCCTCATGGAGCGTTTAACAGGAGACAGCCAGACTCGGCCTAAAGCAAGCCACAGGCTTGTGTGTGTGTGTGTTGGTGTGTGCATGTGTGTGTATGTGTGTGTGTGTGTGTGTGTGAGAGAGAGAGAGAGAGAGGGTTGGGAGTGAACATCTAGAGATGTCATTGCCGCTTAATGTAATCTGTAGCATCTCAGACGTGGTGGAAATCATAACACTGAATATGCATTAGTATTCAGCACGGTGTGTGTTTGTGCTATATGTCAGGTGCTGTGTTCCTGAGCATCAGCGTCTGTCAGATGTTATTCTGCAGCCTGCCGGGGTTACTGAGGTCAACCCACACATACACGCGATAAGCGTCGCTTTTGGAGATGAGGGTTGCTAAGAGCAGCTTAGCAAAGCTAGCATCAGATTTACCCCCTGATTTGATGCAATACATTCTGCCTACAGATAAATCTAATAATTTCTGTAACAGTCATGTGACTGTTTATTTTCATCTGTTGCCCTCAGTTTTATGGGAACATTTGGGAACATTGGTAAAGGTTAAGGTTTGGGTAAGGATTGGGGTTAGGGTTAGGGTTATGGTAATGTTTAGGTAATGGTTTAGGGTATGGTTTAGGTTATGGTTATAGTAAGGGTCATGTTAAGGGTTAGTTTATAGTTTAGGTTATGCTTAAGGTAAGGGTTATAGTAAGGTTCAGGTTTTGGGTAAGGTAAGAGTTAGGGTTATGGTAAAGTTTAGGTAATGGTTAAGGTGAGGGTCATGGTAAGGTTTAGGTTATGAGTAAGTTACGGGTTATGGTAAGGGTTATGGTAAGGTTTAGGTTATGGTTAAGATAAGGGTTATGGTAAGGTTTAGTTTATGGTTAAGATAAGGGTTAAGGTAAGGTGTAGGGTTAGGGTAAGGTTTCGGTTATGTTAAGGGTTAGCGTAAGGGTAGGTTTATGGGTAAGGTAAGGTTTAGGTTAGGGTGAGGTTTAGGTTATGAGTAAGGTGAGGGTTAGGGTGTAGGTTTAGGTTATGAGTAAGGTGAGGGTTAGGGTTTAGGTTTAGGTTTAGGTTATGGTAAGGTTTAGGTAATTATTAAGGTAAGGGTTATGGTAAGGTTTCGGATAGGGTGATGTTTAGCTTATGAGTAAGGTGAGGGTTAGGGTTTAGGTTTAGGTTATGGTAAGGTTTAGGTAATTAGTAAGATATTGGTTTTGGTAAGGTTTAGGTAATTAGTAAGATATTGGTTATGGTAAGGTTTAGGTTATGGTTAAGATAAGGGTTATGGTAAGGTTTAGGTTATGGTTAAGATAAGGGTTAAGGTAAGGTGTAGGGTTAGGGTAAGGTTTCGGTTATGTTAAGGTAAGGGTTAGCGTAAGGGTAAGGGTAAGGTTATGGGTATGGTAGGTTTAGGTTATGGTTAAGATAATGGTTAAGGTTAGGGTGAGGTTTAGGTTTAGGGTGAGGTTTAGGTTATGAGTAAGGTGAGGGTTAGGGTTTAGGTTTAGGTTATGGTAAGTTTTAGGTAATTAGTAAGGTAAGGGTTATGGTAAGGTTTAGGTTATGGTAATGTTTAGGTTATGGGTAAGGTGTAGGTTATGGTAAGGTTTAGGTAATGAGTAAGGTAAGGGTTAGGGTAAGGTTTAGGTTATGGTAATGTTTAGGTTATGGGTAAGGTGAGGGCTATGATAAAGGTTAGGTTTAGGTTATGGTAATGTTTAGGTTATGGGTAAGGTGAGGGCTATGATAAAGTTTAGGTTTAGGTTATGGTAATGTTTAGGTTATGGGTAAGGTGAGGGCTATGATAAGGTTTAGGTTATGGTAAGGTTTAGGTAATGAGTAAGGTAAGGGTTAGGGTAAGGTTTATGTTATGGTAATGTTTAGGTTATGGGTAAGGTTTAGGTAATGAGTAGGGTAAGGGTTAGGGTAAGGTTTAAGTTATGGGTAAGCTATGGGCTTTATACCCCTCTAGCCCATGCCATGCATTAGGCATGGTGCCAATAGGTTCATGTTCATGTCTGCTCCTGAGAGTCTTACTAAATGCATTTATTAGAAAGGGTGTCCACAAACATTTGGACCTATAGTGTAGTCCAAAGTTCAGTATTGTCTTTTTCCTGAACATAATTTACCAGTAATGTGTAGAGATATCTGTGTCCAGGTTTTGCTTGGTTTATTTGCTGTTATTGTTTATTTTCATTCCGACATCACACTAATATGAGTCAAGCTCTCATAACAAAACATGTTTATCAGTTTCCTCTTTACATTCAGCAGCAATCTGAAGTGGAGGACGTTTTTTTAACGTTCCTCAGAAAACAAAGGCATGATTGAATGTGACAGTGCAGTCCATCGGTTAATGTTTCCCGTCACACAAGTGCTCCATGTGGTGGCCTCTCGAAGCCATTTCCGAGCACAACGTGTCACAATTACACACAAAAACACACCACAGCACTCATGTCCATCTCGACGGCCAGTTTTTCTTTGGTGAAAGAAGCATATACCCCCTTTCCCCCATCACATGCCCTTCCTGTGGTCCACTCAAACCCCTCTCCAGTGTAATTGGACCACAGTTGAGTTCACTATCAGAGCGCTCGTTTTTGGCTCAGACTGCCAATTTCCCCCCGAGCCCGGCAGCCTTTAAAATAGGTGGCAGTTAGAAGCTGGGTGGGGGTGGAGGGCTATTTGCTTGATCGTCACGTCCAGTTTGCTCGCTGTCAATGTGCCCCCCACCGCCCACCCGCCTTCAGCTGCTGGCACAATTGTATCTCCCTGGCTGGCACTGTCAGTCAAGTGCCACGGGCAGATGGTGAGGAATGGACAGAGAGAAAAAGAGAAGGCGACCAGTTCTTTTTTCAGGCTGCTGTGGCCAAGCCTGTAGTTGCACTGACCCTTACACCACACACATTGCCTCATAGTATGGAGGCCATGCGGAGACAGACAGCGCTGTGAACTCCATTCACACACACACACACACACACACTGACGTGGGAAAGAAATGAAGAACACAGCTGACTCCCATTGAAACTGTAATGCTGCAGTTAAACAGGATACTTAATATTCAAGGAGATCTGACGTATGTCAATACATAGAAAACACATATTTCAAATAGTAGAAAATATGAATTACCTTTATATCCAACACATAACATTGATCATTTATTGAAATATATATGTGAAATATATGACAGCTTTTTTTTATTTGGAACATTTTTGGGGTATATATGGAATATATATATGAAATCACCATATACAAACATATATGTGTAACACATATTTAAGAATATATGTTATGACATATATGTGTGAGATATATATATAAATGTGTCTATATATATATATATATATTTGACAAATTTGATGGGGACATGGCAATCATGTAGACTTCCAGGAGAGATGAGTTTCTCTCTCTCATCTCGGCTGTAGGGGCTGAGGACCCTAGATGACCTTTGATCGGAAGCAGTGGTCCTTATGCGTCCTAGACATCTGACTTTTAAAACTCAATAAAAGCTTACTGTATCTACATGTGTCCATGTTTTGCTTCCCTTTATGTAGGGGAGTGTAACTATATATATATATATGGTCATTTATACTAAAAGTCAATGTAAGATTTTATTTATTAAGTCATTTTGGAAAATTTCTATTGGTCCGTTCATCATGACATTTTCAGACAATAATAAAACACTGCTGGATTCAGTTATTATCTCAAAAGGTTATATAATGTATCATGTATTATATATATATATATATGTATATATATATATATATATATATATATATATACATACTGTAATCTATGCTATTCTAACTGATTTTTATATATACACTATATGTGCTCATATATATTTACCTGTCACTCAAAAAGTATGTTCTGAATTTGTCCATTGAATGACTCAATACAATACAATTTATATGTACATACACATTATATGGACAAAGGTATTGGGACACCTGCTTATTCATTTTGTCTTCTGAAATCAATGGTATTAAAAAAAAGTTTATCCTGTTTTAGTTGGAGCAACCGTCTCTACTGTCCGGAGAAGACTTTCCATTAGATTGTGTAGCATTACTGCGCAGATCTGAATGCATTCAGCGACAAGGGCATTAGTGAGGTCAGGATGTTGGATGATGACCACACCACCTCATCCCCAACTCATCCAAAAAGATATTGGATGGCGCACCATCCATCATTCCAGAGAACACAGTTCCACTGCTCCACAGTTCAATGCTGGGGGGGGGTTAAACCCCTCTAGCCCATGTCTGACATTAGACATGGTGCCAATAGGTTCATGTTTATCTGCTCCAGAGTGTCCTATTCTATTGGCAGTACTTCTTTACAGGGAATAGACAAGTCTGCGTGAGTCTGTGTGTGTCAGCAATGGGTGCAACTTAAAGTAACTAAGTGCATTCTTTGGAAGGGGTGTCTACAAACATTTGGACATGCAGTGTATTTTGAAATATATACACAAACCTTAGGATATATGTGTGTATATGGATATGCATAAGGTTCTGTATGCAAATCCTTAAATACTGCCGTACTGTTGTGCCAGAGCATCGTTTGTAAATACTTTAATTACCATTCTTATGATGTTGATTTATGGATCATAAGGAAATGAAGAGGAATTATTGCAAAATATTTATTGACTTCATAAATGTCACTGACTATGCTCACTTATTTCCTGCTGAGTCACTTGCCTTACAGTGGACTTCATCAGAATAACGAGGAACATTAAAGCCTTTACAAACTAAATTCTTTATCATTTAATGAAGTTGCTGGATTACGTTAATTCTGACAGGTGCAGACCAGAGAGACGCTCTCAAATGGAGCAAGGAGCTTTCCGATTTTTGGAATGGACTGTGGCCTGACATTTTAAAGTGATAGCTTGGCGACAAAATAAGTTTAAATGTGGTATTAAAAGTTTATTTCTTTTTCTGGAGCTACGATGCTAATGTTAAGTTGTTAAGTAATCTCAAATAGACTTACTTATATGCAGAATAATTAGCGCAAGGAACGGAATAAGCAGCTATTTTGAAGCCTGAAGTCTGTTTGTAGGCTACACCTCTATGTGTATGGATAACAGCAGGACATGCAGTGTCAGAAACTACCCATAAATACTACTACCCATAACATATGTTTAAGATTATTTAAGAGCATTATATGATGGAAATATGGTGGTTTCTGTTATATAGGTGTTACATTTGCCTAGTCCCACCCATTAGCCAAACATGTCTTGGCTGATTGACTACAATTAGGGAAGGAATTTGAGTTTTTGCAGAGCTACACTATAAAGGCAAAAGTATTGGGACACATAACTTAAGCATTGAACTCAGGTGTTTCAGTCAGTCCCATTGCTGCAGGTGTATAAAATCAAGCACCTCACCATGCAGTCTGCCTTCCCACACATTAGTGAAAGAATCTAAAGAGCTCACTGAACTCCAGGTGAAATTTCCTCCCTCCTAGATCTTCCACCACCAGCTGTGAGTGGTGTTATTGAAAAGTGGAAGCATGTAGGAACCACAGCAACTCAGCCACCAAGTATCAGACAACGTAAAGTTACAGAGCGGGGTCAGGGCTGAGTGCTGAGCTCAGAGCATAATGCAGAAAAGTCTCCAACGCTCTGCTGACTCAATAACTGCAGAGCTCCAGACCTGCTGCTGTTAGAGCTGCAAAAGGGGACCAACTCCTTATTAACGCCAATGGGTTTAGAATGGGATGTCATAAAAGGTTCTGCAGGTGTAATGTGTAGGTGTCCCAATACTTTTATCAATAGTATAGTGTATAGCTTTCTATGACTAGCCAGTTTCCAATGACAGTATGGTTCATTTTTACATTAGCAATAAGGACCTTTTTAGGGAATCTCAGGAAATCAAGTAATTGCTTGTCAGTTTGGTGGGAGAGGCAGATTTTGTCACTTACTATCACCTGTGAGAGACACAAGCTTTTTGATGTGTCTTATATCAAAGCACCTTTTCCTGACACACCTGCACACATTAGCATTAGCTACATGCTATTGAGAAAAGACTCCTCCTTTTTTCCAGCACCCAGAATATTTTGGGCATTCCGAATATGATTCCAGGGCATATGGAAGACAGAAACATAAGGCAGGGCTGAACATTGCCACGGACACTTTGATTTAGTCATAACATGTAGAGAAGCCCTAGCCATCTTAACAAAGACTTGATGAAATCCAGCAGCGAAAGTGGGCAAGCTTATGAAGACGTAGCCCTTCCTCCCCTTCCTCTCGTTCTTTTGTTAATGCATTCAGATTCACGTCTTTTTTATGGGCTTCTCCCCCTGCTTCTAAAATAAATAAAACAATGTTATCTCCATCCACTCCACTTCCAAGCACAGGGACATTTCAATGGGCCGCGGTAATTTGCATTACATTTGCATTCCGTGCTGTTAACTTTATTAAGATGTTTCTTGCAACGATAAAAATCTACTGCGAGGCCAGCTCAGCACTTATTTTCCCCTCATTATCTTTTTGACAATCCCACGGATTTCCATCCCTTAGATCTATAATTATCTCCAGACTGGTAGGCCTGAGAGTGTGGGCCTGTACGCGATTGTGCACCGAGGCAGAATTCATTGTTAACAACTGCTAAAATCATCGCAGGCTATCTCTCTGTGTGTTTAGCGTTGGAATCTCGCAGCTGCAGTGTAATAGGGGTTGAGGGGACTCTACTTGGTTGGTGACATCATCTTACTTGCTTTGCTGTTGCTCTCGCCTCTAAATTCAGATCGCTATCATTCAGTTTAGACCAAAAAGAGAAGAATAGAGCCAAACTTCGCTTCCTATGCTGAGATATGCTGGGTGTACTGAGAAGATCCACTGCAGTTTTGGAGGGAACTTTTTAAAAGTTTAAAAGTTCTTGGACGTCCTTTCCCAAATGGAAACCTGGTATGTGGCAATACATAACCTGTATTAAAATGAATGGAAATATCATTATATTATACCATATATATACACACACACACACACACACACACACACACACACACACACATATATATATATATATATATATATATATATATATATATACCATATATTATTATACCATAATACATATATGTGCCACACACATCATAGAAGCATCATACATATACTACATTAATTCATAGGTACCTATATTCATTCATATACATGCATAAATATACAGACCAGCCATAACATTAGTACATTACATTAGTTACTACCATTAGTGTTGTGTAAAGTGAAAAAAATCATCATCATCATCATCATCATTATCATCATCATCTTCAGTGGCATCTGTCAAGGGGTGGACATAATAGGCAGCAACTGTTCTTGAAGGTGATTGGTGTTATAAGCAGGAGAAATGATCAAGCATAAGAGTCACATCGACAAGAATCAAATTGCGATGGCTAGATGACTAGGTCAGAACATCTCCAAAACAAGCTGGTGTTGTAACCCAGGCAACCAGCTCATGGTTTATTGAATATTAGTGCAACCCATGGAGACCCCACCTCACAACGTAAAGCATCTGCTGCTAAAATCTTGGTGCAAGATACTACAGGACATCTTCAGAGATCTTGTGGAGCCCACGCCTCAAATGGTCAGATCCGTTGTGGCGGCACAAGGGGACCTCATTATTAGGCAGGTGGTGTTAATATTATGGCAGTGTGTGTGTGTGTATATATATATATATATATATATATATATATATATACAAAGCAGGCCCATACTACACAGAATGCATTGCTATAAGAGAGCTGATAAACACCAGGTTCAAGATGCCACTCATTTCTCACGTTTGGTATGAGCTCAGCTTCCCACCCTTCCTGAAGCTCACTGTGTTCGAGGTGAAAAAAGACCAGGCTACTAAAGTTTGGTGAGGTGACAGAACTTTAGCATTCGCCTGTTTAAATCTCCAGAGCCACACGTCATCTGCTATGGTTTTCTTTGGTCTCGATATGACTGTAATTTATCGTAATAATGGCAGAATGCTGACTGGAGCACTGAGAAATTGAGCGGTACCCAGACATGTTGAGTGCTGGCACACATCGAAGACTCTAACTGTTCCTTTTCATGACAGCTCAGCTGGATAGATTTCTGCTTGAGGATAGATTAAAATATTGTTGTTATTATTATGTTTCACGTTTAATAATGAAAAAGGATGGAATGGATGATGTTGGTTTATGTGGTGGCTTCTGATTAAGTAGTAAAGAAGACTGGACACAGAATCACTATCATTTGCTTTCAATAGGAACATTGCCTTAGTTTGACTAAGACTATAATTTAATAATAATAACAATAATTAATCAGAATTTTACGCTATATATTATTTAATGTCATATTTTACAAACAATATGATGAAATATTAGATTTGTTTTAGTAAATATCATGTGTAATTAAATAAAAGCAATAAATAATATGTGGCTAATTTATTTTTTATAAATTTTCTTCTTTTTATTTTTATATAATGGAAAAAATCTGATCTCGGCTCCTGTCTCGGTCCCGGCTACTTCCGGTCTCGGCCTTGACTCAGACTCGACTAATGAAAGTCTTGCTCTTGACTTGGACTCAGTGTGTCCTGGTCTTGCTCTTGACACTAGCTGAAGTTGAGTCCTGACATACTTCTGTTGAGTTGCAGTCAGATTGAGAGAGAATTCGGTGAGTTCATAGGCAGGCACAGACAGACCTGCTCCAGGCTTCAGTCACTGTGACAGAAATTTGTTGGGTTACAGGTGGATTCAGACTCCATCGCCAGGCTGTCGTCAAGTTCAGACAGAATTTTGTCAGACAGTGGTTGGCTTTGGGTTCAAACACGGTGCTCTCGGCAGAATGTTCTCAGGCTATATCCAGGTTTAATTAAAAACGTCTGGCCTAATTAAAGCTCCCACTTCTACTGTCACTCGCCTGTCCTCGTTTTCATTCCCCATCTTGAAAGAACCTAAGAAGAACCTTTTATTTCCATAGTCCCCCTTTTTTTTCCTCAGCTAGCGTCAATTAATAAAGCAGCCCGATTAACTGTGTGTGGGTAAACACACTTTGTAACCTACACTTACAGCTCTCTGATGGATCAATAATTCATTGGAGGTGATGATTCTTTCATGAGACTTGCTGCACATTATTCATGCTGCGCTGTGAAAAGTAGGACACGTATAGAGCTAAGCGCCGGTGCACCACAGAAATGGCGGGAAAACTCGAGGCGCTGTGTAGGCTATGCTTATGTGTGTTTGTGTGCCTGTATGTGCATTTTTGGGGAGGTAGTCTGGAGTCTGGAGTTGTGGTGATGAAACCTGATTAGCATGTTAGCAGCTTTCTGGCGGACGTGCAAGGACTTATCGAGCAGCTCTGGAGGAGTCGCGGCGGGCCGGGATTTTGAGTGCAGGCACAGAGTGAGGCGGAGGAAGGCTTCTGCTCTGAAATGAAGACATCTTCCAGTGCTAAATAAGTGTTCAGCCAGCAGTTTTCCTCGCTGGGTCTTTAGCTCAAGGGCAGAGCGTGTTCTGGAAGGTAACGGCTCACACAATGTGCTGCAGAAGCGAATCTTAGAGGAGAGTTCAGCAGCAGTGTGTGGATGTGTGTGTGTGTGTGTGTGTGTGTGTGTAGGTATCTGTATGTGTGTATGAGAGAGAGAGAGAGAGAGAGAGAGAGAGAGAGAGAGAGAGAGAGGAAGAGAGGCTGGAAATGATGTCTTCAGGCTTTAACAAGTGTCAGAAACCATCTGGTCGCAGAATTCAGGGTAAGTCCATGGAAGTGTGTGAGAGCTGTGGAGAGGTTGTTAATTAAAAAACGTGGAACAGAGAAGATCATGGCAGGGGCAAACTTCACCATCCTCCCTGGCTCTGGCTCTACTGGGGGTGTGGTGGGTAGGCGGGGTCTTACAAAAGGCGCCTTTCCCTTCATATTCCACAGGCGCTCATTCCATCCATGGTGGAGCATGTAAATGTAGAGGTGAGACCCCTGTGGTCTGCATTGCAATGCCCAAACACGGAAACAGGGCTATACAGGAATATACTGGTCAGAATGTGCATCCTGGCTCTCCGGGGGGAGGGGGGGGGTGGCAAGGATAAAATAATGGCCTGTCCAGATTTGACAGTGACATACAACAGTGGCCCATGTTATGTATGATCAACAGCGCGCTGGCTGACAAGGCACTGAAGCCTTGGGCAGGAATTAATGGAGAGGGTGATTGCTTGCGCTGCTGGGTTAGTTTAGGATACACTGGGAGATTCAGTGCTGGCAGACCTTGCATGGAAAACCTTGCTCTACTGTTCAGGAAGTAGCCATACATGACTATACACTATTTGTCCAAATGTTTGTGGACACCCCTTTAAATTAATGCATTGGGCTACTTTAAGTTGCACCCAAAGAGGTATAAAGCGCCCCAGCATTGAGCTGTGGAGCAGTGAAACTATGATTTCTAGGAGTGGTGGTAGCTCAGAGCTTAGAGCCCCAGGACTATTCTTGACAGGGTTTGATACCTGGGCTCGACAAGCTGCAGTTGTGTGTTTCCTCATTCGTGTGTATGTGTGTGTTCACTGCACGGAAGGGTTAATCATCTTTTGGGATGAGGTGGGGTGGTGATCATCTAACATCCAGACCTTACTAATGCTCTTGCTGCTGAATGCAATCAATTCCTTACAGCTCCTCCAACATTTAGTAGAAACCCTTCTTCCCTGGACAGTAGAGACAGTTACTCCAACAAAACCAGGATAAAACCATGAGCCAAAGGAGAACTGCAATTGGCTGCTTAAGGACCTTTTCCGAGGACGTCCATCTTTAAAAAAACCAAAGACTGAACAAAACTGAGACTGAACTTTTTTTTTGTTGTTGCAAGTTTTCACTCATTTTGCCACTTTTTGCATACGTTAAACAGTCCAGAAGTGCCATAACCCTTTGCAGATGTACCCCCTCCTGACAATTCAGCAAAACAGTCTGCATTCTTTGGTCATTCCTTGACACTTTGCTTCCACACAGCCGACATGATTGCTGCGTTTATAAAGAGCACCTCACTCCACACTGGCTGTGGTTTGATTGCATCATTTAGTACGTCATTGTTCAGTAGTATTATTATTATTTGGCCTTTTTTCGTCCGTTCGGTGCATCCCTATATCCTATTCTCAGATTCTTGACCATGAAGGGATGTGGTGTTGCTCGGCAGAGTGGCAGTTGTGCCACTCCAGAGCTGTGAGGTTGTGTAGATTTCTGTGTTTAAGGTAAATTCAGTCAGAAACGTGCTTTATGTAGTGTAATTTCACAGCTTTAGAGTGGCACAAATCTACCCTGCAGACGGGAATGAACAGTAAACAGATTAAGGGTGAGGAGCCACAGACTTAAAATCTTTAAACTAATCTAATTTAATCTGTTTCAAGTGGAGAAATGTGATTTAAGAGAATGTTTTCCTGAACTAAACGCTCTGTAATCAGTTACTGCATCATTTTAAATGTGCCTGACTTTACATTATTTACAGTGAAGCATCTTGCTCTTCACAGATTAATGTCTAATCATGATTCATACAAAATATCGCTGCTGTCCAATGAAAAACATGCGTCAAAATATTTGTCCATTTTTAGTTTTCTCCATGGTTTGAACCCTGTAGCTGCATCTGTATAATAATGCTGGATGAATGCACCAATAGAAATGCTCTAAATGACTAAACTCTTATTTTATATTGACCTTCATTCAAAGCAAGGAGCATTTTTGCTTTCTCCTGTAAAATTCACCTTTTTTGAGATACATGTTTTTCGTTGGACAGCAACCATTAACTTTGAGTCTTACCTTGATATACGACCGTCCTCAATTTGTCACTCACTGCTGTTTTCGGCCCTATTTCAAACACAGGTCAGTATGTCTTCCAGTGAATTCAATAGCCACTGGGCCTTAGCGGGAATTTCTCCTGTAATTCAAGCCTGCACAGGATCTGCAAGTACAGTGAGATCTGAGCCACTCAAACTGTATGAAAATGAAATTGTACCATCAATGACTGTGGCAATAATGGTTGTAATCAAAGACCTTTGTTCAATTTTATTAGCGGCTTCCTGTAAAAGGTATTACGAAGCTGCTCCATTAGCCGCCTAAAAGCCGCAGTGTAAAACTTGGACTGGACGAGGGTATGATCCGCGAGGAGTAATTGTGGGGCCGAAATATAAGGCAGGACTGGGAAAGGTAAGGTAAGAAATGCTCCCTTCAAGCAGTGGTTAGAATTAATGGCTTGACAGAAGTCCAGGTAGGGCTGAACAATCAAAAGGACAGAGTGACCTTCTACATCCACGGCAGCGGAACAGTGGACCATGTCTCTCTCTCTCTCTCTCTCTCACACACACACACACACACACCATGGAGGGCTTACACAGCAGCAGAAGTGCGACTGTTCCCAGGGGGTTTGAGCCCAGAGGACGTGGCAACAGAAACAAGCTCAGCTACTGGCACGGAAGAGGCATGTTTCACAGGTGGAAAACACAAAAGATAAATTTGTTTGCATGTTGGGAATAAACCCAAGTCCGCACATTCTCCCTGCGCCGTGGTCCACCGTGTGGTCTTTATTTTTAGCACTTTTGGACATCTTTCAGGATGCTGTTGGTCTTCGCTATGCATAATAGTTCATTGTGAAAACCTACAACGCACACTGCAAACCTCATCTATACTGAATATGCTGAGATGTTCACCAGCAATGTGCTGAGATTGTGCTCACCACAAGATAGCCAGAGGGGTCATATCAGGGGAAAACTTTTTTCAGGGTTGTGGTGGGTTCAGAACCTCCTTAGTATCATTGGGAATAACACCCACTCTAATACCCGCTATAATATATTACTGATAAAAAGCAAAATTTCAATGCACAGGTTTTTCATAGGCATATTTGCTTTATGGACAAAAGTATTGGGACACATGCTCATAGGTAGTTTCAGAATCAAAGGCATTGACAACAAGTTTAGGCTGTATTTGTTGGAGTAACTGTTTCCACTAGTGTGGAGGAGCATTGCTGTGAGGATTTGATTGCATTCATTGACAAAAGCAGTAGTGCGGTCAGGACGTTAAATGATCACCCCCCGACCTCATTTCAAACTCCCCAACTCATTCAAAAAGTAATGGAAGGAGCACCATCCATCATTCCAGAGAACACGGTTCTTCCACTGCTCCACAGCTCAATGCTGGGGGGCTTTATACCCCTCTAGGCCACGCCAAGCATTAGGCATGGTTCCAATAGGTTCATGTTTATCTGCTCAAGAGAGTCATTTTCCATTGGCAGTACTTCTCTACAGGGACTAGACAAGCTGTGTGTGCATTTGCACATGTGTGTCAATGGCTTCCTCTTCCATTTGGAAGAAACAGCCTCCTCTAAATGGCCCTTCTACCTTCTCTAGAGCTTTTCAGCCTTTTAGTAAGTCCCCTGGCAGTGGTGCCTCCTCCAAAAGGACCTTCTTCACTCTGCTAGTGTTCACATTTAGCCTTTTTAGCCTCACCTGCATGTTCTCCCGAAGTAGCTGTAGTATTTAGCATCAAAAGGTGGGCTGGTGGGCTGGCGTATGTAAATGTTGTGGGCATAAATAAACCGAGTCAAGACTGTTATGTAACAGTTTAGGTTTTTTGAATTGGTCTGTTTTACAGCTCTGTTTGCTTATGCTGGATTTTTAAAATGAAGAAACTACTGTGTTTAAGGTTTACAGTATGTCAGTTCTGTGACCAAAGTCTCATTATTCAACCCTTTCTTTCTTTAGCGTACCTTAAAAAGTGTCTCTTCAAGGGTTCTTTAGTAAAGGTAATGGCTCTATATAGAACCAAGAGAACTTAAGCAAACTCACTGAATGCTACAATGGTTCTTGGCCTGGTTAAATGTTGTTGTTTTTTTAATTGATGATACATTTCTTGTAGATGTTTTTTATATATATATAAACATTTTAAATGGTTCTATATTGCACTAGAAATGCTTTCATTATTGTTATGAGTAGAAGAACCTTTTCAGTACTATACAGAAGCCTTTTTTCACTCAGAATATGGCTCCTTTAAGGCCGCAGTGCATTTGGAAACAGCACCCCAGACTAAACTGTATGCTGGAGAATAAATGTCCCATTCTGTGGGTTTTAAGCTGGGCAGGAATGCAACACTCTGCTTAAGCATCGCTTAAACAGTCACATGATCAACAATAAGACAATAATCAACGGCATTCTGCAATCTATGGGAACTGGAAATGTAGTTTTCCTCTGATATGATGCTCAGCTTGCCATCATCTCCAGCCGTCAATGCAATTACCAGTGTGTTGTTTTGGAGACAACACTTTAACATTGTTGTACTGAAACAGTTGAGTGTAGCATAATATCATGCAGAAGCACTTACTACACCCAGAAGAACATGCTGCGGGGACGGGGACTGGGGGAAGAGTGTGGGTTTATTACGATCAAGTTACCATTAGTGCTGTTCCAGGCTGATAGCAATCGTCTCTGCATCGGCCTGCACTCAGACAGTCTGATGGCTCCAGAGTGTGTTGATGTGATGAAACAATAGAGAGCAAATTTCCTTGTATGTTCATAAACTAATTATAGGCTTCAGATGGATGCACATGCATGACAAAGGGAGCAAAACCTTTTTACTGTTTTTTTCCCCCCAGTTGCCTATATGCAGACTGCAGTCTTGAACATAATGGTTTCTAAAGAGTTCTTGGTTTAGATCAATGGTTCTGGGAAATTCTTTTCGTTGGCATAAAATCTTTATTAATCCCCTAAACCAGAGGTCTTCAAATCTGGACCTTGAATCCAGCTTCCAGTCCTAGACTATAGGTATGACACTAAAGGCCCTCTAACTTCCATCCAGATTTAAAGACCTGGACCCTAAACACTTCAAACCCTGTATGTACACCAATTAGCCATAACATTAATTTCACCTGCTTAATACTGAGCAGGTACCCCTTGTGCCACCATAGCAGATTTGACTATTTGAGCTATGGACTCCACAAGACCTCTGAAAGCATCTTGTAGGATTTGGTACCAAGATTTTAGCAGCAGATCCTTTAAGCTCTGTAAGCCCTGTTGCTGGTAGGTTCTGATCACTACATACCAGAAACATTCTACAAGACCTGCCTGATGTTTTGGAGATACTCTGACCCAATCGTCTAGCCATCCCAGTTTGGCCTATGTCAAAGTGGCTCAGATCCTTATGCTTGCCCATTTTCCTGCTTTTAACACCCATCACCCATAGGAACTGACTGTCCACTTGCTGCCTGATATATTGAGTTCTTGATAGATACCACTGTAGCAAAAGTGTTACAGTGTTATATCAGATAAAGGTAATACTGTTTAGGCTGGTTTGTGTACCACACTTTCATATGCCCTAAAATAGAACCCTGTGGGACTCCTACAGAGTCTGGTAATCTAAATGGCTATACAACAGTTTTTCCATTAGGTTTAATAACTGAATAATTAACATAGAGGTTTAAGAGGTTAATGTTCTTACATTTTAACAAACCTTAAAGATCATACTTTTTCCTTTTTCGATCAACGGGGTTCTGTTCCAGTTCACACACCTATTCCCAAACCAATTGGTGCATTCATTCATACCCAGCTGGAACCAAAGAATAGCACAAACCACAAAGACTTGCCTGGTCGTGTCTTTAAAGAGCGTACAGTGGTTTACTTACATCATGCGTTGTGCAATGCCCTCCATTAATGATGCATCCTTGGTTCTGATCGAAACTGGTGTGAACACAGGATTGGACCAAGGGTCTGAGAATCCTTGACTGAACCAGTCCAAAGATCCAACTTTTAAACTGGTTGAAAAGAGCTTTTAGTCAAAGGTTATTTAGGGAACCACAGACCTTTAATTGAACGAGTTTATGTACAAGGCTCAAACTGTATGAAGATACAGTGTTTGTCTGTGTTCTTCTTTTCAACAAAGACCTCTCATACCACATTTCAGTCTCTTATACCTTGAAGTAATACTTCTTGCTTCTCTCCCGCCACAGGACAGGTTCAAGGTTACCTCCTAACGCACCATTTATCATGACTTCCACCCCATTTGAAACTTTAGATGTCCGGAAGCCCTTGAAAACAAAAATACACCCTTGCTTTTTAAGCTGATATGTGATGATGTAATGGATGGTTGGAGGCAGAAAGGTAGACTCCCATTCACTCAATTGACATGACATCACAGTTTGACCAGCTCAGGAGTCCTCAGGCGCATTAGCACAAAAAGATACAGATGTGAAGCAGTGAGATATTAGGCAGAATAGCACAATCTAAAAGCTAAACTAGCTGGTCCAGATTTCATTTTGCACTTTAAGGGGCCAGGTGTTTTTCCACCATACTCCCTCTACTACTATATAGCACTGAAAAAGGGTTTCTCTTTCTACTGCTGCATAATACCACTTTTAAAAGATTTAAAACAGAACCATCTACAAAATGTTTTTCACCGATGTGAAGAACCCTTTAACCAGCCAAAGAACCACTTAAGCCTCTGAAGGGTTCTAAGAGTTGTCAGTGTTATATAAAAACAATTGCCTTAAATGAGGAACTCTTGAGCAGTGAGGTCATGTAAAGAGAATACTTCAGAGTGTATGATACAGGAGAATGAAAAAAGACTTCTTAAAGCAGCATTATGCGAACATTTATTTTTCTTGCTCCTGGGTTCCCCCTACAGTCAGAAAGTGTCATTTGAGCCGCCGCTAAAGGACATGCTTTACACATGCTTTTCTGGACGAGTTGAGAGATACAGAACCGACACTGAAGGTGAAATAGCATAGAAACTAATGAAGTATACCCAAATATTACTCTGCTTATGCAGCATTAGGGCTCTTTTATACTCTCTTTACATACGAACATACTTCCATGCGCCCTTTACGTTAAGGATGCTAAGCACTACATCCTGTAGAGGGCAGTTCAGTGTCAGAAGTGTCTGATAACAACAACAAACCCTGACAGTGGAGCAGGTTGTGATAATGTTCTTACTAGAAAAAGATGAAAGAGGCAGCAATGTAAACGGCTGTAACGGTGTAAAAATTCCACTATTAGTAATTTCTCTTTTATTTTTCAAATAATTAATAATTAATAATTTCATAAACTAATTTTACCCAATTTGGAAGGCCAATTACTCAATCCTTGTTCATGTGAAACTGTGCTTAGCTGTCTTTAGCAATACCACCAACACTAGGAGCTTGAGACTCGCACATCTCCTCATCTCCACGTCTCCTCCGTCTCCTCCACTGATGCCTGTGCTGACCAGCATCATGTTAGGAGTGACGTGAGGAGAAAGTGCCATCAACCCACCTCTGAGAGCGCGAGCCCAATTGTGCTCTCTCTGATTTCGGCTGCTGATGGCAAGCAGCTTGCTGTAAGTTCCTTTTCTGCCTGAGTTTAGTTTTCCTCGTGTTCATATGGCTGTGCTCATGTCTCGCTTGAACTATTGGCTACAGTGCCCCACAGTTTCCAGTGGTACTGCTCCGTCTGTATCCGTCTCCCTATTCATATATAAAGTTGAAAAATGCTACATAATGCTGCTTTAACCTTCAATGGAAGTCAATGTAGAAAGATGGTCCTCTATAAAGAGTGATTTGGAATTTTTGGATTTCTATTGGCCCATTCATCATGACATCATCAGAAACGGGCAGCCAATCAAACCGGATCTCATTGACATAAATCAGTCCTTGAAAAAACACAATAACAGAAACGGCTTGTTAAATTCAGAGGATTAAGAAAGGTTGGAAAACGGTCAACTCCGGCCTCCCTCTCTCCTTAGGGCTGAATTTACCCTCAGATATGTGCATGCGAGAGATTTGTGAGTGTAGCCGAATTGTGAGTGTGCTGCAACCCGCCTGCACCACTTTAATCAGCTCTGTGTGAATCTGGGTGGTCACACGGGGGCAGCTGCCTTTGATCCTGCGAGCGTGCTGTGGGGGTCAACAGCTATTGCACTCGTCCAGTTTTTGCCCTGGTCCAAATGGCAAATCTGGCCAGCGATTGAGGCTTTCACATTTAATAAAGCTGTCAAAGATGACACAGCCAACTAAGTGTGCTGTGCATGCATGTAACCCCCATCTCTCTCTCTCTCTCGCTCATTCTCTCTCTCTCTCACTCTCTCTCTCTCACTCTAGGGCGAGAGGGATTATGGAGATGAGGATGGCCATTGTTAGGGACTGGGCGACATTGTCTTCTTCCCGCTCTGAGCGGTTCTGCACTTCCCTTCAGCTTGCTCTGCACTCGCAGTGATGAGCTGTCTCATTGGGAGAAATACCTAACAAAGCTGTTCTACAGCCCCAGTCTAAAGCAGACGTGGCAGGCTTGTCAGATGGAAAAGCATGATTTTTTTTGTGTCTCTGCCCTTTGAAGTTTTAATTGCCCCCCACCCCCTACCCCCACCTCCCGCTGCCAAGTGCAGCAAGTTCCTCTGCTGGTGTCGTAAAATTGCCAATTAGACCGAGGCGATGTTAATATACAGTGCATTCTGTTGATAATAAATCACGCCTGGAGTTAGCAATGAGCTACAGTTACGAAGAGCAAGTTGCAGTTTATGTTTGTGTCAAATGAACAACATTTTATGATCAACTCTAATGATGAATGAAGGATCCTGATGAATGATAATGTGCTAAAACGCACCACTGTTTTATCACACATTAGGAAAGCCAATCACTCTTCATGAGACTATGAATAATGAAATATTCAGTTTTATATTGATGATTATTCGAGTAATGAAACTGAAGGCCAAGCAATAAATACATATTGTCACATAATTTGTGCTGTATTTTCAGCTTTACAGTTTTACATATTTAGAATTTCCATATTATTTTAGAAATTCATGATGAATGAACCAATAGAAAAGCTCCAAATCTGAATTTTGTAAGCAAATCTTGGAGTGAAATCATTTTTTATTGACTTTCCTTTAAAGAAAATGGTGAAGAATGTTTTTTCCTGTAGCCTTTTTTAAGATACAAGGTTTAGATATGACAGCAGCGATACAGTCTATTTATGCACCATGTGTCTAAATGTTTGTGGACACTCCTTCTAATGAATGCAAAGAATTTAGTACTTTAGTAACTTTAGTAACTTTTTTCGTAACTTTCGAGGAGAAGCAAAAGGTGGTCCCTGAAAGCATCCTGTGGTGCCTGGCACTGAGATGTTACCGGCAGACTGTGTATGTTGTGAGGTGGGGGCATCCATGGATTGCACCAGTGAGCCTTAGGTGCCCATGATCCTGTCACCAGACCACTAGCTGTCCTTCCTTGGGGCACTTTTGGTAGACACCAATAAGACCTGTCTGAGATTTTGGAGATGCTCTGACCCAGTCAGTCCCATGACCACAGCACAACACCTTCAAGAACTGACTGTTCACTTGCTGCCTAATATGTAGATTCCAGCCTTTGCCAGCTGCCACTGTAACCAAATAATCAGTGTCCTTCACCTCACCTGGTCAGTGTATGGATATGTATAAACCCAAAACCTCTAAAATCACAAGTTTACAGAAGTTTCAATGGAAGTCAGTGAATGCAGATTTTATTCCAAATCATCTTAGAGCATTTCTATTTCTACTGATCATCCAACGTTGTGACCTAACTAATACACCTGTCACTGAATGCAATCAAATCCTCACAGCAATGTTCCAAAATCTAGTAGAAAGCTTTCTGCCCTACACAGTAGAGACGGTTACTCCAACAAAAGCAGGATCAAGTTTTTTTTAACATCCTTGGTTTCAAAAGGAGCGGAGGCATGGTGGTGCCACAGGTAGTGTATGTGTCGGACAGCTCCAGGGACTCCAGGGTTGTGGGTTCAATCCCTGCTCTGATCTCAGTCTGTGAGGAGTTTGGTGTGCTCTCCCTGTGTCCATGTGGGTTTCCTCCCACCTCCCATAATTGCGCACCTTAGGTGAACTGGTGGTGCTAAGTTGTGTAGACTGAATGATTGTGTGTGTGGCACCCTGTCCAGGAGATGCTCCTGCCTTGCGCCCAATGATTCCAGGTAGGCTCCAGACCCACCCTGAACAAAAAGAAGCAGATAAGAAGATGTATGGATGGATAAATTAATGAGTAGGTGTCCCAATACTTTTTTTTTTTTAATATAGTGTATATCTATGTATTTATCTATCGGTCTGTATGCCTATCTATCTATCTATCTATCTATCTATCTATCTATCTATCTATCTGTCTACATATAATATGGACTTATATGATACGCTCTTTGTTTGAGTCATAATCCTGATTTGTGCATGGTTGGTTGTATGCTGCCTCCCTGTTGCAGATTGTATAGAATTCTCCGAAATGATGCCTTCTCCCTCATCTCTCGCTACTCTCTCTTTAACTATGCAATCCATGTTGCAACACAGATGCCAGACTTTATGGCTGAAGGTTATGTTTGCCTTGTGCACATCACCCAGCTGCTGGGTTTGACTGTAGCCATCAAGAGAATACACTCGGAGCAACCATAAATTAACACCTGCTGAAATCGGCGGCGGCGGCGTTGTGCCACTACTCACCTGCAATGAAATGACGCTTACTGTATATTGCATCAGGTTGGGAGATGCAGTGCCATTCTGAGATGTCTCACACGCAGAGCAGCTCCTCTGTGTTAATTGCGGGGGAAGGAATATGACCTCTATGGAAATCTATTTTGGAAAACTTCATAAGTGGTGTTAGCTTACTTATTGTTTGGAGATTGATGTGCTAATTAAAACATGGCTGTAATTAGGACCTCATATTGTCTTAGTGCAGCTCTTTTCACAGCAGGATCTAAGAGGCATTCTGAGCAAGGATGCACAAATTCATTGGCAATCCCTATCGGAGCTCTGGAATGCTGAAGCAGTCTGCAGCCCCTTCAGTGTTCCCAGATCAGCCGGGGTTAAAGCAGAAATTCATTAAATTTTCAACATTTACCCAAATTAAATTGATCAAAAATGTAAACAGTGTCATTCATGGTAATTTGGAGTGAAGTGTTCTGTTCTAGAGTAAATTGGCAAGGCATTATTGTTCACAGTGGTGATAAATGGAACCAGACGTCCAAAGGCTTTAATGTCTCTAAAAGCCAAAATCACAGATTATTATTATTGTTTCAAAAAGTTTTAGTGTTTTGACTTGATATGCATTTTTAAAATACATGTATGGTAGAAAATGGACTGTAAAAAAATAATATATATAAATAAATTAAAAATAATAAAAAATAATCCAAAGGACATTCTATTAAAATACCATTACAAAATAAAAAGTGAGTTTCTCAGTCAATCAAAACATATTAATATCTTAAAATTAAAATTATTCCCAAATTTTGATTCAAATTTTGTTAAATTGTCCTTTAAGAAAAACATATTATTCATATTATTTCACATGGAATAATCCCTAATGAATTTTAGGAATCAAAGGAAAAAAGATTTTAACATGTAACCTAATCACTATACATAAGCAGTCATTAACTGAACCCTTAGAAATTTAAATAGAAGTAAATATTTCCATTTTTATATATAAAGTTTGATGTATCAAATCTAATAATTGCATCTAATTATAAATGTATAAATATTTGACTTTTAATATGTGTTTTAATATGGACTGTTTCTGTTTGCTTTGATGTCCAAAAATGCTAATATTTCTACTTTTGATAAAATATACCCCAATGTGGTCTAAATATTCAGATAAAAAATGTTAAATCTGCATTTTAGTCAGAATTTAGTCAGAAATTCATAATAATTAACACCATGCATGTTATTACTGCCGATATATGAATTCTAAAAGTTACACTCAGACTATACTGAAGGAGAACCCTCTGTCACTCGTACTGTACTCGAGTTTAACAAAAATAAATGAAAAAAAAGTAGATAAACTAATTAATAGTAAAATAATAAAGAATTTTTAAGTTTATAGAAATAATTGGTTAATTTTTATTATATAGTTTGGTTATTATTATTGGTAAATAATAATAAAATGTTTTATGAAGGTTTCTAACACTTAATAACATGTGCCAAACACTGAAAGCTTCTTAAGAGACCCAAAAGAAGTTCTAATGTGAAGCTGGTCTAGAGAACCTGTTTTGATGGCTTTATTTGCAGCACCTGGGAGGATTGCAGGCGGGTTACAGCATGAGCACGAACCATTGCTTCTTTATCACAGTTGGAACTGGACAGTTAGACCAGAGCCTGTGTGTCATGTTCAGCAGGTCATCTGCTCTGTGCATGAAGACGTCAGTGGCTGTACTGGGGTGGCAGACAGGCTGGTGATGAGGAGCTCCAGTAGAATGCGATGAAGGTCAACCTGACGGCTTGAATGATCAAAAAGAAGAAGAGGAAGAAATCAGCTGGTGGGGGAATGAAAGGGGGCAGTGAACTTCTCTCTCTGTCTGAGCACCACCCTTCATACACACTTCCTGTCTGTCCTCAGGCTGTCTGCAGAACGTATTAAGTGAGCGCCAGTGAAGGAGGACTAGGACTCCAGCTCGGGCCGCACAGTACATATAACCATAACTTTACAGTTGAAATAACAATAACTTTTAATGTAGGTTTGATGGTTAATATGCTCTCAAGAAATGTAGTCAGTTCCAAGCTGGATCACAATAATAATTGTTACTTATATAAGAACTATGTTTGTTTGTTTGTTTGTTAAACATTCAATAATATTTAAATTTTCATAATAAAATGTAATAATTATTAGTCCTAATTACATGCCTAATTACAGTACTGCTCATTAATGACAAACTGCCATAATCAACAATTAAAATAAAATTTGAAGTAAAAATTAAATGTCCAAAAAAATAAAAAATGTCCAAATATTTGTGGACACCCTTCTAATGAATGCATTCAGCTACTTTAAGTTGTACCCTTTGCTGGCACAGATGTGCAGATACACATACATACAGCTTGTCTAGTCCCTAGTCTAGAGAAGTACTGCCAATAGAATAGGACTCCCTGGAGCAGATGAACATGAACCCTTTGGCACCATGCTGCCTAATGCCAGACGTGAGCATTGAGCTGTTGAGCAGTGGAAGAACTGTGATCTCTGGAATGATGGTTGGTGCTCCATCCAATACTTTTAGGATGAGTTGTGGAGTTGGGGACGAGGTGGGATGGTCATTATCTTACATCCTGACCTCACTACTGCTCTTGTTGTTGAATGCAATAAAGTCCTCACAGCAATGCTCCTCCAAAATCTATTAGAAGGCCTTCTTCCCTGGACAGTGGAGACAGTTACTCCAACAAAAGCAGGATAAACTTTCTTTTAATGCCAATTATTTAAAAAAAAAAAAATAATAATGTGGTGCAGGTGTCCCAATACTTTTGTCCATATGGTGTATGTATTTGTCCTCTTGGCTTGTTGCAGATGTTCTATTTGTTTGTTCCAACCTGTAAAGGGAAGATAAAAAAGACCCCTAGTCCCCTAGTGACCCCTAATCACTAGTCACTAGTCATTGGGCTCCAGAAAACCTACGCAGAAACTATCCAGCACTGTGCACCTAACCCTGCACAATGACCCCGCAGGCATCTATTGTTAGAGTGCGCCTCCATGCATTGAAGCCACATCTCGATTGCAGTACCTACCTCAATCATCGCAATGTGGAGTCATGTGCGTATCATACAGACCTAGCTAACTGCAGCTAGACTCAAACCGGGGTGGGACTGTGATTTCTCTTCGCAGGCCAAACATGAAGATTAGGTTGCCCCCCCTTGTGACAGAGGATTAAGCTCTAATTCAGAGCATTACTGTAGCAGAATCTCTGCAGCACCAGCGCAGGGCCAGTGGTACATGAAACCCAACCACACGTAGGCTCAAACATGAAGCAACAGACGGCCTCCCCATTTTAACAACCCCCTCTTCCCCCACGATTAAGAAGATTTGTGGGTCGGACAGCTGGGCTAGGCAGAGCATGGCCTAAACCAAGCTTTCCTAATACTCGCTGCAGAACCAGCGTCAGGTACAGCGCTCTTATCTGCCAAACGAACAGGAAGTACCTGCATGGCGACGTCTGAGGAGACGTCCATAACTAATGCCTTCTTCAAGTGGCAATTTAATGGCGCACTTGATTAAGAGAGAGAGAGAGAGAGGGAAAGCATGCAGACTATGCAGTTGTGAAGCTGGCATCGTGATGACTTATTACCATTGCAAATTAACCGAGCAGCTTTTGGTACTCGAAGAAACATGGGTGTTGGCACTGTGATATTTATTTGTTAGTCTAAAGTACACTGCAATACTAATAAATGCATTTAATATAAAATATTAACAGACACGACATGTCCAAAAATTTGTGGACACCCCTTCTAATGAATGCATTCAGCTATTTTAATGCTACTGCACAGATGTGCAGATACACACACACACACACAGCTTGTTTACTCTCTGTACAGAAGTACTGCCAATAAAATAGAACTCCCAGAACCAGATAAACATAAACCTATTGGGACCATGTAGCCTAATGCTAGGCGTGGGCTAGAGGTGTATAAAGCCCCCAGCATTGAGCGGTGGAGCAGTGGAACTGCTGTGTTCTGAGGCGCTCTACCCAAAACATTTGGGATGAGTTGGGAAGTTGAGGATGAGGTGGAGTGGTGATTATCCAACATCCTGATCTCACTAACGCTCTTGTTGCTGAATGCAATCAAATCAAATCCTCACAGCAGTGCTCCAGAATCTAGTAGAAAGGCTTTCCTGAGACAGTTACTCCAACACTTCTTCAATAACCTGAAATTCGGAAGGAACAATAATTAAGCAGATGTCCCAATACTTTTGTCCGTATAGTGTAGTTATAAAAAAAGCTAAAAAAAGTCATGTATTTTTACAATTACTTTATTTTATACTGTACTTCTATATTATAGCTGTATACTTTATATATTAAACACTATATTATATTTCATCTATATTATATATTATATATCTATATCTATCTATATACTATAATATAATATAATCTACTATATTCTTAATGTTCTACAGCTGTTTTGTTGTTTTTTGGTTTGGTTTGACCTCACATCAGTTACATTTAGCATCTAATATTTCTAGTAACTATCTAGCATCTAGTAAACTTCTTAATGTCTTTATGTCCAGGTGCATTTCAGCATGACCACGGCAACAAATTTCATTGTCCACTGACTGTTTAAAGGTTGGGAGTGCATTTCTGGGGCCTGGTAATGAATTTATGAGCCTTATGTTTGGCCAGTGCAACCTTGATGAGCAAAACGCACATCTTTCATTTCGGCTCATGGCACCAGCTATTCACATCATTCACCACCAGTGTGTAGTTGTTGCCCCCTGGCTACTTTTCCACATGAGTTCACTAATCTATATAGTAAGGTACTTGCCTGGCCTGAGTGCTGAAGGCTGTAAGAGCAAGTTACTGCTTACTCTGCTGCTTATGTTTGCTGAATGCTGCAAGGACCACTCATGCATGAATGCTATCAGCATTTGTGAAGATGGTAATTGTCATGGTATTACTATTATTATGTCAGTTATTAAAGGTCTATGACATGGATACATTTTTAAGTATGTATATGTTCAGTGAAGCCTAATTTATATAAGGTCAATTGGTTATAATATATGGTTTAAAATATTTCAGTTGGTTCAGGTGAACATTTACCCTTTGCGTTGGATTGGCCAACTACTGTTCATGATTAAATTAGGCATCTTTTAAAGACTGTTTTTAAGTCTACTGTGCCATTTATCATTCTAGACACATGTAGACATATTTTTTACAGCTTCATACTGATTATAAGAACTTGAACAGTGCTAGCATCATATTAGAATAATTTAACACTGCTGTTTTTGTATTTGCAACATAATTGAAAACACTTTATGCATTTCTGAATAATAAAGAATCTCAAGTGAATTTTCAACACACAGTTCTAGGAAAAGCATGTAGGCTAAATTTACATTATCTACAGTTTTTTAAACAGTAAAATGGTTCTTCATACTGGCATATCTCATTTTTAACAATGGTTCCATAAATGGTGTAATATGGGTTCTATAAAACAAGTGCTTCCTTTGTATCAAGCTACATCACCATCCAGTTCATAGTTCACGGCTACAGCACATACACATGTACATATACCCCTGCCCCCACCTATAAGTGCAAGTTGATGGACAAAGATTGATGTCCAGCTTCATTACCAGTGTTGGTCCTGCCCTGCACATGTCGTTTAAAAGTCTGTATGTATTAATTAGGGACAAGGCTGGTCTCACTAACTCCCTTTCAGATTAATGGATGCCCGAGTGACCCCTGACACTAAACATTTGTTTTAGCAGATCAAGGGGCTTAGTAGGGTCCCACACACTTCCTCTAAATCCTCATTTGACTAGGCTTAGAAAGCTCGGAAATGGTTCTGCATTTCTGCTGAGAAAGTGGAACTTCCAGTTCACTTCGGCTTTACTGGCGAAGAGGTCTGAGATGTGTGAAGCGATGCTGTTTGACTGAGTAGTTTAGCAGCATTGCGTAACTTTGCACACCCTTCTTAACCCTAGCAGACCCTGGGTGGGTGGTTAAGCCTTCACAAAGATCCATCAGCAAAAGGGATTTGGGCAAATTGGTCTTGATATCAGCTGCTCGTCTCTGCTGTGTAGAACTTACATCATTCAATAAAACCGACTGACAACAAGTAAAATACAGATAACTATCTGCTTCAGTCCTTGACGTTGATTTCGGGTTTAGTAGGTCGAGAATAAAGCTGGTTTTTCATAACAGCGGGGTGCTGAAGATGCCTGAGCTGCAAGGACAGAGCTGTTCTTGCGACAGATCCAATGCAGGTCACATAATCACCATATGTTAGCGTTTCACGGTGTTACCTCAGCTAGTGCTAACTGGAAGTGGGGCCTTAAAAATAGGCTACGTCGCAACAGATTCTTTTCTTTAAGTAACCTACAAGTAACCTACAAAAGTAAGGGGCTGGAATGAGTTATATAGAGTGCTGCCAGTGACTGTTACCATACAAAGATCTAATATATGACCATGTATGCATGGGTGATTCTTCAATTATGGTCATTATTTATGTATATCAACTTTTGGGAATATAAAATAATTAGAAAATCAACCCCTCAATACTGCAAGGGTTATTAATCAGTAACTACAGGGACGTCTGTATTCACTGGTGGGGCTATTCTTTGGAAATAGAAGTTTGTAATGACACTTTCACTCCGCCGGTGGTCCATAGGCTGTTTAGGGCTGCTGTTAAATTATTTATTGCACCACCACTATCCATTTTTTGGATTTTTTTTCTCCATTACAGTTTAAAAAAATTCTCTGATCCAATAAAATGATCAAAACAAATCAATGAACTGATTGGTGAGTGGTTGGTGTGGCGCAACAGATGACACCACCACCTGCCATTGAGGTACAACAACACCATGTGGGAGACCAGGGTTTGATTCCCGGTCTGGGTGACTATGCTGCGCTACACCAATAAGAGTCCTTGGGCAAGACTCCTAACACTACATTGGCCCACCTCTGTAATACGAGTAACCTTGTAAGTCGCTCTGGATAAGAGCGTCTGCTAAAAGCCATAAATGTAAATTAGAAATTATATTATTATCTTAGAAATAATTACAATGATTATTATATTAACATAAAAAGACACATCATATATTATTTATGTTCATATCTATCTAACTTCTGCATAATATTGTGCAATACATTACCATTGCCATCATTACAGCAACAGCCTGTGATTTCTGTAAGGAATCTTTAAAAGGTATCACTTGTTTATGTCATAACCATGAAAATGAAGACTGACAGAGGAGCACACATCAGCTATAAGGGAAAAGTCACGTTTTGATGTCTGGAAAAGAGTCATGTATTCCTCCTGGTCATGGACTAGACTAGATTTTTAGCATCATCATTTACATTTACATTTAAGGTATTTAGCAGATGCTCTTATCCAGAGCGACTTACAAACGTGCTTTGCTGTTTACTCAAGAAAAACCTCAGCTAGTTAGAATAGACTAGTAGTTCAAAGATACCTCTTAGCTTTAGACATTACTAAGCACAAGTCAATAAGGTGACCATAGTACTCTGCTCTTTGCCCAGTATTCTCGGAAGAGGTGGGTCTTCATTCTGCGTTTGAAGACACTGAGTGACTCTGCTGTTCGGACACCCAGGGGAAATTCCTTCCACCACTTTGGTGCCAGGACAGAAAAAAGCCTGGACGCTTGTCTTCCGTGGATTTTGAGGGATGGCGAGTCGAGCCGAGCCATACTTGAAGCTTGAAGGGCTCATCACCAGCAAAATCTTTAGAGATTAAAGTTGGGTGTATTGTATTGTATTGTATTGTATTGTACTTTTCACTGTTTTCAGTCAATATAGCTGTAAGACATCAGTGGACAGCTCTGGAGAATGTAGAAAAAAATAAAGGATGAAAAAGTATTGAAGCCAACTCTTCTGAGAAACCTGGATTTCTGCACTCTGCCACTTGGCAAAGAAATATAAACTACTTTAATTATATATTAGCTCAGACTTGGATCATTAAGTCTGTAAATACTTTAGTCTTGTAAACATTGGCATGACATGCCTTGACATGACCAAAATCATTACATTATCAAGTTAATTTTTCAAATTTCAGAGTTAACCCATAATTTAAAATAAAATTAAATCAGTTAAATGAATGTATCATTAGTGTTTAAGGACACATTCTGTAAATATTTTAAGGTTAAAATCCCAAAGTAACAAACACTGTTAAAAGTGCAAGGTCATTGAAGAACTTATGGAGATTCTTCGGGTTGAAACTGTAGAGGAACCTCTTGATGTTTTTAGGAGGAAAGTGTTCATTGAAGGTTCCTTAAAGCAACTTAAGGGGTTCCTCCACAGTTTCAAACTGAAGAACCTCCAAACGTTCCTCAATGATCTTATACTTTCACCAGTGTAGGTTACATTGCACAACAACACAACTTGTGTTTTCTTAGAATTTTGTTGTAGAAATGGGTTTAGAACTGGTTGTTAGTAATATATGACATTTCATTATAGCTTTTGATTCATTACACTGGTTGGAGCAGACCTGTAGAAGCCATTTTTGGTTGAGCTGGTTCAGTCTCGAACACTAACCAAGCACACCAACATTTTGTAGAAGGGAAACAAACTGTTACACCCTGGGCATTCAGCATATATCACATAGGGACTTCATGAGTTAAAGTAAAGGACAAAGTGCTGTAATTAACTTTCTATGTCTTTTAAATGGTCTGTGACACATATATCACCATAGGCCGTATGGGTTAAGATGGTGAAGAATAATCCCCAATTGAAGAATCACTCCTATACATATATTACCAAGCACTGGACATGTGTTTTGATATATATTTATACAAATACATAAATGGACGTTTCACATTTTATCACATTTATTAGCTTTACTTGCAGAGTTTTCCTTTGAAACAAGTAAAAGCACACCCAGCTTTCTTCTGGAGACAGATACAGTCTGAGATAGAGTTCATGGAAGACTTTCAAAAGGCCCTCAGACTGGGCTTGTTTTTCAAGGCTGCTGAAAAGAAGGGCAACAATGAGGACATCAATCAGCATTATTCACCACTGCCACACTGTCAGGCTCTTTGTAACCAAGAACAAAATCTGGCAATGGCCAGTGACCAGTTGGCTCAATCTGGTTAATGTTTATGGAAAAAAGGGAAAAATCGCTTTATGGCAGAAAAAAACAGGACAATGAGACTTGACAGAATTATTGGAAGTGCGCAACAGTTACTCAAGGGAGGTTACTGTGCAAAACAGACCATAGTAGACCTTCTGGTGGCTGCTGCTTCCAACTTCGTGTATGAAATGCTTTGATATTGCAAGGCTAAAAAGTAGCCTGCTGGTCCTACTGATTTCTTACTGGGCCTTTAAGAGCATCTAGGTCACTTGAAGCTTTTGAATACAGACCAAGAACGAGGCAAGGACCAGACGGATCAGAGGATGCCCTTGAATCCGTTTCCGAATACAAATACACATTTATTTATGAACGTCAAATGTCTGTACGCCACTTAGGCAAACTATATGTTTCAATATTTTTTATGATTGATCAATTTTTGTGGAGTTTTCCTAGCAGTCCTCGGTTGCATACCTTCTCTGGAGGGTGCCATACCAGCGCTAAGCGCATAATTGTGTAAAAAACAATAGCTCAAAAAAATCCCTCCATTTTTCCTTCCCTTGCACTTTTGACCGAAAGCACTCGGCCATGCTTAGCAGCTTATCAGTAGCGACAGCACAGTTGTAGCTGCCCACGCCAAGCCTTCTGTCTGCCCAAGGTGACATGGACCCCGCAGATTTGGGATGTGCTGAGGTTCGTCCTGGGCTGCAGGCCGTGACAAATCCGGTCCATCTTTTCATTATGCTGGAGTCTAGGTCTGGAGACTTTTTTAGATATGCCTAATGCTCTGAGCTTTGAAGCTCTGTGGAGGTGGCCTGGGCTGACCTGTAAGTGGACCGCTGTGCCTTACAGGGTCTTTGAATAGGGGTGAAATCAGGGGAAGATTAGAGTGCCTCGACCTTGTCTAGCACAGATAACAGATACTTGTGATTCTGCTAAAGCACTGGTTCTTGACTCATGGTTCTAAGCAGAACCAAAGCACTGCAGACGTTCTTGCTTCCATTAAGGTTCTATATAGTACTGAAAATGGTTTGCTGGCTTATGATAGCGGAGGTTCTTCTAAGAACCATGCACAAGAGGTGTTTGTAGATAGATTAACCAGGCAAAGAACCATTTAAGCCTTCAAACAGTTTTGTGAGTTGGCATGGTTCTATATAGAACAATTTATTGGATATAGAACCTTTAGTGGTTCTTAAGTGGTTCCTTGGTAAAGGTGATGATTATATTTAGGACTTTGACAACTCAGAGAACCAATTGAATGTCTTTGCACAGTTAGGTGCCCATACTGCAGTTCTCTCTGAATTAACATCTATTGCATAGACCCTAAAACAGAACCCTGTGGGACTCATTATGATTAAAGAGTTCAAATGACCTATTTAAAAGGGTTCTACGTACTATGGCACTGAAAATAGTTGGTTTCTGTAACAATAGTAGAACCCTTATTGGTGCTAATTTAACAATGGTTACAGATTTCATCAGAACCATTAAACTATGCAAAGAACCATCTATCCTTTCAGATGGTTCATTGAGTCTTCATAGTTCTATGTAGAACCAGTGCCTTCAGTAAAGAACCCTTGAAGAACACACTCTTGGTTCTTTAAAGAAGTAAGAAGGTTCTTCTACTGAATTGCTCCAAGTAACTCTTTCTGGAAGGTGTAATTCAGATCAATGAGCCAATTTGAGAACCTGAGTTATCTTCTGGTCAGATAAATGTCAGAGCATGCAATGATGCTGCAAGCTTCAGCGTTCACACACCAACTGAGGGATGCAATGCTTAATTTTTTAGAGCCCACACCCCTCCCGCCTGTCTCGGCTGATGTCTGAGGACAAAGCCACTGCTGTGATCCTTTAGCTTGTCAGCTTCAAACTCAGGAGTTCAAATGGGAAGAGGCGATTCCTGCTGGCTGGTGTGTTCCTCCTCCAGCGTCTGGTGAATGAGCGCAAGCTTTGAAGAGCGTGGGAGGTGTCGAGAGGGCAAGGCGCGGGAATATGTAGCATCATCACTCAGATGAAAGAGACGGAGCAGCACTGCTCGACTGGAGGCAGAGGCAGACAGCACTTCGCAAAGCACCTTCCGAGCATGAGCACTGTTTCTGGATCAGTTTTGATTTTGCATGCATAAGAGCCCTCAGATCAGTGCGGTCAAGGGAAAACCTGGTCTTCAGAATATTTACCTCCTAAATAAATTGCACCGTGTTCAATTTCCACCCTTTTACATTTTTTTGCTGAAAGCCTGATACTGTTAGCAGACCACTTAGACCATCGGACATGGTAAATTTGACCATGTTATGAAATAAACAGTAAATGAACACATCAGTAACTACGTAACACCCTCTTCTAATAGGCCGCCTTGCTTCTGTTTATGCCAAAACAATGGTGACCCACCAGCCTGGAGATGTTATTATAGGTGTCACCCACGTCTGTGAATTAAATCACACCTTAACTAGCTAATAAGACGTCTGTAGACAATGTGTAGGACTAGGGTTAGTGTTAGTGTAAATGTCCAGACACCAGGTTTGTGAGGGCGAAAGGCCTACATCTAGCCTAATTAAAGCAACTGTGGTTAAAGCAACAACAAGAGCACATGAAACATTAAAACCACCTGCCTAATTGTGTGAAGGTCCTTCTCATATCATCAAAACACCTCTGATCTATTGAAGCATGGACTTCACAAGACCTCTGAAGGTGTCCTGTCGTATCTGTGGCACCAAAAAGTCCTGTAAGTTGTGAGGTAGGGCCTTCATAAATCTCATCAATCAGCCTTGGGTGCCCATGATCCTTTCACCGGTTCACCACCTTTGGTAGGTACTGACCACTGCATACTGGGCACACCCCCCACAAGACCTACCTGATGCCATCACAATTTGGCTCTTGTCAAACTGGCTTGGATTCCTACGCTTGTCCATTTCCCTCCTCCCAGCACATAGCCTTCCAGACCTGACTGTTCCTTTGCTGCCATTGTAAGAAGACAATCAGTATCATTCACTTAACCTGTCCGTTTGTTTTTAATGTTATGGCTAAAATTAAGCAACAAAAACAATTGTTTTGAACCAATTCATAGGTTTTGGGATGTTGACAACACTTTTACATCTATTCACAGATCAAGGCTTTAGCTCTGCATTTCCACTTTGAAGTTATGAGGATTATTTCCGCTTTGTGAAGAAGACAGCCAATCAGAACAGAGGCTATTTACATATTGCAAATGTCTTACAGGCACAGTATTAAAATGCATTCTAATTGATCAAAAGGCCGAAAATGCAGCCAGTTAAATTAATTATGGGTGTTTTATCACACAAAACACACAAAGGTTATAATGTAAAAAATTATGAAATACAGAGGGGGGGGGGTGTAGGAAATGGGCTCTGTACTGGAGAACAAGCAAAGGTCCAATCAAAACAGAGATAATGTACATAGAAAAGCACAATGACAATATTTATTTATTTATTTGGAAATGGTCCTGTTAAATGCTTTTAAAGGTTTAAAGGTTTAAAGGTGCCAAAGGTTATAATGTAAAAATATGAAATAGAGAGGGGGGGGGGGGGGGTGTAGGAAATGGGCTCTGTAATGAAGACCAATCAAAGGTCCAATCAAAACAGAGATAACGTACATAGAAAAGCACTATATATATATATATATATATATATATATATATATATATATATATATATATATATATATATATTTTTTTTTTTTTTTTTTTTTCTTTTTCTTTTTGGAAATGGTCCTGTTAAATGCTTTATGCGGTGTTTTAGCATATAAAACATACAAAAATGAAAATATGAAGAAAGAAAACTAAAAAAAAACGTGCAAGTTTATTATTATTATTATTATTATTATTACTATTATTATTATTATTAATATTATTACTATTGTTTTATTTAAACACAATTAATGCCTAAAAATACACGCGATCGTTTCTCCAAAGTCAAAAGCAGCAACTTCAACCTGTCTGGATTTCTAGTCTGACAGCTCGGCACGCTATTTTCTATTTTCCCACCCGTTTTCCTGAAACCCCGCCTCCTTTGCGCTGGGATTGTCCGCTAGTTCGCGTACTGACAAGCAACCCGCCAATCGGCGCAAGAGGCTGGACTCTTGTAGCCAATCGCAGCACGGGAGGCGTGGCTTGTCGGAATACGGGTGTGAAGCGAAAACAACGCGAGCCGAGCTGCTCTTGTCTCCACTCAGTCTCCGTCAGCCGCTCCGCTCAAATGCGCGCCCCCTTCCACACAGCTCCCCTCAGACACGCTCATGCCTTCGACAGCACCTCACAGGGGAAGGATTTAGTAGTGAAGACACGAATTTGAAACATTAACAGTCTCCCTCAGTTCCTCTCAACGAGTATGGTTTCGCGGTGGAGTTACATCAAGCCCGTCTCTGTGAAAGTATGGATTTTGCTCTTCAGCTTCGTGGTGCCGGGGTCGCGGTGCATTCCCAGCAACGAGGGTAAGAAACTGTCTATCTGTGCTTCAGACTTCCAGTCATTGAGCAGCTCTGTCTTCTCTGTCTGTAACGTCTTCTCAGGAGTGTGTAACATCAGCTGAACCGTGTAACGTTACATTGCACGCATTAGAAAACACTGTTTGTACCGTAGTCCCACTCCTATCATGTCATACCTGTTCAGGTGTCTCATGACCCGTCCAAACCAACGCCATCCGCAAGACCTACCACACTGCCCCCAGTATTATTACATCCCATCACCTGTGTCACCTCCCATTAACTCCCTGTGGCAGTAAATGAACGCTGACAGGCATTAGTGTCTGCCTTCCTCAGGCTTTCCTGCTTGGAATAAGTCAAGCAAGTGCTCATCATCCCTAAGAAACTGTTCAATTAGTGGAAAAGCTGCTGCTTTGCATTAGCCCACTTTACCTAATATCAATATCCAGCATGCAGCACAAGCAGTACCAGCAGCACCCAGTCAGGGAAGGAGCACTTCACCAGGACATCGGATTTCATCCCCTGACCTCAGATGTGCTCAATCAGCTCAGAGGATGAGGAGAGTGTGGTGTCTGAAGTTTGGTCCTTTCGTTTCGCAGGAATCTGTCACACCAAAAATCCTTGTTTTGGTGACACACACTTCTGTTAGATTAGCCGTCCAGCTCCAGTGCAAAACTAATAAAGCAAAAGTCAGATCCCTGACATTCCTGCGGCAGTCGAGCACATCTGCAATATGAGGGAAGATTTGTAAATTTGATTTGTCGGTGAACTTTACCTTTAACACCCTTAACATCAGTCCACTGAGCGGTTGTGCGGATATGAACAATGGGCGAGTTCATTCACTTCTGTAGGAGCTCATTCAACTCTGCAGACTTTCAATGACTCTAGAAACTGTCTGTTTTAGTAGGAACTTGAATTTAAGGTGAAAAGTCGTGGGTTTAGGTTTATTTTGCAGTTTTATATTAGGAATATTAGCATACCGAAAATCCTAAAAACAAAATCCTTTACCTTTATTTTACCTTAATTAATGATAGTAGTTATCAGTTATATATACACACCTTTTGTTTAGTTCTGTGTTACTGGGTGGGCGGTTGAAGAAGTGTGTGTGTGTGTGTGCATGTATATATATATATATATATATATATATATATATATATATATATATGTGTGTGTGTGTGTGTTTATATATATATATATATATATATATATATATATATATATATATATATCCATAAATTTACAAGAAAGGAAAGTCAATGTAAAAAAATATGTAATACATTACAGAGCATTTCCATTGGTTAATTCATTATGCAATCTTGACACAATGCAATATTATTATATTAATGTCAAAAAGTGGAAAATTACAGAAAAATACAGCACCCCCCCATTTTTTTATTAACAATAAATAAGTAAATAAAATTGTTTAAAGAAGGCTTCTTTAGGAAAGACAGTGATCATATGTAAGAGCATAACGGCTCAAAGCACAATATGAGCAGTTCCTTGCCTGGTAGAATGGGTCTAGACTGTGATGGAAAACGTCTTTACGCAGATATATATATATACATATACTGTCCAATAAAAAACATGCATCTCCATTTTTGTCCGTTTTTAGTTTTCTCTGTTGTTGGAACCCTGCAGCTGCTTCTGTACTCTGTGTAAATGATTCTGGATGAATAGACCAATAGAAACATTTGATTGCTGATCAAATTAATTGGAATAAACTTTTTCATTTAAAGTTAAGAACATTTTTGCCTTTTCCTGTGAAGTTACCTTTTGGTCACATGTTTTTAATTGGACGGCGACAACATATATATATATATATATATATATATATATATATATATATATATATATAAATAACTGCATCAGAGACTAGACCCGCTCATATTGTTCTTTGAGCCGTTATGCTCCTACATATAACCTTTGTCTTTCCATTAGGAACCCTAGTTTAAGACTGTACATCAATTTCTCCATAATAACAAGCAACCACTTAAACGTGCAAAGAACGTTTGACAATGGAAATGTTTTGGTTGTTAAGTTAGCAAGGTTCTCCAACCAGAACCTCTGAAGAACTGCTTTCTGAGGACCGTACATCAGTGAAAAAGCATTTCTGCGTTATACACTGCAGCCTGCGCCTTCCTTCAAAAGCCGCTGACTCTGTGTAAGGTATTAACATGCGTGTGAAATATGGTCATCAGCAGTGAACACCAGTGAAGAATGAGACAAAGGCGAAGGCTTTCATTCGGTTCTCAGAGACCTGTTTCTGTCAGCATGAGCCACACACTGACATCTATGCATCATTTTCGGCATTACACAACCATACCGTGGCCTCGCATACGCTGGGCTCTTCAGCCTGTTGGAGAGGGAGGAAAAGAGAGAGTGTGTTTTATGTAGCGGCGTATGTCAGAATCACAGATTTTACGCCACTTGTTATCAGATCACCTCTGTCGTATTAAAAACCCTGTAGCTCCATTTACACCAGTCGGAAAAGCCAGCAGGTCTGAACATCTGTGTGAACGTCTCATGACAGACATGTGGATGTGTAGATGTGTGAGAACCTTTAAATTAGTAAAATAAAAAACTGTCTATGTAATGTGACATTTCTTTAGGCCTTTAGGAGGTTCTTCACGCTCATCTCTGTTGCAAGCAACCGTTCTCTTTTCTTATTTGGGATTTGTCCAGTTTGCGAGGATAATGGGATCCATCATTATAAGAGCAGAGCTGTGAAGAATTCTGTGGTTTAAATAATAAGTGGTCTCAATAATAAGAAGATCCTTTAGAATATACTGCTGAATGAGGCCCTTAGTCCTTTATGGAACCAACTAGTGGTTCTTCTGTGCCACCACTCTAAGATTCCCTTTGTAGCACCTGTATTTTTAAGAGTGTAGGGCTGTATTGTCCAGATGCCAGCAGGCCTTCACATCTTTGAGAATGCTTCATGATAGACATCCCAAAATAACCTGGAATCTCCTCACATTGACTCACCTTAAAAGTCTAAGAAGGTTGTTGTTGTTGTTTGGCCTGTCCTGCACGGTTAGCAGTCCAGGGAGGGTTGAGACAGGCGTAATGGATGTGATTTGTCATGTCGTAGTCCAAATGCTTTCTCTTATAGAATATGTAAATATTCAAATGAGCTGTTGGAGTCAGCATATGGATGGTGTGTGACAGGTATGTGGAGAGCATGATTGATGGCAGGCTTGACGGTGGCACAATGAATGGTGGGCCACAGGGGCGGCTGTGCGCCTCCTTTGGTGTTCACAATGGCACGGCAGATGAGGCGGGATAAGGTTTTTCATCTGAAAGTCACGGCGGCTTCAGCTTCTTCACCCCAGCAGAATCTTAACCAACTCCCTGATTCGTGGAGCCATGACCTCTGCTCCAGTCTGCCGCGCCGGTCGGAATGAGAGCGGTCGAGGATGCAGTTTGCATTTATTCAGACCGCTTGCTCGGATGCCTTCCTCGGCAGTGTGTACAGTCTTTTCCGTGCACATCTTTTAGTGTCGAAAGGCGACAGATATGGAAACTGCTTCGAATTGAGATGAGATTGAGCAATGTGGTGTCTTGTTCCGGCATGCTTGCTTTCTTTGTCTCTTACAGAAAACCCTGACACACAATAGTGCCTTATTATCATTCAGTCACAGCTAAAAGCCCTGACAGCCTGCCTCGCATCGGACTCCGACGCTCTCCGCATTCGCCGTAGGACGGACATAACCTCCCTAGCGTGATCTAGTTCAGTACTTTATACGTCTGCTTTTGTCCTAATTAGATCTATGTGATGTGCTTCTCCCCAGGACATGTTTCATTTTAAGTGGAACAACGAACACCAATAACGCTCCTGCCATTCAAAGTGCAACCCGTCCAAACCCCAATTTAGAGCACTTTAAATAGAGCACTGTTTAAATCTGCACTCTTAAAAATAAAGGTGCTTCAAGTGATTCTTTTAGCAATGCCATCGAAAAAAACACTTTTCCATATTGACAAAAGTATTGGGACACCCACTCATTCATAGTTTCAAGAAATCAAGGAAGAAATGTTAATAAAGAACTTATCCTGCTTTTGTTGGAGTAACCGTCTCTGCTGTCCAGGGAAGGTAGGATTTTGGAGGAGCATTTCTGTGAGGATTTGATTGCTTTTGGTGACAAAAGCATTAGTGAGGTTAGGATGATCACCAACTTACTCATCCCCAAAAGTATTGGATGGAGCACTATATATCATTCCAGAGAACGCAGTTAGTTCCACTGCTTCACAGCTCAATGCTGGGGGGGCTGTATAACCCTCTAGCCCACGCCTGGCATTAGGCATGGTGCCAACAGGTTCAGAGAGTCCTATTTTATAAGCAATACTATGGGGACAAGACAAGCTATGTGTGTGTCAGCAATGGGTGCGACTTAAAAGTAGCTGAATGCATTCATTAGAAGGGGTGTCCACGAACATTTGGACATGCAGTGCAGGTTTGTACTAGAGAAGAAGCTTTATAGCAAGTGAATGGATCTCTATTATCTTCAGTGGCATCGCCCAAACAACCCCTTACAGGACCTCTGTCTTTAAGAGTGAGTATTTTAAGAGGTCAAGAGATGGCAGTATACAATGCTATGTTGCAGTTATCAAAAAAATAAGTATGCGCTGACTGTAGTGGCCTCACATAGGCCCCTTTCCGTTCAGCGGTCACTGTATGCTTTTGTCTGTAGTCTGCAGTGTAATGCCTGATCCTGACGACTTTCTGCCATATGCTGAGCTCTCAGTCACTCTAATGTGCAGTGCTTTCTCCCGGCGTTTTATTGAGCTGAATGCTTTGCTAAACGGTGAAGCCACCTAACCTCTGATTAAAGTCCAGTTCACTGACAATCAGGCAACCGTTTCTTAAGGTCATCTAATTAGCGATGGCTTGAGTCGTTTGCAGGATTCTCCAGCTGTAGCAAGACCATGGTGGGTAATTTGAGTGCTCTCACAGGTTAATTGACCATGAGACATTCATGCTGTGGCCTGTACTGCATGCATATTGTAGTACATATCATTCACACACACATATATATCTAGGCCGTACATAAATGACAACTGTCCGATTAGATACACTGATCAGCCATAACATTAGCACCACTGACGGCTGAAGTAAAAACATGGATTATCTTCATCTACAGTGGCTTATGTCAAGGAGTGGATACATTAGGCAGCAAGTGAACAGTTTTAGGGTAATGTCTTAAAAGCAGGAAAACACTATCTATCTATCTATCTATCTATCTATCTATCTATCTATCTATCTTTCAATCTGTCAGTCTGTGAGCCTGTCTGCCTCTATGTGTTATTCAGATGTTCTCCAAAGTCCTCCTACAGCAGCTTAATGATTTGTCCCCTTGTTCTACTCTCTTGCAGTGAACCTGCTGGACTCGCGCTCTGTAATGGGTGACCTAGGATGGATAGCCTACCCGAAGAACGGGGTGAGTTACACACACTCTCTCACTGAACACTGCATTAAGACTGGGCTGAGGATAACATCTCAAGGTCTCCCAATTCCCTCGAGTGACCAAAGAGAGATTTAAAGTGAAAAATAATAGAGCATGTACACGTCAGAGACAGAGAGAGAGAGAGAGAGAGAGAGAGAGAGAGAGAGAGAAAGGAGAGAGAGAGAGCTGTATTGTTCTTAAAGGGACAGTGACAGAAGACCCTAAATTCTTTGTTTTAATTTCACTGAGGCTTCGTGAATGTAATCATCAGTGTCTTTGTTGTTAGCGAGTGATAGACAAGTTGTGATTCACAGTACAATGAAGAATGCATCACAACATCTGATCACAATGACATCACTGTATGACAGTGTGCTGATACAGTGCATTCACAAAGCATTGCATATGGTCATGTATAGGACACACACACACACTCTATACTCTATACACTATATATATATATATATATATATATATATATATATATATATATATATATATTATTTACTGTATTTGTCTGCATTAGACAAATAAATACTATATATTTATAAGATTACAAAATTTAAATAATATAAATTACATCTATATATATATATATATATATATATATACATAAATTGTGTAACATATTAATAACAACCCGTGTACAGTAACAGCTTAAACTGTACAGTAGCTGACTAAATGGCAGCCGTAATGAAAAAGTCTCCTCTGATACATGAGAAGCCAGCCCCCGCTTCTTTTCAAACTGCCGCTGATGCGGCATTGCAGGGCAGCTGGCATGCTTGGAGGAAAGCGCTGGGTCCCCAGCTCCACTGCACCAGTCAATAGCTGGCCAACATCGCTTAACAGTGATGAGGGGAGAGCGAAATCTGCCCACCTGGAGAGAGAGCATGGCCAATTGTGCTCTCTCAGACTCCGGTCGCTGATTGCAAAGCGGCATGGCTGGTTCGAGCAGTGTATGTATGTATATATATATATATATATACACACACACACACTTATGTATATATCTGGTAACTTTACAGGAGACAGATAAAACCTCTTAATGAAAGTGTAAAAATCTACATATATAATTATATATATATAAAATGATATATATACTTTTATATATACTATATATAAATTATATTATACTTTTCGAATGTATATATGATTCTTTGTCCTAACATTGCACAAAAACAAACATGTGTGTGCTCAGAAGTGGTTGCTTTGTGGGACTTTGTGGGGCTCACACTGAGCCATTTGCCTTATGTGTAGCCTGTGTCTATGGTTTCTCTCCAAACGGATTTCCACCTCCACGAGCATTGTCTATTGGCTGCGTTGTGTGCCAGTATTGTGCGAACATTCGCTCTTCATGGCGCCTTTCTATCTCTGTAGCAGTGCGGTCCCCGCGGGTGCGCAGCGGCCTTTGTTGTGTATGCGCTCAGCCTGCAGTCGCTGTTGACAGTGCGCTGTCACGGCTCAATTCAGCTTCCTGTTGTGAAGTGCAGGGAGAGGCCCAGCATTGTGTTTACCTGCACCTGCCCTTTGCTGCAACAATGTGGCCCCCACAATGCGCTCTCGCAGCTCCTGGAACACCTGTTACGCAGTCCAATATTCCTTCATTCACTTGGGAATACAAACATCCTTGTGTGATATGAAACACGCAGCTCATCTGGGGAGGCACAAATCTGTGCCAAATAAAGCCAAGGCAGCTTCTTTTTCAAGTCCCTCTCAGTGGCAAGTGAGATGAAGTTGTGCGGCTGTGATGTCTCCTCGCTTATTGACATCAAAGCCGCTCGGCGGAAAGCTCTCAATGGTGCTGGAAGTGACAAATTCAAAAGCAGCTTCCCGTTTTTGGGTGAAATTCCAAGCTAAACTGAGAGGAGGTACATTTAACTTCATTTTCGCACACATGGACACATTGCTCTGGTGTATAAGTGTCTTCGGTTGACTGCATGATTACAGCGTCTCCGGTATAATTGGGTCAAATGAGTGTGTAGCCCAGCAGCTGTTCAGAGAGACAGTCTGGCTCTGTTCTGAGTCTGCATTAGGGGTGGGCAAATAAGGATAATTTACATGATAAATGAAATCACAGTGCACTTTTCTGACTACTGACGACTTTATATAGATTATAAAAAAGAGCAGTTACATTATACAGCCTGCATAAAACAGCCACTGTACAATAATAGCTTAAACATAAGACCAAGTACAGTAGGTGACTGGATAGCCATTATCTTAATTTCTTATTTATTTTATTTGTTTATTTTTTACCTTTTTGTGTTTTTATCACAATCCTTGTTTTTTGTTATCAAATAATTACAGCATTTGATTTCCATTTGAAGGTGGCTATACTGTCTTCTTAAATAGCAAGCCTCTGAGTGACTGAGTGATATGCAAATGCCTGCACTTAGAAGTTATGCATTATGACAATATTTTATCGTTATTGTGATACATTTTGTGGGGTTCCTGAGTGGTGCAACCATCTAAGCGTTGGCTCTATCCTCGGGTGACACAGCTGCCTAAGTGTTGGCCCTATCGCCAGGAGTTGCAGCCATCTAAGAGTTAGTCCTATTATCAGGTGGCACATCCGTCTAAGCATTAGTCCTATCATTAGGTGGTACAGCCGTCTAAGTGCTGGTCCGATCGTCCTATTATCAGGTGGCACAGCCGTCTAAGTGCTGGTCCTGTAATCAGATGGCACAGCCATTTAAGTGTCATCAGGTGGCAAAGCTGTGTTGGTCCTTTCATTAGAAGTTACAGCCATCTAAGCGTAGGCCCTATCATCAGGTGGCACAGCAGTCTAAGTGTTGGTCCTGTAATTGGGTGACACAGCCATCTAAGCGCAGGCCCTATCATCAGGTGGCACAGCAGTCTAAATGTTGGTCCTGTAATCGGGTGGCACAGCCATCTAAGCGTAGGCCCTATTATCAGGTGGCACAGCCGTCTAAGTGTTGGTCCTGTAATCAGATGGCACCGATATCTAAGCGTAGACCCTATTATGAGGTGGCACAGCAGTCTAAGTGTTGGTCCTGTAATCAGATGGCACAGCTATCTAAGCGTAGGCCCTATCATCAGGTATCACCTTTCTCCTCACCCTGTGTCTTGCGCTCTCATTGGCTTTTGTCAACAATTTTCACACTACCAGATTTCTCTCTACAAGCTCTCGGATCGTGGCTTAAAGCAGTTCTCACATAATGATCGAGCCAGCGCCAAGCGGACACCGCTTTCCATTCGAGGCTTTTGTCAGCGAACTCCAAAAAAGTAGTCGGCTAGCTCCGAGTGCCTTGGGGGAAGCACAAGTTAGCATTTACCCTACCAGTACTGGTGGCACAGCGTGATGGTGGAGTCCTGGCTACTTGGTGTAAAACGAGTAATAATTGGGTTCAAAAAGAGAACAACAAAAAAATGCTTGTACTGAATAGAAATGATTCGATTTTCTGAGCATGTCTTGGACACTGACCTGTGTAATGCCTGATGTAATTGGATGTTGTGCTGAAAAATGAATGAAATTAATTTATGAAATCTGCATTTCGTATCATATAAATATCTTTAATATTGTATTTTAATATGTGTAACAAATTGCCCACCTTTACCTGCAGTATCAGAATGTCATTTTCGCATCACCCATCCTCAGCCTGGAAGCTTCCGAGACACTTTGCTGCTTTGAGATAAACCTGAGAACTGAATTTCTGTGGAGATGGTTTGTTTTGAGCGCTTGCTCTCTGCCCCTTTAACCACTGTCAGAGCATGGGACTGAGCCCAGCTTTGCCAAATCGACCAAGCGATTTACAGCAGCTCAGCTAAATCCGGGCTTTGTGCTGGCCTAGGGTACCTCCGGCTCCAACCACTGTTCTTTTTTCCTCAGTCTAACCAAAGGGGGAAAGACATTTATGTGACCCTCAATAGATGATCCTCCCCATGCCCTGGCTTTAACCCTCTTGGAAAGAGAGAAAGAGCGAGAGAAAGAGAGAGAGAGAAAGAGAGAGACTCACACACATACATACACACACACACACACACACACACACACAGACACAGACATCCAGACTTACTTTTGATGGTTTTAAACCACAGGGAGTCTGTTTTAGCCTCGCTCATCAGTTCCATGGAGCTCCTCCTGTTCTGAGCGCTAGGCCTCAATGACAGGGGTTAGCCAGGTGTCTGAGTAATGGTCATTGGAAAATGGAAGGTAATGACCGGGTATTGGTTCAAAGTCAGCAGGTTGTGCGTCCAGGCTCGAGTGCCCTCTCATCCTCTCTCTCGCTCAGTACTCGCTCGATCCATCTCTCTCTGCCTGCTGCAGCGTCTACAGTGGTGGAGAATGGGGGCGAAGCCAGCGGAGTTTGAAGTGCGTGGGTAAATTTGAGCTTCAGGCACATAAGAGCTCACACTGGGAGAGCTGAAGTTACACAGGGTAAAAAAGCAGTTGCAAATAAGCGGGGTGGGCCGGTGGAGGTGAGGGATTTAGAAGGAGCCGGGGAGAGCGGCTCAGCAGGAGGCTCTCTAGAAAGGAGGTTTGAGGATTGGGAAGGATGTGGAGAGGGGAGGATGGCGATGGTTCAAAGGCGCTTTTTTAAATAGTCCGCTGAAGACAGATTGGCTGTAAGCGATAGCCATTCCCATTCCCATGTGAAGGTCCTTTTATGGTCGGATACTCCACTCACTTTATACTGGTTCCTGTTCAGTGTTTAGTGATACCGTTCTCGTATCATTGCTGTCACACAAAATCCTTGTATCTCCAAAATGGCAATTTTACAGGAGAAGGAAAAAAACCTTCTTATCTTTCAGTGGAAGGATTTTATTCCAAGTCATTTTGGAGCATTTCTATTGGTCCATTCGTCATGAAATTCTGACATGACGTAAAGAACATCTGCCAGATTGAAATTATGCCAAAACGTCAGAACAGCAAAACTGTGGGATTCTTACAGGGCTCATATCATAAAAAAAAAACAAAAAACAGTCAGCCTGTTCAACCTACAGCAGATTATTTCGCCCATGAAGCTATAAGGAGTGTTTCATCCTGATTAGCTTTTTTAATGAGTCACAATGCAAGGAAGCCAATCAGAACAGAGATCATTTGCAGAGATCAGTAGCAAAAGCAGCCAGTTTAATTCTAACAAATAAGAGACACTGGAAATAGACATTTACAAATAAGCTACGACTATGTTGGTACATAAACCTTGAGTGGAAGAATAATGGAGTAATTTTCTTTTATTTGTATATATTTGACTGTAAAAGGCTTGAATGTTGCATTGGATCATACAAACTAAAGCCAGAAAATAAGGAAAAACACTTTACCAGAACTGCTTTGTATTCCAGCCAGGATCTGCACTGTAGTTCTTTATCAGCATCATAGCAGTACAGTATCATCAAATGACAGTAACCTAATGGGTATATGGGCTCAGTAATAACATGTCATAGAGTTGAGGAGTGGCATGTCCTCTTCTTTGCACCCCCAGCGCACCATCGACTGTATTTAAGCTGTCTTAAAGCCAGGCCCAACCTGTTACTTCCTCTACCGCTTTATTAACAGTAATAGGATTTGTCCCCCCTTGCTCGCCGCACTGGGCCCAAGGTCACTGGTTTATCCAGACCAGACCAGACTTATAATTCAGTCACTACTTTCTTTCATTTTACACACGAGGCATCTAAGAGGGCTGAGGGAACAGCAGCTCTTTGTTTATTCAGGGGTCCCTAGAGGTGGGTTTGATATTCTTTAGTGGGACTGTTTTCGTATGCTTAAATAGTTCAGTGTAAATTAGCTTAGTGTTAGATAACTCAAACTGAGGTCAGGAGACAATGAGGAACACTGAGGAAGACAGTGGCAATCAAACTGAAGGATATGACAGATGTGAAACATAGCTAGCTAAAGCACCTGTCACTGCCATTAACCTTATTTTTTCTAGATATATATGAGAATAACATATTTGCTATTGTGAAAATATATAGGCCTAATTATCAGATATGCCGGTACATTTCATAGTCAAATATTACTCAAAGCCGATATGTACTTATTTTTATTATTTCTGTAGATTATTGTGTTTTATATGACCATACAGAGCTTCATATTTTTAAATCTGTGTTGTGATATTGACATGCAAGTAATGTAAAAGAAGACTAGGCAAGCCTGATTTCACCAGACAGAGATTCTGTTGTACAGAATTCACCTTTGTATGAGTTCAGTTCAATTTGCAGGGGGGGATTACCATTCTAGCCATTCTGGATTTTAAGGTGTATTACGGACCATGATTCTGCAGTAGAAACCATCCTCTTTTCATGGTCAGCCTTTTTGAAAAGGCCCTAAGGTTTGCTTCCAGAGTTTGCTGATATTTAACTGTATCCATTCCTCCCAGTGCCACTGGCTGCACTACAAGCCCAAAGCATGATTGCTCCACCCCGTGCTTAACAGTTGGAGAAATCTTTGGCAATTAAAAACTGCACAGTTTTCATTGGTCATCCTCTAGTAGATTATCAGGGCTCACAGGGTGCTGCCCACAAAATTGCTGCCCACCGGACACTATTGGCTGGATATTTCTGGTTGGTGGACGATTCTCAGTGCAGCAGTGACGCTGAGGTGTATAAACACTCCAGCAGCAGCACTGCTGTGTCTGACCTACTCGAACCAGTGCAACACACACTACTAACACACCACCACCATGTCAGTGTCAATTAATTGACAATTAATGAGATGCGAAACAGTGTTAGCGAGTTAAACTGCTGATTGTCTTTGGCATAGGTCCCGTCATCAGCCCAGGTCATGCAACATCGGGACTCTCCCAGATCTTGCCGAACTTAGAGGCAGGGGGCGGAGCCTACCCCCGGGCAGCCATTGGGGCTGGTGGAAGTGGATAGGAAGGAGGGAGAGACGTGAAGTCACTTCTGAAAGCAGCAGCAAAAGTGTGTCTATTATGTCTTTGAAGACAGGTGGAGGCTGGTGATTGGCTGAAGAAGGGTGATGCTGCATTAGAGTCTCCTGGTAGAGCCTTCGTCAGAGCTTTCAATGCTGAGAATGAGCCACCACCCAAGTAATAGCTGCTCTGTGGCGGTCCTGTGGGGTCCTGACCATTAAAGAACATGGTAAAAGGAGGCTAACAGAGTATGCAGAGAAACAGGTGGACTGCAGTCTGGAAACTTTTCTGCACACCTGAGCAGTACACCAGTCATGATGGTCCGGTGGCTCTTATGAATAATTTATAAGTAGTTCTGACCAGAGGAGGATGGGTCGGGGCCCCGTTGTGAGTCTTGCTTCCTCCCAAGGTTTCTTCCTCCAGCACTGAGGGAGTTTTTCTTGCCACTGTCATCTTTGGCTGCTCACTGGGGGTCCTAGGTTTTCATGTCTTCTTATGTTGTTGATCTCCTGTCTTCTTAGTGATTCTGTAAAGCTGCCTTGTGAAAACACCAGTTGTAAAAAGTTCAATACAAATAAATTTGATTTGATTTGACTTTGTGATAGCATTGGCAGTCAAGCCTGAACGGGAGGCAAAACAGATAAATCTGTTTAGTCTGGATTTGTTTGATAATTTAACATGTTACATTATTCGACTCCACATAATTGCATTTATTTACCCTTTAAATATATGAGTGTTTCACCAAATATGTGGGAAAAACAAATTTTGCTATATTTTCATATTTGTCACTCATGAGAACGCAGATGAATTAGAGTGAGGGAAACGAGGTCACAGGTCATTTGATCCATCCAAGGGTTAATGGGCGGCTCTTGAAGACCTGCCTGACCCGTCGTCTTTATCTCTCTCCCTCTCTCCTCTCGCTCTGTTTGCCAGATCATGGTCAGGCAGGCTGGAGTACATTATGGAAATATGAAAGGATCCCATTCGCTGTGGTTCACTGAGATTTTTATAAGCGTGTTCCCCGCCCTCACCCCCTCCCAGCCCCTTGTGCTGGATGCATTAATACAGCCCAGTCGGGCCATCTGAGAGGACTCCCGTGTTTATTAGAGGAATATAATCATTTATGGCTGAATGAGCTTCAAACCCAGTAATGTGGACATTTGGCCGCGCTGGAATGAAATGGAAATTTGCCGTGAACAGCACCTGATTAGAGAGAGAGATCGGGGGGGGGGTGAGAGAAAGAAATGTGGTACTAATGTGTTTTTTCTGAACTACACTCATGGTCCACCTTGACAGGAGGAAATGTGGTTAAGGTATAAGCGGGATAATAGAGCATACAGCTCACGCTAGCGCATCCATGAAAATAGGTAGTGTAATGTGTAAACGCGGCCATTATGATTTTCCTCAGAAGATACATTTAGAAGCTGCAACCTTTTCTTGTATTATTTGAGGAGACCTTTTCTTCTTGCATGTCAAGATAGTGTAGCATATTGTGATGATATCACAACTTCAATAAGCTGTCAGGAATAAATGTAGCGCTAATTATATATTAAAGCTATAAGCCACGAGAGGCTGTGGGTAACAGAGATGTTATAACAGCTGTTCTTATGAAAACACTGAGAAAACAGTGAAAGAAAAGTGCCTAAGTGCCTTACCTGTTATAAAATCACTGTAACAACAAGAAGTGAAATAATACAGGGTAAGCTAAAAAACATCCTGCATCTAATAATTGGGGTTACATATAGGGCCCAGACCCTTCTTTTCACCCACTACCTCGCAAGTAAGCATCTGGGGTCCCAGATCCACTCCGCTTCAAGCGTACGTCACAGAATGATCACTTTACCAACTTCATAACTGTAGGACCACACTGAGCTCCCTGGTGGTGGCTAAATGCATGCTCAGTGCCACCAGTTCCTTGTGGACTCTACACACTACAACAACCACTGTACATCAACAACCATACAACACACTACACCCCCCATTACATCAATGTAACTCCATACTGGCCTCCCTGGTGGTGGCTAAGGCAATCCCTAGCTTCACTGGCACCGTTAATGCATGCTCAGTGCCACCAGTTCCTTGTGGATTCTACACACTACAACAACCACTGTACATCAACAACCGTACAACACACTACACCCCCCATTACATCAACGTAACTCCACACTGGCCTCCCTGGTGGTGGCTAAGGCCATCCCTAGCTTTACTGGCACCGTTAATGCATGCTCAGTGCCTCCAGTTCCATGTGGATTTTACGCACAGCTTCAACAACACTGTGATAAAGCTCATTTCCGTAAGCGTCTTCAAGCGATTTCAAGTGTTTTGTTTGCATCAAGCTACGAGTGTTGTATTTCCCACACAGTTCTCTCCTCTGACACATGTAAAGTCAGCCACTGTGTCTTTTCGATCTGCCGCCAAGGGTAAGCCCCGGAACCCCAGCTTCACCACACCAGCTAACATAGGCCTTGTCGAGTGACGAGGGAGAGAGAGAGCGCCATCTACCCACCTGATGCCAAAGCAGCATGGCTCAGGATCCAGACTTGCGGCCCCCAGGCCATAGTGGCAGCACATTAGACAGCTGAGCCACTCTGAGTCTACACTACATGATTTTAGCCCTGATTTTCCACTCACTGACAGGTTTTGGAGATTTGGAGATTTGCTCCAGAGGCAAATGAAATGAATTCTTGTAATTCTTGCTATTGTAAATGTCATATGTAAATTTCCTTCTCCTGTAAAATGAACCTTTTTACTACAAGCTTTTGTTTAAATAATGAAGGAAACCTGCAATTTAACAGGTTTGTTGTTTTAGCTCTCACAGCCAGTACTGCGTTCATTTGCTGACAACAGCACGACAGTAGCCCTGCACTGCTGTGCAAGGCTGTACAGACTAGGCCGTGCAGTGCAAAGTCTCTAGTAAAGATTTTGCACCTCATATAAATCATTCTGTTTAGGTACTTTCCAAATCTCGGTGGAACAGGAGTCAGTGTACATGGATGTTTTATCATCTTTTTTCTCTCCGTTGGCAGTAATAGCGCTGGGGATTGTCTCATGCTATCAGTATGAAAAGTTCAGAGCCTTCAGTTCTTTTCATGCAGCTCCTGTAACACACCACCCCGCAGCAATTAGCTCAGTTAAGACTCAAGGTAAGGCCACAGCTGAGTGGATGTGGTCAGAGAGGTGCTCAGTGTTGTGCCCTGAGGAGAGCCAGTCTGACAGGAACTGAGCTGGAGAAGCCAAGTCCTTGGGCGTTTTGAAAGATTCCCTGGTCGACATATAATGCACTATTTGGCCGGCGAGTAATTCCCTACATGCCCACCGTTCACAGACTCTGCTTTTTGAGAGACAGAAACAGTTGGGTTTGAAGGGGTGGATGCTCAATGCTACAGTTCCACTGTAGTAAGCTTGAGCCACCAGGGCTGTGCAAAAAACGTTCTGTACGGAACCAAAAAAGGTTCTCTATTACTACTACCCTCACTGATGTTAGACATTTACTACTCCAGCCAATGTTAGCTGTGTTACAACTGTAGCCAACGTTAGCTAGATGTTAACTATGATCACTGATGTTAGTTAGACATTTACTACCCTCACTGATGTTAGTTAGACATTTATTGCTGTAGCCGATGTTGGCTGGATGTTAACTACCCTCACTGATGTTAGTTAGACATTTATTGCTGTAGCCGATGTTGGCTGGATGTTAACTACCCTCACTGATGTTAGTTAGACATTTATTGCTGTAGCCGATGTTGGCTGGATGTTTACTACGTTTACTGATGTCAGTTAGACATTTACTACTCTAGACGATGTTATCTGGATGTTAACTACGTTCACTGATGTTAGACATTTACTACTCTAGCTGATGTTGGCTGGATGTTAACTACCCTTACTGATGTTAGTTAGACATTTATTGCTGTAGCCGATATTAGCTGGATGTTTACTACGTTTACTGATGTCAGTTAGACATTTACTACTCTAGACGATGTTATCTGGATGTTAACTACGTTCACTGATGTTAGACATTGACTACTCCAGCTGATGTTAGATGCTAGGTGTTAACTATACTTATATTAGACATTTTCTACTGTAGCTGATGTTAGCTGGACGTTCACTACTCTTGCTGAAGCTAGCTTGTAATAAGTGGCATTCATGACCTAGGGGGTGCAACTGTAGCCAAATATATTAGCATGTAAACAAAGGCCTCTTCTTGAGCCACCCCTTAGGAAGGACATGCTTATTCAGACTTTTACACACGTATGAATCGGCTTGTGCAGTGTTATGCAGTTTTCTGCATTAAGCTTAGTCCTCGCCGCTTCTAGCAGCGTACCAGGCCTGGAGCAGCAATGATATAGAGTCTGCTCATTACACATCAGTGAAGCATCACAATGATTTTGAAGCTTTTAATGATATATTATGCTGCTTTGAACATTCAGGCACTTTTTAAGAAGAAACTGCTAACTTTTTTTTAAAAGCGTAGCCCACAAATTCTGTCTGTTCCAGTGAGTGTCAGGTTGGTCTCAGCCCAGCAGTAATGTGATGCCTCAGAGGTTCACAGTGGCCATTGAAAACTGAGGCCTGCTTGGCCCTTGGGGTGCATTTTGAGGTCCTGCTTTGTTAACTGCTGTTTTATAGTCCTCCTGACTGTGTAGATTATAGGTACTGTTTTTTCTTTCATTTTTCTCAGCTGTCTGATATATTGTCTTGGACGTTCTGGCAAAGAGGCAGAGAATAAAACAGGAAGACTTGTAGTGATTTTCAGTTTTTCAGATTACTTTACAGCTCTTGTTACACAAACCATCATTAATGTAACATTTCATGATGTGCACAATTGCTTAAATTATGTGGGTCATTGATCTTTAATAATATAGTATCTACATGTTAAGTACTCTAGCTAATAATGTCTACCCTAGCTGTGTGAATGTGCTAATGTTAGCTAGATGTTAACTACTCGTGCTGAGGCTAGCTTGGTTCAAAAACAGTAAACATGCATTTCTTTGACAAACTAACATGTTTGTACATTATCAAATGAGAAGAAACTGCTTTGAGCTAAGGACAGGTCTGCATCTGCATCTAACACTGTATAGGGCTGGGTTCCCCAAAAGAGTCTTAGCACAAGCATGATTCTTAAGTGGTAAAGCGAACATCACACTGAACAATCTTATTGCCAGTTAAAGCTAAGATGCTTTTGGGAAAGCAGGCCCTGGTTAATAGTGTTAGCTCATTAGTGCTTCTGAAGTGGCCTCTTTTACTCATTTAACACAAAAACCTGCAAATGTTTGAATAATAAATTATATATGTATTCTTCCATATGCTGCAAAACTGCTCCACTACTGATTGATGCAAGATCCTAAAAAAGCCTTTAGTTCATTTCTTCTGCTGAAGAAATCTTTACTTTCTATCTTTTTTGACTAATCTCTATTTTTGTTTATCAGTGGGAAGAAATCGGAGAGGTGGACGAAAACTACGCCCCCATTCACACCTATCAGGTGTGCAGGGTGATGGAGCACAACCAGAACAACTGGCTACAGACGAACTGGATCCTAAATGAAGGTGCCCAGAGAGTGTTTGTGGAGCTCAAGTTCACCCTTAGGGACTGCAACAGCCTACCAGGTGGTCTGGGCACCTGCAAAGAGACTTTTAATGTCTACTACTATGAGTCCAACGACGAGGACGGCAGGAACGTACATGAGAGCCAGTACACCAAAATTGACACCATCGCAGCTGACGAAAGCTTTACAGAGCTGGACCTGGGAGACAGGGTTATGAAGCTGAACACCGAGGTCAGGGACGTAGGGCCTCTCACCAAGAAAGGCTTCTTCCTGGCCTTCCAGGACTTGGGCGCCTGCATCGCCCTTGTGTCCGTCCGCGTCTTCTACAAAAAGTGTCCCTTTGTGGTGAAGAACCTGGCCCTCTTTCCGGATACTATAACTGGGTCGGATTCCTCGCAGCTCCTGGAGGTGTCGGGGACCTGCGTCAACAACTCGGTGGCCGACGAGCTTCCCAGAATGCACTGCAGTGCAGAGGGGGAATGGCTGGTGCCCATCGGGAGGTGCATGTGCCAGGCAGGCCATGAGGAAGTTAATGGCTCCTGTCAAGGTTGGTGAACATCTTCATTATTATGCAAATGCGAGTGCTGGCAAACGGGCGCTGCGTGTTTGACACATCTCCTTGAACCGAGCCTGTGAATGTCATGGACTCCGATGAGTATCTGCCCAGGCCCTTTGCGTTGGCCTGGCATTGTGGTGACATTAAACCCACATTAAGAACAAGATATTGGCTTAGCCATAGCTCTATGATATTACATTTATATAGGTCATTAAAACAAAAAGATTTATATAGGTCATCAGAAAGAACTTTAAAAGCTGGAAATGCAAACCCAGAATGGGCAGTTATCCAGTTAACTATGCTCCCATATAGAAATTGCTGGCCAGCGCTGATATGGGATATTGTGCATATCTGCTCATGCCAACATTGATGCCAATGCTTAAACATTTGGGACTACTGCTATCTGGATTAACATTAAAAGAACATTTACTTATACAGCATTTATTTTGTACATTCAATTCCAAATGCATAAAAATTAATAAGCTGCAGATATTTTAGTGCGGAAGAAGACTTCGTTCTTGTAACATGTTCATAACATCGTTTGTGTTTAATCATTTGAGTGAAGGCTGATGTTTTTCGCGCTTTTTCCTCTTGGAATCCACACCACCCCCAAAAACCATAAACCACACCATCCCTAAAAACCATAAACCACACCACCCCCAAAAACCATAAACCACACCACCCCCAAAAACCATAAACCATACCATCCCTAAAAACCATAAACCACACCATCCCTAAAACCATAAACCACACCACCCCCAAAAACCATAAACCACACATCCCTAAAAACCATAAACCACACCATCCCCAAAAACCATAAACCACACCACCCCCAAAAACCATAAACCACACCATCCCTAAAAACCATAAACCACACCACCCCCAAAAACCATAAACCACACCACCCCCAAAAACCATAAACCACACCATCCCTAAAAACCATAAACCACACCATCCCTAAAAACCATAAACCACACCACCCCCAAAAACCATAAACCACACATTCCTAAAAACCATAAACCACACCACCCCCAAAAACCATAAACCACACCATCCCTAAAAAACATAAACCACACCACCCCCAAAAACCATAAACCCCACCACCCCCAAAAACCATAAACCACTCCATCTCTAAAAACCATAAACCACACCATCCCACAAAAAAACATAAACCACACCACCCCCAAAAACCATAAACCCCACCACCCCCAAAAACCATAAACCACTCCATCTCTAAAAACCATAAACCACACCATCCCACAAAAAAACATAAACCACACCATCCCACAAAAAACCATAAACCACACCATCCCACAAAAAAACATAAACCACACCATCCCACAAAAAACCATAAACCACACCATCCCCCAAAACCATAAATCACACCTCCCTAAAAACCATAAACCACACCATCCCCAAAACCCATAAACCACACCATCCCACAAAAAAACATAAACCACACATCCCCAAAAACCATAAACCACACCATCCCACAAAAAACCATAAACCACACCATCCCCAAAAACCATAAACCACACCATCCCTAAAAACTATAAATCACACCTCCCTAAAAACCATAAACCACACCATCCCCAAAAACCATAAACCACACCATCCCACAAAAAACCATAAACCACACATCCCCAAAAACCATAAACCACACCATCCCACAAAAAAACATAAACCACACCATCTCACAAAAACCCATAAACCACACCATCCCCAAAACCCATAAACCACACCATCTCCAAAAACCATAAACCACACCATCCCCAAAAACCATAAACCACACCATCCCCAAAACCCATAAACCACACCATCCCCAAAAACCATAAACCACACCATCCCTAAAAACCATAAACCACACCATCCCCAAAAACCATAAACCACACCATCCCCAAAAACCATAAACCACACCATCCCTAAAAACCATAAACCACACCATCCCCAAAAACCATAAACCACACATCTCCAAAAACCATAAACCACACCATCCCTAAAAACCATAAACCACACCATCCCCAAAAACCATAAACCACACCATCCCACAAAAAACCATAAACCACACCATCCCCAAAAACCATAAACCACACCATCCCCAAAAACCATAAACCACACATCTCCAAAAACCATAAACCACACCATCCCTAAAAACCATAAACCACACCATCCCCAAACACCATAAACCACACCATCCCACAAAAAAACATAAACCACACATCCCTAAAAACCATAAACCACACATCCCCAAAAACCATAAACCACACCATCCCCAAAAACCATAAACCCCACCACCCCCAAAAACCATAAACCACGCTATCCCTAAAAACCATAAACCACACCATCCCCAAAAACCATAAACCACACCATCCCCAAAAACCATAAACCACACATCCCCAAAAAACATAAACCACACCATCCCACAAAAAAACATAAACCACACATCCCTAAAAACCATAAACCACACATCCCCAAAAACCATAAACCACACCATCCCCAAAAACCATAAACCCCACCACCCCCAAAAACCATAAACCACGCTATCCCTAAAAACCATAAACCACACCATCCCCAAAAACCATAAACCACACCATCCCCAAAAACCATAAACCACACATCCCCAAAAAACATAAACCACACCATCCCCAAAACCCATAAACCACACATCTCCAAAAACCATAAACCACACATCCCTAAAAACCATAAACCACACCATCCCTAAAAACCATAAACCACACCATCCCCAAAAACCATAAACCACACATCTCCAAAAACCATAAACCACACCATCCCTAAAAACCATAAACCACACATCTCCAAAAACCATAAACCACACATCCCTAAAAACCATAAACCACACCATCCCTAAAAACCATAAACCACACCATCCCCAAAAACCATAAACCACACCATCCCACAAAAAACCATAAACCACACATCCCTAAAAACCATAAACCACACATCCCCAAAATCCATAAACCACACCATCCCCAAAAACCATAAACCCCACCACCCCCAAAAACCATAAACCACGCTATCCCTAAAAACCATAAACCACACCATCCCCAAAAACCATAAACCACACCATCCCCAAAAACCATAAACCACACATCCCCAAAAAACATAAACTACACCATCCCCAAAAACCATAAACCACACATCCCCAAAAACCATAAACCACACCATCCCCAAAAACCATAAACCCCACCACCCCCAAAAACCATAAACCACGCTATCCCTAAAAACCATAAACCACACCATCCCCAAAAACCATAAACCACACCATCCCCAAAAACCATAAACCACACATCCCCAAAAAACATAAACCACACCATCCCCAAAACCCATAAACCACACATCTCCAAAAACCATAAACCACACATCCCTAAAAACCATAAACCACACCATCCCTAAAAACCATAAACCACACCATCCCCAAAAACCATAAACCACACCACCCCCAAAACCCATAAACCACACATCTCCAAAAACCATAAACCACACCATCCCTAAAAACCATAAACCACACATCTCCAAAAACCATAAACCACACATCCCTAAAAACCATAAACCACACCATCCCTAAAAACCATAAACCACACCATCCCCAAAAACCATAAACCACACATCTCCAAAAACCATAAACCACACATCCCTAAAAACCATAAACCACACCATCCCCAAAAACCATAAACCACACATCTCCAAAAACCATAAACCACACATCCCTAAAAACCATAAACCACACCATCCCTAAAAACCATAAACCACACCATCCCCAAAAACCATAAACCACACATCTCCAAAAACCATAAACCACACCATCCCTAAAAACCATAAACCACACCATCCCCAAAAACCATAAACCACACCATCCCACAAAAAACCATAAACCACACATCCCTAAAAACCATAAACCACACATCCCCAAAATCCATAAACCACACCATCCCCAAAAACCATAAACCCCACCACCCCCAAAAACCATAAACCACGCTATCCCTAAAAACCATAAACCACACCATCCCCAAAAACCATAAACCACACCATCCCCAAAAACCATAAACCACACCATCCCCAAAAACCATAAACCACACTATCCCTAAAAACCATAAACCACACCATCCCCAAAAACCATAAACCACACCATCCCCAAAAACCATAAACCACACCATCCCCAAAAACCATAAACCACACATCCCTAAAAACCACAAACCACACCATCCCCAAAAACCATAAACCACACCATCCCCAAAAACCATAAACCACACCATCCCCAAAAACCATAAACCACACCACCCCCAAAAACCATAAACCACACTATCCCTAAAAAACTATTCCTTTACAGTAGTAAACTAGTCTTTATTTATGTTGCTGTGTTTTACCAAACACAGTATTTCTGTGTATTTCTGCTTCTTTTATTTGACTCTGTAGCTCTGATTCTGAGATTAGTGGTCCGTTATGGGTCAGCAGTTGGAGGCAGTGCTGAGGATGGAGTTGGGGGGGTGATGGGGCTATCAGCTAACAGCTGGCGGAGGGCGTGATGAGTCCTGTGATGAATCATCGACTCTGGACAGCACAATAGACCAGACCTCACCGCAGCCTACTTTGTTTTATGCTACATCCAGCACTGTGGCCAACAATAAGCATCACTGGCGTTGTCGTTACGGCTTGTACTGTGGTGTCAGAAAGTGAGAAATAATTAAACCACTTGTAAATTAAACTTGAACCGCCAGTGAAGTGGTATTTACAAGCAGGAAACTCAGGCTTGTAGACAATACACAAGTTTCTGAGACAGTTTGTAATCTTTGTAATCTGGGAAAATGGAGAAATTGTCTGTGAATCCTTTTGGGATGTGCAGTAGATTTAAATTTAACATTTTTGATTATTGCTCTAAAACTTAGCTGACTAATAATATAATTCATCCTGGAATAATATAATTAACCCATCATTATTATATTATAATTTCTCTCAGACAGACAATTTTCTTAAATTTGATTAAAAAATATATAAATAATCATAAGCAATATAAGTATCTCAATAAATCACAGTATCTTGACTCGTAATCCCTGTATTGTGTTATATACCATATCGCCAGCTAGTCATTTACTAGTTAACCATCTAGTGCGCTATATGTCCAAAAGTTTGTAGACACCCCTTCTAATAAATGCATTCAGCTACTTTAAGTTGCACCAATTGCTGATACAGATGTGCACATTCCCTCACACACAGCTTGTCTAGTCCCTGTAGAGAAGAACAGCCAATAGAATAGGACTCTCTGGAGCAGATAAGCATGAGCCTATCGACACTATGTCTAATGCCAGGCGTGGGCTAGAAGGGAATAAATTAAGCTGTGCAGCAGTGGAACCGTGTTCTCTGGAATGATGGTTCTCCATCCATGACCTTGCTAATGCTCTTGTTGCTGAATGCAATCAGTTCCTCACTAGTAGAAAGCCTTTCATGTTCAGAGTCAGTTACTCCAACAGAATCTTTCAAGACCCTTGATTTCGGAAGAAGCAATGAATGAGCAGGTGTCCCGATACTTTTGTCCATATAGTGTATGAACACCCTTCAGGAGAGCACTGCATCGCAGCATAAGGTGCCTCCAAACAGGGATGTTCTAGGCACGTCTAGTAGGAACGTCTCCCGAGTTTCGGGTGGGTGGGAGTCATTATTTTTAGAAGGCCTTGCTCTGTTCCTGGCTCGCCCCCCAGACAGTTCAGCAGCCATGTCTGCATCCGTCTCTGTTTTGAAAACATCGTCACCGACTTTTGGAGGGTTGCCGTTCTATTTTCAGAAGCAGCTGCAATATGCAAAAGCCTCTACTCAGTTTTTCCGGCATGCAGACATCCTCGTTGACCTCTCCGCCGACTGAACAACAAGCCGAGCGCTACCTTTCCTGTACCGGGGACTTGTCACCACTGATTGAGACGTCGTGTCTCAGATGTTTGCATCAACCTCTTTCTAAACTCCTTCCCCTGCCGTGCTCTTTATTTGTGGAGCGATTCCCTCGCGAGTTGCCGTCACTCCTCGTGTTTCATACAGGCGCTTCACAAATGCCACAAACTTAACTTTGTTTCCCCCCGTGTTGGAACGTGTCTGAAGCGGGTAAATACAGTACATCCTCGTTTCCGTTTCTATGGCAACCTCCAGACTTCTCCTCCTCAGTTTTTGACGTTCAGAGATTTTTACATTTATTTATTTATTTGAAACATTTCCCCCTATGTGGGCTAGTCACAGCGCAGGAGGATGAAAGCGAGGTTTAGAGTTTTTTTTTTCCTTCACTTTTTTCCGCAGCTGCCGAGCTTGTTCCCTCTCTTCTCATCTTCCCTTAGACACGACAGAGGCCTCGAATGTGTTCTTCTCGCAGGTCAGGAACTGGAGCGTCATTTGAGGAGCAAATCCAGTGGTAGCAGCAGACAAATCTAGTAGTTCACACTGCAGAGTTTCTGTCAGTCCCGCTGCTCTCTCTCTCTCTCTCTCTCTCTCTCTCTCTCTCTCACTCACTCTCTCTCTTTTCCTGCCTGCGGTTTGATCGGCCGCAGTAATTCAGCAGTGCCCTTAATTCAGGCTTTTCCTCGAGACACTAGTAGATGATCAGAGCTGGATCTGCTCACTGCGCCGTAACATGACGAAACCAAAGCAATTGACTCCAGTCTGTTACACACAGTCATTCATCTCTCTCTCTCTCTCTCTCTCTCTCTCTCTTATTCTCTCACACTCAGTTTGCCTTGTTCTCTCAGTCTTTATTTCTTTCATTCTCTTTCGTCTCTCTACATCTGTCTCTTTCTACTATCGGTTTACTATCTCTCTCTCTCATTCTCTCTCTCTTTCTCTTTTCATCTCACATCTCATATCTGGTTCTCTCTCTCCTCACCTCTTTCTCTGTCTCCCTCTCTGTCTCTCTGTCTGTCTCTCTTTTTGCAGTTCAGTGTGGCATATCTGTCTTTATGTTATTGTCTCTTTCACATTCCCTCTCTCCCGCTCTTCATCTCATTGTCTTTGCCTCCTCTCTCTGTCTTTTATTCATTGCCCCTTTTTCTGTTTCCTCTTCATCTCATTGTCTATGTCTCTGTCTCATTCTCGCTTTCCATGTAATTGTCTCTTTCTCTTTTTATCATCTTTTTCTGTGTTCTCTCTTTGTCATTGTCTCTGTCTCATTCGCTATCTTTTTATCTCATTGTCTCAGTCTCTCATCTCATTGTCTCTGTCTCATTGTCTCTCTCTTTATCTCATTGTCTCAGTCTCTCATCTCATTGTCTCTGTCTCATTGTCTCTCTCATCTCATTGTCTTTGTCTCATTGTCTCTCTCTTTATCTTGTCTTTGTCTATGTCTCTATCTCGTTCTCTCTCTTTATGTAATTGTCTTTCTCTTTTTATCATCTCCTTTTCTGTCTTCTCTATCTCTCTTTTCTCATTGTCTCTGTCTCATTCTCTCTCTTTTTTCATTGTCTCTGTCTCATTCTCTTTTTATCTCTTTTTCTCTTTATCTTATTGTTTGTCTTTTTCGTCCTCTCTTTTTTATCTCATTATCTCAGTCTCACATCCTCTCAATCTTTATCTCATTGTCATTTTTATGTCTCATTTATCCAATTGTGTATTTCAGTATGTGTATTTCTCTCTCTCTATCTCACTGTCTTTCTTTCTGTCTTACTCTCTCTTTATCTCATTGTCTCAGTCTCTTGGTCTCTGTTTCATTCTCTCTTTCTTTTCTTTTTTTCTTTTCTGCCTTAATCTCTCTCCCTCAGTCTCTTTCACTCTCTCTCTCTCTCTCTCTCTCTCTCTCTCTCTCTCTCTCTCTCTCTCTCTCTCTCAGTCTCTTCTCTTGTTGCAGTTCAGTTTAGGGTATGTAAATATGATTTACACTCTTACACAAATTCTCTATTAATCTCCATTTTTCTGTCCGCCCACACACACTCTCTCTCTTACAGAAATAATACTGATAGTAACAGCTTTCCTGTCCATTTATCCAGCATTTGTACAGTACTGTGTATTTCTGTGTATTGCAGGGGTCTCTCTTTCTCTCTTTGTCTTTCTCTGTCTCACTCTTTTACTCTTTACTGTACACTCTTTCTCCCACTCCCTGCTCCCCCTAGGCTCTCATTCTTTATTCTGCCACCACTTAATCATTTATCTTCCAGTGCTACATCAGGTATTTCTCTTTCTCCTGCGAGTCACACTGGTGATCAGACTCTCCCCCACTGGAAGCTTTAGGCTATAATGATGGCTGGGACTGAGGGATAGAAAGAGAAGGGCAGCAGAGAAGAAGCAAGGAGAGAGGGATGCACACTCCAGCGATGGATGAAGCAGGGCAGCCAGCGATCTGTGGAGAGGAAAAGAGGAGGAAAGTCCTCCGTACGGACCGTTCCTCTCCTCCTCCTTCTCTTCCTCCTCTTTTCCTCTCCACAGATTGCTCCTTTTGTCTGGCTCCTGAGTCGGCGCTTTGCGATAAGAGCTTTTTTTTTCTCGCTGGAGCACAGTGTGATATTTCTGTGTGAATTAATTTCCATTGAGCTGTCCTGAGGGAGCGCACTGTTGGCCCTGCTGCACTGCACTGGAAGCCTTTTTCTTTTCTTTTTTTTTTGTTGTTGTGCGGTTGCCCAGGTCGCCCGCAGACAAGGCAGCAATGCATTGAGAATGCATTTAGCGCTTTTGTCTGGGGGGACAGGGCCTCCGTTCAGCAGGAGAGCGCTACACTCCTCAACGTAATGAGACGAACAAACAGAAGGTGTGCTCACGCTGCCACTCCTTGTTCAGGAAGATTGTTGCACGTAATTATAAAATGACTGTAAACACGACGCCACAACTCACCTGAGAGGGTGGAGAAAGAAGCCGCCAGCTCCTGTGGGAGGTATCCTGAATACATCCTGGCTTGTCACTCCAACAAGGACAGTTTAATTACGGGAGGAGGGGAAATCTCCATGATGAGGGCCATGATGATGATGAAGGTGACAGTTTAAATTGTGTGGATTCGCAGAGGAATACAACCATCATTCCAGCATGAAGTGGGATATGTAGCTTTTAAATTCGGCTCTTCCCCCGGCCTTGTTTGATTAATAAAACCTGTGTCTCCTTCATGTAGGGAAAATTGGTGTCTGTCAACTACTATATGACAGTGAAGAGCCCTGGGACGTTTCAGGGTTCCAAATTGACGTTATGTACAAATATGCACTAGGGATGCACTGAAATGGGATGTGTGGGTCAATTCAATGTGCACCAAATGTGCTGACAAAAGTATTGGGACACCTGCCCATTCATTGTTTCTTCCGAAATCAAAGGTAATAAAACAGAGTTTGTCCTGCTTTTCTTGGAGTAACTATCTCTACTGTTCAGGGCAGACCTTTTACTAGAGCACTGCTGTGAGGATCTGATTGCATTCAGTGACAAGAGCTTTAGTGAGGCCATCCCTAACTCATCCCTAACTCCCCAACTCATTCTGATAGTACTGGATAGAGAACCATCCATCACTCCAGAGAACACAGTTCCACTGCTCCACAGTCTAATGCTGGCACCCTGGATTTAAAACAGTGATCGAAGAAGCAGGAAGAAGAAGGTGGGTCTTCTTCCTCCTGTTTGTCATTTGAACTCGCCGTAGTCAGACGCCAATCAGGTTGATCTAAACTTGGCATGGCTTCCAGCTTAAAGCCTGCAGGTGGATCTCACTGGTTCTGTATTATGTTCATCAGTCTACCACATTTCTCCACCTGACTGCATGTCCATAGTGTGACAGTTTGGAGCGAATGCACATACTGTTACCACTACAGCCAACATTTCATCCTGCATCCCTACCACCCCTAATTCACATAGTACAGTTCCTAGAGTCAGCTTGTGTAATTAGCTAATATTAATTATATCAGTAATTGTATAATTGTGTAAATCTTATGTACTGTGTGTTCATGTGGTCCTTAGTATACAGTAGCACCATGCCCATAAAATCACCTTATGTCTGTAGATGCCATTTTTACTATTTTTATGTTCCTGTCTGGTTTGGATGATGACCACGCTAGTGTCTGTTGATGAGGATGTGAATTGGCTCCAGCCGAGCATGCTTTCATCTGCCCTTTCAGGAATATAGGTCACTTCTCTTCTGAGTAGCCAGCTCTCTGTCCCAAGGGGATGGCTTCAGCCTTTCTGTTTATGGAGAAACAAGCTCTAGGTTTATCCACAGATGCTGTAAATCAGATGTCTGATCAGAACGGAGTTGGTTGAGGGTATTTTTATAGACCCAGTTTGTGCATTTCTACAGTTTCTGCAGTTTAAGTAAGAGTAAACATGGCTGATACATCTTATAATTAATATAATATATTAAATAATCTTAAAATTAAAAAGCAAATAAAATGAAGAAAGTTAACACGGTTTGCTGTGTTCTGCATGCAGTTAAATGTAGTTCATGTAGTTTCAAGTTGAACATGCCTTTGGCCATCTTCTTGTGTTTCCATAGCAACGTCATTTGTGAATTTTGACAGTAATTGAACAGATATTTCGCCAGCTTTACCCTGAAGACTCTTTCTGTCCCATAAATGTAACATAAAAGTATCAGTTTTTTTTTTCTTCATGTTTGTATATTTAATCTCCTTCACGGAGACATAGTATCATTACCAATCATATCAATAATCAGCATATAAAAATCTGCAGGGAAGTAAATAAGAGAGCTAGCCTCATGATATTTGTGTCTTAATGTACTTTTTACAGTTTATGAAGATGAAGGCTACTCTTGCTGTAGCCTAATTTTTGTAATGCCTTGGTCATCAGAAAATTCAATACTACAGTGGATGAACATATAATGCTCTTCCCAACCTGACATGGCATGAGCCTGCCTTGCTGTTTAGAGGCCGAATGGAGACACAAAAATGCATAAAATGGTACTTAGTGAACGTTTAGCCATTAGCAGTTAGCAGACTACATGACTAAAGCGATGAATGTCATTTGCAGAGACTGAAAATGCCAGCCAGTGCAGATGGGCAGTGATGGGCAAAGCTAAGTGCCAGACTGCTGCTTTGGCAGGGTTGCGTGTGAGAGAGAGAGCGAGAGATAGGGTGGAATAATGCTTGGTTAGAACGGGCGCTGTAATGGTGTCATTCTTGGGATAAATTGCCTCACAATGCGCTTGTGTGAGTGGATCATGGGCATCGTCACATACTGAACACTAAACAATAGAAAGTAGTGGTAGAAACAAAGCTAGTCAGTTGAGCTGATGGTCGCTAGGATGTGAGATAACCCGATGCGATCACAGTTCAATTCAATGCAGTTTTCTGTCGTTTGAACCAGAAGAACTTTTCAGCGTTACATCAAAATATCAGCATCAGATGTAGTTAGTGAGAGGCTGTCAAATATAGCTCATTTATTATTGACCCTAGAAGTTAAGCAAATGGTATTTACAGAGCGTTTATAGTTTGTCTTTGATTAATTCCAAAAGAGGTGCACGTATCTTTCACTGTAATATGTACAACAAAATGTGTCCTCCCAATCTCAACACACACACACACAAACTAGAGGCAGTGAGCACACACACACCCAGAGTGGTGGGCAGCCAACTCTAGCAGCCAGGGAGCAGAGAGGGTGAAGGGCCTTGCTCAACAGTGGCAGCTTGCTGAGCCTCGGTATCGAACCCACAACCCTGTCGCCAATAGCTCGGAGCTCTAACCGCTGAGACACCACTGTGTTGAAGCTCTATAGGAGATTTGGATGTCTCTGGTTGTTTTTCATTGAGAGGTTTAATGGGAACACTGTTAAAACGAACTCCCCTGTGTGGAAGTTGTACTTTACCCTGGTTAGCTTTCACTGAGTTACTCATATCATTTTAAATGATACTGTTACAGGCATTAAAAAGGGAGATCATTGTAATGTAGGAGTGATTCTATATGCAAATGTATACAAACTCAGTAATAACAAAAAATCACTTTATGTGAAATTAATTAATGAAGTTCACTTAAATACTACGAATATGTGGGATCACTTAAGTGAAAATACCTCAAAAACAAAGTAGTTGAGATACATGCTCAGCTCCTCAGCTCAACCTTTTGCCATGTTTTGAGTTATGGTGTATTTATTTAGTTGAGTTGTACAGACTGAGTGAACTCGCTGACCTTCAGGGTGTGCTTCATATTTGGGCAGTGCCCACAGCTTTCCATTGGCTCTTGGTACCAAAGTGTTCTTTGCTTCAAATTATATTTATTTATTTATTTTAAATTCTATCTAAGTGTGTTACGCTAAATCAATAGATACCATAGACATTCACCAAGTCTGAAATCTGTTCACTTTGAGCTTAAAATGAATATAACTAAATGCACCCAAGGATGGCTTGGGCTCTTTTTTAAGTTTACTACCTACAGTTTTTTCCATACTTCTTCCTAAACTTTTTAAACACAATGCATATATATATTAGGGCTGGCCAATACATACTATATTACGTTATTTAAAGACTTTTTTTTGCACAATACATGTAATCACAGACTAAAAACATCAATAGCGACAGATTCTAAAAAAAACTACTATTCAGATACTCTCCCGTACTAAATACAGTGATTTATATTCAGCACCTGCTGCTCTTCATCTTATTAAAACAGTATAAATACACTGTTTGTAATGAAACCTGCAGCTGATCAATGTTTATTATGGACTAACAGTGTCCTCGATATGCTTAGAAAAGCATATTGTGTATCACAATGACAAAATTTATCACAATGCGATAAATTATCGTCATATTGCCCAGCTCTAATATATATATATAACAATGTACATAACTTGTTTGGATCCTTTGTGGAACTGGGGAGCCTTGGTAAATGCATCCCAAGAGAGTTGGATCTCCCATGATCCCCACTATTGTCATTCCTGTCAGTTGTTACCGGAGGAAATGTCAAACTCAATCTAGTCCCTCGCCACGCACTTGCACTTGCCAAGGGAAGATGCCACAGAGATGTCAGAAAGCACTCCCACCCTGAGGCGTGGGGGAGTGCAGGATTTTGCTTTGTTGTGATGCGGACAGTCCTGACACTGTATAAGATTAAACCAGTTTCTCTTACTGAAGCTGAACAGAGCAAACCATGTGACACAAGTGCTGCTCAGGGTTGTTTTACTTGTTATTCTGATATTTCTGGAACATACTGAGTCTAAACAGTCAGTAAAAGTGGGTTACACAGGTAAAGACGTAGAGAACGTTCAGAAACCAGTCACATTTCAAAGCTGTTTCCTAAGGAGGCGTCCTTAAAACCCCTTAACCCTCCAAGGCTTATTACACACTGGGGTGTATTAATCAGTACCTAGGCTTTTTAAGGGGTGAAGGCCGCACGGCATAGTCTTTGTGAGCAGTTATCACTGTAATTGCTTGGAAAATACTGATATGCAATATGTGAATGAGCCCCTAAGCAATCACCCATCAAGTTTTCATGCTTCCGGAGTAATCACTGATATTCTTTAGGTGATATTGGAAGGTATTCACATGATCTACTCAAAAAAAACATTGTTTGGACAGAGCTCCAAGCTACCCTCTCAGTGTGTTCTCAGTGTACAGCACACAGGCACACTGCAGCTGCAGTACACAGCAACAGCATCTCAACGTGGAGCTCTGTTTACTGCGTGCCGTCCTCCCTGACACCGAACGTGAAGAAGATGATGAAGAAATTTAGCTCAGTGGCAGGACACTGGCACAGTGTGTCAATCCTAATTTCCCTGTGCTGAGCAGAGTGGGACGTGCTGGCTGCTGTACTCACTGTTTGCAGGTTTGAACAGAGGGCTGATCTAATAAGGGTCCTGCTGTTGGGTGTTACGAGGTCATTTGTAAGCAGTTGTCGTAGCCTAGCCGTGCGAGGTGTTCACAGCAGCACCAGAGACTGCAGTGCGGAGCTGCAGGTTTTAAAGAGGAACGGTGGATCTGCAGGAGCATCATCACAAACTGAGAGCAAGCAAAAACTGCACCCCCTTTTAACCTTTTTAACAGCCAAGGGTATCATATTTGATACATACACTATATGGACGAAAGTATTGGGACACCAGCCCATTCATTGTTTCTTCTGAAAGCAAGGGTGTTAAAATAAGAGTGTCAGAGTATTTGTCTCTACTGTCCAGGGAAGAAGGTTTTTGGAGCATTGCTAGAAGGAGTTGATGGCATTCAGCTCATCTCAAAAGTATTGGATGGAGCACTATTCATTATTCTCAGATAACACAGTGCTACTGCTCCACAGCTTCATGCTGGGGGGCTTTTACCCCTCCAGCCCACACCTGGCATTAGTCATGGTGCCAATATGTTCATGTTCATGTACATCTGCTCAAGAGAGCCCTATTCTGTTGGCCATACTTTTCTACAGGGAGTTGACATGCTGTGTGTGTGCATTTGCACATCTGTGTCAACAGTAAGTACAACTGAAAGTAGTTGAATGCATTTATTAGAAAGTGACGATCTAGTAGAAAGCCTTCCTTGGACAGTAGAGACGATTACTTCAGCAAAAGTGGGATAAACTCTATTTGTCATACCATTGAGTGAGCAGGTGTCCCAATACTTTTGTCTATTTTAATATTTATGTTAAAGATCACGATCACAAGATCACGTAAGAAGTAACGAAGCATGTCTGCTGTGGATCGCCTAGTGTAAAGAGCGTGAGATGCTGTCGCTGCTTCCTCCTTCAGTTCTGTGAAAGGTTGAGTTTATGTTGTGAATCCACTCTTCATATTACGTAAGGCCGACTCCAGCCGCATGCTGATTAAGACTGCACCTCAGCCTCTCCGCTCTCCTGCTCCAAGTACAATCGACCAATTCTCGATCAAGTGCCCTCAGAGAAATGGCTTAAGCACTTCTGTGTTTGATAGCATCGACAATGCAAGCTAAATGCTGTTAGCATAGTGCTCCTGCTGGTGGGGAATTCTCCTATATTGGATTGTTTGCTTTACACCCTTCTTCACTTAATCTTTCTTTGTGGTTCTGTGCACCATCTACTAACTACTTTGAGAAATGTGTTGTGTTGTTATGGGAGTGTTGCAGATAGACCCACACATAGACCCCGGAGGGTTAAAGATGCTAACAGGAATTGTAAATTAGGCTACTTTAGCTCCTCGCAATTAAGCTCCTCATTTTTCTCTTGCTTGCTACCAATAATGCTCAGCCATACTGAGTAAAATTCAGCGCCGCAACACTTTAAAAATATACACCGACTAGCCACTTCACTCGCACCACCTCCTTGTTTCTGCACTCATTCTCCATTCTTCATCTCTACTTCCCATAAAGGAGCACTGTGTAGTTATAGGTATAATTCCAGACCGTAGTCCATCTGTTCCTCTGCATGCATCATTAGCCTCCTTTCACCCTGTTCGTCATGGTCAGGACCCCACAGGACCACCACAGAGCAGGTAGTATTTGGGTGGTGGGTCATTCTCAGCACTGCAGTGTCACTGACTCACATGGTAGTGGTGGTGTGGTTGGACGAGTGGCTCAGATACAGCAGTGCTGCTGGAGTTTTTAAACACTGAGAACAGTCCACCTTCCAGAGTGACTGTTTGACTGTTTACTCGCTGCCTAATATGTAGATTCCACCCTTTGACAGATGCCGCTGTGGATGAAGATGATCAGTGTTTTTCGCTTCACATGTCAGTGGTGATAATGTTATGGACTGAGCTGTGTAAATGGGCACTCTGTCGCAAAAACTTGTATCGCCAAAATGACACATTTTTGAGTTTATTCCAAGTGATTTTGGAGCGTTTCTGTTGGTCCATTCATAATGAAATTATGACATAATGTAAAGATGCTTGTGTACATTTGTGAGAATTGTTTTTTCTTGACAATAATATATATATATATATATATATATATATATATATATATATATAATATAATTGTATTTAAGTGATCCATTGACAAATACAATATCTTTTATACTGATGTGGGAACATCTCAAAGATAGACAAATAAAATACAGTAGTAAGTACTGATACTTCAGAAAATAGTCCATATTCTAGCATGTAATGTTCTGCATTGCTACAATCTAATACAACTGTTCCACAGCACAAAGAAAAAGGAAATATTGAGGAGCATCTGGGCATTGCCCATGTTGAGAGTGTGCCAGAATCCATGTGCTAAGGGTATTAGCAGATTTTCAAATAGATGTCAGTGATTTAATGGAATGCACATACAGATTTACCATGCCAAATATCAGGCTCGGTCCATCCTGCTATTCAAACAATGCGTTGAGGGAAAATAAATAATTCCAGCTCCAACAATAGCAAAGCACAAAGACCAACACTGGGAGCTGCCAATCACACGTTTGCATATTGTCATTTGTATGCGTTGGTTTTTGGGCGAGTTTACTCGGGGGAAGTTAAACATAGGAAGAGGACGTTTATCTTTTCGTTTAGCTGGAAAACAGATCATTGTAGCATTGTTGAAAACATTTGTTTTGGTGTCTGCGACCCTGCACGACTGCAGGATTCCTGGAAAAGTAGTGGAATAAGCTTATCATGTTTTTCATTTATTAGATAAATAATCTGAATTTCTCATAACAAGCATTAAACGTCATTTACTACAGATGTCTTCAGGCACGTATCTGTGAAGACGCACAGTTTGCTCATTTTCCCGCCTCGAAAGTACGTCATACAACCAGCTTCCTCTTCTAATTGGTAACCAATTGATTTGTCAGAGCATTTCTGTTGCTCTTTCATCGGGAGCGCCTCGTTCTCTTTCTGGCTGATTGGTTTCTTTAACCCGCTGCGCTTCAGTTCCTGCCCGAGCCTCATGGTTTCAATTATTGGACATCTCTGCAATCAAAGCATGTTCAAGGGCTTTTTTTGTAAACACAAGGCCTTATTAATCAACATGTCTCATCCCAAACTGTCCTCTATTAAGGGAGTGCATATTAAGCTTCTTGCTGTCTCGTTAATTGCCAGGCCCACCACTGTTTGCTGCATATTAATCAGCTATTAGCCTTTGTGCTGCACATCGAGTTCCTCCTCTGCGGTGACATTGGGGAGACATCCTGCCACGGCTAGTCGGAGAAGGGGTCAGCCTGGCATCCTCGGCCAGCTATCTTGGTCAAGCATGACAAAATCTAATCATATTTTGGAGGCCAGAGCCGAGCATGAAACGATGCGCCGTAGCGACTCATGGTGCTGGAGGTGCAGGAAGGCTGCCTGAATGGGATTATGGTGGCTGATCTCAGGCCAGGGTGCGGGCTCAGAATGAGTAGGACAGATAACGTTTAGTCTTTTCAGTGCAGTGAAATAGAACATTTACCTGGGCTATTACACAGAGTGAATAGTAATGTAGTATACATGAAAAGTGTTTCATCCGTGTTGCATCTGATATAAGCGTGTGTTTGGATCATACACTTTTAAAAATAAAGGTTATTTGGGAAATACCACTAGAAGAACCAATAGAAGAACCACTTTTGGTACAATTAAGAACCGTCTTGCAGTTTGAGAAGCCTATTTACCACCCTGTTATTTTGCCTGAGTTTGAAACACAGCTTTACAGAGGCCTCGTGGAATAAAAAAGATAAACTCTTGTTGTATTGGGTGGTATATGGCACCATGCCTGATCATAGCCACATAGCCTTAGCAGTAGCCTATCCATGAATAGCATAACTTAGCACTGTAACAAGAACAAATGAAAATGAGGTTCTTTGAGCTGTGCCATAGAAGAACCACTTTGGGTCCCATTAAGAACCGTCTTGCAATTCAGCAAGCTTATTTACCACCCTGTTCAACTCTGGTTTTATTGCCATAGCCACACAGCCTAGCAGTAGCCTATCCTAGTATAGCATAGCTTAGCACTCTGACAAGAACTAATGAAAACAATCATTTCTTAGTATTTGGATAGTGTTGCTTCTGTTGTTTCTGGGTACTCTCGGTGTCCAGTCAGTCCAGTGTGTGGTTAGTCTGGTAGGGTTAGGTTCTTGGTACTTCCTCCGTTCATGCCCTTCTTTGATTGATGCGTCACCCAGTCGGCTAGCTGTACTTATTTCCTATATTTTTTAGCCTCACTTCTACATTCTGCCAAGTAGGCATTGTGTTTAGCCTCTAAAGGCTTTCGCCAGTGAGTTGGATTGTTGTCAGTTTTGGGGGGTGGGGGTTATATTGAGTATAGACTGTTACATAACAGTTCTAGAGGTTTGGAATTGGCTTGTTTTACAGCCCTTTTGCAGATTTTCTTTTAAAGAAGGATGCCACAGTGTTTAAGGTTCATGGTTTGTCACTTCCATGAATTGGACTCTTTATTATTCCACTGTAGAAAAAAATACAGTTTGCCAGTTTTCCATTCTGGGGCACCTTTAAAACATTGTCTAGGGATTCCTTGCTTCTCCCCTCGCTGATATGTTTCTTCAAACTCTTGTATAAAAGCAATAGAACACAAAAGGGAAGTGTGTTATCACAAATAACAACACGGCTGTGATTTGGTCGCTGGCAAACTCTCCAACCTTGTGTGTGTTTAACTAAAAAAGGATGGGAGGATATAAAAGAAAAAAAAACAAGCTCAAGCTGCTGGGTTGTGATTTCATGTGCGAGTATCACATAAATAACAGCCTCCCACTGCACAGAAATCATGGTGGTGGAAGAAGCAATGTGCTATCAGTGATGATGTTACAGCTCAGAACTTGCCAGCGAAATTGAAAACAGCCAAACGACATGAGAAAGAGGAGAGTGAGCACAAATGTGCCGCGACATCCCCCACTGTCTGCTTTTGGACAGGAACGGGGTACATATTGAGTTACCACCCAGATTTCTGTGTGTCTATGTATGTGTGTGTGTGTGTGTGTGTGTGTGTGTGTAGGTGTGACAGATTGTAGAGACGAGTGGTAGACAGTTTCACAAAAGGTTGGTGGACTGGGAAAGTGAGAAGCTGAACAGTTGAGGAATGTGTGCGGTGTGTGTGTGTGTGTGTGTGTGTGTGTGAACAGCAACACAGATCCAACTTTCCATGTTTCATTTTTCAAACGTAAAGGTGCAAAACATTTCGTTTTGGATTCTGAAGGATAAGATTAGGCTTTGGTTTATGGTTAAATGTAGAGTCAGAAAATGAGAATTCCATATAGGAACTTACATAAAGAAACACAGATCAGCCATAACATTAAAACCACTAACATGAACTTAAGTAAAGTGAATACTATTGATTGTCTGGTTACAGCGGCACTTTAGGCAGTAAGCGAACAGTCAGTTCTTGAAGGTTCCTGCCAGCAACCTACCACACCATGTGGGAGACTGGGTTTGATTCCCAGTCTGGGTGACTATGCTGCGCTACACCAGTAAAAGTCCTTGAGAGACTACTACATTGGCCCAATGCGAGTAATCTTGTAAGCAAGCCCCTCTGGATAAGATCATCAGCTAAATGCCATATATATTAAAAGAAGGAAAGTGGGGCCTAATTGTGATGGCTAGACGACTGGGTCAGAACATCACCGAAACATCAGGCAGGTCCTGTAGGGTGTTTCTAGTATGCAGTGGTCAGTACCTACCGAAAGTGCTCCAAGGAAGGAGAACCAGTGAACTAGCGACAGGATCATGGGCACCCAAGGCTAACTGATGCCCATGGAGGCCCCCTTTCTCAACTTACAGGACCTAAAGGATCTGCTGCTGACATATTGATGCCAGACACTACAGGACACCTTTAGAGGTCTTGTAGAGTCCATGCCCCAACGAGTAAGAGCTGCTCTGATGGCCTGAGGGGGACCTATAACCACAATATTAGGCAGGTGGTTTTAATGTTAGGGCTGATTGTTGTACATGTCACTGCTGTCCCCTCTGTGGTGGGAACTTTCCAGTAGTCGAGCATTTTAAAAAGCAGTGTTGTTAATAAAACATATACTACATACATCCTAATGTGGGAAAGTCTCAGTGCAGAATCTCATTTCTACCAAGAGCCCCTCACAAGCTCAACCTGGAGCAGATCAGAGCTGGAACACATACTGTTCGAGAGTCTCTTCTTGACACTTGTTGAATGATTTAGAGCACATTTTCTTATCTGATTCTGTCAGTGAGCTTTATGGATTCATTACTCTGATACTTTGCACAAGCTTTTAGCACAGTCAGTAAGTAGGTTTGCACTCTGGCTGAAGGCCGATTCACTCTTCTGTGATGATGCAAGTAAACATTAACCAAATGACTAAGTATTGGGACACTAAATATATTAAAATATTTAAAATGGGTATTAAAAAGACTTTATACTGCTTTTGGTGGAATAACTCTCTGTTTCCACTGTCCACAGAATAAAGCTTTCTACTTGATATTGGAGCATTGCTGTGAGGAAGCGTTAGAGGGTTAGTGAGGCCAGGATGTTGGATGATCACCACCCCACCTCATCCTCAACTCCTCCCAAAAGTATTGTATGAACCAGTCCAGAGAACACAGCCCCAATGCACCACAGCTCAGGCTCACCAAAACTGGACTCTGTCTCTATTTCTGCTGAGGCACACAGGTCGTAGGGTCAGAATTTGACACCAACAACATGATTCTGTGGGCCCAGCCTGGTCCAGACTGGTGGAGGTGCTGTAATGGCATGGGGAATGTTTTCATACTAATCAGTCATCACTATAAAGCCACAGCCTATTTGAGTATTGTTGCTGACCATGTGCATCCCCTTATGACCACAATTTACCTTCCAACGGCTACTTCCAGCAAGATAATGGTCAATGTCACATGACAGTGAGTTCAGTGGTGGTTCCTCCCAGTCTCCAGATATGAGTCCAATAGAACACACCTGGGATGCTGGTAGAACTAGAGATCTGCAGCATGAAAGTGCTCCTGATATGGAGGAATGGCATGAAAATATGTAGGAATGGCATTAGCATGTCAGCATGGACCAGAATCTCAAAGGAACATTTCCAACACATTGTGAAATCCATCCCACAAGGAATTGGACCTGGTTTGAGAGCAAAAGGAGCTCCTGTCCAGAATTAGTATACATGTTCCTATTCGAATGGTGCATTTTGACTGAAACTGATTTGAGGTTTAATTGTATATTGAAGCCCAACATGAGCTAATATGTGAATAGCAAAAGACAGCGAGATCTATATATCTCCATAGTAAACAGCTTTGACTTGAGACAGTCATATAGAGTGTTTTGTTGCTGTGTTTACCTGCAGACGTGTTCTCTTTTTTATGTATTCACGGCATCACGCTACATTATGCATGCACAAAGCAAATCAGTGCACTCAGGTCATAATAGCACAGCGATGATATTCACCGCTTAAAAATCAATCCGAAGACAGATTAGCTATTTAAATGCTAAAACTGTACACAGGGAAGCAGAACGAAACAGGCCGAACAGATAGCAACCTGGCTGCAAGCTCGGCCAGACAAGAGCTCAGCATATATTTCCCAAGTCTAATGTTGCATGACAAGGGACCAAGGTTCTGTCAAGGTGAATCAGTTAGTGGCTCTTTTTAAAGACCTTGCGAATGCCGCCTCCCGTGTCTCTGCTGAAAGATTTGCGGGGGGGGGAGGTTGGGTTGGGAGTGGTTATGTAGGAAAAAAAAAAGATTATCAACTCCTTTCTCACTCCCCTTTTGTGATTTGAGTCGTAGCTCGATGGACCCTTGAAAATAAAGCACAGTATTTCATATTCTAATCTTCAAGGAGGCATCCTCCCAATTGTACGGCATTTCATGAAATATGCATGTGCAGATTTTAGATTCTTTTTACCAGCCCCTTTGCACTGATGAGCGTTAAAGGGGCCCTAGATTGGAAAACTGCATTTACCTTGTTTACCTTGGCATAGTTGAATAGTGAGAGTTTGATTCTTTGATTCTTGGAGGTGACAAACCTCAACCGTAAACCTAAATAAATCAGAGCTGTAAGCAGGTCAATTCCAAAACCCCCCAGACTGTTACATAACAGTCTTGACACCATTTATTTACGGCAACAAAATGTACATATACCCAGCCTAGCGAAAGCCTTTCATGACTAAATAAAATGCAACATTTACTTTAGGAGAATGCAGAAGAGAGGCTAAAAAAGGGATACAGGCCGACCCAAGGAAAGCACCAATGCTGTTATCCAGCACAAGGATGCCTCTGAACTGGCTATAAGCTAACACTAGCCCAGCCAAACCAAGCACTGATGCCATTATCCATCATGAGAATGCCTCTAAAGTGGCTAAAAGCTAATGCTAGGCTACAATCTTTTCAGCTAGATAACCACCGTACCATCTGTACACATACGGACAGGGCAGCAACACTATTTTGTAAGACATAATGCTAGGCTAGTCTACGCTATGCCGTTACTTTGGGTCATCTCGGTGGCGTAAAACCAGCCAATAAAACCAAAGCATATGCATTTTTTCTGAGCCTTCCATACAAGGAAAATATCAGTCATTCCAAGGCAAAATAACAATAAATAAAAAACAATAAATCACATATTTACTATTTATGCATCAAATAATGACTAAATCTCGATAAATGCATTTTTTATATATAAGTACTAATCTCTTAAGTTCATCCTGTAGATAAACTGCTGAATGATTCTGTACATCTTTAATAAAAAAAGAATAAAGACGAAATCCTCGTTTCACACCAGTCCCCGGCATAATCCAATCACAGGACCATTACCGTGGCCCTTCCGTAGGCCTTTATTTAATCAGCCCTCATCTTGTTTCCATTAAGATTTGCTTTTACAGTATATCATCCTGCTGCCTTTTTTTGGGGGGGATTATCCCGGCCGCGGCTCGACTGAAGTGTGGAGAAAAGTATTTGGCCGTGTCGGGATCCATATCTGTCATCCTCAGCATCCTCAGCAAATGTATCATGGTCAAATGACAAATTGCTTAAACGAAGTGCTGCGTGAGAGCAGGCTGTGCTCCCAGACACGGAAGAGACTGAGAGAGGAACACAGTGCTAGCTCATGGTCAGAGCGTGGCCATGTAACAGACATCATTACATGGCGTTATTGTGGAATTCTGCATAAGTCATTTAACAAGCTGCAAAATGTATGCTTTGCTAATAATTATCAGGATCTCAGACTTTACCATTTTGATATCGCAGCAGCAGCTCCGACATACAAATGAGCCTCTAACCATTAACTAAATGTTCTGTGAGCATCCTGAGTGTTTTGGAATAAATCAAGACAGTGATCCAATGTGATGATTTAATGGAAAAAAAATCCTATATATCTTCCAAACAGCAACTTTACAGGAGAAGAAAAACAACCTTCTGAACTTTCAGTGGAAATTAATGTAAAATAATTTCCCTCAAAGTCATTGGAAATGTTGATACAATGAAAAGAAAAAGGATTCAAGGAGACTTTATATTCATTCCCATCACTTGTGGTACATGGTTGGTGTGGCGCAGCAGATAAAACCACTAGTTGCAAGTGAGCTATTACACCATGTTGGAAACCAGGGTTCAGTTCCCAGTCTGGGTGTGCTACACCAATAAGACTCCTAACACTGAATTGGCCCACTTCTGTAATATGGGTAACCATGTAAGTCGCTCTGGGTAAAAGCGTCAGCTAAATGCCATAAATGTAAATAGGTGGAATGAAATTGAGATGTCAAGGTCCCAGTTACACTCAAAGAGCAATTATGAATAAATAAAATAATAATAATACAAATCTAGAATATAAGAAGGGTAGACATGAATAGAAAAGGGGGAAGGCAGTGAAATTTAAAAAAGTAGCAGCAACCTAATCGCAATATGAGATAAGTATAGCAGCATGAATGAATTAATATAGCAGTAGCATAATAAAGTGGGTAAAGTGTCTGACGGATTTAAATTATATCAAAAAGTAGAAAACTGCAAAATTGGAGATAAAAGGTTGTCACGTGATGGCGACATTATATATTGGAGGTGCAGCATTTTGAACGTTGTGGTGATCTTATGCTTTCATGAAGCTGTTGAGTTTCCTGAAGATTGAGGCAGTTGTGATAGCCTCCCCTCCATCTCTAAAGAGTATGTGTTAAGCATTAATAAAGGTTCCAGTAGGGTCTGATTTCTGGGTCTAACAGTTTGGTTCATTTCCTGCTCAAGTACACTTGATTTAGCTCATCTACTCATTTGGGTGTTAAAAAGGAGAAACCCCCAAACGATGCTGGTCTCCAGCTTCCAGGTCTTACCTCAATAATGAAGCAGAGTCTTTGACTCTTGTCCTGGAATTCATTTTCCAGTCCTTTTGTAATCTCTTTTAGTTGCTTGATTACATTTACATTTATGGCATTCAGCTGACTCCCTTATCCAGAGCAACTTGCAAGGTAACTCATATTACAGAAGTGGGCCAATGTAGTGTTAGGAGTGTCACCCATAGACTCTTATTGGTGTAGTGCAGCATAGTCACCCAGGCCGCGAATCGAACCTCAGCTTCCCACATGGTGTGGCAGCTCAGTGGCAGGTAGTGGTGTTATCCATTGCACCACACCAACCACCTGATCAGCCTGATCGTTTGCTGTAACTGACTACTGATTCCCGGCCCAGATTTGAGGCTGTTGGAAATAACCCAATCACTCCACACTCTGCCTTGGGAGGTCAACGTTCAATCTTCTATTCAGGCTGGAACCCTACTACTATGTCTATTAGAGTTCATAGGCTTTCAATGCTACATTTGCATTTGTACATTGCTGGACTACAGTGGTCATCAACTTATCAGATATCTGCCTTACTGGTACCTAGTCTAGACGATTTGCTGCCAATTATGGTTCCTTTGATCATGAAAGATGGACATAAGATATAACCTAGAATTATAATTTACCATCATAATGCTGCAAATATAGGAAATTTCAAGTGTGTCTTCTTTCAAAACCCACCGTATGTTCAGGGGCTCCAGATAGATGTGTCGGTAAGGTGTTAAATGTTCCCTCACTGTTTAAGGACATTGCTTTTTGTACTGTAAACTGGTACACTTGCTGCCTATAATATAATATCTCTATGTTTCTTCGCAGTCTGTGACCATCCACCTTTCATCAAAGCTACTCAAAGCTACAAACACATACACTATCACTCACTCGCTCGTAGACAATTCTCTGAACTGTGCAGTTCATGGTATTTAAGAGCCATCCAGATAAACTGCAGCTCCATTATCATGAGACTGTTCCAGGCCTGACATTTAAATCAGCCTTTGTCATTTTCACAGTGGGAGGTAGCTTAATGGCAATTGCAAGGTCACTGAAAATACTCTGTAATTTGAAGTGGATTCTTATTATCAAGCACAAGCTCGGAAACCACATAAGAAGAGGGTTTTTCAGGGCAATAATGTTTTTTGGGGCTTCATGTTTAAAACATTGTTGCCACTGAAATGCACAAGCACCAGTCAAATTGCTTATTTTAAAGGAGAAAAGAGGGACGATAATACTCGGTTGTGTATTTTGCTGGCCAAGTAAGCCTGCAGATGCTATGCAAGCTCGTAAAGCATTGAAGATGAAGTGCTATTGAAACCTTTTTTTGAAAGGATTAGCTTGTTACACAAGTGCCACAACTGGTTACTTTGGAGTATTTTTGGCTAGCTGGGCTTTTGCATGCATACATGCTCTGAATATATATATATATATATATATATATATATATATATATATATATATATATATATATATGTGTGTGTGTGTGTGTGTGTGTGTGTGTGTGTGAATGAGACATGATTTTCCTTTGTGAGAGTAGATGTAAATGTGTGGGTGTGTCCTGTGTGAATGTAAAAGGCCTTACTGAGGTTTAGTAGCAACTGTAAAGCAATAAGACTCTTTACTTGTTTTTCTTTGGTTTGTTTTTTCACAATTTTCCATTTTTCTACTATGTTCCACTGAATTAAGTAAGCCGTTTAGCCTCTATGGATAACCTAGCGTAAATGCAGCCAATGGGCCCTCAAGGCCAAATATAATCTATTTACAGCTTCAGTCAGGAGGCTTCAGTGGTGCAAATCTGGTCTGGAGGCCATTACCCTGGCACCCAGCATAGCCCTGCCAATGACAGATATCTAAGTCATGCAGGAGAGACAGTGATGAGGCCACTGTATGCCCAACAGCTTTTTTTTGGCAGCAGATGGAGAGATGATGGTCATTGATTAAACAAACAAAAATAAAACAACACCATAACACAGAGGTGTTATGATTGCTCAGTTAATAATCATAGTCAATTAAAAGTCACTTTCTTATTGAAATAGCAATGGTATGTTTACATTTATGGCATTTACCAGATACTCTTATTTTACCATATTAATAAAAGTATAAAATTACCTGTCTTAATAAAACATATACAGGTGCTGATCATAAAATTAGAATATCATGAAAAAGTTGATTTATTTCAGTAATTCCAGTCAAAAAGTGAAAGTTGTATATTATATTCATTCATTGTATCATCATATATTTAAATATATACATATATTCATTATATATTTCAAGTGTTTATTTCCTTTAATTTTGATGGTTATAACTAACAACTAATGAAACCCCAAATTCAGTATCTCAGAAAATTAGGATATTACTTAAGACTAATACAAAAAAATGATTTTTAGAAATGTTGGCCAAATGATGATGAAAGTATGAACATGAAAAGTATGAGCATGTACAGCACTCAATACTTAGTTGGGGCTCCTTTAGTCTGCATTACTGCAGCAATGCGGAGTGGCATGGAGTGGATCAGTCTGTGGCACTGCTCAGGTGCTAACCCTTATTAACCCTTAATACTAACCCTTTTATTGTTCTGATACTCTGCAATTAATACAAAAAGAAATAAAATGAGACATGATTTTCCTTTGTGAGATTAGATGTAAATGTGTGGGTGTGTCCTAATTGCGTACTAATTACTAATACTAACGAGTATGAAGTATGTAGTATAGACAAAAGTGTCAAAGTTGAGTATCCTTAAACATCCACAGTGCATACTTAGATCCATTCAGTTAGAACGGACACTTATCCCACAATGCAATGTGAAACAGAAAAGAAGGAGCATCTCACGTCTGGAAGAAAGCTCATACTAACCTGCCAAACCCGCACTATTAGTGTGTGGTACGCAACTGGGACGCAGCATATGAGTCTCATGACTCTGTCACACTTCCATCTCCTAACACTCACTCTGTCAGTATGTGTAAAGCTAAAGTGGCCTCTTTATTACTGACATTATGGTTATTTGTTAATTGCATTGTGCTGCTGTACAGTACAGACATACAGGACTTAAGATACAAAGGCTTGGTGAGCATCAGTGCGTCCCACCAGCAGTGACATACTATTCAAAAATGTCAATGATATCCGCTTATATTCAAAAATCTGAGACCACTTGCTGTACATTCACATTGGCAGCAGCTCAATACGCATTAAGGCTTTTAATTTGTAAAATGTAATAAATACAGATAACCCAAGATGTTCTAAGGACCCTCAGACACCCTGTTTTTATTAGGCCTTGGCGTTCTCTTGCCGGATTGGCGTTGGATTGAATTCACAGAGCACTTCTGCTGTCTGCCTCCTAATGCCCACCAGGGGAGCTTTAATTAATGTCTTTGTCTGCACTTTTGACTGCAGAGGCCATTGATAATATGTCTCTCTCCATCCATGGCAATGCATTACCTGAATGTGTTCTGCAGTGTCAGGCTGTGTGCTGTGCATAAGCATCTGAGTTAAATTGAAAGTCATTTAAACAGTCATAAACACAGGATGCGCCGGCTCCATTTGTCTCCGCTGTCTTAGGGAAGTCTTAAATCCCATTATTCCACATATCCGCATTCAGTAGACATCGCTGAGTGAGTTAGGACTGAATGAGGAAACCGTCAAGCCTTCCACATTCCCAATTCAGTTCATATCAATTTTCTCTCTCTCTCTCTCTCTCTCTCTCTCTCTCTCTCTCTCTCTCTCTCTCTCTCTCTCTCTCTTTCTCTCTCTCTCTCTCTCTCATGCTCTTCAGTGTTTGTAATTGAGTTTTCATGGAAAGCTGAATAGAATCAAGGAAATGTATTCCCAAATATATTAATTACTCATGCATCAAATGCATGTTAGAAAGGGAGTGAAACGCAATTATGAATGCATCAAAGGTTCAATTTGAGCTAAAACTGTTGATGATGTTGAACACATCATGGAGTATTAATAAGCGCCGCACATTTTAGCCATCAAAGAGCCATTGATATCAGCACCTGCTCTTTTTTAATGAAGCTGATGAATGTTTGACTTTAGCAGCCAATGTTTCTCATCAAATCTCAATAAGCAGCACAAAGGCACTGATCAGCTGCATTCATAATGTAATCATTTCTATCTTGTGCTGTTTTTTTTTTCTCTCTCTCTCTTTTTTAATCTACAGTGTGTAAGCCTGGCTTCTACAGATCAGCTCTGCAGACCAGAACATGCAGCAAGTGTCCTCCTCACAGCTTCACCAAAACTGAGGCCTCCACGTCCTGCCAGTGTGAGCAGGGCTACTATAGGAAGGACACAGACCCGACCAACATGGCCTGCACAAGTAAGTATTTTGTACTTCTTTTAGAGACGCTAATAGTGCAAAATAAAAGATTAGCCCTGAGAGAAAAACTGCAAGAATGGAGATACATGTGACTTTTCATCACATTCAAATAATCCTGATAAGGTGTATCGTCTTCTTACAAATACAAATGGGATATCAAACGTTTTTAGAATGAGAGTGAGAATAATCCTAAAATGACTATTTAGAAGTAATCACTTTTACAGCTAATTTTGGTTCTTAATTTGGTTTAGATATAGTTTATTGTTATTGATAATAAAATAGTAATACCACAAATTATTTATATATTATATACTATAATACAATAATATAATATAACATTGTGTAATTAGTATTTACAGGCTAATAATAGTTTATTATTATTATTATTATTATTATTATTAGTAGTAGTAGTAGTATACAATATGTTTATAATAATAATAATAATAATAATAATACATTGTTTCTACGATTTTACCTTTTGATTGAAATTTATAAATGTAAAAACTGCATTTTATCATTATTTTACTTTGTTTTGTGATATCCTTTGTTTGTTTACATACTTTTAGTTATGTTTTAATTTTGAAAATAAAAATTACAAAACTATTTTGTTATTGAGTATTTCATTTTTATTTATTTATTTTTATTTCATCTTATATGTTCTTTGTTCAAATAATTATACTCTTAGCTGATTTATTACTTATGTATAAATATTTTTTACCTCCTTCATTCATTCACTTGGTTTGTTTTCTGTTATGATATTTTATGTGCAATTAAATCATATCAAAAATGACTTTATCCATTAAATATTTAACGGCCTCCGTTCCCCACAGAGCCTCCTTCAGCTCCACGCAACGCCATCTCCAACGTGAATGAGACCAGTGTGTTCCTGGAGTGGAGCGCCCCGGAGGAGACAGGTGGAAGGAAGGATGTGACCTACAGCATCTTGTGCAGGAAGATCAGTGCCGACGTGGGTCATTATGAGCCATGCAGCAGCCATGTCCGCTACCTGCCCCAGCGCTCGGGCCTCAGGAACAGCTCAGTCATGGTGGTGGACCTGCTGGCCCACACCAACTACACCTTTGAGGTGGAGGCAGTGAACGGCGTGTCTGAACTGACCAAACCCCTGCGTCAGTATGTTTCCCTCAATGTCACGACCAACCAAGCAGGTAAGAGTGTGCACGGCCTAGGACTTTCTGCTGATGGTTTGTCCCCTTTGTTTGTTTTCATGCTGATGTGTTAGGCTATTTCATCAATATCAGCTCAAACTGTTTTTGACACAAATCTGAACAACTGTCATCAGATTTATGAAAGCAATATAGTAATGTTCAAAAATACAATTCTCAGGAAGAAAAAACCTCAAGAAGTCTTGAAAAGTCAAAATTATGTTCTTAATTAAGTGTTGTTGGTTACATAAGTGGGTTTTCCATACACCCAGTTTTGCAAATTTTGCAAGTGTGCAAAAAAAACCTAATGAAAAAAAGCCCCAATAACACACCTAAACGTTGCAAAACATTTTTCACACTAGGACAAGATGAAGAAGTTAGTATATCGCTAAAGCTGGAATGTTGGAAATGATGGAAAAGAGGTTTTCGAATAAATAATAACATGCCAAGTCGTAAGTTACATTCGTTTCTTATCAGTTGACATGGATGGCCACTGACTTGCGGATGGTCCAATCATGGCACATAGCTTTTCAGAGGTTTCTTTTGATATATGGGACAATGCAAGTTCAGTGCTGTTAGTGGTGTTTGCTGATACTCACTGTACTGGGCTGAGTAATGTACTCCTCAGAGGGAGATCCAGTTAATTCCCCCACAAGGCAGTGTTTACTTTACACATTCCATTAATGTGTATAATGTGAGTTTAAGTCAGACTGCCATTCTGTCAGTACGCTGAGCGGAGTACTACCCTGGCTTTAATGGGATTCTGCAGCCGTATTGCAATCTAGTGGTTAAATTGAGTGGTCAAACTGCAGGGTTGTGCAAGCTGAATAAACAGAAATCTGCAGCAAGTAGCAAATATGACATATATGACATGATCTGACCAGCTTCTAGGATTGGCAAAACTATCCATAGAGATACATAGCCAAGTGATCCTTCATCTTTTTTTTTACTAACATCACACTTTATTGTGTGTGTGCATATCACCGGGGTCATCATCTGGTGTCAGCAGCAGCTTTAATGTGAGGAAAGAAGGACAGATATGATGGATACGGGTCTACTACAGTACTAATAAGGACATGAACCATCAGTGCAGAAGGATCAGATCTGATCAGCATTTTGTAATTAGCAGTAATTAGATGAGCTTTAGCTTGTTTGTCATTGAGAAAGTAAAAGTACATAAGGCTTGAAATGGGAATTTCCTTGGGAGAATGGTGAGCCCATAGCCATGATGCTCAGTGGCTGAGTGGCTCACTGTCTGGACAGATTGTGTCAACTATTTTTAGGAGTGACATTCTGGTCCTGTTATCTCCAAAACTTTGTTTTTGTGAGGCCTGGTCTCTCCAAGCTTCCCTCAGCAGGCTCAAACTCAGCCTCCTACAAGGCTGTTGTCAGCACCTGGACTGATAGGACCTTCCATATTGCAGAAATAAGCAGCCATCAGGAGATCTAGTCTGCAATTAAAAGGCGAACGTCCATATAAGTGTGCTTATTGCATACTTTGCAGTGTTTGTCTGTTTACTGCAGGAACGTTCAGTCCATAATGTTCAGATTAAATGTCGTAGTCCAAGTTCAGGAGGTGCTGGTGAAAAATCCACTAATTTACAGTTGCACAGCATGTAATTTCTGAACACAAAGTAGACACTGCGGCTGGACTGGACTGTAATTACTCCATTGTTCATTACGACAGTGCTGTTTCTGCGGCCTGCTTAAGGCCGTGCGAGTAGAGACGATAATTAAGCAGACTTTACTGTGTTTGTGTGGTTGCTTCTACCAGGAATACGCCCTACATGTTTACTGAGGTCAGAACGTTTGTGCCGTGACCTAATTAATGTTGATTTGTAGGAGACCTGACGGACTGAGACTTATTTTGTATGAGCCACATGTGAAACAATTAGGACACCCTATGAAAACCCTTGTTTTTGTTAACATATATAGACATATAACTAAACAAATACTAAAAACTTGTAAAATGTAAACTTGTAAAAAACTTGTAAAAGCACATAGAAATGTGCTTTCTTGTGAGAAAAATGTTTTTACAGAATATTAGAATGATGAGAACATGGAAGACAGTTTGAGACAATTTTGAAGGACCCTGTCTTATTTAAACCCTATTTAAACTTGTTTAAAAATATATTTAGTTTGTTATTCTCTTGATTCTTGAAGGGAATGGTGAAGATCACCATGGCCAGACTCAAAAAAGCTCTCTGAGGCCTTCAGAAAGAAGGTTGTCGATGCATACACATGAGTCTGGGAAGGAATTAAAAAGGAACCTTGAACAATTAGAAATCAACCGTTCCACTAAACTTCTACAGTCATTCTACAGTTTGCTGGAGAACACCCAGACTAATACCAGAACCTATGCAACAGTGTGCTCCAAATGTATCCACATTTAAATTATTTGGACACACTAACTGAAGTCCTGTTTGGCACAAACCAAACAGCAAGTACAAAAACCTGAGAGGAAAATGTCATGGTTTGGGGCTGCTCTCCATCATAGAATCCATTACCAACTCTTTATTGTATTGAGGGTGATGATGAAAATGTGAGACCATTTGCCCAAAAACTGAAGCTATGAAGGACCATGCAACATGACAATGACCCTAAACATTCCAGTAAATCCACCAAAGAATTGCTCAGAAGAAAGAAATGGAGAGTTCTGGAATGACCATGTCAAAGTCCAGATCTTAAACTGGACTTTAACTTTTTCTATGCAAGATAATTGCATTTGCATTAATTACCTTTTACAAATGATGTTTAAACAATGTTTCTTCAGTTGTGTGTGTTTAGTTGTTAAATGTCCATACATCTAAATGTGTTAAAAACCACAAGGTTTTCATGGGTTGGGGTGTCCTAATTGTTTCACATAATTGTATTTACATCAGAGGGTCTGTGCTTCCCTTCCCCCCACCCTAAAAAGAACACACACTCACACAAACACATACACAGGCCACACATTCGTTCCATTTTCTGTGAGAGTGGCTGCCATTGACTTTTCATTAAGGTACTGATAACCCTAATGGATACTGATGCTAAATCTGCTTTATCTGAGCTGGTCCTGTAATTACTTGAGCTCGTCCTGAGACGGCTGCGAAGAAACCTGTTGTGTGCTCTGTACCCCGTGTGTGTGAAGCCTGCCTCGTGTGTGTGAAGCGGTTCCGCTGCGATAAGGCAGCCTTGAAATGAGGGATTTCACGTCGGACAGCGAGGAGACTGATGTGGAATACAGAACACTCACTTCCCCAGCGCGGCTGCAGTCGGGATAATCTGTTCGGGTCGATGCATCGAGTGGCAGCAGCGTTTCTTGTGAACTGGGTGGCTCTAGGCTAAGCGCAGTGTTTGGTAGGTGCTGTAAGACCCAGTCGGCGTGCCAAAGTGCTGGACCTTTTGTTGTGTGAAAGTGGGAAGCAGGGAAATATCGGCATTCACCGTATGGTGCCCTTCCTTGTGTTGGGAGTGCTGTGTTCCATTACACAGAAATAGCAAACGCTGTTCCATTACCTTCTGTTTCATCCAGTGCCGTCTACAGTGTGCACATATCAAACTGCATTTTTTATTCTGTCTGATGGTTATCTAATCTTACTGCAGCTTCATATCACAGGAATGCTACCAAAACAACCACTGCTCCTGATCCAGGATGGATGTCCTGATCCAGTTTATTTGGCACCGATTCCAAGATCTGAGTGCTCAAATATGGAAAGTCTGCAGATACAGAGTTCAGTCTGATATTTATAGGTGATAAAACCACACAAAGAGCAGTTAAGTTCCTTTTTCTGGTAATTAAACACAAAGGGGTTAAGTGTGAACAGAAGCCAGAGTCTAAATCCCAGTAATGTTGACACGGAAATGTGATCTAATACAGATCTAATACAATTCCTGGGAAATTGTATTCCAGGAGGGCTTGTAATACTATAAACTGACATATTATCAAAAAAATACAGCAACAGTTACTGTTGTTTTTGCTAAATATTCACAATGCACGACATATCAGTGGGCGATATCTTATTTGACAATACATATATGTATTATATAAATACATAAAAAAATATATGGCCGATAATTACAGATGATAAATTTGTTCATAAAAATGATCGCACAGTGTCATAAGTGATAAGTCCCTTTAAAAAAAAAACATGCCTCACTGCAGCAAGATTGTGGTATACATCTATATATGTAATCTCTGTGAAGACGAGTGAGTAGACCATAATGGGAAAAAAGCCATGTCACTTCACTGCTACGTTCTCTCTTTACTGGCTTCCTGTAGCTGCTTGATGCTGGCCTACAAAGCCAAGAACGGACCAGCCCCTCCATACTAAGATGGCAATGGTCAAAAGCTGATCCGCACCTAGAGCCCTTCGAGCTTCAAGTATGGCTCGGCTCGACCCGCCATCCCTCAAAATCCACGGAAGACAAGCGTCCAGGCTTTTTTCTGTCCTGGCACCAAAGTGGTGGAACGAGCTTCCCCTGGGTGTCTGAACGACAGAGTCCAACGCTTACTGTCTTCAAGCGCAGACTGAAGACCCACCTCTTCAGAGAATACTTGAACGAATAGCAGAGTGGTCTCCTTATTGACTTGTGTTTAGTAATGTCTAAACTTATCTTAAGGTATCTTTGAATTTTAGTCTTTTCAAACTAGCTAAGGTTTTTCTTGGGTAAATAGCACATTTGTAAGTCGCTCTGGATAAGAGCGTCTGCTAAATGCCGTAAATGTAAATGTAAAAAAACAGCCTTAAATAGGATGAGAGTTTGATCAAGCTTAATGTTAATGCCGATCCATTAAAGGTTTCAAAGAATGCCTTTTAAATGTAAAAATAGTCTGTTTGGGACATTGGTTGGAGCCAAAATGCAAAAAAACACAGTTTAACAAGCCTATTTACCACCCTGTTACTTTGCCACAGAAGAAATGACAGTAGTGGCTGGTTTTCCTTTTACAGAAGGCATTATGAAAATGAAAAAGATAAGCAAGGCTTTTATTGGCTATTTATGTCACTAAAACAGCCCACAGTAGCATAGCCCAGTCCAGTTTAGCCTAGCCTAGCATAGCTTTCACAACTGTAACAAGAACTTTTTATAACTATTTACGAGTCTCCTCAGTTTCAGTCTCAGATTCTCTCAGTGTACAGTCAGAATGGTGTGTGGTTGACTGGCCAATGAAAACACAGCATTCCTTCCTAACCCTTCCAAGGCTAAACGCAATGTCTACTCCGGAAGAAAATGGAAGCGAGACTAAAAGAGCCTAAAATCTACCAGACCGTGTGAAGCACCACTCAGAGTCACGGGGAACCTGATGAAGACATTGCGCTTAGCCTTGGAAGGGTTAGGAAGGAATGCTGTGTTTTCATTGGCATAGTCCGCAAGGCTGGCATCCAACCCACCAGAGCACCTTAAAATTAGGCCTTGATAGCCTCCAATACTGATATTTCAGACTGATTCGGGAAACGTAAAAAAAAAAACTTGGGCTCATCACGTCAACATTCCTTCTCATTACCTCTAGACCTCCAGAAATGTTTTGAAGCCCTATCCCTGCATTAGAGCCTTCCTCCATTCTTGCCTCCCCCCTCCCTTCTACATGGCCAGCGCAGGTGGCACAGGTGCCGCTGAAGCCACGCTATTTATTTCCTTATTTCCCCTCCGCGTAATCCATTACACTAAACTCCCAGGCCTTTTACGCAACCTCTGCGAGCAACTGCCGCAGTCTAATTTAGGGTGAAATATTTAACATAATATTTGCACTTATTTCCTCGCCGATTCGTCTCTGTCACGAAAAGTGCCACCGATGCACTTAAGTAGCATGCAAAAAAACAATCTCAAGGTGCTAATTCGTTTCGCTGGGACAGTGGAGGTACGGCTTCAACATCTGCCTGGCTCATTAAGGTGCTCTCAGATCAACAGAAGGATTAGGCTCCTTAAAACACTATTAATGGTGACAAGCAAAATGATGATTTTGGAGCCCAAGACAGCCCTGCCACGCGGCTTCAGCTCAGCTTGCGTGCGGAATTCGCGTCACGCCGGCATGCTAACCGGAGCCTCCAAGGCAGTTCCACAAAGAGGAAGATGTAAAGTCTGCTTTTCCCCTCTTTTTTTGGCTTTCATAACTAGGACAGTTTGTGTAGATTGATCAAATGCTTGCTGATTTCCAGCACTTGAAGTGAACTAGATTTCAAAACAAGCTGAATTGCATGCAGGTGCAAGTGATTAGTGCTTGGTCTTTCGCATGCCTCTGAAGTGCGCTCATGTTTCCCTGATGAATGTCGACAGGCACGTAAGTGGTGGCATTTGCAGAACCATTCTGTGAGCTTTTAATATTTGCCCATTCACAGCAAGTAATTGACATATCAATCTGCAAAGACTTGCCACACTCAATATTCCTAATTACTCTTAGTGACTTGCTTTTGGCATGCGCTTGAGAGCGCTCGCATTTTGCCCCGCTCACAGCCAGGGCAGGCCTATCTGTTATCGGATCCTCCGTCAGCAGTCGAAGGCGCTTTGCAGATGGTGACCCAATCAGTCATTTGAATAAGTCACTTATTAGCATTTGTTCCCCCACTCCAGTCTTAGTGGTTTTATGGCGTTCCATGTTAACAGCCGCAGGACGTGGTGCTGGAGGCTCTGCGGTAACGACATGTACCTTGTGACAGGACGTGCTTAGGTCGTTTGTTTGAGTTAGGCAGTTATGACAGTCATGACAGTTATAGATGTCTCTGAGGTTTTTGTAGACAGTGCCAACAATGCATGTCCGTCAGGAAGCCTCCTAACCCTTAACTTTAACTACATGCCAGTGTGTTGGTCCACAGTTCAATAGATCTGTCCACACTGCATCTACGTATCAATCAATCAGTCAATCAATCAATCATTCAACCTTTATTTTCACTTAGAGTTTTATTGAGGGTGACCCTCATTTGTGAGGTAGCCAAGCATTTACAATAAACAGGGATTAAAAGAGAAAATAAATAAATAAATAAAAATAAATACAACAATATTTTTTTATTTATTTATCTTAGATTAAAAGCAGCAGGGGTAAATGAGCAAAGTTAAAAACATTTTTAAAAAATGTAAGCTTAATATAAATTTATACAAAATTATCAAAATGACATTTCATTAACAACAAGAGGAAATTATTAATAAAAATAAAAAATAAATAAAATAAAATAAAATAATAATAATAATTTACAAATGGGAATAAATAAGACAAAATGACACAAGTAAAACCATAATTTAGAGGAGATAAATGTCAAATAGAAGATTTTAAAACAACCAAACCAAGTAATAAAAATGTAAATAATAAAGTAACTATGACAAAAAATAATAATAAAAAAAAACTGTACTGTTGATAGTGAACTCCAGCTTACTGGTGCACTGTGACTAAAAGCAAATTTTCCCATAATTTTCCCAAATCTCAGAATCTGATCATTACTATTTAAGAAAAATTGTTCTTTATCTGACTGTTATTGAAATGTAAAGCATGAACTTTTTTTTTTCAAGAGATAAAAAAAAAACATACTTATCAGTTCACTATTCAGTTTCTTTTAGGCTTTCATAGGACCAATTTAAACAGCTATTAGATGCTTATGTTAGGACAATGGAGCGCTGAGCCCTTGCTGGGATTTGAACATTTGATCTCCTTACATTTGATGATCAAGCGATTAGACTGTAGGGCCACTCCAGAGCTGTGAAATTACCTTACATTAAAACAAGGATCTGTGTAAATTCACCTTGCTGTTTTTTTCTTGGACACAGAAATGTACATGGTTCCACAGCTCTAAGGTGGCGCAACAGTCTAACAGCCTGCTTGTCAAATAACAGGAGATCGTACATTTTAATCCATCCGACTGTGGAATGTCTTAAACCTATATGTTTGAATGAGTATGGCGGGAGAACAGACCCGCTGATGGTTAAGACCTTTATTGCTTTATTTGGAGTGCATTGCTGCAGGATTGTGGAAGGCCAGTGTTCTCCTCACAGGGAGCGGGTTGGCATGGGAGCTTTTTGGCAGGAGTCATATCTCAGCGCTGCTTTGGCTAGTGGGCTGCTTGGCTCTGCCAGAGGTTTTTCATCTTGCCTCTCGGCAGGACTCCCCCAGCAACACTTGTTTACAAACACACGGCCTGCTGAGAGCTTCGCCCTGGCACTCAGATGGGGTCGTCCTGGAAACCGTGACCTTTCCTCCCCAGACCCAAAGCGCAGGCCCGGAGCGTTAACTTCAGTTAAATTGCACGCTAAGTCTATGCCTGGGAAGAAAAGAAGAATGCTGGAAAACCAATATTGCCTGGAGTTGTTGTTGCACCGGCAAGGAAAAGTAAAGTCTGTTGGTGTTCCTTACACCCAGCTTGAGGCGTGTTTGATAAGAGTGATTAATCGAAGCGCGAGTAGCTCAGGTTCGCTAGCGCATGATCCGTGTTGCCGAAAAAAGGAATGTTCGCACGTCTGGGTGCGGAAGCAGTGACATTCCTCACTGTTTGGCGTTAGCGGCTGCCTCTGTGGCAAAGGTGCAGCGTTCGCGGCTTCACGCACTGGAGGATGGCAACACTTCCCTATTAGAGCCATTAATCAGAGCACCATCATCACACTTCCTCTGCCACACTTCCTCTACAAGAGGTGTTCCATCTGTTAATGAATTCGAAGAGGCTGCTCTAATGAATGTGGAGGAATTTTGGTTGAGCTTTATTTAGCTGTGCTTAGTCCACCGCAGTTTCGCCGGATGGTTTCAATAGCCGTTTAATTAGCGCTGATAAGAGTGATTTGATAATGATAGAGGGCATTTACCTCCGTGAAAGGTTCTGTATGAAGCACACATATAAACACGGCAGATATCACTGTACCGTATTATACAGTACTGATTCTGAGGATTGCAAAATATTCATACTCACTAAAGGCATTATAAGTGTGGCAGTGACTAGAGACCCTAGGTTATCATGGTAATATCACAATGTGGTCACAGTCCAGTTCTGTTATATCTTTTGATATAAAGTGTTTTACCACATTCCTGCAGTAACACCTGCTTTTCCATGAGATATCAGCACTGGCCGAATAGATGAGCACACCAGTGCCAGTATCTCAGATATAGCCCGACCTGGGGTGTGTTATAGCAGTTATACCACAGTTCTATTCTCGATATTAATTATTATATTTATAAGAGGGCTTTCTTACATCCGCCAGCAAAAATGCAGCAGTAGGGGAGTGGTTATACAGAGTGCTGGATTATTGATCACAAGGTTGTGGGTTCAATACCCACATCCGCTAGGTTGCCACTGTAAGTTCTACCCTTGAGCAAAGCACTTAACCCTTTCTGCTCCGAGGGTAGCATAGCATAGCTGACCCTGCGCTCAGAGTTTTCTCTGTGATTTTTCAGCAGCAGCAGCAGTATGCTCAAGCCGCCACACCCCAACCCCATGAAAAAGTACCATAATTACAAAATATTACATAAGACATGGAATTCAGTGACAATAGGCTGCAAAACAAACTTTGTAAACTATTTATTCAGATCTGTTTATACATATAGCATCTTTCTCCCACTGGCTGTTTTCGAACTGTACAGGGCTAGGGTAGTAACGCTAGCTGAGATAACCTGGCCTTAGCATTTGCTTGTTTAACACAGCCTGGCGGCCCTTCTCTGTGTAAATTTCAAATCACATCTGATCTACTGTGGCTTTCTGTGATTTCGATGTGACTTTAACTTAATGTAGTACTGTCAAAATGATGCATGGCACGTGTGCATGGCTCTTTTTTGATCAATGGTATCACATTTTTGGATGTGATGCAACGTGGTGTGCGACAGATTTTACATTTACGTCTTTCCAACTGTAAAAAGAGGGAGTTCTGTGTAGGGGAAAAAGAAACCTGGCATGAAAAGTTTCCATGTAAACTGTGTTTAAACTCTGACTGCAAGGTAGCAGCATTGTATATTATGTGGTTGTTGTGGCGCAACAAATAACACCACTACCTGCCAGTGAGCTTTTACACCCTTCGATTCCCGGTCTGGGTGACTGTGCTGTGCTACAGCAATAAGAGTCCTTGGGCAAGACTCCTAACACTGCTTTGGCCTGCCCCTGTAATACGGGTTACCTTGTAAGTCACTCTCGATAAGAGCATCTGCTAAATGGCACAACTGTTCATGTATATTATACTATAACACATTTTCACGCAAAAATATTTGCCATTGTGCCGAGTACAGATGTGAAAACGTGCTAGAATATAAAGGTATTCGCCATTTTAACCCCTTCAGGGGTTGCATGCTTGTTACAGGGTTGAACGATTGTCACTGTATTTGTCTTCACAAACGGCACACATTACTGAGAATGACCCATATGCATGAATGCTACGAAAGTATACTGAGACTCCTGAGACCTGTTAGGTCCACCCCTCCTCCCACCCATTTTTTTTGTTTTGCTATCACAAATACAGATCAGAATTCCCCTCGCCCACCTTAAGGCTTATTGAGAATCAATAACTCAAAGGGGCTGCATCTCCTGCTGGACTGCAAGTCAAACGTTTAACAGGCTTCCTGAGTGGTTAAGTGACCCGGGCCACCCTCCACAGAGCAGCTTTCTCTCCTGCCTGCCTGCAGATCGGGTTGCCAAGTGTTGGGTTGCAGGCTTTTAAGATAGGAATGATTATAGTTTTGTCTGGGTGAAAGGAGGGATACGGTTACTCTTTGTTTTGAAGAGGGGGAGACGACTTTTCTTTGCTCCCCTAAACGGCATGCTGTTGCAGCAGGGGTACTGTATCGGCACCTCGGGGATCATTTGGACATGCTTAAATACTCTTTATCTCACGGTTACAGTCTGACACTTCTGTTTCTGAATACACAGCTGGATCAGATTTCTGCTGTTCACATGCAGACGGACGGCATGTTTTTGTGCGTGGAGTCACAGGATAGGACTCGGTTAAGGAGAAAGAACAGTAATTAGAGGTTGCTGAGAACAGGTACTGAGAGGTTTAACCCTTGCAGGTCGACAGAGCCCTTGCTTTTTTTTTTGTGGTAATTCTTCAGTGCAAATATTTATTAGATTGAGTTGAATGAGTTCCATTGGCGTTCTGTGATGACCATCCTGTAGAGGCTTCACTTTTCTTCTTTTCATTTGTTTTCATGTATAGAATTGACAAACAGGACTGCAACACACAACAGAAAACAACAATTCCAGCCCTGATTAAATATCTCCTCTCTCTCTTTACACTCTAAGCCAGGGGAAGGCAATTCCAGTCCTGAAGGGACGGATTCCTACACAGTTTAAACTTTTCCTGCTCAAGCAAGCCTGATTCAACTCATCTGTTAGAGCAGGGAAATCAGCAGGCTTCTGGACACAAGCCCCCATTGGCCACCCTTGCTCTAAGAAAAATGGGTACTATATAATACTGAAAGTTGTTTTTTGCCTCGTAACAATAGTGAAACATTGGTGCTATATAAGCTCTATGGGCTTCCCACCAATCATTTGACTTGGTCATGGTTTTATATAGAGCCATTGCCTTTACTTAAAACAAAAAAAGCCCCGAAGAAGAAGAACCTGGAGAAGCTTAAATTGTATTGTAAATGTATTGCATGTCCAAATTATCAAAATTAACTACCTCACACATTAGGTTCTGGTATCATTGAAAAGTTTTGATGCTGTTTTAGGGCTATTTTCAGTGTTTTTAATGTTAAAAACTAAATGTGGGTTTGGCTTAAACCAAAAATGAGGTAAAAATGAGGGTATGAGGTGCTGGATATGGATAAAATTGGCATTGGTTTAGAGACTAATCAAGAAGAATTGATATAAAGGTTCCATATAATGCATCTATGTGTGACTGTGGTTGGGATGAACCATGCCCAGCAGTGGCTGGGCTCCCATTTACAAAAATAAAGTTTGGCCCTAAAATAAAACATTTTCCTTTTTTGCTGTGCTGATGAATACATTGATGAGCTCTTCTCTCTGATTGGCTGGTGGCAGAATCTGCATCCGACTGCTTGGTTTTTACTAGCATAGATTTTTGTTGTGCCATTGCAAGTTTTAAGTCAGACATACACTGAAATTTTAGCCCATTTTCAAGCCCATTTGGTCGTATATGACTGAATTTCAGGATTGGTCCTTTTAGCTCAATCGGCTGAACTTTGACAATCAGCGTGAGAGCCTTTGTTTGATTAACATGCAGACTATACATTAACATCACACCCTTTTTTCCTGAAAGCTGCACATTGTAGATTGCATTGGTTATAAACAGTTGCATACTGCACACAAGTCAATAGAGCCAGTCGATGCTAACCCCCAGTTCTCTCTTCTGCATAGTGGACAAACCGTAGTGTCCACGTCTTGTACATCCTTGTGCATCACCTCTTTCTTTGTGGAATTTCAGCACATTTGCATGGCACAATTTAGCAAAGCTATGCGCTTTCTCATCAGTTTTGATAAACAGGGCGCCGTATTCTGCTGAACTGGGTGCTTGTATGTAGACAGAACTCTGCCTAGGGGCTGCGCTTCCCATGCTGATACCTGCTTGCTTCCCATGCTTTCGCTTCCTCATGTAGCACTTTCAGCATCTCTTCCCTGGCCACGGTCACAAAGCCTCGTTTGCATAACAACTCTAGGTGGCATATTTTTCAATACTTAGGAGAGTCTGGTGGTGATGGGCTGCTCACCTGCTCAGAGTTATTGATTAACATAATAAATGTAATGTAGGTAATGAATGTGTCTGAAAACGCCCTTCGAACATAACAGAGGCACCATATTCTCACTCTCACCGCCTTCTTCAGCTAGGGCGGGAATTCTGGGGTATGTACATTTTGGGGGCATAAATATGAATGTCAAAACTGTTATGTAACAGTTTAGCATTTTGGAATTGGACGGTTTTACAGCTCTGTTTTGGATATGGCAGATTTTCTTGTGAAAGAGGACAGAACAGGGTTTGAGGTTCACAGTTTGTCACAGTTTTCCAGCATTGGGTCCATTATATGGAAAACCTTCAGCATGCATGTAGAATGTAATTTCGACAGTCGGTCAACAGTCTGTGTTTTGGAACAGGCATGTTTGTACAAAAGCTGATAAGACTTCAGGCTGAAGTATTGAAATTTAGGACTGACTGACATGGAGTGTTTTGATAGTTGGGGGTATTGAATTTCAATACCCAGCCTTATCCCTAAGGTGACATTATTTTGAAAGACGCATAAAACACAGGCATTTTCTGTCAGCAGAGAACTAGATTTGCATTTCAGTGCTGTGCTGTGCTGTGACTCCAGCCTCAGTGAAGGTAGAAGGCAGACAGAGGGTGATTTAATTATCCTATGGTCAAGCGTACGTATAAAACAATTTCATGCTTGTTACGGCTGGCAGTGCTCAGACTGTAATGAGGAGTTTGTGAATTAGCAGAGATTATTACCAGATGCTGTGTTCTTTTATATGTGCTAAATGGAGTGTGTAAACAGTAAACTGTGTCATCCCCCAAAGCCACTTTCAAAGCTGGTTTCATCTCTCATCAAACAGCCGAGATAAAAGTATGTGTCAAAGCTTCCCATCCTAATGCGTTCCCTGTTCGGAAGTTCGGGAAACATCACATTCCGCCGCTTGCTTTCCTTGAGAAAACACGGGTGGAATATACTTATGTTGACCATTAGCAATCAGCTATATTTGACACTATCACGCGTAAGATTACGCACAAGTCCGTCTTTAATTAAGAACCGCTAATTGGGTCAACTTTAGACTTTCAGTGCAAATACTAATGTATGACACTCTCTGCAATTACTCTGCATTGCATCACACTTTTCATTACATCCTGAGTAGTTTTCTCCTGATTCGGAACAAAGAAATGAACCGAAGCCTTTTTTTATTCTTTCAGCTCCGTCTCCGATCACTGTGGTGAAGAAAGGAAAGACAGCGAAGAACAGCATTGCTGTGTCCTGGCAGGAACCGGACCGGCCCAACGGCATTATCCTGGAGTACGAGATCAAGTACTTTGAGAAGGTGATTACATTTACGGCATTTAGTTCACGCTCTTATCCAGAGGGATTTACAAGGTTACTCATATTACACATTACTGGGCCAATGTAGTGTTAGGAGTCTTGCCCAAGGACTCTCATTGGTGTAGCGCAGCATAGTCACCCAGACCAGGAATCAAACCCCAGTCTTCCATGTGGTGTGGTAGCTCACTGGCAGGTAGTGGTGTTATGTGTTGCGCCACACCAACCACATTACTGTACCATAAAGAGAAAGATATCAAGTCACGTCAAATGTATTTGTATAACACCACTTGTAACATCCATGCTGAAAAATCCAGCTCATCACCAGCTTTTACGTGTAGCTGGTTTCAGTTGATCCAAGCTGGTCCTTGATGGTCAAGTGGTTGAAAAGCTGAGGAAAAACATGCCCTATGCTGGTAAGCTAGCTGGTTAACCAGCTCTCGACCAGCATAGTGTATGTTGGCATTTGATTTTGGTCTTACTGGTCATGATGGTCAGCTAGCTTGTGGTGATGCTGGATAACCAGATTGGTCTTGCTAATCATGGTTCATCCATCGTTGTGATGCTGGTCATGCTGGTCTTCCTGCTCGATCTGGCCTTGTCCTACTGGTTGTGTAGCTTGGTCAGGTTGATCATGCTTGTCGACCAACTAAACCATCAAACAAAAACATAGGTTTTGGTCAAGATCTACGCTGGTCAGCCAGCTTAACCAGTTTCCAGCACAGATTTAACCCCAAGTGAGCAAACTCAGGGTGATTGGAGGAAGAAAACCCAAGCCGTGTCCGAAACAGCACCCTGTTCACTATCCCCTACGTGCAGTCGTGCACTTATTATAGTGAACAGCGTTGTTGGTAGTGAACGATTTGGGATGCCTATGTATGTGATGATGTGAACATCACAATCCGAACCACGGACGTCCTCAGAGAAGCTGTGTACAGATCTTCAAACCCAACAGCTGTGGGTATTCCATATTCGCCATGGATTTGAGGGGAAGCATCCTCCTCTGGTCAAAACCACTTACAAATGACTAATAAATGGTATGGTCATCTTAACACCATGCAAGTACATTGTTATGCTCAGGTGAACTGATATAGCGTTGATCTGCTTAGCAGTAGTACTAGCAGTAACAATAATACTAAAAATATTAATAATGATAACAATGATAATGGTTAAGACAGAGTGCTGATCTAGAAGAGCTGTTCTGAAGCAGATCATTCAGGCTCTGAATTTTTGTTGGCTGAGCCAGATTGGAAGCAGCTGTGCCAGAGCGGATATTTATAAATAACCACAAATTCTGTGTTGATGCCAAGTTAATAAAAGCATCACACTGTTCATAGACTGAAGACTGCAAGATGCTCATCAAGAACAGCAGTGCCATAAGGAGAAGAACCGTGATGATTTAGGCCATGATATCCAGAACAATCACTGGAATTAAATTGAGAATTGAAGTTGTGGGATCATGTTGGGAAATGTGTGGAACCACCACTGTGTTTATGGCAATATTGTGGTGTCCATCAGTGTCCATCATTATGAAAGAAAAGACGTTGGACCAGCCCATCATTTCACCAGCTTTCAACGCATTAAGAGAAGGAGCTGACCTCACTGTGTTAATGGATGCGTTTAGTGCAGTGTGGCTCTGGCGGTCGGTGGAGACGCGTCTCCTCTTTAGCCACAAAAGCTCACAAAAAGGTTGAAACCGAAGCTGCCGATGGCCATCTCGAGTTGCTCCTCATGCCACTGCACTTTTGAGGTTATTTAAAGGTAGAATCACACAGAAAGTGGCTGAGGATCTGCATGACCTCAGTGCTGTGTTCTAGTTGTGGAAATGATATGAGGCTCTTTAAAAAAGAGAAGTGCCCTCTCCTCTAATGCACAGTCTGTACCACATACAGCTCCTCAAGCACAGGATATCCTGACCTGTAACCCACCTCACCATACCATAATATACACATGCCATACCATAACATATACATACCATACCGTACCATACCATACACAAACCATACACATACCATACCACACATACCATACCATACACATATACATATCATACACAAACCATACCATACACAAACCATACACATACCATACCATAACATATACATACCATACACAAACCATGCACATACCATACCACACATACCATACCATACCCTACCATATACATACCATACACAAACCATACCATACACATAGCATATCGTACCATACCAAATACATAACATACACAAACCATACCATACACATACCATACCACACATACTATACCATACCATACTGTATACGTACCATACACATATTATGTCATACTATCCCATACCAAACCATACTGTACCATACACTTACCATAATATACACATATCATACCATACCATACCATACTATACACATACCATACCATATCACACACACCATACCATACCATACCATACCATACCATATACATGCCATACACATACCATACCGCACATACCATACCATTCCATACCATTCCATTCCATACCATACCATACCATACACATACCATACCACACATACCATACCATTCCATTCCATACCATACCATACCATATACTTGCCATACACATACCATAGTGCGCATACCATACCATATAATACCATACACAGACCATACCATACTGTACCATATACATACCATATCTTTTACTTTCTTTCTTTTCATTTTTTTTTCTTTCCTGTTAGTATTGCTCACTCTCTCTCTTTCTCTTCTGTGTTTCTGTCTCTGTGATTTTGTGTTTCACTGCAGGATCAGGAGACGAGTTACACCATCATTAAGTCAAAGGAGACGGAGGTGGTGGCAGATGGGCTAAAGCCTTCCTCAGCATACATCTTCCAAATCAGAGCACGAACCTCCGCAGGCTATGGTGGCTTCAGCCGGCGCTTTGAGTTTGAAACCAGCTCTTACTGTAAGCCCAACACGTACACATACATAAGCCCTTTTCACCTCATTCAGTGACTGTTTTAGAAATCAGTTATGCTTGATTGCCAGTGATTCCATTCTAATTGCACATGATATATTAATAAAGTGTCATTACAGTTCAGTAGTCCGCATTTGTCACCAGCCATGGCTAAGACACTGCTGAACCTGTTTTTATTTTATATATCTGACATGACTAGAGATATGGTTTGGATTATAGTGAGAAAAAAACTGTGTGTAATTTGTCTTGTAGTTTTACCCTTGTCTTCACTTGTCTAACTAGTCCAGGCTGTGATGATGAAGCCTTTGTGTTTAATCCTGTACATCTCTGCACTTTCTTCTGGTGTTCAGATCCATCTGGCTTTTCGCTGTCTGCACATTCTGTTGTTCTGGATAAGAGCTTCTACCAAATGTAAATGTAGTGAGAAGAGCTTGTCTGAAAGAAGCTAAGCTGTACTGGGGAGTGTGTGGCGGTGAGTGTGTACTCCTCCTGATGTCTCTGCTGTCTCTGCAGTGTCTGCCTCCAGAGATCAGGGCCAGGTGCCTGTCATCGCCGTGGCGGTTACCGTGGGGATCATCCTGCTGGCGCTGGTCACCGGCTTCCTGCTCAGCGGCAGGTGAGAACACAGCTGCTTTTCCTTCTTCAGCGTCCAGGCCTATGGCATAGCACACACATACACACACACACACACACACATGCTTGGGGTTGTTGCTGTGACATCCGCCAACTGTGTGTCTGTTCCAGTTCAGTTTGTTTGCTCGTCTTTTTAACAGCAGCTCATACAATACTACACCACACCATCCTTCAGAAGGTACATTTATTGTTGGCTGTAGTAAAGGGTAAGTGCTGTAGTGTAGTGGGTAGCAACACCATGTTCCATGAACAGGCATGCACTGCAGTATTACCCCTCTGTAAGTAACGTGGTGATGTTATTATGTGGATAAAACATTCCAGTGGTTTTTATTTTCATTGCCTAGGTGGTCTTTGATTAGATTAGCTGTTGTAATTAGCATGCGCTGCACTGCTTATTTAAGGTCGCCACATATATCTAAATCAGCTAATATCATCTGTGGCATCGGATTTCTACACAACAAAATCAATTTGGCTCCTGCAAATTAGCTGGCAGAGGGGGCTGACAGTGGGAGTTATTGGCATGTCCACGTCTCTGCGTCTATTCATTAGATCCAGCTCAGTGGTGGGAGATGCGTGTGTCCCTGCTCCTTACTGCGCTCTCACTCTGTCTGGCACGAGATTCGTCCTCGACAGCACCATGTAATAAAGGCAGAGCGGGAAGAGAGGCCTGGGACAATATCCTGTTCCACACATCCTGTCCCACTTTGTATGACAGGCACAACGCGTTCAAAGGAGATACTCGGCCTTGTTTCAGGAAAACAAACAGGGAAGCGCTCAGTCTTCAGTGATGGTGAGGGGTGATATGCTGATCAGAAATATAATTGCAAAGGAGGTTCAGACATTCAGGCGATTCTGCATTCATTTGGAAATGACTTACAATGAATTCTAATAACATTAATTATGAAGCCGATTGACTGAGCTACATTCAAAGCCCCTGTACAGTAACACACACACACACACATGGCCACACACATCCAGTTCTTTATTATAGACCATCGTGCTGCTCTTGGAGTAATTCTAAATTGACATACCATATTTAATACTTTGGTAGATTAATTGTTGATTGTTGATTATTATTGTTGATTGTTGATGTATTATTTTATAGAATAAGTCATAAAGAATAAGCCATACGAGACCTGATGTTACAGTAATTTTACTCCACTTTGGCCCTGTTTATACCTGGTCATTTATGTGCATTGATTATTGGGATTATATAATATTTAGATATATATTATCAGGATAGAGCTTAATAGCATACAAAGTCAGGTGTAAATGCACCCAAGACACATGTAACGTAATTACAGCATTTATTTTGAGGAATAATTAGCGTGTGACCTTGGTTGGGGCAAAACATGCTCAGATGCAGTTTAACAAGCCTATTTACCACCCTGTTATTTTGCCTCAGAATGAAACTTGATTGTCCCCTGATAGTGGGCCTCTGGAAAGAAATCATAGCTCTGTGTTTATATTGTCCGGTTTCTGTCAACATGCTGCCCCACTGTTGCTGCACAGCCTAGCCTAGCATAGTTTAGCACTTTAACAAAAGAACAAATAAAAACATATTTTTGTAATTATTGCCAAGACACTTGATGACCTTTCTGAGTCTCTCAGAGGTGTGTTTGATAAGGTAGCTGAAGAGGCTGTAGACTTTTCAGGCTCTGGAGGCTTTCTCAGTGCAGATAACTGCATCAGTGTCTGCTTCTGTTGGCCAACACTTTCACATTTAGCTGCTTCAGAGGCTTCCTCATGCCGGGCAGCCACATCGCTGTCTGATTTCCATCAGCCAGCGTTAGCTTTTAGCCACTCCAGAGGCTTCACCGTACCAGATAACTGAACCGGTGCTTGCTTCCGTCGGCCAACATTCACATTTAGCCCTTGTAGACTTGTTTTGCAGCCGTTGCATTTAGCCTTTGGAAGGGTTTCACCAGTGGGCTGGATGTATATAAACTTTGGGGGGCGTTAAAAAAAAACTAGTCAAGTTCTGGGTTTTTGAAATTGGCCCATTTCACAACCCTGTTTCACTTTTGTGGGTTTTGTTGTTGACAGTGTTTAGTTCATAATCTGCAAATTCCACGTACCAAACTCTCATTATTCAGCTATACCAAGGAAACTACGTTTTCCATTATGGGCTCCTTTAAAGCAGATTTAAAGCTGATTGCTCAAAACACTTCAGCAGGTGGTCTGAGCTGCATTTTAGACAGATGTTATACCATGTTATGTGTAAATGCATTCATCTCTACAAGCAACAATCAGAACCCCTGCCAATTCTATGGAAAGGAGACTGCTACCGTTGCTGTATATGAGCTGATATGCATATTTCTCACCACATAGCAATCAGATTTCATCTGACTAATCAGAGATGCATTTGAATAGGTGTTACTAACCAGATGCTAATCACATGACATGGCCAGATTGCTTCTTGAGATTTATTACTTTAATACGGCGTACACTGAAACTTTTGTGTATTTTCTTTATTTATTTTTTTTTTAATCATACCAAAACAATCTTAGTGAATCAAATCTTTGGGACATTCAGATTTTAAGATTCATTGAATCCTAAAACATGTCCTAAAAGAATTGGAATATTATTTTGTATGAGGTCAGTGATTTACAGCCCTTCTGTTCATGATAGGCCGACAAGGGTGATTTAGAGCTAACAAATGCTGTCTTTTCCGAGAACACTGTCAGAGCTTCATTTTCCATCTGAAGGACTCATCCAGTGCCGTCCATCCTCAATGACTTGGAAATTGAGAGCAGTTCGGAAGGCCGCTTGTCTCTCTGCAGCCGCCCGTGGCAGCACGGTCCTTATTTTCTCGCCCTCCGCCCTTGAGGCGCACCACGGCCCTTAATTTGACACTGTCAAGTCCTGGATGAGATTTACACCCAGCTGTGGGGGAGGATCCATGAAAACGCAGTCCGGGAAGGGGCAGAATTTCTAACAAGCCGTCGCACCGCTGCGGGAGAGGCAGGCCCAATTGTTTAAGCAGGTGCAGTTGTAGCACCCTCAAGGACAGGGCTGCTTTCAAGCAATTACTCCTAAAGCTGTATCAGTGTATCGTTTTAGCCCCAGCCTTGACACTCCTGCGACCTTTAATGTCCTGGGGATGACTAGGGAACCCACATTGGTGGGTGAAAAGCTATCAGAGTTGTTAATAGCCTTTTTGCCCTCATGAATGAACTACAAGGCTGCAATTGTGAGGCTGTTATGGCAGCCCGTCCCGAGCGCCAGCTCCAGACAGGACAGGGGCTGTTAAAGAGCCTGTCAGAGGCCTGTGGCCCACGCTACCGCGGAAGGAAAAGACATGTTCACCTCGCTGCTCCTGGAATACTGTAACACCTTTTGTCATTAGCTAGGTCATTAGGACCTGCACCATGTCTCTTGTAAGAGCATATTTAGTTCAGGAAGTCAAACACAGACCTGTTTCTGACCATCTTTAATAGATTTCTGTCCTCTGTCTGATCCTCTTTCTTCTGTGTGATTCAGTTTCTTTAATTATAACTGCCCTAGCCATGCTCTTCGCATAAAACCTGTTCTTGTGTAGCAGCTGTTTTAAAAAGCTCTACAGAATTCTGTTTAAAATCCCATTCAAGAAGTTGTAGAAGCTTGTCTAGAGACATTAAGATTCCCTAGGTGTCCTGGGGGGTGTTTTCTTCCCAGTTGTGGTTGCTGTGTTTTTGCCTTATATTTATATTATATTTTAGGGCATGTCTTTGGAGTCTTGGTTCCTCTCAGGGTTTCTTCTTCATGCTCCCATACCAAAAACATGAAAATAGTGCTTGTGTTGTTGGGAAGAACGTTCTTGACAAGGACACAAAGACGGAGGACACCTATTGAGATTCCTAAAGCACAATACAATGAGTCCAGCTGTTAGTCACTATTATCTAAAGCTAACTAGCTTAGCTAAAGCTACCACAGGAGGGCTCACAACATATCAGAATAAACAAACTAAGTTTTGACTACCTCACTATCCATTACTCACCAGACGTTCTGGAGAATTGGAATGCAACTTGAGCAGTGGAAGAGGACATCAGGCAAGAACATGAGAACATGAGTGGTTGGTGTGCCGCAACAGATAAAACCACTACCTGCCAGTGAGCTACTACACCATGTGGAAGGCTGGGGTTCGATTTCTGGTCTGGGTGACTATGCTGCGCTACACCAGTAAGAGTCCTTGGGCAAGATTCCTTACACTACACTGGCCCACCTCCGTAATACGAGCAACCTTGTAAGTCGCTCAGGATAAGAGCTTCAGCTAAATGCTGCACATTGAGAAACAGCCCTAGTTCCTTTCAGGATTTCTTCTTCATGCTCTTAGGGCATATTTTCTTGGTTCCTCTAATGCCATGCACACACAAGATGACTTAAAGAACCGTCGGTTCATTGTACTCTTCACACTACACAACTTTTAGACTCATCTTGTAATCAGGAATCTCAAAGTCATGGTTTTCACACTACACCACTGATCAGCGACACGGGGTCACGAATTACAAGATCTTTCACCAGAAGGAACCCATGACGAGTCTATCTGCTCTCCAAAAACACGTTTTGTCATGAAAACATACAGAACCTGATGCAATACCATGCATAAGACACGTTTTTATTTTTTTTTCCCAAATGGATCTCTGTAAGAGACGTGTGATACAACTTGGTTACCAACACAAATAGTAGAGCATTGGTGCCTCCTGCTCCTGCTCCTGCCACCCTCAGCTTTCTCCTCACCTTGTGTCTTGCATTCTCATTGACTGTAGCTAGTTGCTGCACTAACTTCCAGTCACAACACTTTTCACAGTACCGGATTTAGAGCCGGTCCAGATATTAAATCTGCTGAAAACTTGTCTCATGGCTTGCGAGGCATCTCCAAAAACAGTCTGCGAAATCAGGCCTAAAATCGTGTAGTGTGAACCTGTCATTAGGGTTTCTTCTGCATGGTCTTAGGGAGGGGTTTCTTGTGGAGTCTTGATTCCTTTCAGTTTCAGCTCTTACAGTTAGCTTTTGAGTAAGTGTTTTTTCATGATTTTAGAGAGCTTATTTTTCCTCCTTGAGCTATTTGGGAGGTTTTCTTTGGGTTTTGGTTCCTTTCATTAGTTCTTCTTCATGCTCTTAGAGAGTTTCTTTGTTTATTTGTGGTTATTCTCAGTGTTTCTTCCTTATACTTTTGGGGTGTGTTTTATTTTGAGTGTTGGTCCTTCTCGACTTTTATTCTTTATGCTCTGAGATTATTGAGTCTTGGTTCCTCTCAGTGGCTCTTTTTCCTGTTTTTTGAGTGTGTGTTCTTCAGGGTATTGGTTGCTCAGTATTAGGAAGTGTGTTTTTTTAGTCTTAGTTCCTTTCAGTGTTTTTTCCTCTTGCTCTTAGGCTGTGTTGAGTGCTGGTTCTTCTTCTTCATGCTTCTAGGGCATGTTTTCCTTTGCGTTTTGGTTGCTCTCAGTGGTTCTTCTTCATGCTCTTATCGAGTGTTTCCTCTTGAGATGTGGTTCTTCTCAAGGTTTCTTCTTCATGCTTCTAGGCTGTGTTTTCCTTTGGGTTTTGATTGCTCTCTTCTTCATGTTCTTAAGAAATGTTCTTATGCTCTAAGGGAGTGTTTTCCTCTCAGGGTTTCTTCGTCATGCTTATAGGAGGGTTCCCTGGTTCATCATTAGGAAGTTGGACCTGCATTTCTGAAAGACTGATTTGAGAACATCTGTTCTGAAAGACACTATATGAGTAAGACTGAATTGGAAGAACTTACGTCCCAAACTCTCTCTGTCTCTGTATTCTCCTCCAGCTCCTCCTCTTGCTCTCTCTAAGGGCCTCGAACCAGCTCTGTTTACATTAGCACTATCTTTCCACGGCTATCAAGTCGCCTAACGGTGGAGCATGAAGCATTGTTCAGCGGAGCGGAATCTGCAGATGTATTAGTGCCGATCAAACTGTGACGTTCTGTCACAGCCCGGACGCACTGCCTGTATTAGCGGGGTGGGGTGTCGTGCGCAATTCTGTTAGCAGCATGGCCAGAGTGCGCGTGAAGTCACAGGTTCTGTGATGGGGTAGGGGTCCAATTAGGAAGTGGAAGCGGAACGCAGGCGAGCCGAATGCACCGCTAAGCTAGTCTCTGACTCACCAGCCACAGTCAACTCAATGCAGCGTGTCCTCTCCCCAAAGCCAGAGCCGAGCAGCTAAATCCTGCTGGATTACACACACATTCACACACACATTCACACACACACACACACACACACACACACACACACACACACACACACACACATAAACACTTTCCTCAATGCCTGCCCAAAATACCCACCAGAGAACAATCAAACAGCACCATTCTGTTCTCCCCAGCCCAAACAAAGGTGGGGAAGGCCCCTGTGGCAGTGAAATGGGAAATGGCTTGTTATGAAGGAAATCTCTGTGCTGGAGACTGAAATGCTGCACTGAAGTTCTTTAGATAAATGTGGTGCTGAGCATTTTTGATAACATTCAGTGTCACAGCATTTTGCAAATATATTATTAAATCACAGATAATATTGAACTCTGCATTAATAGAGTTATTGAACCCATGTTTCCTGAGTACTGATAACTTAAAAGAATGGCTTACACACCTGATATAGTTATCCTTGGAAAGCTTGGTTTTGTTCCCCTTCCCTTAAAATTACACAATTAAAAAGGAGCTGCACATTATAACATGAATGTTAACCAAAAGCAGATTTCCAGAACTGCAACTTACACTGAAAAAACTGGAAAGTCAGTCCAACTTAAATGCTAAATGATAAAGTAACTTATTACAGAGCATTTTACAGAGCTATTTTCTAAATTGTTTGTTGAATCTTTCCCTTTTTTCTCCCAATTTGATGCCCACCCATCCCCCTAGCACTAGCAACTGCCACCAAAGCAGCGTCACCAGGCAGCCGACACGCTCAGAGCAAAGCGCCAGGTCTCCAGCTCCACCCCACCAGCTAACAGATGCCTGTGCCAGCCAATATCACTTTAGGAGTGATAAAGGGAAGAAGAGCGCCATCTAAACACCTGGAGAGAGCACGGCCAATTGTGCCTTCTCTGACTCCGGCTGCTGATGCCAAAGCAGCAGTGTTTTTTGAGTTAACTCAACTTAGCAACTCACATTTTTTAGTTCTGTATCTTAGTTTGGTCATCAAATACATACAGAGTTGAGCCTCAAAAACATTAGTAAACAAGCTGCAGCTGAAATTGATTAAATGTTATGTCAAATGTTTAGTTTGTGGCTCCTCCCCCCTCAGTGTCTTTATTGTTTATTCCCATCTGCAAGGTAGAATTTCCCAGAATATCCCCTATCACATGGGGACAGGTCTTCCTATTCTCAGGCTCCTGACCATGGTGGGCTGTGGTGTTGACAGCATCTTTTGACAAGCATGCAGTTAGACAGTTGTGCCACTCACGCTGTGGAGCCATGTACATTTGTGTGAATAGGAAAGAAGGGAAAGGTCAATTTACTCAGAACTGTGTTTATATGTAGTGCAGTTTTACAGGTCTAAACCGGCCCTATGGTCTAACTGCTGCATATCCAAGAGTGAGGAGATCATAGTAAGTTCAAATCCTATCAAGAGCTCAATGCTCCATTGTAAGAGGCCTCCCAGTCTGGAGATGTCTTGTGATGGAATGGGAATAAACAGTAAACAGATTGAGGGGGAGGAGCTACAGAATAAATGTCTCAGGCAATATTTAATCAGTTTCAGCTGCAGCTCAATTACTGATGTTTTTGAGGCTCAACTCAGAATGTGTTGTTGACCATACTGAGATGCAGAAGTAAAACACGTGAGTCACATCCAGTGAAAGTTCTCTAAACTTTTAGCATGGTTCTGCATGGAACCAAGAGAGGTTCTTTTATGGAATTGCTCAAATAACCCTTTGTAGCACCTTTATTTTTAAGAATGTGGGCAATACGTCAGCTGTAGGTCAGTTCTGAAGTAGATATGAAAAGTCTTGAGTTGAGAAGTTTTGCAGTTCAGCTGCTCAGATTCTGAACCATCACTGTGTTGTCATAACATCAACTCGAGTGCTGTCTGCCGTAGACATGTCCGAGCACTGTGGCAGGATGTTTGCTTTCTGAAAATCCTAACATACACACACACACACACACACACACATACAGGACTTTGCTGGCCAGAGAAAAGACTGCTGGGATGTGTGCAGTGTATGTGTGTGTGTGTGTGTGTGTGAGAGAGAGAGAGAGAGAGAGCGAGAGAGGGTGTGTTTACCTTTAGAGTCTGAGCTGAAACTCAGGTGGAACTATTAAAAAGGACGAGAGAAAGGAAAATAGGAAAAGAGGGAGATCACTAGAGATTTGCCTCTTTACTCATATTTACCACAGATCTCCCAAATTGAAAAACATATGGACACAGTGTGTACACAAAGTATTTGGACACCTGCTCATTCATTGTTTCTTCCAAAATCAAGGGCATTAAAAAGAGCTTATCCTGCTTTTGTTGGAGTAAATGTCTTTTCTGTCCTGGGACAAAGGCTTTCTACTAGATTTTGAAGCATTTGATGTTTTGAGAGCATAAATGAGCTCAGGATGTTGGATGATCTCATCTCTCCCATCTCATCTTCAGCTCCCCAGCTCAACCCAAACATATTGGATGGGGCACCAACCATCCTTGCAGAGAACACAGTTCAACTGCTCCACAGCTTAATGCTGGGGGACTTTTTACCCCTCTAGCCCATGCCTGGCATTAGACGTGGTGCCAATAGGTTCATGTTCATCTGCTAATCCTATTCTATAGGTAGTACTTCTACTGTGGTAGAATATATTAGTATGATGTAGATTAGAACAGGACCAATTACAGCTCTTACTGTCAGGCTTTAAGAATTACAGGCATTTACAGAGATGTTGTTTTTTCTCCTAGGCGCTGTGGCTACAGTAAAGCTAAGCAGGATCCTGAGGAGGAGAAGATGCACTTCCACAATGGCCACAGTAAGTCACCACACACACACACACACACACACCGACACACACACACACACAGACCAGGACTGGCACATTTGAGTTCATGCAGAGTTCAGCAAGAGCGTCAAGTCCTCCAGTTTGGCCGCAGCAGCCAGCAGTCCAAAGTGACGTAATGGCGGCTCTCCTTGAACCGGGTTTTGTTTTGACAGGAAATCTCCCTCACTCAAAGTGTGTATCTCAGCCTGTACACGATCAGGAAAGAGAAGCGTGAGTGATTCTACTTCAGCCTCTCTGATTACGCTGATGATAATCCAAACTGAAGATAATCTAAGCATTTTACTGGGGTTTTTACTGGAGGCAGCAGCACAAATAATTTCACAATATGAAATACAGCAGTTTCGGCCAGCAGATAATAAAGTGGATCATTAGATGTAAAATAGTTCAATAACAATAGCATAGGTAAAGTAAAAAAGTTTATAGTAAATCATATTTAAAGTATAGTTAAATATAAAATAGCGTAATAGTGTATTTGGGTGTCTGTTAATGGTCCTTTACGTATAAAATTAGTAAAACGACTGCAATTGCCAAGATAAGAACGTTATTATTTAGTTTATTATTTTCAGTTTATTATTTGCACCTCTGTTGCAGTTGTCTCTTACTTTAGATGTTGCTATGTATATGATTTTACGTTATTTAAATATATGCCACTGATTTTCTTTTTTTATGGTATTTAAATTCCAGTTTAAACCATTGAAGAGCATTATTTACACTGCATTTAACAGAAAGTACTGAAAAACATTGTTAAAGTTTGTTTGTTAAATATTTACTCTTTTTTCCCCATTGTAGTACTGCCAGTTAACCCACCCGTTCATAGCTCTCCCTAGCGCTAGCAATGCTCCAGAGACTATGGGGGAAAATGACTGATTTCCTTCAATACATGTAAAGCCAGCCACTGACATTTTTTTTTATTTTTCGAGCCGACACACTTGGTGGAAAGCACTGGGTCATCAGCTCCACCGCACCAGCTAAGAGACGCCTGTGTTGGCCAACATCGCTTAAAAGAGCGAAGAGGGGAGAGAGCACCAACTATGCTCTCTCAGACTCCGGCCACTGATGGCAAAACAGTGGATGGCTTGGTATGACCCCCAGGCTATAGTGGCAAGGCATTAGATTACTGAGCCACTCGGAGCCCCATATGTTGGTGTTTGTTTAGTCTATTTGGGTCAAAAAATCATTAGCTGTGCATTATGAATCAGCTTTACATGCAACTGAGCATTCTGCAGGGGTGAACCTCTTCAGATACACATGAACCTATTGGCATGTTGCCTAATGCCTGGCATGGGCTAGAGGGGTATAAAGCCCCCCCAGCATGGAGTGGTGGAGCAGTGGAATTGTGTTCTCTGGAATGATGGTTGGTGCTCCATCCAATACTTTTGAGGAGTTGGAGAGGAGGTGGGGCAGTGATCATCATCTAACATCCTGACCTCACTAACAGTCACTGAATGCAATCAAATGGTAGAAACTACAGAAAATGAAGCCTTTGTGGGGATTTAAATGTGGGTTTAGATTTTGGATAATTTCCTTGTGAAATATTCCCACAGTGTAAAAGGCAGCTAGTGTAAACCTGCTGAAAGAGACAGAGGTAAGGGGTTTTTATATGACAGTTGTGAACAGTAAGATTTAGGCTTTAGACTCTAACCTACATGGACCTACAGTCGTGGTCACATATACATTCCATCCCGATCCCTCTTCTACTCCCACACAGAAAACCTAAATCTTTCTGTCGATATTCAGTGCTGTGCTCAGTATTTTGGTGTGTTGGAAACAGAGGGAGAACACCTCTTCCCAGACAGCCGCAGTAGGCAGCAGCCTCCCCACCCCCCATCCTGCACCTTAAATGTTGTCTTACATAACTCGTCCCCTTCAGGAAGCTGCAAAGTGACAGGAATGAAACGCTACCCCTTTTCTTTTCTCTCTCTGCCTTTCCTCACAGTCAAATTCCCAGGAGTGCGTACCTACATTGATCCTCACACCTACGAAGATCCCAACCAGGCCGTCCACGAGTTTGCTAAGGAGATTGATGTCTCCTGCATCACAATAGAGCGTGTGATCGGAGCCGGTGAGTGAGCTTCCCACAATAAAAAAAAAAAAAAGAAAGAAAGAAAGGAAAAACCAGAGGAAACATCCAGAAGAATTTCAATTAGGCTAAAGATGTAATGTTGTGCACTTACAGTGCTTGGAAAATGGAAGGCTGTTTTGAGATGTCCCATCATTTTCAACAGTAACAGGATTAAGGATATACATGATATTAAGCTTTATATACAAACTCCTATACAAGAAGTAGTAGTTTTCCATCACTGTGTTCATTAAAACATCTCCAAAGTCTAGTATTATTCATAGTTCTCCTCAAACGCCTGGTTTGGTAAATCAGTGCTTAATGATGTTAAATCAGGTGAGCTGGTGGTAGACTTAGCGCCGGCTGGGGGTGTCCAGGAAAACTCCGGAACCAATCTTTGTTCTCCAAATTAGCTCACAAGAGCTCAACTACTTTAATTACTAATTCTTGAAATGTTTATGTTGTATTTATGCTGACAGGTATCTGCTCTAATGATCGGTGCTCTTTTAATAAGAAAATCCACTCTAAAACTTAGGTGACTAAAACTTCTGCACACTACTGTATATAGGAATCTGAGGATCTGAGAAGGTACATTCTGTCCTGCACACCTCTCTCTTCCTCTCTGTCTCTTTCTCTGTGTGGGTGATTGACTGCTGCTCTGTCTGGTATTTGGCAGGTGAGTTTGGGGAGGTGTGCAGTGGGCCGCTGAGACTGCCGGGAAAGAGAGAGATCACCGTGGCCATCAAGACCCTGAAAGCAGGCTACACAGAGAAACAGAGGCGGGACTTCCTAGCTGAGGCCAGCATCATGGGCCAGTTCGATCACCCCAACATCATCCACCTGGAAGGCGTGGTCACTAAGAGTGAGTAGCAAAAGCCACACTTTTAAAAATAAAGGTACTACAAATAATTCTTTGAGCAACACCATAGAAGAACCACCTCTGAAACTGAAATGGTCCTCATGCCAAATGGACACCCTCTCTAATGAATGCATTCAGCTGCTTTAAGTTGCACCCATGCCAATAATATAGGAGTATCTGGAGGAAATAAACATGAACATGTTGGTAGCATGCCTAATGCCAAGCATGGGCTAGAGGGGTATAAAGCCACATTGGAACTGCGTTCTCTGGAATGTTGGTGCTCCATTCAATACTTTGAAGTTGGGATGAGTTGGGGATAAGATGGGGTAGTGATCATCCCAGCACCCTGCCCTTATTTCTGATTACAATCAAAATCTCACAGCAATGTTCCACAGCCTAGCAGAAATATTTCCCTGGACAGAAGGGACAGTTAATCCAACAGAAGCAGGATCAACTCTTTTTCAATACCCTTGATTTCAGAAGTTATGAACTAGCAGGTGTCCCAATACTTTTGTCAATATAGTTTAGTTCTTTATGAAAAGAAAATCGCTCAAAGAATTATTTTTAGCACCTTTACTTTTAACAGTGCAGGGTAATGAATCGAGCTCACAGTATGTAAATACATCAGCCTGTTAATGGTTATTAATGGGCTCTCTGCATTAGGAATGAGAGAGTAATATTAGTTTATGAGTCAGGGAGGGGTAGTGTCCCATATTTATGCCAGTGGTGCACTTTATACTCTTTATAGCAGCTTTGATAAACTGAGCCTCTTCTCCGTTATGCTTTATACACTCTCTCATAAAGCCTGGCACTCAAAGTAATGCTTTTGTTTTACTGTCCCTCAAACTTTAAGGCAAGCCGGTGATGATCATAACGGAGTACATGGAGAACGGATCTCTCGACACCTTTTTAAAGGTACGTTGTCTCATTCATTTCATAATAAATGGGGTGTGAAATAGCACTGTACGTCTCTGATTCTTTTGCCTATGGCTTTTGAACACTTTGTAAAATGAACAGAAAACTGCAGAAACTATTTTTTACAATGAGGTTCTGAGGTTATTATAGTGATATGATATTAATATCCTCTATTCATATAGTAATACATCAGTGATGAACTAGACATTGGTTTATGTGATCATCTAGGCAGCAAAAGTATTCCTAGATGTGTATTCAATATTTTCAGCTATTCTGAGACCAGAAGATTTTAATAAATGATAAATAATACACTAATACAATAATATGTTGTTTCACACGATTTGCCTTGAGATTAACTCGATATTACCAAGCATTCTAAATATAATTTCACTGTCATTTCATTTCCAGCTTTCTGTGCTTATGTTCATATTAGAAGCCTCATTCCGATTATTTACTTAGATCCAATCTTTCTGACTTGACCTTTGATATGGCAAGACACTTTAACCTAAAATGCCACCAGCTATACAACCCATAACTCAATTTTTACTAGTAATTCAATTTCAAAGTCTCCGTAATGCAATTTTCCTTTGTAGAAAATCTCATTTCTGATATCAGCTATTTTTTACTAGTAATATTATCAGACATATATTACGGTTCTGACTAGTCACTTTACCAGGTCACATATCACTACTGTAATTTTGGCTAGTCATATATTATCACTAATTAACATTAAATCTCACTGTCTCTTATCTATTAACATATTTATTAGTAAAGACTCAGATAAACAATACACTATGTGGGGAAAAGTATTGGGACACACCACTAATCACTGAATTCAAGGGTTTCTTTTAGTCCTATTGCCACAGGTGTATAAAATCAAGCCCCTAGCCATGCGGTCTGCCTCCTCTCCACACATTAGTGAAAGAATGGGTGGTTCTAAAGAGCTTACTGAACTCCAGCGTGGTTCTGTACGTAATAGGATGCCACTGTTGCAACAAGTCAGTTGGTGAAATTTCTTCCCTCCTATATATGAGGGATATCATTGAATATCATTGAAAAGTGGAAGTGTTTGGGAACCACAGTAACCCAGCCACCAAGTGTCAGACCACGTAAAGTTATATTGCAGCCCAGTGCTGAGCCCAACGCTCTGCTGAACCAGTAACTGCACAGCTCCAAAAGTGCTGTTAGAGCTGCAAATGGGAGCCAACTCCATATGAATGCCAATAGATTTAGAATGGGATGTCATAAAAGCTCCTGTAGGTGTCCCAATACTTTTGTCCATATACTGTATCCACACTGGTAAAAACTGTAATTACAGATCTCTACACTGCACATCCTCATTTTGGTTTGTAAGATACTGGGATACTTGGGTTTATATGGTACTGTGTATTATTGTTATAGGTCATCACTATCATGCAAAACCTTGTATGTCCAAAATAGACACTTTTACAGGAGAAGGGGAATAAACCTTCTAAAGTTTCAATGGAAGTGAATGGAAAAAGAGTTTATGAATGAGGCTCAAATCTATACGATATGTCCTTATGGCTGCTCTTACAGAAGAACGATGGTCAGTTCACGGTGATCCAGCTGGTTGGTATGCTGCGTGGCATCGCCTCGGGCATGCGTTACCTCTCCGACATGGGCTATGTGCACCGCGACCTGGCCGCCCGCAACATCCTGGTCAACAGCAACCTGGTGTGTAAGGTGTCCGACTTCGGCCTGTCTCGAATCCTGGAGGACGACCCAGAGGCGGCCTACACCACCCGCGTACGTGCTGAGTCATGCTAGCTCGCTAACACTTTGACCCTAATGCCATTAGCCAGTACTCTTGATCCATCTGTGTCACAATTCAATTGAAACCCTCTCAGCTCTCAGCCCTTCAGCGGCCTACATTTCAATAACGCTGGCTTTTCTTCTCTCTATCTATTACTCTCTCTCTTTCTCTCTCTCTCTCTCTCTCTCTCTCTCTCTCTCTCTCTCGTTCATTGACGAGGAGCATGTGTTGAACTTGAAACCACCATCTCTTTGAGTGCATTACAACAAATGGCAGATAGTCGTAGTAGTGTTAGGTGAATATGCTCCTTTGTTGGGGCTCTACTGAGTGAAGCGCATGTCTACAGCAGGGCTCTGGGCTCCAGGCTGAATTAGCTATTAATAAACATGGAGCCGAGTGATGCTGGCTTTGAAAGAAGGATAATTAGTAGCTCAGCATCAGCTGCTGTAATTGGTGCCGGCGTGATTATTTTTTCCCTTTTCATCGTTTCCACCTTGGCATGTCACAGCTCTGTGTGTGTGTATGTGTGTGTGCATATTTGTGTGTGTGTATGTGAGAGAGAGCTGTCTAAGGAGTAGCAAATTGAGATGTGCTTCACTAATAGCATACGAGAGGCTCTGCCAGAATTGCAGAATGGCAGCTCCAGGACAGCCAATTAGTAGGAAGAATGCTAAGACATCCATGTGCCGCATTCTTCCTGTCACCGTATTTACCACCCTGTTCTCCCCCCAGCTGTGAATTGGGATTGATAAGTGTTGGTAAAGATGCTTTGACAGGAATCATATCTGGAACAGTTTGTTGATGCTTGTCATTCAGGGAGGAAAGATTCCCATCAGGTGGACGGCTCCGGAAGCCATCGCTTACAGGAAGTTCACCTCAGCCAGCGATGTGTGGAGCTACGGCATCGTCATGTGGGAAGTGATGTCTTACGGAGAAAGGCCGTACTGGGAAATGAGCAATCAAGATGTAAGTGTGACACTTTTCTCTCTCCCTCTCTCTCTCTGCTTCTGTCTGTCTCTCTCTTTCTTTCTTTCTCTCTCTCTCTCTCTCTCTCTCTCTCTCTCTCTCTCTCTCTCTCTCTCTTTGCTTCTCTCTGTCTCTCTCTCTTTCTCTCTCTCTCTGTCTCTTTCTCTGCCTCTCTCTCTGTCTCTCTGTCTCTCTGTCTTTTTCTCTGTCTCTCTCTCTTTCTCTCTCTCTGTTTATCTCTCTCTCTCTCTCTCTTTCTCTCTCTCTCTCTCTCTCTCTCTCTCTCTCTCTCTGTCCCTCTCTCTCTCTCTCTCTCTCTCTCTCTCTGTCCCTCTCTCTCTCGTGCCATAAAACTGTCAAAGAACCAACTGCAGCCCAACAACCGAAACAGAGCCTATCACAATCCTGATGATTCACATCTGGTGCTGAAATTGTAAAATCTAAAGTATCCAATTGAACTATTTCCAACTAAAAGGTATAAAGGACTATTTTTAATTAGGTTGATCGTGTAAAAGGTCTTAAATAGTCTGAGAAATGATATGTTTTCAGATAAAATGCCTTCACTCAGTCTTGTATAATATATAAATAGGAAGTATGTGTCTTTGCCTGGGGTGAAAAATTGCCAGATGCGATTTTTGTAATTGTTCCTTATTGCCGAGTTTCCCTGGATAGTGCAGCTGTCTTGTTGGGGTGTGTTCACGTAGCTAGCTGAAGAGATGGGAAAGCTGGTTGGCTAGGGTTAGCTTTTAGCGTAGCACGAATACCCGCTCACTTCCCAGGCATTTGCTTCCTGAATCAGGCCTCAGGCAAAGCCACAGTAATGAAGCCTGGTTAACATAACAACCTGTTTTCCGATATCCAGTAGAGTCTGGCAGTGATGTGCTGCTCTCCAGTGTCCTAGGAAAAGATTGTCTTAAAAAGTGTTGGAGTGTGCTCCTCCTAGCACTAGCAATGTTCCCAAACTCTAGGAGACAAAACCAGCTACCGTCTTTGTTTAAACTGTCATCAATGTGGCATTGTGTCAACATTCGGAGTTGGGGAATATTGCTAGTGCCAGGAGGAGTTTCAAATGAGCTACTAATTTGGGAGAAATGTGACAAACCAATTTAAAAACACCATATTTCCCCAAAGTGGCCATTGTACTTTACTGTGTCACCAGCTTTGACTAGGTTCAGGAGGGCTTTCGCTAGTGGTGGGGTCTATGTACATTTTGGGGGTGTAAAAGAGTCAAAGCAGTTTAGAGGTTTTGGAATTGGCCCGTTTTACATCCCTGTTTTGGTTATGCTGAATTTTTTTGCTGAATGAGGAACAGCAGTGTTTGAGGTTCACAGTTTGCTACTTTCATGTACTGAACTGAATATAATTTAACTACACGAAGATAAACACAGTTTTCCATTCTAGGGCATCTATGTGTTTTGAACCTACGTAATAAAATCGTTCTTAAAATAAGGACAGTGTGTTTAATGACCAATCTCCAGCGAGTTCAGAATTCTTAAATGATTTTAAATTCAGATGTAAAACCTGGAGCTGTGGGTCAGGTTGAGTTTGATTAAAGCAGTAAACTGAAAGAGGACGAGAACTGAAACACTTTGCCAAGATGCAAAAATAAACCATGAACTGTAATAAGCTGAAGATGATTATTTCAGTTCTGCAACTACAATATTAAAAATTCTCAGTGTTTTTCTCATCTACCCTGAACTCACACGCTCACTCAGTTTCTTCCAGAGCTGAAGATATTAAACAGCATTTCAGAGGCTGCTTAATGAGTCTTCTCACACAAAATTGGTCTACTTATCTCGCTGCGTTGCTTTAAATATTTATATGCTCAGGATGTAAATTGTTATTGATTTTGTTTAAAATTCATTACAGAACTTATTAAAATTTTTCATTGTGTAGCAGCACTTCTGAACACAGCTACTGTTAACTAACACCACAGCCACGTTTCACAACATGGCATCAATTTTCATTCACAAAATAGTTCATCTACAAACTGAAAGTGACCTACTTTTTTGGTTATATACTGTTATATCAGCCATAGAATACACTCTAAAAATTCTTTAGGTGAGGCCTTTAAGTGTGAAAAAAACTTTAAAGGTTTTTAAAAAAGGTAAAGGTTCTTTGCCAATTTAAAAGTTTTTCACATCCCACAGCTCTTTTACAATAATGAACAAAAAAGGTTATTTTATGGTATCACTCAAAGAACCCTTTGAAGCACCTTTAAGAGTGTATGTGGGTAGTATTAACTTTACACCATATATTTTTCAAACACATGCAGTTTTTTATGTTATTTTTATGAATGAACTCAGTGGCAAGTGAGGGCTTTGGGTGAGATTGACTCCCAGTTGATCTCTCCAAGTCATCCAACACATCAGTGCTATAATTGCTCCCTCTGGCCATTTTAAAGCTGTGTGTGAGTAGTATGTGCAATGTGATTTGCCACTGGTAGGCTGGGGAGATGGTGTACTATATGTGTAGCAGTCCATAAACTGATTGGGAATGGGGGCAAATCTTGGTCAAAATTGACATTATTGAACATGGTCAGTGGGAATGGGGGTCATGTTAAGAGAGGTAGTGGTGGAGTGGAGCACCCTGTAGTAACATACCAAACACTATTTTCACTATACATTTAGTTTATCAAACTATTTACGCCACTTTATTGTTGGTGTCATATCAAACCCCAGAATTCTAGTCTTGGCCCGATTATTGACATTTATGGCATTTAGCAGACATTATCATGTATTGTTTATATATATTATAATTTTCTGTTAGCTTGTTTGTACATCATTTTTATAGCTTTTTGCAGCTTTTAATATTACATATTATTTTCATTCTACCAAGCATAAGAATCTGAGCCACTTTGACCAGAGCCAAATTTTGGTAGCCCGACAACGGAGTCAGAGCATCACACAGGTTTTGTGTGGTGTATCTGGTATGCAGTGGTCACTACCTACCAAAAGTGCAAGAATGGACAACATATATACTGGTGACAGGGTCATGGGCACCCTGCTGGTAGCCTGTCTGGTTAGATCCCACCGAAGCAGAAATTGTTGGAGAAGTCAGAATGCTGGCTATGTGTTGTGAAGTCCATGACTCGATGGTTCAGAGCTATTTTAGCAGCATGAGGGGGGCCTACACACTATTAGCCACAATATTGATTTTAAAGTTATGGCTGATCTGTGTGGCTCCATTTTTTTTGTAGTTCCCAGTTTCCACCCACTAGCAATATCTCCCCAATCACACAGTGCTACCAGTTTTCATACTGCTCCTGATGCCCCGGGCAGCTTAACAGACTTGAAGGAGAAACCTAACTGCCAGTTCTGTCTAACAGATGCCCGTGCTGGCTGTGGAGGTGACGTGGGGAGAGGGAAAGCCACCCGACCCACCCAAAGAGAGCAAGGCCAATTATGCCCTCTGGGATCTCCTGGCCACAGATAGCTGATAGGTGGCATCACCATTAGCAACACTGACATCTCCTGATGACAGTAGGACCAATGCTATCAGCTGCTGTTTTTATTGTGTGAATATTTCATGAGGATTGGACCAGAAGAAAACCATGAGGAGTAGAATGCAATAAAGCATTGAATTGGTATTTCTTTCTCTTGGGCTCCCCTTTACAGTGGGGGAGTGGAATTCACGCTTCAAGCCTTGCCTCGAGAAGGACATGCTTACACGCATTTCTGGACAAGCTATGACATACTGAAAGTGAAAGGCATGTGGAATGAGGCGCTGGAGTAATATTAAAGGGTTTTACAGAGATATGACTCCAGTTACATAGCGTTACACAGTTCTTGGAGTATTTTCAGCAGCGTACCAGTCCCAGAGTAGCAGCGATAGCAACAGTATTCTCCCAGTTACAGGCCAGTGGAGCATCACAATGATTCTGAAGCTGCTGTTTTAAGGTAAAATGTTACATAATGATGCTTTAACATACGTTGTGACTTTGGAGATGCAATGTTTTGTTCAATCAGCAATACTGTGCAGTTCTTATCCTAGCTGTTGTCTATAAGCTAAATCTTTTCCCCATGACGTCTGCAGTCTAGGGGTGGGCTATGGTTTTATCATATTGCCCACCTTAAGGCAATGGGGAAATCAGCAGTTGCATATCTGTGCTCAGTGGAATCCGTGTGGCAGGAGAGAAGCCGGGAAAGCAAAGACAGAATCAGACTGAAGCAAAAGCTGGAGTTTTGAGTGGAGTGAACTTGGTGAACTTTGCTGGAGGAGCTGCAGTGCGAGTCTTTCAGATGTGTAGAAAGTAGAATTTCATTTGGCACCGAACATTCGGTTCTGCAGAGAGCACCACATATTAGGCTATAGCATTAAACATCAAGGAGTTACAAAGCTGTTTATGGGCCCTGGTTTCCAGCTAGTCTTCAGTTGACAGACTTTCATCTTCAGCATGGCTTTCTACATATTAGACCACGTCATTAAGAGCCTATTGGATGTTGCACGGCTCCGCATCGCCTCCAGTGTTGTTTTAGCTTTTATGTGGATGCTCATGGCATGTGTCAGTGCCAGCGGTAGCATGCGTCTGTGTGTAGGAGAAGGCTGAAAAGGAGGACGCCATGCTGAAGTTTTCTCAGTGTGTCCCTGAAGGAGGTGCAATTTCCAGTCATGTTTTTATCAAGCAGCGCTGACCTTTTTCCCCCCTGCTAGCCTGCCAGTGACGGCTTCATTCCAGCCCCAGATCCCCCTCTCCCCTCCATCATTAATCTGTTTCACACACACTTGGGAAAGAGAAAGTTATTTGATGTTTTATTTAATGCCTTCATGAGGGCTGCCTCAGATCTCTCCCCGCTCTGCTAGAGCAGACTCCCTCTCTCTCTCTCTCTCTCCCTCTCTCTCTCTCTCTTTCTCTCTCTCTCACACTCTCCCCCTGTCTGTGTGTCTTTCTTTCTCTCTCGCTCACTCTTGCTCTCTCCTTTTTTCTCTCTCTGCGAGACTTTGCCGTCGGGGATTGGTTTCTGAGCTGCTCTTGTGTTGGCTTTCTCTTTTTTCAGTGAGTGTGGGAGTGAGGGGGGTTTTGTTAGAGGCTGAGAGCGAGAGAAAGAGAGAGAGCTGATAGGTCGGCATCTCACCCGATGCAGTAGTCAGTTCTCACCTCCTGGCAGGCTTCTGAAACCTTAAATAAACACAGAACATGCCAAAAGAGCTCCCAATTTAGTCGGCTGCAGCAAAAACAAGGCCTGATAGGTTGTAGTCTTTCATTAGGCGAAGTTCAGTGTGAAGCTGTAGTTGCTTTTCCTCTAATCTACTCAACAGGTAGTTTAATGGAACCTACTGCTCCATTCTGCTTGTAATAAACGTTCTAGGTACGACGTTCTTCAGGTTGCCCACTCCTGCGTTCTACCTGTTCTATTGAAGTTGAAATATGCATTAGAAAATGTGTATTTGGGCCGATTATTCCAATATTATCAAATATTTTATTATTAAATACTATTTGCATTCCACCATTCGAATCTATGGTTATTTCATCAATGTGTATACTGATAATATACATATTAGGCAGCAAGTGAGCAGCCAGTTCTTGAAGTTTGATGTGTTGGAAGCAGGAAAGTAAGCTCAAGAATCTGAGCCACTTTGATAAGAGCCAAATTGTGGTGGCCAGACAACTGGGTCAGAGCTTCATACAGGTTTTGTGGGGTGTCCTCGTTATGCAGTGGTCAGCACCTACCAAAAATGCTTCAAGAATAGACAACAGGTGAACATGTGACAGGGTCATGGGCACCTAAGATTCACCAAATATACATTAGAAAATTATTAGTATTTATATAAATATATAGTATTTGCTGAAGATTAATACATTCAGTAAAATCCTTTTATTTTTAGTTGCCAGTCATGACCAATCAGCTCCCAGCTCCTTTGCAACACTGCAGTCAGATCACTTCCTGTGTGTGAGTGGAGGGAGAGTGTGAAGTGGTACACACTCTGGACTGGTATCTGTTGTTGTTGTTCTACTGGTGTGTAATAACTGGTTTATAGTGGGTGAATGTGCTGTGATTTGGTTTTCTATAGCATGTGTGTATTAGCATTAGCGTTAGCCTCCACTCAGTTCTGAATGCAAGCGATTTTCCCGCCGGTAAAACAGAGTGTAACACAGTAGTGGTGAGTGTACATTAGTTCATGCAGTCAGTAACAAATAGCAAAACAGCTATAATAATGATAATAATAATAATGATAATAATAATAATGATAATAATAATAATGCGTTCTCTTCACTGGCTTCCTGTAGCTGCTGCCCGCATCAGATTCAAAACCCTGACATTGGCCTACAAGGCAAGAATGGCCCTCTGTACTTGATGGGAATGGTCAAAAGCCGATCAGCACTAAGAGCCCTTCGAACCTCAAGTACAGCTCGGCTTGACCCACCATCCCTTAAGATCCACGGAAGAGGATCAAGCGTCCAGGCTTTTTTTTTGTCCTGGCACCAAGTGGTGGAACAAACCTCCCCTGGGTGTTCGAACAGCAGAGTCGCTTGCTGTCTTCAAACACAGACTGAAGACCCTCCTCTTCCGAGAATACTTGGGCGATGTGTAGTGTCGAGTATTATGGTCTCCATATTGACTTGTGTTAAGTAGTATTGAAGCTAAGAGGTGTCTCTGAATTCCAGTCTGTTCAAACTAGCTATCGATCTGATTTAGTCTGCAATGATTTCTCCATATTTAAATTGTTAAACACTTCAGTAGATTTAAATAAACCTAGTTACCTCGGGTGGCTTTTTCCATGCATTACATATTATACATATCATATGCACTAATGTACTCCACTACCACTGTGTTAGTTTGACATGAGGGTCATTTAACCCCTTAAACAGCCTAAAAAAGTGTTATTCCAAACTTCTATTACCAAAAAATAGCCCCACCAGTTTCTACAGAAGTCCCTGTAGTTACTAACTAATACACCTTAGTGTGTAATAAGCCTGTCTGCATTAAGGGGTTAATGTATTGTGCATGTTCTGTGTGTGTGTGTGTGTCAGGTGATAAAGGCAGTAGAGGAGAGTTACAGGCTGCCAGGGCCTATGGACTGTCCCACAGCTCTCTACCACCTCATGATGGACTGCTGGCAGAAGGACAGAAACAGCCGGCCCAAATTCGAGGAGATAGTGAGCTTACTGGACAAACTCATCCGCAACCCCAGCAGCTTAAAAAGCCTCGTCAACTCCTCCAACAGGTAAGAGAGCATCATCATCTATGACTGTAGAAGGGTTTGCTTACTTCAGTCCTTTCCCTCTCTTTGTGTCTCTCTCTAGTTCTCGGTTCAGCCTCTGTGCTCTCTCCTTTCTCTCTGTCTGTATCTCCTCCATCCCTGGTTGAGTTTAGTTTGGTTTGTTCTCCTCAGTCCAGCTCCTTTAACGTAAATCTAAATACGTGTTGATATTCATGGCGTTTTATCATCCCAGGCTGTGAGCATAAAAACTGTGTCATGTCTGGGAAATGCTGATAACTGGGTGTTAACAGCCCTTACTACACGGCTGTCATGCAGAATCAAGATTTAATGACACTTGAAACAAATAAGCTCTGGTATTTCGTGATTTAATGTTGAGTTAAGCGGAAGTGACAGCATACAAATGACTTCCAATTACGGTGATTACATGGTATCAAATATATTTTCTGCATTGTGAACCGCTCTGTATTTTCTACATGCTGGAATCATCTATTATTCACAATTGTGTTATGAAATTATGGTTACATTTAATAAGAAATTGATTTAGAATGAGGGAATTTGTTTTGTGGGGTGCTGCATATTAACGCTGCAATTCTGCTCTGTTGCCTGATATGCCAATTGCTGGACCTTTAGTTAAACTGTCACTGATTATTATATTGATTTTGCATTCATCTTGTAAATAGGGTCTAATTTTATAATCATAATGAGTCTGTCGTAACGTCACAGCATAATAAATATCCCAAAGAGTTCAGCAGAAAGCCACACTCCAGTGATTTGTCTCATTTACGGATGATTCTTCAATTAAGGGCTCTTAACATTGGAAAAATAAATCAGCTATAATTTTGTTGTAATGACACTATACATCCAAATATTTGTGGACACCCTTTTCTAATTAATGCATTTAGCTACTTTAAGTTGCAGCCATTGCTAAAACATACAGCTTGTCTAGTCACTGTACAGAAGTACTGCCAATCGAATAGGACTCTCTGACTGGTGCTAGAGGGGTATAAAGCCCCCCAGCATTGAGCTGTGAAGCAGTGGAACTGGGTTCTCTGGAATGATGGCTGGTGCTCCATCCAATACTTTTCATTCTAAAGGGCTCATTTACTGCCTCATCTCTAGAGCTCATTACTGATGTCTTATATCGGTCATACTGACTGAAAAACAGTGACCGTTTAGTTTTAGTAAACTTAAGTTTTTTTATTATATATATATATATATATATATATATATATATATATATATATATATATATATATATATATATATAATTATTATTATTTATTTATTTATTTATTTACTAAAATATTGCCGTAACAGCTTAAACGGTGATGATGCTGAAAATCGTAATCTAATATATGGTCCGGAAAAATACATGACTAAATGACTTACTTTTTCAGACATCAAAATGTCACTCTTTCCTCATAGCTGACGTATGCTCCTCTTTCAGTTTTCATTTTCATGATTATGGCATAAACAAATGTTACCTTTAAAAAATCCTTACTAAAATCACAGGCTGTTGCAGTTATGGCGATAATGTTGGGGATGGTAATATGCAAAAGTTGTCTCTTTTTATGTTAATATAAAAAAACACACTGTAATTGTTTAACAGATTGATATTCTTTTTACCATTTTTTGAAGTAGAGAAGTTTTAGTGTCTGGGTTGGAGACAAGGACAAAAAGTAGCAAAATATTGATGTCTAAAACATTGAAAGAATTGGAAATCATAATGATTTTGGTGCAATAAATAATATATGACATGTATTGAATTAATACATTTAATTAATTTTCTTTTGAATTTATAATCTGACAGCATAAAAGTTCCCAATTGAAGAATCAGCCATACATTACATTACATTCTATTACATTACGTTGCAGTTGATCTGTATTTAAACTGTATTTAAACTGTTTAAGGCTCTGGGTCAGACATATGACTTGTCTAGTTCATATCTGTTTATGGACCAAATTAAGGCCAATTCCTGGACAAAAAGATCAACTTAGTGCTGTCTTCATCTTCACTGTCTTTATGCAGCCTTCTAATGTGAGATTTATGCATCCATTTGTTCAATGGTCCATTTGTCTTTCCCACAGGGTGTCCAATTTATTAGTGGAGCATGGCAGCGTGGAGCTCTGTGTGTTCAGCTCTGTGGGGGAATGGTTAGACGCCATAAAAATGGGTCGATACACCGAGCTTTTCATGGAAAGTGGATACACTTCACTGGAAGTAGTCACTCAGATGACCTTGGAGTAAGTCCCCCTGCTGTCGTTTGATGCCGAGGGGGTCGTGGGTATTGTTTGCTGTACATTAGCAGCCAGTGTAACTACATCACAAATGCAGCCCCGTTTAATTGAGTCAGGACTTTGTTTTGATTAGCTTGACATCAAGTTTGGGGATTTTAAACGCACTCAGGGGTTCAAATCACTTTTGCGTCCACAGACGTTACCAATTACTAGGATTGGGCTGTGTCCAAAAAGTTACATTTCTTCACAAATCAGTTTATATATAAAAGCATTTACACACAGATCAGATTGACCAGCTAGAAAAAACGTTTTAGGATTAGTCAGTTTAGGGGTGGCAGGGTTTGGTTATGCAAATATGATGTTCTGCAGATCCAGAATCCATGTCCATATCCATATTATAGCAGTATGTATGTTGGTGCATCTCCCAGTGCTTAGAAAAGAACAGAAGGCCCAGCAACTCTCTCATAATAGAAGCCATTGAGGAGTTGCTGAATCCTATGAATAAACTTTTGAAATACATAACACAACTTTGATATAACAATAACTGAATATGTTAAAGATGCCGATAAAATTTAGCAACTGTCCATTTAGCAGCTGTTCTAATTTTACAAGGGGTTTTCTTCTAATTCCAGGTTTTCTAGTACTGGGAAATGTGTCAAAAAGTATCTCCCCTTAGGATTTTCCCCTTTTTATTGCTTTTATAAATGGAATCATGGTTGGTATCAAAAACAAAATGAACAAAAAACTAATTTCTACAAAGTCATTTCAGTGAAATAAAAACAAGTAATGTATTTTCTTACCAAAAAAAGCCAATTATATTGACCCTGTTCAGTTTATACAATTTAAGCATTGAAAAGGGAAAACATCAGAGGTCGTTAATACTTCTCACAGGCCCTGTACAGTATACTGTGGGTTTTCACCACAATACTATATAAATCATTTTAAATAGTAAAACACAAATGCTAACATGCATGACTGTGGTACCTGGTGAAAGCAGAATGAAAGGCCTATTTACGTCAAGTAACCAATTGCCGCTGACCAATTGTTTAATGTAATGAAACTTTAACACCAAGTTTGACACATTTGTTGGTTTTGGGACTCAAATTGATTTGGGAAAATCAAAATCAAATCAAATCAAATTTTATTTGTCACATACATAGTAATACACAGTATAACTTGCAGTGAAATGCTTTTTTGACAGTCTGCCCACATCAAAGCTATACAATAAAGATCTAAATTTAAACTTAACTAAACCTTAACTTAATGAAGTAAAGTGCAAAAGTGCAAAGGAAAAATAAAATAAAAATAAAAATAAAAGACATCATTAATATGCGTGTGTTCATTCTCAAAACTTGACATGCGTTTTCTAATATATTATTGATGTACAACCAGATAGGAATGTTGTTTTCTGTTTTAGGAATATAGTGCATTCTTTTGTACTAGGAAAGTAGAAACTAATTCTAATTCTAATTTATATTAAAATGTTTGATATAAAGCATCTGTCTGTAGTCTAAAATCAAACTGCATTTAAATATCACTGTGTATTATAGTGCAACTCCTATATTGGAATAAATGATGCATGAGGAATATGAGTATTACTACATCGTCACTGTCACACAAAACCTTGCATCTTTATTTTTTTTCATTTTTAATCTGGCAGTTGTTCTTTATATCGTGTCAAAATGTCATGGTGAATAGACCAATAGAAATAACTTGCAATAAAATCTTTTTACATTTCAATTAAAAGTTTAAGAAAGTGAAGTTGCTATTTTTTTGGGCGACACAGTTTTTCCTGACAGTTTTTCTGTTAACTAACACCTCTACTTTATAATAATCAGTTCTGTGATGAAACCCCAAGCTGTGAATACGGACTGGTCCTGTTTCTCACTGATGGTTGATCTGATTAGGAGAACCATCAGTTTTACTCGTTCTTTTAAACGTACAGAAAGTGTCAGTTCTCTCTAAAGATTAAATAAACGCCCTTGATATCTTGAATAGATTACATTCCTAGATCTTCAAAGGATCTGTGTCTGGTCTCAGCCCTTGAAACATTATTAATGTCAAGTGATGTTCTGAAACATTATTAATGTCAAGCGAACTTCTGACAACGCTCTGAAGATAATTATCTGTCTGATTGCCTTCTTTTTGCAGTGATCTGAGAAGAGTGGGAGTCACGCTGGCTGGGCACCAGAAAAAGATCCTCAACAGCATCCAGGAGATGCGAGTTCAGATGATGAACGCCACCATACCTGTCTGAGGCTGCCCCTTAGACCTGCTGAACCTACAGTAGTAGCCTAGCACTTTTTTTACCGTGGACACTTATTTATTGAATGGAACTCTTGAACTACTGAAGGGAAATGACTCAATATCCCTGAGCGACAGTGGAAGGAGGGACCGGCTTGACGTCTGGACGAAAATAGGGTCTCTACGTGTTTATGCACAGCTCCTCAGCATACTGACTGCTTGACAGGTTTGTGGACGCGAAGTGTTTGGAAAAGTGTGGCACATCTCCAGGTAGGACCGCTGACCAGGACCACTGTCAGGAGTCTCTGGGCCGAATGTATAGCACTTTTTCGAAAACCTCATGCAACCATGTTATTACCTCCAGAAATACAGCAGAACCTACAGTCTACTTTCAGCTGGATTCCTTATTCCTCACAACACCACTCGGAGCGAAGGTCATGCAGTAAGACTGAAAACCATATCATTTGGTTGGAGGAAGAAGCGGCTGTGTATTACAAAGCAATATTCGATTTCAAGCTTGATACTGTTTTCATTTTCTTCCTTTCTTTCTTTTGTAATGGAAAAAGCAATGGATACGTATGTACAGACTTTCATTTTGCACAGCATATGTGTCTTAAGGGGGGGTACATATGAATATGATGCTTCAAAAACAGTTCGTTCTTTAAATTGTACATGTAAATAGTGTATAGTTACATAATGCGAAACGAAGAGAACGATCCATCCATGTTCATGCGGGGTTCCTCTACTTTTAGCCGGGAAACATCAGTAAGCCTATACAGTGTACAGAACTTTCATCATGGCAAAGAAACGCTTATAGTGTTTTTAATGTAACTCATCGGTTACGGCTGGTCCTTTTTACGGCACATATGAATTCTGCAGGTGACGTGGTGCGATGTTGATGCGTATTCATTTCTATTTCATTCTATTTCTATTTCATTCAACCCAAAAGGTTCATCTAGCGTAAGCATTTAGAGCTGGGATGGACACAGTTTCACGCAGATAGTCAATAACAATAAATCTAGCTTGAATTAAGAGCTGGTAGCGTGTTTGAATCTGTGCTGTCCCTGAATGTCAGAAGAGCGGCTTGTGATGTCCATTTCTGATGTAGGTTCTTAGGTGATACTGGTAAACAGAGGCACAGGTCAGGAGCTTCAGTAAAAACAGGGGGGTATATTTTAAGCCCCAACCTCCAACATTGAGCAGTACTGCATTTGAGGTCTGGTTTGTGTACTGCAAATGAATCAGAACATGATTTAAAGGGCATTTTTGCATCCAAATTCCAGTTTTTCTTTACAGGGTACAGAACCGACCCGCATCACAGGGCTTCTGAACGCCTGAGCCTGTAAACTTCATATCAGATTCTACAAGATGGGACAAGTTAGAGAATTTTTTACATTGTTACAAACAGTGTGAGTACACTAGTCAACTGAGAAAAGGTGGTCATTTGCATTGTATTATAAGCAGTAGTGCAGACTCCTCAAGCACAATCACCACTATTTCATCACTGTCACACAAAAACCTTGTATCTCCATTTTTGTTCTGACGTCTTTTTACGTTTAGGGCATTTAGCTGATACTCTTATCCTATGTGACTTACAAGGTTACTCGTATTACAGAGACGGCTCAGTGTAGTGTTAGGAGTCTTACTCAATGTCTCTTATTGGTGTAGCGCAGCATAGTCACACAGACTGGGAATTGAACCCCAGCCTCCCACATGGTGTAGTAGCTCACTGGCAGGTAGTGGTGTTATCTGTTGCACCACATCAACCACTTTTTGACAGCTTTTCTTTCCATTGTAGGAAACAGAATTTCATGATAAATGGACCAACAGTAATGCTTCCAAATTACATGGAGTAAAATATATTTCATTGATTTTCACTGAAAGGTTTTTCCTGCTTCTGTAAAGCTGCCATTTTGAAGATTCAAGGTTTTTGTGCGACAGTGGCGATTTAACGAGCTTACATCCTGCCTATTCAGTCCTTCTATTTATTTAGTACTATAAACTTTTTAGTAGTCTCATTCACAGACATACTGCTGGACAACTAAGAGCAGAGCTCTAAAATGAGGAAAAGAGGTTTCTGGGTTTGTGTTTTTACCACTAAAACGACTTTACGAAAAAACCCATAGTTGGTTATTTTTCAAAGTAACTTATAAGCACCTTATAAGCAGTAGCTAGCTGTATGAAATTATGATCTTGTATACAATGGTGATGTTTAAATTCTGCCACTGTCTCAAAAACCTTGTATCTGCTATTTTGCTGTTTTAATTTTTTTCTTTTTGCATAATGAGTCTGGCAGGTGTTCTTTGTACATTGTCGCAAATTATATGATGAATGGACCAAAAGAGATGCTCCAAAATGAGCTGGAATAAACTCTTTTTAGATTGACTTCCATTGAAAGCCAAGAAGATTTTTTCTTCCACTGTAAAATTACCATTAATTTTGGAGATACGAGGGTTCGTGCATGACAGCAACAATATGCTCTTATATGCAGTGTTACCAGTAATTACTCATGGAAAACTGCAAATAGTTGACTGCTCATTTACATACTTGCTTCACTGTTACAGTGGAAGTGAAGAACAAACAGAAAATCAGCAAACACTGATATTGTCAAACTATCATGTGGAGTTCAGTACCGTCTTCATAGTCTCCTTGCTATCAGCACCTTAGACAAGCTCTGAGTTGTTTTCTGCTGAATGTGTCTAGATGGAAATGGTATTTTTGCAACTTTCTGTTTATCTCCAGCAGTTAGGATCATATTTTTGTATTTTTCATGTTCGTTTCAATACATTTGGTCCAATGTTGCCCTAAAATCAGCCAGTATAGTTCTTATTAGAAGTGATAGCACAGCAGTAATGCAGTATTTATTGGTTCTGTTACGTATTATATTTTCTTTATATACATGCACACACACTCAGAATCAGCTTTTGAGAGAAAAGGTTGTGTTTTTTTTCAGTGTTAACTAATGTTTACGACAGAGATTTTGTGAAATGGTTCAGAATTACAGTAAGCTGTATATTTCGAAAGGTAGCCCACACAATGCAATGGGTTTCTCTAGGCACCAAATCTCACTGCACTAGCTGAAGAATCATAACAGATTATACAAGTGGACAGAAATGATAGGAATACTTATGTTCTTCAACTTACAATTTTATTAGTAACCATCGAATCAAATGGTCAAGTACCGCAGATCATAACTTGCTTCCCTGTTTAATAGAAAAGTACAGAAAAAAATATATTCACTCAAAACAATAGAACTTACAATAGAAGCCAATGGGCACTTGCTTCAGTACCAGCCCATTGACGTCTGCCATAGCTTCTGCGTTTTGGAGGATTTTTTCTAGTTATGTTTTGATGTGTACAGCTTTTTGTTGTTCTTAACATTCCTCTCAGCAACATTTATGTTTAAGAAAATGATAATAAATGATAAATCAGTTCAAATTACATCATATCTGTTGATAAGTGACCACAACGTACATGTCCTACTGCTGCAAAATCAGCACAAAACCATGAGCCAAGTCCCTTTTAGGGCAGTGTTAAAGTGCAGGCAAGCCAAATGTATGGCTATCAGGTGATGAGTTGCGTCAGGTGTAGGCCTCAACCAGACATTAAAAAAAGAGATAGGTCTTAAAAACAAATAGGGCCTCCTCTGGGACGTCACTGGGTAAGACTGGAGTAGTGGAGATAAACAGATCATTTTGGAACTGAAACCACAGCCCTGTTGTGTGCATGGTGTTGAGGTGTAGTGTGGTAAAAATACATTTTCTCAGCATTTTTGTTTTAAATATAATAAGCCACAGCTGTTGCGAGTAGGATCATAATTGTTCCAATAACAATAAAAAAAGATGGTAAAAGCACAGAAAAATAGGTGTTGTGATGATTGTCTGCGCCCTTTTACTGTAAGTGTGTTACGTTTGTGTAAATGTCTTTTGTAGTGTAATATATTAAATTTTCTATTTTTTTCTAATAAATTGGAAGGAAAATCAACATTGTGTTGCTCTGTTTATTGTGGGTATTAAAAAGAGTTGATCCTGCTGTTGTCATAGTCACTGTCTCTACTGTCCACTGCTAAATTCTGGAGGAACATTGCTGTGAGTATTTAATTGCATTCAGCAATGAGAGCGTAAGTGAAGTCAGGCTGTTGGATGATCACCACCCCACCACCATTATTCCAGAGAGCACAGTTCCACTGCTCCACAGCTCAACGCTGGCAGGCTTTGCTCCCTACTAGCCCACGCCTAGCATTGGGCATAGTGCCAACCACAAAAGAGTCATATCCTATTGGCAATACTTCTCAATAAGGACTAGACAAGCTGTGTGACGTACATTTGCACGTCTGTGTCAGCAATGGGCGCAACTTAAAGTAGCTGAATGCATTCATTAGAAGGGGTGTCCACAAACATTTGGGTATGTTAAGTAACCCCCCTCCAGCTTTATCTCTAAACACCATTTCCAGCTTCCATTATACTGCCGGAAAGTTAAAGAGGTACTTCAGCATCGTACAAACTAACGTGTATCTGCGGCCTCTGAGGCATATGTTCAAGTACCATTAAGAGTTATGTTGATGAGTTTTTCTGCCTCTACTAAAAGAACGGAAACCTTGTTGACTCCAAACACTTATGAAAGACGCCATACAGGCAGGTGTTGAAGCAAGTGCCCATTGACTTCTGTGCTAAGTGTTCCCACTCAATAGTTTTTCGCTGTTTTTCTAAGTACAGAGAAGTTATTGTTTGTGTTAATTGACTTAAAAAATCCTTTAACGTCAAGCATATTCGCTCGTAGAGATGTAACTGTACCACAATGCAATACAACAAATACAAATAAGCTGTGGCCAGTAGTTTATACACTCTCAACATGGACATGTCAGAGTAATAATGACAGGTTTCCTGGCACAGACTTGTGCCAACTTCTAAGTGAAGTCCACATATGTTTCGATTGAGTTGAGGTCAGGATTGTAGGAAGGCCATTTCAAAAGCTTAATGTTAGTCTGATTAATCTATTCCACCACCACCTTTGCTGTGCTTGAGCTGTTGTTCAATTCCACAATGCAATTAAGCTGTTTGAACACCCAATAGCATGCGAGTTTTAACCATCTAGCTTCTCGCGTCAATAGCATGATTTGTCCAAAGTAACATTTACATTTGAGGCATTTAGCAGACGTTCTTATCCAGAGCAGCTTACAAAAGTGCTTCACTGTTCACTCAGAAAATATCCTCAGGTAGTTTGTATTAGCTAGGATCCAAAGATACCTCTAAGCTTAGATATTACTAAATACAAAATTCAATATGGAGACCATAATACTCCACACTATGCTTCGCCCAAGTACAGAAAAAAGCCTGGACGCTTGTCTTCCGTGGATTTTGAGGGATGGCGGGTCGAGCCGAGCTGTATGTGAAGCTCGAAGGGCTTCTGGTACTGATCGGCTTTTGACCGCTGTCATCAAACACGGAGTGGCTGGTCCTTTCTTGGCTTTGTAGGCCATCAGGGTTTGAATCTGATGCGGGAAGCAGCTATAGGAAGCCAGTGAAGAGAGAACGCACAGAGAAGTTGAACATGGCTAAACTTAGAAACGTTGAAGACGACCCGTGCCGCTGCATTCTGGATAAGTTGCAGGGGCCTGATGGTGTGCAAAGGGAGACCAGCCAGAAGAGAGTTGCAGTAGTCAAGTCTCGAAGTGAGAAGAGTCTGGAGTCTGTAAAGGAGAAATCTGCATGACCGAGTCAGATTTGCAGATTTGCAGATGACTACACCAAGGCTTCACTGGCAGCAACACAGCCTAAGGGAATGATGCTACCTCCATCATGCTTAACAGTTGGTGCACTGTTCCTGGGGTTCGATGCATTACCTTGATAGTGCTAACACTACCGTACCCCCTCCAAACATGTACACTCATTCTGCCTCAGGTAAAGAACAGTTATCGCTATGCCCAATACTGCCATGACATCCATGCCCATTAAGAGTAAATGTAAACTACTGACTGTAGAAAACATGGACGTTGTGGTTTCACTCCTATCCGTTCTATAGATATGGAGCTAAAGCTGTCCACCATGTTGTCAAATTTGCAACCAGTGTCTGTGCAGTAGAGACCAGCAGCAGAGCCAGACTGGTCTACTCATTTAGTAGACTGGCCCACTTCTACCAGACCAAGTGTGTCTTAGGCTGCCTTCATTGAGCTTACAGTGGATTTCCCCCCTGGATTCCCAGTTTGTCCAGTAAGTAGATTGTTTCAACAGTAAAATGAGTGCAGCTACATCTCAGCTCTTCCTAGTAATGAACAGGAAGGACGCCTTGCAGGTCCAGCAGACAACCGGCCTCTTCCAGCCAATCACCTAATTCCTCATTGTAATCCTGCCTTCTTACATTAAAGAATGTGATTAAAAATTGGCCATTATTAGCACAGGAAAACAGACTGCTGGAATTACACACTGAGGATGGAAATGCAGTTCTCAAAGTACCTTTAAAAGATGTTGCTCTGTCCATATTTTCTACAGTCAGTGATGTAAACTTCTGACCACAGCTGTACTTAATGAACAGAAATATGTCCTAACAGATACAGACATGGCTACATCCACTACCTACCACTAGCATCTCTTACCTCAACCGTGTTGAGTTGTAATGTAACCGCAAATAGACTCGATAATGAAGTTTCCGGCACTGTATGACACCCTGTCAGCTATCAAACGGAAAGTGTGGACAAAATTATTTAAACAAATGCTAGGTGCCATAGACTCCCATTACTTGTTAGCTACATTGGCTTTAATTATTATTAGCTCCAGTGCAAAACCACAGCAAATTTCAGACACCAAATGTGTCCTGGCTGATCAGCTACATTGGCTGAAAGAGAAAAACCCTGTAAATGGCATCTTTTTTTTAACCTGACCCCTTCCTGACAAGTTCTCAAGGGATTCAGTGAAGTACAGTAAGTAAACTCTGTATTTTCAGTCTAATTTGCTAAGACATTTCTCTGGGTCACCTTGGTGGTGCCTGGTTCTTGGTGAAGGACAAACTTTCCTTCCTTCATCTCAGGATTTATTAGCGTCATAAGAACACCACAGGGTGAGTAACGCTAATAATGCAGTTCTGATCTCTTCACAGCTAACGTGATTTGACAATGAAACAACGCATTTGGTGGAAATTGAATTTCATAGCGCCTAATGTAATTAATTCTGTACAAAATGAATAGAATTAAAATATACCTGCCATTATGAGTTTGCATTCATGGGGCCAGCGCTTGAAAAATCATTGGTGCATGTGGCAAAATAACATGCACACTATAAAAATGCATGTTTTCAATGTTTATTCATCAACATGATTATTAGAATTGGCCAAATGTGCTGGAATCTTCACCTGGAAGCAGCAGTTTGAAGTGAAATGGGAAAGTGAAGATTTGGACACTTTAATTCCTCTGGCAGCTTCACCTTAATCGACCTGGGCTCCTCTCTCACCACACACACCTACTATATATGATAATGTCGCCACTCCTATATTTCACACCATTACAGTTGTTTGTTATGGCACAAAATTTCATTTAACCCTTGCGCTCTCTTGGGAAATCGCGCCTCTAAACATCGCTTTGGGTGTTAATTATCAATCCGTGTCTTTCCAACCTCTGGGGCGGAATATATCGAAATGGCCAAACAAATTCCATATCAGCAATATAAAAACCCCTTCTGTACCATTTATCAGCTGCTGCTTTTCCACGTGCCATGTGCTTGATTGTTCTTTTGAAGGCCTGTAGCTGGAGGCAGGGAAAGGCTGCGGAGACACTGGTGGTGGTGGGAGTCCCCCGACAGTGCCGTTTGACTGGTAATGCAATTTCCTGTATGAAGGTGCCACTGGACTCCAGGTCCCGCGAGTCATTTACAAATCATTTCGATTTTAATCATTACGAATGACCTTCATCAGAGTCTCCTACTCCAGCCAGAGTGGGGGATGGAGCGCACATATCTGTCGAATATAAAGGACTCCCCGCTATGTTGCATATGTTTTAGCTCATTTTCACATTCTTTTCTTAGAAACTCCTAATTACATCTAATTAGCTGCATAGTTTATAGTTCTTTGATAGTTTCATTCTTTTGTAATCTCTGGGTAAAACATACGGTTGAAATAATTGGTTTAAGATATAAAAGTCAGAATAATTCCTTTTTTTCAATTTAAATATTTTTTTTGGATACCATACTTGCCTTATTGCCGCATTACCATATTATCATATTAGCATTATTTTATATTTAAATAATAAGTAAATAATTAAAACATCCCAGCTAACATGTCCATTTTGGCCTGTATGAGTAGCCCAACAAGGAACCGCAAAGTTTTGCCCTCTGTCTCTCCACATATGGATGCCCACCAGGGTCAGTAATAGGACCAGGAGGGGGTAAACATGTGTCCATCTGGGTTGGACACTGCACATGGGCCCCAGATGGGAGCCTTGTAAGATTAAGGTGGGCTGTAAAGATTTGAGAGCCCATTTGGAAGGTCTAACTGGGTCCCAGAAAATATGTATGTACAAACCCACTCTGAGCCCACCAGGAACCCACCTAGCCCATGTTCCACCCATGTGAGCCCCACTTGAGCATGTTGTCTGGGAGGGTTTTCTTCTAATGACTCTTCCATGAAGGTCATATTTGTGCAGGTGTCGCTGCACACTGTAGAAAAGTGCACCAACACTCCAGAGTCTGCTCAATCTTCCCGAAGGTCTTTAGCAGTCAAGCAAGGGTATTGATTTGCTTTTTTGCTTTTTACAAGCAGGTCTCTCTCAAAGTGCTTGAGGTCTTGACCTCTACTGTTCCTGATAACTGCCATTTCTTAATTGCATTATGAGGCGAGGTATAGTAATACTCTCACTTATTGTCTTTTCCTGTGCCGGGGAACGTCAGTCATTTTAATTTCAGAGTGCTAGACAGCGTCTTATGCTGGCCTTTCACCAAATGTATTTTCACGTAGTTTCACTATCGCCAACACATTTCTAATGTCTGAATATAATCAATATCCTTATATATAGTTGTTTTTAGTTTTGGCTCATGCTAATTGTGATGGGGACATTGTGAATAGCCAATAGGTGAGCTTTCTCCAGCACCAATCAGGAAGCTGCAAATATGTAAGTGTCCAACTTTTGTCTTTTAAAAGATCTTTAGTGTATGGTTAGCATTAGAGCAGCCCATGGCTGCTGAATGTTGGGACAAGGTTTGAGGAGGCCCCGTTCACACCTGGTATTAATATGTGTCTTGGGTCTGTTAGCCCAACTTATGAATGACGGTGAGAGGATTTGCATATTTTCCGACTGGGGCAGTGATGTGGATGATGTGGGCGTATGCATCTCTGATCACCTCCGAATGTAGTTTGAGTGGCCGGATTACGAAGTATCCTCCAGCCACGCTGTATGCCGTTCACACCTGTGTACTTTGTGCTGTCCACTTATGATTGGATCACCCAGGATGCATGTGAATGCCAGGTGTGAACAGGCCACACTCTAAAATTTACATCACCAAACCTTTTCTAGGGACAACTGTAAACAAGCCATATCTCGAACAAGCTAATTAAGATCTTCTGGGTGCCAAAACTTTTTTCTCTCTCTAAAACAATTGCAAATAAAACATAATGCATTAATATTGCATTTATTAAATGTATTCATATTAATGAATTCATTTATGTATGAATTGTTTTACACACAGGAGTGATTCAGGAGATATGCAGTGTTGGCCAAAATGAGATCCGAGATCTTAAGTCTTGTGCTTCATATACTCTAATTACTCAGACTTTCCCTTCAACAGCAAGGCTTCTTAAAGCCCATTGCTGTAACCTGAAGTTTCTCTGGTCACTGATGTCCAGTGTTCCAGCATGACCCTTTCATGAGACATCTTCATCCTTTCCAGCCAATTATCACATAGCCCCTTTGTCTGCCGCACGCTAATGTGTGTGAATAGATAACACCTCTCCGGAGCCATGCAGCCGGCGCAATTATCTGCTCCTTTGCTCCGGGGCGGCTTCTTTCTTCCTCCATCGTTCACCCTGCATATGTCCCTGTATTGATCTGAGCTGCAGCGTGTGATCCCAATAATGCTCCCTAAACTACACACTTCAGAGGGCCCGCAGGTAACCGGTCCCACATTACCGTGTGTGTGTAAGTAAATGTGTGTGTGTGTGTTTTCAGGCCGGGGGGTCATTGTGCTTGTCACTTAAGGAGAACTCCTCCAAGGTCTCTGGTGTTTTTAGAGCTGCACTACGGCCACTGTAGGTGTGGGCGCGGTAAATTGCTATTGTCAGCAGGAAAGCTGACAGCGTTATTAGGTGTGTTTTCCTGGAGGTCGTCCAAGGTGAAATGAAATAGTAGTTAACCTGTGACATCCCCAAGCAAAGGCATATTAATAATGGCCGGTGCGTGTAAGGCTGGCCATTATTTCTTTCTAATGAGCACTGTCAGGGCTGGTCTACGGGCAAAGCCGCGCGCTTGCTGGACTCTCCTCAGAACGTGTTCTATTTGTCATGCTGTGCTCCTGCTCATCTGCTGCACAGCATTAGAGAGGCCTGAACAGGAGTGTGTGTGTGTGTGTGTTTGTGTAATGCATTAGACAGCCTAATCTAGCTTTAAAATATGACACACCTTTGAAACTAAGCCTCCTATTCAAGGTCGAAGCCCAACAGCTCAGAAGACTGTTACTGTTCAGTGACTCTGAACTCAGTTTTATCCGATTGCCTGCTCAAGCTGCTCGCCATCAGCAGCCGGAATCTGCTGGTCTAAAACAAGCTTGATTTCGCTTAACACAAGACAAGTTTCTGAGTGTCCATTCACACAAACCCATAATCGGACACAGACAAATCCACCAATTACAGATAAGAGGAAGATTACAGACTTGCAAATCCACCAGTTCGTCTCAGCGAGAGGCAGAGACATATTCAGGTTCAACTGCTTAAACCATATTTCTGCACTGTGTCGATAGAAACATTGAGAAACATCAAATATGGCACCAACGTGTTCGTAGACTCCAGAGGGTTGATCAGTTTCTTCATCAACTATTATTAGGCATAAATAAATTCCTGAAGTTTTTTATTTTTTCGACATGCAGTGTGAGACAAGAGTCCGGCTCACCATGTATGCAGTCTGAAACCTTTATTAGCTTTGACTAGAGCAGATTTGATGGCCCGCTGTCAGCTGTACATGGTTGTAGCCCGAACAATTCAGAGACGCTGGATGTCTGGCTTTTAATGAGGATTTTTATCCCACTTCATGTTGCCTAGATACAGGGCCAGCCCATGCCTTCATGGGATCCTAAGCAGATTTTCATTTGGGGGCCCTCATACCACCAGCTCAGCACCAGATGCTTCATCATTCCATAGGCTACACTGTGTGTGTAACGTACCCACTATCATTAGCATTATTTGTAATTAGCTCCCATCATACCGGTGTCATCCTGGCTATCGTTTTTCACCTTACAGGGGGAGCAAACTCACAAAAATGTTCAAATTAATTTTCAGAGAGACAGAGTGGTGTATATGTGTTCAGTAACATCAGCAGACAAGACACTGCATTTACAGTAAACAAGTTAACCGGCTTCATTTCTTTAGTTTTTACATTTTGAACAGTGTAAAAGTGTGAGGAAGGCTCCTATTATTGGCAGGTCCCCTAACTCCGAACACCTCTGCATACTGCAAATTCCCTTTGTTCCTGGGCCGAAAAATAAAAAAATAAAAAAAGGAAGCAGAAGGCTTAAGGCTGGAGCTGATTTATTTTTCTTAGAGCGATTCGGCAAGAGAGAGATATTGTGCAATATGCTAAAGCGCCGGGGCCTTCTAGCGGCTGCGTAATTCGAGTATGCCTTGAGCCGGCTCTGCCTAGATACATCCTTCCGTAATTCTGGGAAGATGCAGTGCCGGTCAACCCTGCTGGTCATCTCTTAAAAAAAAAAATCCATCCAGTTTCCATCACAATTTTAAGAATTCTCCTTTACTGATAACCCAACTTCCACCAAAATTGGCATAAAATCAAAGGGAAACAGGGAATACAGTGTGACGGTACTTGGACTTGCCCTGTCTGGATTGGCTCACTCCAGCTCCAGCTCCTCTCTGGGTCCGTCTTTTCATGATCACCCACACACCTGCAGTTAGTTTAGCTATTTATACCTGTGTGGTTGGCTTTGCAGTTTGCAATGTTTTGTCAGTACCTCCTCTGCAGTCCTGTGTTTCTGGGTTCTGTTCTGACCCTTGTTCTGTTCCTTTGTCTAGTCTTTAGTGTGAAGTATGGATGTGCTCAGTTTGAATCTGCCTGCTTGTACTTTTTTTCCATGCAGTTTTGCATGCTAATTGGTGCCTATACATTTCTATTGCTTGTTAGCTACATTAGCCTTGTAGCTCCAGTATAAAACAAAAAAGTTCAAACATGAAATATGTCTTTGCTCATCAACTATATTGGGGTTAAGGGGGGAATTGTGTAAATTAGATTTGTGACTGAACTATCACTTTAATGACCAGCATGTTAGTGAGAGGGTATCAAGGAATCAGGGCTGAAGCTGAAGGACTGGTGCATGGGGACAGCAGTGGCAGCAGCGAGCCGCTGCGTGAGTTCACAAATGATCACCCTCATTATGCTGATGAGCAGGGGGACTGTTCAAAGCCCGCCTGCCCGCGGCCACTCTGTCATCTGTCCTCTCTCTCCAGATGGGAGCGCACTCCACAGCAGTGTGGGATGTGCGAGATGTGATGTTCACCCACAATGAACCACGGTACTTTTTAATACAGGATTAAGAGAGAATGGCAATATAGTGGAAATAAATACTGTCCAGCTGGGGCGGAGGCGCAGGGATTAGCAAAATGATGAAACTGTCAAGACATATAGGATAGATACTTCCACCCAATCCTGACTCGATGTACTATTGTTGTATGTTAAATGTGGATTTAGAGGGCTAATGCCAGGAATGGGCTAGAGGGGTATAAGGCCCCCCAGCATTGAGCTGTGGAGCAGTGGAACTGTGTTCTCGGGAATGATCGTTGGTGCTCCATTCAGTGCTTTTGCAATTAGTTGGGGAGAAGATGAGGTGGTGTTCATCCAACATCCTGACCTCACTCATGCTCTTGTCACCGAATGCAATCACATCCTCACAGCAGTGCTCCTCCAAAATCTAGCAGCAAGCCTTCTTCCCTGGACGGTGGAGACAGTTACTCCAACAAAAGCATACTCTTGATTTCAGAAGATTAGGTGTCCCAATACATTTGTCCATATAGTGTATCTATTGTAAATCTTAGATCCTAAATAGGAAGTGGGCTATGCAGTGGGCTTTTCTGCTCTAACTAAGGTTTAAGATTAGCTGATTAGGCGTGTGTAGGTGGGACAATGGTGGTGACAGGAATCTGGAATGTGCAGGAATCTGGTCTTCTAGGACCAGGGTCCCCTTAGCTGCTTTATAGTTCTCTATAGTCCTTCTATATAGGTCTATATACTACTAAGCAAAGGAGTCCATTTTAAATATGTTTTATGCAGGTCTATCATGTCCATCATGAAGTAGAACCAGGCAAATAATCATTTATACATGCCAATGGATCTTTGAGCTGTCAGGGAACTCTGAACGCTTTTACTGAAGAACCTTGAAGAATGCCTTCTTTTAGTGAATATTTCTACTGAGGACTTGTCTGTCAGATCTTTTGCTTCTCCCCAGGGGTGGGAAGTAACAACGTATAAGTACCCTGCTGTTACTGCTTCACACCAGCTGGAGGAAAAAATGAATTTAGCAAAAACATCACACCAGACCTCCCTGACCTCTGAAATCCCATTTTACCTGCTGTTTTTTTTTATTGTTGTTTACTGGAATGCTCAGTGTTTTACTTTTACTTACTTTTACTTTTTTGCTAAACAAAAATTCTGACATTAAAATGTCATTAGCATGATTTTACAGAAGATGTATGAAGCTTTTTTATAATTAATTTCAAATTTTACCAAATTTTCAACCCAATTTGGAAGACCAATTACCCAATCCCTGTTCATGTGAACTCCACCATTCCTAGCAATGCCGCCAACACTAGGAGGGTAAAGACCACCACATGTCTCTTCTGACACACATGAAGCCAGCCACTGCTTCTGTAGCCAGCGCACACGAAGGAAAGCACGGCTCCAGAGCTCCGATCTAACTGTCTGTGCTCACCAACATCACACTAGGAATGACGTGGGGACGAATAGCCATCAACCCACCCCTGAGAGAGCAAGGCCAATTGTGCTCTCTCAGACTCCGGCTGCCGATGGCAAGCAGCATGACCTGGCATTTAAACCATGGTGGCAGGGCCTTAATCCACTGGACCAGTCAATGCGTGTAGCTTTAGCAATTACTATTAATTACTCTAATGTCATGGTTGTGTAAATCTATTACTCAAATGTTTTGAATAAATCATCTGTCACTTCAGGAGCATTTAGGAGTATATACTTTTAGGCTTGAGTAAAAACTTTTACCAGGGTATTTCTTTTATAAGTGCAGGACTTAACGGTGCACTGAACACTTCATTTAGCTTCTGGCTATGATTGTTTTATTTGGACTTTTTAACATTATGATCGTCTGCTTTACTGGCATTGACGGTTGTTTGGTCCTCATGTTGAGAGACAACAGCAACAGACTCCAGATGCAGATGCCACATCTGGAATCAACTCTAGTCCTTATGCTAGCCCACTTGTTCATGAACTAATGATGCAGTGACACACAGATGGACAAAAAAAGAAATGAGCAGCCAAACTGCCCAATTAGTTGTGTTCCCATATGTGTAGGCTTACCATTTGACAAACATAGAGACATACAGACAATCAGACAAGTGGATTTGAACTTGAATTTGAATATTAATAAACATTCTTACTGTTCATGTGCGCAATTTAATGTTTCATAAATTGCACATCTTATCACTAAGAAAGTTATTCACCAGTAATTCACCAGCAGTGAATAATGTTTTCTTTTACGTGTTACGAGTTACGTCTCTACGACTATGCAGTATTTTACCAAATAGCTTTCTGCTAAAATGTGAAAATACAGAGTAATTTAGTTTGTGTTTATCTGCACTTACCACCCTGTTACGTACAAAGACATACACAGTAAGTACCTAGCACCTGATGGGCATTGCAGTATTATTTAGCTTAATTGTCTGGGAACTCACCATCCTCTTAATCAAAACAACAAGCTAGTACATTAGAGGGGCAGTGGTGGCTCAGCGGTTAGAGCTCCGGGATATCGATAACAGGGTTGTGGGTTCGATTCCCGGGCTCGGCAAGCTGCCACTGTTGGGCCCTTGAGCCCTTTACCCTCTCTGCTCCCCGGGCGCTGGAGTTGGCTGCCCACCGCTCTGGGTGTGTGTGTGTACTCACTGCCCCTAACACATGTGTGTGTGTTAACTACCACATTTCGCTGTACAGTCCACACTGTACAGTGACAAATACGTGCACCTTTACATCATACTTGTGAGCAGGCAGCGTGTACCGTCAGCCACCAGCAGGGGGCCCGGACATCAAAGTATGAAAGCTGGCGGAGTTGGAGCAAAGAACTCCAAGCCCCAGAAACCCCAGCGGTAATCAACACTGACCAGACCCACCTGTGTGGCACGGTATAAATAAACCCAGACAAACACAATTCCCTGTCGTGTTTGAGTTGTGAACAGTGAAAAGCTGCAGTTAAAAGAAAAGTGTTTGTTGTAAGCAGTGGCTACATAAATTGAGTTGTTGTCTTTTGTTTGAGTCAACATCACTCCTGTTTTTTCCTTTGTTTGTTTTCCTGCCCTTTTCTGTATTGCTTATGAAAAATGTTTATACTGCCACCTCACAGTGGAAGTGCAGTGGAAGTACACTGGGCTTCCATTAGCCGGGTTGGGAGTTCAAGCCCAACAGTCACAATCTCACCAAGCACACCCTGTATAAATAAAAAAAAAAGTTTAACTGCACTTGAGTCCAAACCCCACAACACACCATAACAATACTTCCCTGCTTCATCCCTAGAACTTAGAAGGACTATAGAAGGAAGTGTTAGTGGCTGTAGCTCAAAAGTTATAAAAGAAGTAAGAGTTAGAAGAATAGGATGAAAAACAGAAAATGAAGTATGAGGAGGAAAAGAAGAAGAAGAAAGAAAAAGAAGCTGAAGAGCAATCAGAAGAAGAAGCAGAAAAAATTGAAGAAGCTGGAGAAGAGAAAAAGAAGAGAAAAGAAGCTGAGGAAGAAATGGTTGGAGATGATATATGATGATGCTGATGAAGAAGACAGAGAAGCAAAAAAAATGCAAGAAGAATCAAATGTAGAAGCAGAACCTGACGATGACGAAGCAGTAGTAGTAAAAGCAGTGTTTTTTCAGACCTAATAAATGCTGTTCGTCCATAATGACATAACGACTAAGTGTACAACATACAGGAAGAATTCCAGCAGGCAGAGTGTGAAGGATCTGTTCTTTTCAGAGGTTTGTTGGTGGATCAGGAAATGGACAGACAATGCAAGACAGAAGGCTACACACTACACCAAAGAGATCGGCCAAGAACAAGTGCTGGAACAAGAACAAGAAGAGGTCTCAACATTTTCACACATCCTCCCCATTTCTCAGAAGACAGGCTGGGCTTCAGGGGGATTCTGATGTGTGGAGGTGTTGGAGGTGTTTTATTCATAAACATTAACTGCAAAACGCTCTCAATCTGTAATGGATGAGCTGCCCTCAGTTACTCTGATACACCCTTCAATAAACCAGCAGCTAACGTGAAGAGGAACGTTTGTGAGGTGCCAAGCATCAAAGAGCAACCTGACTTCACGTACCGCCCTCAATCAAACTCTCCATTCTTCTCAAAACTCAAACCGCACACATTTGAAGCCACTAGCGAGCTGCTGAAAGGCCAGGGCGGCCCATGAAAAATGCAGTGACATTTAAAAAATAGTGTCTGTATGATTGCTCATCAGTGCTTTATCTATGAACTTCTGCCTAATTCACCTTGGATCAGGTGACAGTGAGAAATGCACCCTGAGCGCGTTCCTGCCCCGAACAGGAAGGTTAACCTTTCATCACTCTTTGTATTTGCTCTGTTCTACAGCGCAGCCTCTAATGACCATAATCGATCATCAGAAAACAGAGGCACAGCCATAAAAACCTGGGGTGACTTTTCTCTGCTATGAAAACTCAACCACATCACTTCCTGCTAGATCAACAAATAAAAAATAAATAAAGATTTTTTTTTATTTATTTATAGTGTAAATAATAAAAACAAAGTCTTATAGATCTTGTGTAGATGCACCAAAAAGGGGTTCCACTATTGCTAAGAGCCAAAGAACCCCTTCGCAGTACTATACAGATCCCTTTACTGTATAATATTATTCATTACCCACCTTTTCCTGGTCAGGGGGGCCTTGGGTCCGGAGCCTACCCAGACAAATTGAGAGCAAGGCGAGAATACCCCCTGGAGCAGAGTGTTAATCCACTGCATAGGTTTGTACACAGTCAAATCAGAATATCATGGCCACCCCTGGTATGGAATGAACCCATTCTATCAGCTCCACTAATCATAGAGGAGCACTGTGTAGCTCTGTTATACCAAACTGTAGTCCATCTGTTTCTCTACATACTCTGTTAGCCTCCTTTCCCCCTGTTCTTCAATGGTCAGGACGCCCTCTTATATGGAAAGTGGAGCTGATAGAATGGCTTCCCAGTTCCTACTTAAGCATGAAGATGGCAGTAGAGCAGGGAAACACATTTAGCAACAAGTGCTGTAGTGAGGTCAGGATGTTGGATGATCACCACCCCACCTTACCTCCAACTTCCCAACTCCTTCCAATAGTATTGAATGGAGCACCATCCATCATTCCAGAGAACACAGTTCCACTGCTCCACAGCTCAATGCTGGGGACTTTACATTAGGCAGCAGGGTGCCAATAGGTGCATGCTTATCTGCTCCAGATAGTTCTATTCTATTGGCAGTACTATTCTATTCTATGTGTGTGGATTTGCACATCTGCATCAACGTAGAGTAGCTAAATGCATTCATTAGAAAGAGTGTCCACAAACATTTGGACATCTAGTGTATTTTCTTCAGATTTAAAGGTGAGGACAGTGAGGAACTCCGAACCTGTGTTTGAGTAAGTGGCTTTAATTCAAAGAGCTCCTTGTGCTGCGCTCCTGACGCACTTTTCAAGCGCACTGTACTCTAACTAGGTTGGAGCTTTGAGCAAACTGAAGCTCTGCGGATCATTTAGCATTTCCTCTGCGACAGACGCAACCCCTCGGTAATGTGCTGTGCCTATTAAAGGGTGCGATGTAATGGAATCTGGGGGAAGTTGCGGAGGAACACAAAGCACCTGTGATAGGGATTCTATTATCTAGGTCTTGCTTCTGGCACCTCATGAAACATGGATGAGTTTTCACCCATAAAAGACTCAATTTCCCTTTGATTTATACAAGAAATAAATTCCGAAAAGGTGAAAAGTCCAAAGGATGCATATTTTATGCTCTCTCCACAGGCTAATGCATTTTAAATAAGCATCCCTAAAATAGAAAAAAATATATGTCACACTCGCAGACACAACAAAAAAATGCCCAGGTGCTAAATCGTCTTCATGTTTTATGGTCAACGACCCATTTGGGATTTAAGCGGCTCGTTTTTAGCATGCACTGACCCTGAGACACCAAAAATAGCTCCCGACAAACATGTGGAGTCATCGGTGCTCTCTAGTAGGGACTTTACCCGAACAAACTGCAGTTGAGTGTGAAGTTTAATCCCACCAAAGGCTTTATCACACCAGCGACAGAAGAGTTTCCTCCTGTGCTTCCACTGAAAGCCCTTTTCTAGGGCAGTTTCTAAAAACATGGCCTACTCAAAAGAGTACTGGAGCTATACAAATAAGCTCCCGGACAAAAAATGCGTGCTTAAGGTAGTAGTAACTTTGTGCTGCTGCAGATGGCGTTGCACAAGGATGATCAGGCTATAAATACCTGTGACGGGATTCATAGATTGAGAAGAGGTGGCGCAGTGCAGTGAACATCTTAGATGTGTGGAAAATTGGTTGCGAAGCAGATGTTAAGCAGACGTTGGCAAAAGAAGGGACTGCTCTGGCCATAATGCCATAGTCTGAAGGAGGTAGCTGAATTTGCAGGTGTATGGAAGCGTATGGTCATACGGGTCTACCAGCAGTGCAGCCTTTCGAGAAACCACAAATCTGAAAGGACTGGTCTGGAAGTCTTTGGCACCCTTTGAAGCACCTTTATATTTATAAGCTAGTATGCTGTAAAGTGCTGCAGCTTTTATGAGCCAACTGGTTTCCATATAGAGGAAATCACTGTCCGATTGACAGGAGGCTACAGATCCAGCAGACAGCCCTCAGATTAGGTTGAGAACTGCTGTTGTATTCCTTTAACTCGCGGTGTCCTCCCTGTCTCCTTGCCAGGGAGTTCTTTGCTTTGCTGGTAGGGAAGGACAGAACAGCAGCAGGCTTTAGGCCTGAAGACCTGGCGTCATGCTGAGAGGGGCAGAGGCCTTGGCTCCTCGCGGGACAGGGGGCAGCACGGCCCCAGTAACAGCCCTCTCAGCACACACACAGGGCCTCCACCAACAGCTGACAAAAGCACAAATTTCCAAAGTGAAATCAGCATTTGCTGTCAGACGCATGACAGCTCTATTACGGATTCCTCAACCTCTCCCAAAACAGACCCCCTACCGCTTCCGCACACACATACACATACTCTCACACACACACGCACTGACACAGGGCCTCACAGACACTATAGACTGCTGACAAAATGAAAGAATTCAGAAAGCTTTATTGTAGCGCTCTTTCCAAAACAAAGCATTCCTACTGCAGGAGAGAGCCTTTTATTTGCAGATTCCAAACATGCATAATTAGTAAGCAGAATACCCGCACACACACACACACACACACACACACGTATTATTTTATGTTGCGTTTTGGCAACTGCAGCTCAAGCCCCTAATGAGGTGTAATGAATATTTAGCGTGCACTTCCAATGCACTCTCCAGAACTTCCAACTTCTCCTCCATGGCACGATTAGCTGTGCTGAAAGACGGAGGATTTGGCATTCATTAATCCTCTCTCTTCTGCTCTCATTTCTGCATTTATTTATTGTACCACACAGCCATTGATTTCTGTTGTGGAGTGCTTTCCTTTAGGGAAATTATTACAAACATTGATCTTTATTCCGAGAATGATTTCAGGACCGCCTCATCCTCACTGCCAGTGCTGGAAGCAGCCGCTTCAGGCCTCTAAACCACCAGGGGCTCCACAAGCAAGCTTTTATTTTTTTGCTGATTGTCCATCATGATATTGGCAGAACTCAGAATCTCATGAACATATGATTGACTTTGCTTCTAAATATAATGAACACTGTAATAGAATATGACACGATGTGTCCAAATGTTTGTGGACACCCCTCTAATGAATGCATTTAGCTACTTTAAGTTGCACCTATTACTGATAAGGATGTGCAAATGCACACATACACACACAGCTTGTCTAGTCCCTGTAGAGAAGTACTGCCAATAGAACTGGACCCTATAAAGCAGGTAAATATAAACCTATTGGCACCATGTCAAAATGCCAGGTGTGGGCTAAAGGGTTACAAAGCCCCCCAGCATTGAACTGTGGAACTGTGTTCTTTGAAATGACAGAAAGTGCTCTAGTTATTTGTTGGGGATGAGGTGGGGAGTTAGAGATGACCTAATGCTCTTGTTGCTGAATGCAATCAAATCCTTACAGCAATGCCCCCAAAATCTAGTTGAAAGTCTTTCCAGCACAGTAGAGACAGTAGTTACTCCAACAAAAGCAGAATACACTCTTTTAATACCCTCAACTTTGTAAAGAAACCATAAGTGAGCATGTGTCCCAATACTTTTGTCCATTTCGTGTAACAATAAGGGAAAATGAGAGGTAAGAAAATCATCATGAATGATTATTATGGAAATTAATTATGACTGCTATTGCTGCATAAATCCACACAAATGACCTTATAAGATGTAATTTATGATACTATATATAAGAATATAGAAAATACAGTCCTTTCATTTCTTTTTCATTCTTGCCTATAAAATAACATAATTGGGGTGGCTGCTGCTGCTGCCCCCAGTTAGGATGTTGCCTAGGGCCCTTAAATATTCAGAAAAACGTCCCTGCTTATTTCCCCTTTCTCCCGCTGCCTTGTTCTCACACATTCTTTGCCATGTCCCGCTCAAGATCTGATAGATTGGATGTTTGCTTTGTATTCAGCGCACCTAGAAGACCCTAATAAACGTCAGCATTTTCTTGGACACGAGGCATTAGCATATGTGGGCTTTAACAGCGAGCCTGCCAGTGTTAGAATGCCAAAAGGGGCTGTGTGGATCCTGGAGCCAAACACTTATCGAATTCAGCTTAAGTCAGGGACATTTACAACAGTGCCCTCTCAATAGGCAATCATGGGCTTACAATAGAGCTATTTCTAAAAGGCCCCGGAGTTGGAGAGCGTGCAAAATTCTTCAAAGACGACACCAATAGAGCCGTCAAAAAGGGCCAGACAGGGGTGCAGACAGTCTATTCTTGGAGTCCTCGCTGCAGATAGAGTCATATCATACCTGCTTAAAAAATTAATCTCCCTGGCCACCTGCCCTTCCATTCTAACATATGGATGTGAGTCACGACTAATAAGAGCCACCACAGCACAAAGGCTCCACCATCTGCTGACACACGGCCGATCAAACACAGCTCCTTCAGCCACGGCAAGAGCAGATTCTAGCGGATTCTACAGCACCCTGGCACCTGCGGCCTGGTGCAGCATCTTTGGGGGAACCAGCAGACCCGTTATTACCCATGTTTGTATAATGTTCATAATGGGTGGTTTGAGTGCCTGTTCCTTAAAAAACCCCACCCTACCCCACCCACTGTTGTTCCTTCTCTCCACCAGCTACATGAATTCTTAGACTTTAGAGAAGCTTATTGTCATTTATTACTAATTAGTTTGCACTGGCTAGCTAACATTTACTTCACCTTGAGTTCATATTCTCTCTGTCTGTCTTTCTTTCTTAATTGCTTGCTTATTTGCTTACTGTCATGCAAAACACACACCCACACACCCCCACACACACACACACACTCTTATCTCTCTCCCAGCCACAGTTGCTGTACCTTCCTTTCTGTCTTTAGGTTTCCAGCTACTCAAATACACACTTATACCTTTTTTTTCAACTGTCTACAGTTGCCCAAACGTAGCCCAAAACATTACTCCCTGTGACCTGACAATATTGACCCATGGCTGCTTTGTGAAAAGTTAGTGGGTGGAGCTACTCAGATGGTGGGTGATATTAATCTAATGGCATGTCTTGTGATGTAGGATGACATGCAAAACCTGAGCAGCATGTGGAATGCTCTGCATCCCCCCCTAGGCAGCCCATAGAAACCTGACAGGGGTGTCTTATTTTACGGTTGGTGGGCTGGTAGGCACTCCAGGTACCCAAATGTTTGTGAACAAGCACTGATAAAGTGGGTTTTTCATGTCATGTCCCCTTTAATGCTACACTTTGACTTTTTTTGCAAGACCTAAATTTGGAGAACCAAAAATGATTTTGAGAAATGGCTTTTCATGGGGTCACGTTGACTTCCTTGCTTTCAGCAGCTGGGCTGCTATTTTTGATCCTATATTTGGGTTCATGCACACTGTTACTGACTTCACACTTCCTAGCACTCCATGGCCTGCTAACCTGTCCCTGACAGTCTCATTAGTGTGTGTTCTGCCTCTCAAACACGTCAGCCACTCTCACACTGTTGCTTTGCTTCTTATACTCCACACTGCTGACTGGTGTAATGACATCACATAATCCCCATCCTGACATGTCTAGTTAGGCCAGGTCTTGTGTAGACCTGCATAGCCCTGTTGTGCTTTCCTGGTCTTGCAGGTGTCTTGAGCCTGGTTTTGTGTGTTGCCCAGTTCTCTGGTTTTAGCTATCAGTTCTTCGTCACTTGTGGTTGCTCTAGTTCTTGTAGTTCTTGTACCTTCTATGTAACCTTAGGAAATCTTGTGAGAGATGCAGTTAGATGCAGCCCTGCAGTCCTAGACAGGAGTTCTGCATGACTGTGTCAGCCATAGTACAACTGTGTGCTAAGTTTTTCCCAGTCTCAAAGCTCAAAGCATTACTAATTGAAGGAGATGCCAATTGACATCCATTGCGTTTGCTCTAAACTGGAAGCACACATGAGCCTAAGGTCACACCATCAGTACCTGACCTCACTAAAGGCTGATTCATTCTGCTGCGTTGCATCTGTGCAGAGTCTACGGCATGGCCTGCAGAAGTGGCCTGCGGCATTATGAGCATTTACACTTGTTCTTAGATACATCTGCGTCAATCTGCAGTCATAACGCTAGTCTGGCGTGGGTGGGGGGGTCGTAATAAACTATGCTGACTGTCTTGGCGACTGAAACATTATGACTATGTTAAAATTGGTGCAAAAGAGTTGTTGATTGAGGCAGAAGTGCTTGTCCAGCCTCTGAGAGACTTGGATGAGGAAGTGCAGGTAGATTTGATGATTTGGTTCATCATATGCTACTATTTATCTCACATGTTCGTCCAAGTGGCGACAAAGACGAAAAACACAATGCTCCCAAGGCAATCACAATCTACAATCACCGTAATGCAATTAAATCCTCATGGCAATGTTCCAGCATCTGGTGTAAAGCCTTCCTGTCTACAAACCTTCTGGACATATGTAGTTGCACCCATTTTAAATATCCAACTGTCCAAACAAAATATGGCAAACAAAATAGGACTCTCTGGAGCAGATAAGCATGAACATACCAGCACCATGTCTAAGGCCAGGTGTGGGCTAGAGGGGTAGAAAGCTTTCCAGCAGTGGAAGTGCGTTCTCTGGAATGATGATGGATATGTGTATATATGTGTGTGTAGATGTGCAGGATAGATATGGGTTTTACACAGTAATAGGCTACTAATGGGCCATGACCTGGGTGGCCTCCTACCCCAACAGTCCTGTGGTCCATATTAATGAAAGCCTCTCTTGCCCTCTTTTTTGCCCCCTCTCCGTACTATTGTTGCTGCAGTAAAATGCTTCTTACCAGCGTGGGTTTGAGGAAATGTCAAGCGCTTGTCTGAAACATTTACGTCACAGCCGTAGCAAGAGTACAATGCGTGTGTATTTGTATGTGTGCGTGTATGTGTGTGTGTGTGTGTGTGTGTCGTTGTCATGCGAAGCCTCAGCCGTCGCCAGCTCTCTGAGCAGGTGTGAGAGTGACCGGCTGTAAATGAGCTATTTCTCTGGCAACAATGGAAAGATTGATGCGATTAATTCTTCATTATGCGCCGTTACCATGGATCCTAATCATTTCAAACACAGCATGAGAAGAGCAAGAGGAGAACATCCCTCACGGAGAGGAGCAGTGACAACTTTTACAGTCTTTATCACTGTCTAACCGATCAGGGCCCGGCTCATCTTAAGAGCTCTCTAAAACAATATAGACTATATCTGTGTTTGGGTTGGAGAATGTTTGGAAAGTTAGTCCAGATATCTTTGTTTATTTATTTATTTTTTTTAATATAGGTGTGTGCAGAGTGGGTTTCTCAAATGATAACCAACTCATTTGCATATCCGTTTATTTATCCTACCACAGTTTAGCTCCGCCCACACATGCTGGAGTTTTCAGTTTTCAGCTTTTTGAATAAGGCACAATACAGGGCAGCCAATCAAAACAGAGCTCATTTATCATCTTATATCCATCTTAAAGACACAGTACCAAAAATAGCCTGCGGATGGAGAGGTTAGAAAATGGTTGGGTAAAATGAATTATGGCCATTTGTGGAAATTAGAAGTGGACCTTATATACTACTTAGATACTTACATGCTATATATATATGTATGGGGGAAATATGAAGTCAGTAAAATGTCCAGAGAAGGTCCAGAGAAGTCTTTTTACACTCATCTACGGACAACAACAGATTTTCGATGTCAGACGTTCTCAGTACAGAAAAGGTTCTGCATGGTCTAGGGAAGAAGCAACGTCTGTGCAGCGTGTACAGGAAGCACGGCACAAAACGTTCGCTGTGGAAATGACATGCGATCTTGGTTTTGCGACAGACACACGAAAAACATCATCCACACGCCACTGTGAATTCTCCTGAAAATGACCTGCTCATTCACACGTGGACTCACTCTGACATTACCTGAACTTTGTACTAGGGGGCTGGCAGGATAAAGTATGGGTAGTGTCTGGTAAAACGGATTGGGACATTTGCACCAAGAAGCCTAAGTGAAACTGCCAATTCATTTAATTATAGAAATCAAAGCAGTGATCTCCAACCCTCCTCTTGGAGATCCACCTTCCTATAGGTCTCAACTTACACTCAAATAACACTCCCAGTTCTCCACTCCCAGAACTCCTAGTTCTCCAGGAGCAGGGATGAAGACCACTGCTTTAAAGCTAATGGAAAATTACTGTATTCAGTACGGTATCCATATAGACTGAAAATTAGAGTTAGACTCTTAATATAAATTTGCCAAAAATGGTTCTTTGTAGTGACATTACAGAATAAATTGAGTTTTTATTTATTTATTAATAAACCTTTATTTTAACTGTATGTCTCAGACAACCAAAGTCCTGCTAAAATTACGTCCATCCTTTACTAATCTTCCAGAGCATGTCCTGGGGGCACTTTACCTTCTTGATTTGCCCTGTAGAGCTTGCTGCCCCCTGTCCTAGTTAGGAAAAGGGGGGGGGGGGGACGTGACTAGGTATGACTGATAAAAAAGCGGGGAGAAAAAAGGAGAGAGAGACCAGAAATATAAACTAGTTCAATTTGCATAGATCTGCAAAATTTGTCTGGCCTGCCCTGAAACGTCTGTAATAAGATATTGCAGAGCATGTCCTACAGCAAGCGACAGTTACTGCAGCATGAGGTCTAAATCCATCGCACATTTGCTAAGTCATTTGCATCTTGAGTGCTGCCAATAGTTGTCAGGATGTGGTGTAACCTCATGAATACAGAAGAAGTGTTAAAAAAAAGGCTAGGGCTCAGCAATTAGGATGCTGACATTTCTCCATTTGGACTAAGGGTATAATCATAACCTGCAAGGAGGTGAGGAGAAATGATAAAAGAAAAAGACGAGACTCTGCTAAATCGAGTCAAAAGGCTCTGAATTTCAAACTCATTTCATTTCAAGGGCTTGTCTGAAGACCTAAAAAAGACACCTTGCTCTGAGATAACTTCAGTACTCGGCTGCCGTTGAATGTGTTTTTTATGGGGTAATATATTCTTATAATATAACCTTATGGGCTATAATTACAGGGTGAAATATGGTACAGACTAATTAGCAAAAATGACCCAAATGGATTATCTGATTCATGCACAGACTGGGTAGAACTCAAATAGAGAAGTTAATGGAGTTCAACTATGGCACATGAGACTGACAATCATAGACATATATAGAACAATTATATTATAACAATAACAAAATATGACAGAATAAAATTAGGATATACATTTAAATTGTAATTTTCTAGTTCTAAATTATACTAAGCATGACTCACAATGTAATTATTTTAATTTATTTATTTTGTACTCAAATTCCTTCCCCAATTTTACATTAGCCAATTACCCAGCCCACTCGCTAGTCCTCTTCCCCATTGTGTGAATGCTCTCGACACTGGAAGGGTGAAGACTAACTTACCAACACATGCGCACCCAGCTACCGTCTCTTTTCGGTCTGCTGCTGATGCAACATTACCGAGCAACCAACACGTTCGGAGGAAAGCACTGGGTACCCAGCTCTGACGTATTGGCTAGCAGTGAAGTGATGTGGGGAGAGAGAGACCCCCCCCCCCCAGGAGAAAGCAAGGCCATTTGTGCCCTCTCCGGCCTTGGGGCCTTGTTTTTCCATAAATTTTTATTAAACTGTAATGACCTTTGCCCACCAGTGTGGGCCAATGTGTCACCTCCCTCTTCCACCACCCCACCTACAGTATCATCAGATATCCTCCTTGATACAGAGTGCACACACACACTATATCCGGCGCCAGGGTGCTGCACTGTTATATCCAGGAGCCTGGGGGGATGGGTTCGATTCTCACTCTGGTCTCTGTCTGTGAGGGGTTTAGGGTGTTCTCTCCATGTCCTTGTGTGTTTTCTTCTGGGTGCTCCGGTTTCCTCCCACCTCCCAAAAGCACATGGTAGTTGAACTGTATGCGCAAGATTGCCTCAAGGCATGAGTGTGTGTGGTACCCTGTGATGGACCGGCACCCTGTTCTGGGAGTATGCCTTGTTTCCAATGTTCCCGAACGGAAGAAGATGGATGAATATATACAGCCAATCAGCCATAACATTAGTACCACATACAGATGAATATGAAAAACATTGCTTATCCTAATCTACAGTGGCATCTGTCCAGGGGTGGATTTATTAGGCAGGACAGCAAGAAAAATGGCCAAGTATAAAAATTGGAGCCACTTTGACAAGAGCCAAATTGCGATGGTTAGACAACTGACTGGGCCAGAACATCTCCATATCATCCGACAGGTCTTGCAGGTTTTTTCTGATATGCAGTGGTCAGTACCTTCAAAAAGTGGGGGGTCTTGAGGAGCCCATGCCTCAAAGGCAGGTGATGCTAATGTTAGTATTTATTAGTAGTGTTATGGTATATGGTACTGGTATTTCTTGCTGCTGTTTAGGTATTTATTTATGTTCATGTCACCAGTGTCAGAATAAAGCCTTGTGACTGATGGCTGATTTTGACATGGTGTGAAATTTCTTGTGATGAAAGGACCAATAGAAATGGCCCAAAATGTCTTCCAATGAATCTACGTATTCCCCTCTCCTGTAAAGATTTTTCACACCAACGCAACACAAACTCACATCAGCTGCTGAAAATGTAAAATGTACTTAAGAGCTATGTGTTTCCAATTCCGTGCCAAATCAGTGTTTCTACTCTATGTGTAAATGTACATTCATAATTAGGGCCATAACAAAGCTGCCGGACCATTTTACAGAGACAGTTTAACATCTGGCTCCCATTATCTTTGCCCCCCAGTTGGCGCTGGATGCTAGCGGAGAAGAGAAACCCTAATTGTTCTAGTTGCCTGTATTTACCTTCTTTGTCCTCTAACCTGCCAACATCGCTGTCAGCTCTATCAGACAAATAATAAATGACTGTGTCCTCTTAACGAGGGTGTGCTCTTCTCAAATTACACGCTGGTGCCCATTACGATGGCCCGGGCCACTCTCATTAATCAAATCTGGCTAATAACAGCCTACACTTCCTGATGGAATGATATGGGGCCAATATTTTTGTGTGGTGGTTTTTTCATGCTTTAGCAAAGAGCTTTTTGCTGTAGCCTGTACTAGCTAGACACCAGGGCCAGTCACTAGGGTGGTCCCCCCTGTGGCGATCGTATGCGCCGGCCTGAGATGTGTCCATTAAACACAAAAACCTCCTGCTGATTGCTGAAGGAACCCAAAACCCTCTCCCCTTCTGGCCACAGCGAGCAGTGTTGGATCGATATCGATGAGAGCATGGTGTAACTTACCCATTTAATTACACTTCCATTCCACTGCCATAAACAAACATGATAGTACCCCACCAAAACTGCTTAGCCTCCTGTGTAGAGGGTATTCTCTCTGTCTGTCTCTCTCTCTCTCTCTTTCTCTCTATCTTGCTCTCTCACATACATTTATTCTCTCTGAATCCAAACACGGAGCTCAGCTAATGGCTCCCCCTACTGGATGTGCACTCAAATTGTGCTGATGGCAAATTTGTCTCTCAGTCTCTGCAAGTTTTCTTTAAAGGTCTTCTGCCTTCCTGCCTCAGATGCTGCTACTCATCAATTAGGAATAGCACTGTAACACAGAAAATTGGCCTATTAGCTTAAAATTTGTCTCAGCAAAGACATGTAAGGTTTTAAGGTAAGGTCTGTATGTCTCTGTATTTTTCTTCTTTAGTTCAGAACTGGAGATATGAGGCTAATGTAGCTAACAAGCAATGTAAACCTTACCTTCTACCACCACTAGTGAAGGCTTCTTTAAAGGATTCCTTAAGTAATGCTATAGAATTATAGATGTTATAGAATTGTAGAATTATAGATTATAGAAATGCCATAAATGTAAATGTAAATAGAAAAAAAACACAAATGTTTGGTGATTTGTAAGTGTGAAGACCTTTCGTGAAATAATATACCAATTTAGGGGTTATGTGGAGGTTCTTTACACTTTAAAAAGGTTCCTTATTTACAATCCCATCTTATTGGCAAAAACGTTTTTTTTCAAAATAATCAACAAACACGTTTATACCTGGTCATTTCATGTGACTAGTATCAGGATTGTATCCTGGTAAGATTTTAGCCACATACGTTTTCACTGGGTAGTGAAATCCTGGTGTTTTGGTTGTACTGGGAGGGGCTTTGGTTGTTGAATGTGTCTTGGAGAGACAGATGTGGCCCAAATGTGTCTCAGACCACCTCCTGAAGTGGTTTGAGTGATCTGTTGTTTATTTACATTTATGCCATTTAGCTGATACTCTTATCCAGAGTCAAGTCAAGTCACATTTATTTGTATACAACTTTTTACAACTGTTGTCACGAAGCAGCTTTACAGAATCAGTAATTAGTAAAAGACAGAAAAAAGAAAAAATAACAACATAAAAACACATAAAAAATCTAAGACCCTCAGTGAGCAAGCCAACGGTGACAGTGGCAAGGAAAAAACTCCCTCAGAGATGGAGGAAGAAACCTTGGGAGGAAGCAAGACTCACAAGGGGGACCCGACCCATCCTCCTTTGGTCAGAACTATTTAAACATTATTGATAAAAGTTACCAAACCATCTATAGTGTTGAACTGCTTTGGTGTGCAACATATTCTTAATCATAATATAATAATCATGGTGTAGTAGAACTTAATATAGTCATGGCAGTGATGGTCAGAGTAATGAGAGTAATAGTTAATAGTGGTGATATTAATAGTGGCAGTGGTAGGACAGTGACTTACAAAGTTACTCCTATTACAGAGGTGGGCTAATGTAGTGTTGGGAGTCTTGCCCAAGGACAAACCCCAGTCTCCCACATGGTGTGGTAGCTCACTGGCAGGTAGTGGTGTTATCTGTTGTGCCATACCAACCATCTGGTTTAAAAGGGCCTTGGGTGTATCTACATCTCCCAGGTGTAAAGGTAGTCAAAGAAAAAACAAATAAGGGTTCTTCTATGGCAACACACAACGAGCCGTTGTGCGATATACTGTTTTGTAAAATGTATTCAAATGGTCTCATTTTCCATGAACAGTGGACATACAGCATCCTGGTCTACTGCCAGTGAGCCAGAACATTGACTTGAGAATCTGACTTCTGTTGGATTGGATGTTCTTGATGCCTTAAAACTGACAGACCACCAGTTGTTCCATCACCCTGCTGAAAAAACAACAACCAGTATCACCAAGACTGATTAGCATGACCAGCAACACCAAGCTGGTTGATCACCCTGGCCATCATCACCAAGTTGGACGACCAGCATGACTAAGGTGGTAAACCAGCATGACCAGCAAAACCAAGCTTGTTGACCAGCACGACCAACAAGACCAAACTGGTTGACCAGCATGAGTAGCATGACAATGTCTCTCATGAGCTGGTTAACAAGTTAGCTTAGCATTTTAGGGCATGTTTTTATATTAATGACCAGCTTTTCAGTCACCTGAGCCATCAAAAACCAGCTTAGATCATCTGAAACCAGCTACCAGTAAAAGCTTGTCTTGAGCTGAACTTTTCAGCAGGGCAGTAATGTGGGATGATACAGTCATAGACAGACACAATGTGTTATCCAACAAGAGGGAAGTACAGACTTAGGCCTCAGTCAACACAGTTTGATTTTTGAGCTCCATAAACAGCAGTTCCCAGAGTTTCCCACACTACATCCATCTGAGTGCACTGCAGCACTCAAGGAAGGCCCTGGATCATCATTCAGACTCTCTGATGGATTGTACTGTGGATATGACTCTGAAATTTGTCATCGTCAGTCTTTCAATACCTTTGTACATCATTCACTGAATCAGAGAAAAGGCGATCTGTGCAGATAATCATGCCCGAACTAATATCACACAAATATGAAACATTTAGACTTTGGTTAAGAAGCTGCCGAGGCATCAAGTGGTAATCTTTAGCCATTCTGTTTGACCCAGAAAAAAAGTGGATAATGTGTTCAGCTCGGCGTTCCCAGCTGACTTAATTAGGAAGTGTAAGCTGTGGGCTGAACTGCATAACCTTCAAATCATCATTCCCTCTTTCTCTTTGACTTCTCTTCCCCCTTCTTCAGCTTCTTTCTGTTTGCCCTCATCGCCTTTATTCTCGTCTCGCCCCCCTTAATGTCCACGTGTCTCATAGCAGCAAAGTGGATCAACAGCTTAATCGAAGCTGCTTCAGCTACATGACAAGAATGGCATGCGACTTAACTAGCAACCAAGTAGCCAAACGAGAGACATGTTAGCATGCTAAAGGGAGTAGCTGCAAAATGAAGTTTGTACTCGTATCTTTAAATATTTTGATCATCTCAGGTACATGACAAATACAATATACAGGTCCCACAATGCACTGTAAAAAAAAACAAAAAAAAAAATGAACATCAGCTCAGTTTACTCCTCGACTGAAAGGTCAGGTCAGGCCGGGAGTCCAAGACATCATAATTGGATTCACTGGTCGCCCTCCTCTACCATCACACAGTGCCATCCTAGCCATCACAGTTAGCAAAAGGCAGAGGGTAACACTCTTGCTGATCTGAACTTGAGCCAAACATAGGAGGGTATGTTGCTATTTAGGGGGTAGGAATTGTTCATGACTGAATAAATACTGTTATTAATAAATATGTAAGTAATTAAATAAACTCTCACCTGCCTTTATCAACTTTATGAAGACATGTTAGTGCTGTATTTCAAGTCTTGGACTTTTTGTTGCAAATTAAATGGACAAAAAACATGCCATTAGAGTAGGCGAATCTGCTTGCAGCAGATAGCTAACATGCAATCAGGCTTTTACAAAAACGTGATGTTCCCAAGTCTCAAATAACCACGTTGTAACTACAGTTTCCATGAAATATCTATGCATTATTGATAATTTGGCACTAACATAAAACTAGACATTCTTTAGCGGTGCTTGCAGAAATGAGCGCTATGCTAATGGTATGAATAGAATGTGTGACTGACATGTGGCTGTATTCTGGTCTTAGACAGTGTTTACAAAATCACAAATCACACAAATGGCCATATGTCCACGCGCTACATAAATGTCCAGAAAATGGTGACGATACTATTATTGCATGCTGTCTCTGCATCCATACCGCATGTAATTGAGTCATCAGTGTCTCTGTGTTCCTGGTAGCAGAGACCAAGCCAGTTCTCAAATACTCCCACATTACATATGGAACAAGTGAGTCAAGACACAGCCATTTATTCTACACGCAAAACAAAAAAACAATCTCGGAGGCTAAGATTAGCTAGGTGAGCAGCGGCTACGTCCTCGAGCTAATGGCCTTCCTTCCTTTTCTCTTCACCTCTGGGAGTTCACCATAGGGTGAAATATCTGAAACAAAATATGCAACAATATTGTCATTGGAGCTTTTTTATTTGGAGACTGGCAGGTTGCAGAGAGAAATATCCAATGCTTCTTGCGGTACCAATGATGCCAAAAACCACATGGGTTTTTCGGTCTGAACGTCGGAATATGCTTGGCTGAAAGCGCTGCATACGAGCCGTACGCAGCATATGGTGGATGATTTTAATGAGTCTGGGAGACATTAAAACAATTTTAATGAGCAGTCACGATACCTAGGCGCAAGAAACACCTCGAATATTCCCAGAGGCCGTATATATATCCACAGTGTGAGCTTCCTCAGAGGAGCATAAACAGTATTTAGCAAGTCTTACAGTGAAAACAAGTATTGACTAGTCAGGTGAAAACGGTCGGATTGAGGAGGATCTGCACACATGGCGAAGGTGTAAAGCTAAGCTCTGAGAACGCACTTGGATGTGAACGTGCTGCGCTAGCATGTGGTGTTTAGATCAGGCCTAGCTGAATCTTAAAGCAGCTGTGGGAGCAGCAGGATCTCCGTCATGTCTGTTATGCTGTATGTTGTCTTTACCCTCTAAAAGCTCTCGTCTACCTGACCCCGTCTACAGCTCCATTGGGCCCTTCTGCATTTCATCCTGTTACTCCCTTCAGACTTTGATATTGTTGTGTGTAAACCTGCAGTGATCACACTGGCTTTGTCTTGAGCCAGAATTCGTTCGTAATAAACATTTACCAAAAAAAGGACATCAGTGTTTGTTCCACCACCTTGGTCCAGATGATTGCCTTCCATGTGTCTTGAAGGATGGTAGGTCAAGCCTAAAGGGCTCTTGGTAGGGACCTGGTTTTGACCTTTGCCATCAGGTAGGAAGGGGAAGAATTTCTTTCCCCCACAGCTTAAGCCAACTTCTGCCTGGAAAATCACAAAGATGTGCACCAAGATGGGACTAAAATGATCAAACCACTGATTTCAGTGAAATACAATAGTAATAGTAAAACTAGTGGACAAGCTTAAAGTTGAGGGCAGAATTTATGTCAACATATTTTTTTTATTAGCTGGCTAGCTGGTTAACCAGCTCTTAAGAGGCACTGCCAGGCTAGAGAATTTCCCCACTGTGGGACTAATAAAGGACTATCTTATAAAGGACTATCTTATCTAGTCATGCTGGGCAACCAGCTTGGGTCTGTATTTATATTTCTTAATTTTTTTTAATAAAAATATAAATACAGACCCAAGCTGGTTGCCCAGCATGACTAGTCTGACAGTGCCTCTTAAGAGCTGGTTAACCAGCTAGCCAGCTAATAAAAAAACAATTTTGACATATATTTTGACAAACATAAATTATATATGGCTACATTGAACTCTCTTCCTGCAGAAACATGGGTTTACATTGTTGTAACTGAGCTTCAGTGGATCAGCCACTGGTGAGACTCTAAAAATGTGCATAAGGCATTTTTAAAGATCTATGGAAGACAAGCATCCATACTTTTTACTGTCCTGGCACTGAAGACACAGAAAAACTTGTTCTGGGTGACAGAACGTCAAAGTCGCTCGATGTCTTCAAACGCCATCTAAAGACCCATCTCTTCCTTTTCCTTGGAAAAGAGCATCTGCTAGATGCCGTAAATGTAAATAAGGTATCTTAGTTGACTTTAATGTTTGTTTGTTTTTTGTTTTTTTGCTAAATCCAATAGCATGTTGCTGCTCTTCACTCATCAGTCTTAGCATTGGATCACATCTATCTATTTTACCTGAACTGTCTACGATTGATTGTGAGTGACGGCTTTAAAAATGGAAGTCTACAGAAAGAAAAAAATATATGAAACTTTCATCATATATGCAGTTGTTATTTGTAGAAACAGCCAGAGGAAAAAAAAAACATTGTTTCCATGTGTGGAAAACCATGTTCTTCTCCTTGACCAGTGAACTGGAGTAAGGATAAAGAGTGATGACATTCTGAGTTTTGCTAAATCATTTTAAAAGTATTTGAGCAAAATAAGTGATTTCTTTATACGAGCTGCCTGAACTTTTGTACCAAGGAAAACTGAAGCTGTATTTTTCCAGCTCCACCTGATTGTGTTTAAGTTATCAATGCCTGGGGATAACTGTAACAGAATAGAGGGGCTAGTTGTAACCTCTGCTGAAACATCTGGCAAATCAATGCAAAATCCAATGAAATTGATTTTAGCTATTATATTGGCTGCAAAGTAGAACAGCAGAGTCACTATTAAGGTGAAATATCCTTTATTTCAACCAGTAAATAGTAGTACATGTCTGATGAATGTAACACTTTTATTTATTAAAATCAATCAACTAAGTTAAACAATGTAATAAAATGTTATAATTGATTCTCTGCAGCAATTGTAGCATCATATTGAAACTAACCCCACTGTGTGGCGGCAGCACTTTACTCCGGCTGGTTCTCACTGTGAGCAAAATCAAAAATCAGTTAAAAATCCATTATGTACAAATTAAGTGACCAATACACAACCAAGTCACCCAGTCTGTTAGGAGAATATGAGAAATTGACCAAACCAATATAAAATATCCATATTATTTAACCCTGGATTGGGATGTGCCACTGTACTGGTGTGCACACATCAACTTAGAGGTCTGTACACACAAATAACAGTGAAAACACAGCCACTATTGCTAAAGATAAGATCATAAGTGAGGAGAAGATCATGGAAGGTGTTCTTCTGATTTTTGCTCCACTAGATGGGGTAGAAGAGCCAGGAGCTGTTGAACTCTGTGCCTGTGTCATGTGATTCCTGACCCTGGGCTGTTCCGTTTCATTATTCAGCAGAGGATGACGGAGAGCATGCACCCGCCATAAATCTGGACTCACTTAGGCCGTTGTTGTGATGTCCGTCGCAAGGGATCGTTCGCCTCTGATGCCGTACTTCTTCTTATCTGCACATTGAAAGCTTCCAAAGAGACCTACTGCAGCTAATCCACTGCGGCTCTTCGTTTCTCACGTGCGGAGGGTTACTGTGGGCCTTCTGCAAACATGACAAATGATTTACTTTCCCATTAGATGCCTTTTTCAGACAGATGCCTCTGGAGTCCTCACAGGTCATCAGTACACGGCTCTCTCTGGACACGCATGTAAAAACAACCACACTGGGGAGCTCTCATTCACTATACCTTTCTTCTCCCCCTCCAGCTAATTGATTATACAGCCACGTAGGATGGAATAAAAAGCCAGGAACCCACAGAGTCTCACTCCCTTCGTCCGCTGGATGCGTCTTTGTTTAATTCCATGCTGGCAACAGGAACCACTGAATTGCTCATTCACAGGGCCCATGACTATTAAAAGGTCACGTCCTTTATAATACAAAGAGCAAATGGATATCTCATTGACACAGTCTGTGACCGTGGTCAGTAAACAACCTTGAATTATTTAGTCTCACGTCCGAGCCAGACGTAATTACCTGTTAGTCCAGAGGTTTTAATGAAGCATGAAGTTTATTGAGCTTGGAGATGGTTCCACTGACATAAGTGGGAGCCTCAAATGTTTAATATTTCTCAAGCTTTCAGTCAAAGCATGCTTCCCTCTTTCTTAAAGGGGCCGTCTCTTATATTTACCCTGTATTTTACTGTTCAGTTTGGGCTCCACTTATGAGATTTGTTCTCACTTATGAGTTCATGTACTAAAAATGATCATAATTAATAGTCATGATAATTTTCAGGGACCATTTCTATTACTCTTTATAAATAAACATTCATCAAGCATACTCTACTTTTTTTCCTAAGTCTTTATGACTTATACACTGTATGCAAATTATCTCTGCTCTGATTGGCTGCCCTGTATTGTTCAGGAAGTGGTCCAAGCTGAAACACTCTGAGATATTCCCAATACATTGTACACCAAGTACTGTTACATGGACTGGTGTATTTTGTAGAACTGACTTCGCAAGTTCGACTCATGAGTACAAACCCCCGAGGATGGCAAGACGCTGTAGGGTAAATTTTCAATTTGGAACAGCAGCATGGTGCAGAATGCATTCTGGGATATATGATATATAGATGTGCCATATATACTCTACACAAGTTACGTTCTGATGCATCCTCCGTAACACAGGCCGAACAAGAACAAGAACACGTCCAGGCATTTGGATTGAACTTGGCTAGATGTGGACTTTTGAATGGAGCTGTATGCAAATACAGACAAGAATGCAGATTGAGAATCGGCCTATAGCTGTGTCCAAAACTGTCTACTACATCACAATCCCCTACATGCTAAAATCCAGATCATTACTGTACGACAGCAGAGTGTGTGTGAGTGTGTGCCATATTGCTACAGTGCTTTCCAGCCAAGCCATGTATCAAAATCCACCAAAATGCATGAAAAACCATCACAAGTAAACAGCTAAAGTTCAGCAAACCAAACCAACATGGCATAAAACATGTGAATCTACATAAACTAAAATAAAATCTACAGATCAATTATAAACTAAGAAGGACTTTTATTTGCATGCATATTTTAATTTTAGAATTCATAAATTGTTTGTGGCACAACCCAAAAACTCCAGAAAACTGCTTACCTGTATAAGCACTGCATCATCACTGCTCATTTTCTGCTCTCGGAAGGCTAGCGGATATCTGTATCTTGGCTAAAACCTAACCCAAGTTGAACAACTGGACGACTGGACGACCTCAGACTAGAGCTTACCTCATATCAGAAGAAGAACTCGACAGTGCTGTGAGAAGAAGCCAAGCCTGAGAAAGCGAGCGGGTGATGCAGAGAGGATCGCAACACTATGTGGTAAGACTTGGAAATAATTCAGAAGACATGCGGCTGAATAATTCAAATACAAGCAATTTTACAATATCAGCCTCCAGCAGAGTTTTTATTGACACCTCCAAACTCAGAACGTTTCATTGAAGGGCTCATTGAAAAATCCCACTGTATTAGCACACATGTAAATATAGCTTTGTGAGTGCTAATCACATAAATGCAGTATTTTCAACAAAACCCAAAAAAAACTCTGATGCTGATCTGAGTTGTAAGCCAATCGAGGTGCAGTACTGTTTCTTGTATTTGAAGTGTGTAATATGTATTTTAACGTACCTGTTACCTCATATGCAATTTTATACTAATATGTTTCATGAATATTTCAACAGTCCGTTAGCCTGTTGGCCTATGAACTGTCTTAAAAGCTTGTCAGACTTAATAGTGGTCTTTCCTGTGGTGTGTTTATGGTGGTTTGTGCCATTTCTGACTGCTACCTTCAATGTGCGTGTACATTTTCTGCTATCCTACACTGTACGCTCAGTGAAAACCATAAAGCAGAAATTTCCACTATAGTACACCATGTTCCAAATGATTATGCAAAGGATATTTTTCTTTAATTTTGCTAAATGGTCAATGCAAATGGCACTCAGTATAATTTTCAAGTCAACAACCATATGAAGGTGATTATAAATCGAACGGTATTGAACAAACCTCCTTATTGTTAAATAAAAAACCCAAAATGCACTGTTCCAAATTATTTTGCACAACAGAGTTTCAAAAGATTTTTTAATAGGCTGTAAAGAACTGAAAGTGGGCATTTGTTGAATTTACTGAAATCAAAAGCTATTTCAGTCAAAACCATCTTAACAGGCCAAGTGACATGTTAACACAGGACCCCTTCTTTGACCACCTTCACAACTCTTGCCTCCATTGAAGTTTCTGCTTGAATTTCTGTGCAGGATGTCAGAATAGCCTCTCTGAGCTGCTGTTTAGATGTGAACTGCCTCCCACCCTCATAGATCTTTTGCTTGAGGTTGGTCCAAAAGATCTCAATAGGGTTGATGTCAGGGGAAGATGGTGGAAATGCCAATAGCAGCCAATGACACGGAGGTATTCTTTGCAGCATGAGGTGGTGTACTGTCATGTATGAAGATGAGGGAATCCAGCCTTTGATCATGCATATGATTTTTTGGGGGGTTATTTTGGTTTTAAAAAGAGGACACTGGGAACACATGGGTGTCTGTTGAGGTTTGGATGTTGTGGTCGGTGGGCTTCAGGCAGGCCTACGTTCTAGGACACTGCCAATGTGTGTGTGTGTGTGTGAGAACTAAATACACTATATATCCAAATGTTTGTGGACACCCCTTCTAATGAATGAATTCAGATACTTTACATTGCACCTATTGCTGACACAGACGTGCAAATGCACACACTCAGCGTGTCTAGTTCAAGTAGAAAAGTACTGCCTATTGACTTGGACTGGAGCAAATTAAAAAGGAACCCATTGGCTGGGGTGACCATATTCTCAAAAAAGAGGACACTGGGGACACGCAGACGTCCGCTGTGGTTAAGATATTCTTATGCCAGTATAATAATAATAATAATAATAATATTAATAATATACACTGAGATTTTTTTAAACAGTTTATTAGGCACATTATTATTTGTTCTCCCACCCAAAAATTTAAGGATGTGCTAGCTTGCGTTTTAACTTGTGATTAATCAGAATTAATCACAGAATATTGTTGTAATTAACACCATTAAACTTTTTAATGGATTGACACCACTTGTATAAAGCTATAAAAATCTGTACACTACATCAAATGATTAATATTATTTAAATACAGTGGTTTTCCACTACATGGGCTCTTTAAGTCACTCTCAGAAACATGATGACATGTATATTTTATACAGGAATTTTATACTTACAGGAATGGCTCCTAGTTGTTCCATAAACAGACTGCATTATTAGTCAGGCAGTGGTCTTTGCTTGGGGAGTGTGATGATTTTAGGAACAGTACGTCGTATTCCCCAGTGGACTGCAGAAAGACAGTTTTATGGTTTGGAGTCTCTTAATGGGTGGCGAGACGAAGACCATTCCAAAATAGAGCTGCTTCAGGCGAGCTCTCATGGAGCTGCATTTACAATATGTAGTAGACCATAAATCCTAGACGAGGTCCAGAACACTAACTATGAGGGTGGACTGACTGTCTGCACTTAGGTGGTAAACATTTGCTTTTTGAGCCAAGGCCATTGCTACAGCAATGCTGGGGGAAAACAACACACCCCGAAAGCAAGGGGTTGCGTGCAAAGCTGGTGAAGCTTCATACGGGACTTGCTCTGGTTCAGCCAGGTTCCCCAAAGCGGTAGGGCCAGCTGGGAGCCATCAGGCCCTCCAGTCTTTCCACATTCTCCAAGCTCAAGCTGCTGTTTGGACTCCTGCTGCCCTCATAGATCTGTCAGGCTGTGAGACTGAGATTTCACTCCTGTGCTTGATGGTGAAAATAGGGGGTTTTCTTGGGACAGAGTGGAGATTTGGAAAGCGAGGCTGTGTTTACAGTTCGTCTTTACTGGAAAGATTTAAAGCCAGTAAACATTTTGACTTCGGTTTCATTGGGCTTTTAACTGTGGTCATATCTTGGCTATCTTGGCTGAAGAAATGGTGCATTATATTAAACTGTACGTTTCTGTCAGCGTGTGAATGTGATGAACAAATTAAATTGTTGCAGTTGTTTTTATGAAACACATCAGTTCTAAAATCTGATTGGCCACGCCATGTTATGCTTGACACATACACACACATATACATATATATTTATGTATTTATATAGTGATGTGGACCCCTCTTGGTGAACTAAGTGAACTAAGCTAGAATTGGTAAACTCTGGCATAACCTCATATGAGCCTAAGGTCACTGTTCCCAATGCCAAATGGCAGCTAGAGAGGTATATCACCCCCCCCCCCCCCCCCCCTCAGATTTAACCCTGTGGAGCAGTGCATTCTCTGGATGGAGGTCCATCCTATATCACTGGGATGAGTTGGAGTGCTGTTTATGTTTCAGAACTAATCATCCAAAAAAGTTTGGGCACCACAGTGAAAAAAGTTAACTGTGGAAACGTCACTAATGCTCTTGTGGTTGGATGCAATCAAATCCTCACAGCAGTGTTCCAACAGTTGGTGAGAAGCCTTCCTAGAGGAGTTATTATTACTACAGCAAATGGTGGATTTGATTCAGGAAGAACTATTGAATGAGCAGGCATCACATGCAATGACATGCAAAAGTTTGGGCACCACAATAAAAAAGAAAAACACGTCACTGTGAAAAGCAAGTAAAAGACGACCTGATTTTTAATAAAGCGTAAAGTTAAGGATGAGACATTTTTAAAAATTTAGGCAAGATGATCAGTGCACCCAAAAAGTTCTATTTTCACTTCATTCGGTCCTCAGGACTGTCGCACGTGATTGTTCTAAAGGCTTGTTTAGATGTTTCGACTGATGCTAAATCTTGTGGGGACTTTTCAGTAAATTTATGAAATAACCTTTACAATGTGGAATATATTTGTTAATTAATATTATATAATATAATATATTGTTATAATAATATTTAACCTTTTCAATGAGGGTTACATTTGTGTAGGTGTTGCTGCACAGTAGAACAGTGCACCACCACTCCAGAGTCTGCTAAATCTTCCTGAAGGTCTTTTGCTGCCAAACAGAGTTAGATCTGCTATATATCTGCTAAATCTGTTACATAACTAAGCTACTAGGGTTGGGATAAATTAGCTTTTTAGATGCATCTCGATGCGTACAATGGATTCACAAAATGTTAAAAATCTATTTGCAGCACCGGGCAGTCAGTGGCATGCACGTAACAGAGACCCAGAAATGGATGAGCGAGAAATCTGGAACGCTAGCGTACTGAAGCACTTTGTCTCTGATTGGCATCTAAAAAGCAAAACTACAGCCATGCATTCTTTTTTTTTCTTGCAAAGAAAAAGACCATCGAGCAAGCAGTGTCAAAGCTCCACCCAACTCAGAAATGATAAAGCCAATTACAAAGGATTTTTGCCAAGTATCTGTGTTCATATTCAGTCGTTGAGAACCAGAGCTGTGCTTTATGTTCTGCCCTTTGGAGCTGAGACACAGCAGCGTCCCATCTCCCATCTTTTACTGACACTGTGATCCCCTACAATCTACAGCCAGACCAGAACCGAAGTCATGGAATCACTGAAGACAGCAGGTAAGATCTATGTAACATGCGATAACCTCTTATGTAACGTGCGATCAGAATCTTATGTCAATGTAACTGCAGATTTTATCAGCAATGAAAGGCAGGTGAATGAGAGGCATGCGGGTGCAGATCTGGCTGAGCTGTAGCAGACTGAGGAACCACAGATCAGTAGGAAATAGCTCGTTTTAGTCACTGGTAACGCTCCAACATGGCTGCTGCTGCTGAAATGGGTAAATTCCTACATGTGAAATGCAATGCCCACATGCTAAACCTGGGCTGTGTGAACATCCAAACACACCATTATTTAATGTATGGTGTCACTGGAAAGGCCATCTGTGATGAGCAACAACCGGATAAGTAAAAGGCTTCTAGAATCCAACGCTTTGCCTAAGTGCTCGTTCACTCTAGCACCATCCAGACAGAACCACTCTTACCCTTTTTCAAGCTCTTATACAGAAAGGCCATCGCTTGTCAGTTTGACTCTTTTCATCCCAAATTACATGCACAGACAATACTGCCTTGTATTGTGAAGGCCGGGGCACATTCATGGCTCTGACTAACCGATTGTGGTATAGAGGAAGTCATGGTCAGCTCTTAGGATTCCATGAGAGCAGGTGGAAAGTAATGGTGAATTATTCTGCAGTGTGAACTGTTTGCCACTTCTCATATTTTATCTACACTTGGCGCCCACCAAGCTATTGTGGATTCAGACGCCACGTTCTGAGGAACTTGATTTCCCACAAGCTTTATAAGACAAAAGCCATCATATGATCTTCAGACTGGGTGCTGAGATACTCGAACTGATGCATTTTATTTCCTACTTAGTTAAAAAGTTTTAATTGACTTCCTTTGAACAAAAAACAAGGGCACACTAAGCAGGGTTAACTAATGAAGCCCTGAAATGGGAATTCTTTCAGTAGAAACTGGATCTTCCTCTATAAGTATTACAGAAATACGCTATGGATAAAAATATTAGGACACCTGCTCATTCATTGTTTCTTCCAAAATCAAGGGTATTAAAAACAGTTTATCCTGCTTTTGTTGGAGGAACTGTCTCTACTCTCAAAGGAAGAAGACTTTCTACCAGAATTGTTTTGAGCATTGCTGTGAGGATTTAATTGCATTCAGTGACTAAAGCATTAGTAAGGTCAGGATGCTGAACAATCACCACTCCACCTTATCCCCAACTCATGCCCAAAGTATTGGATGGAGCACCATCCATCATTCAGTTATCTGGGCTTTATACCCTTCTAACCCACACCTGGCATTAGGCAGCATGGAGCCAAAAGGAGCATGATTAACTTAAAGAAACTAACTTTTATTAGAAGGGGTGTCCACAAATATTTGGACATTTGAGTCTATGTAACACTTATTACATACTAATACAGCAAAAACATTAAATATAAGTATGAAATATGCATATTTTGGGGAAATCTGTCCAACAACACACATGTTTAAGCAAATATTTACCAATACAACATAATTTACTTTGGATATTATTTTGGAGCACCCCTAATAAGAGTGCTTATTTTAAATTCTACTACTGCTCTGACTTACACTATGAAACTGAGCCTGACAAACACACTCATTTACATTATATAAATTTTTTGCCACATAGCTTTACATTTTTAATAATGCTTTTCTAAGATTTGTCCATTTTAAATATTTTGGACATGTCTGGAAGGCTATACATGGATTATTTGTTGAGTTCACTTTGTCGAATTCTTTCAAATTTGATTAAGAATTTTCTTTTCCTACCGCTTGTCATTCTCCAGTATCGTAGACATGAAAGGTTCATGGGGATTCAGCCCAGCACTTTTGGAAAAGATGTGTGCAGTGACCATTAGTCAGATTCCCTGTCTGATGGAAGATCCAGGAGCAACTAAAGGTTATGGTCAAATTCTTTCTTGAGTGTTCCTAGTACCCCCGGCTGTGGCTGATTCGTAACTCATGCCACTGCATTCCACATCTCATGGATTCAGATTTCCAGCTCTTTGTACTTACTGAGCTTCTCATGATGTTCTTGTGGGCTTTACAAGGGAATTTAAATCATATGTAATGGCTGTGTGGATTAGCATGCATTGTCCTTCTTGCTAAATGTCAGGAGAGTTTGCTAGCACACCTCTTCAAATGAAAACATTTAGCTACTTTAAGTTGCACCCATTGTTGACACAGATGTGCAAATGCACACACATAGCTTGTCTAGTCCCTGTAGGGAAGAATTACCAATAGGATAGGACTATCTAGAGCAGGCAAATATGAACCTTTTGGCACTATGCCTAATGCCAGGCGTAGGCTCAAAGGGTATAAAGCACCCCAGCATTGAGCAGTGGAGCAATGGAACTATGAAATGATGGATGGTGCTCCATTCAATATATTTGGGATGAGTTGGGGATGAGGTGGGGTTGAAATCATCAAACAAGCTGATCTCACTAATGCAATCAAATCTGCACAGCAATGCTCCTCCAAAATCTTGCAGAAAGCCTTTATTGGACAGTAGAGACAGTTACTCCAACAGAAGCAGGATACACTCTTTTTAAATATCCTTAATTTAGGAAGAAACAATGAATGAGTAATGAGTGTCCCAATACTTTTGTCCATATAGTGCAGTTATTTTCACTCTAAAACTACTTACTGCTTCTGTCTATGTATGGTTATTTCAGTAATATTTTAGCCAACATCCTATCATAGCGTCTGCAGTTGCTGACACTCTCCTCCAGGCTATGCTCTCTTAGCAGCCAAGGCAGTGCTAGATTAGAGCAGTGGGTCCTAACAGCATGCCATCTTCATATAATTTGAAATTGGAGACATAATGGCACAGCTAAATTATTTATCAACGGTCAGGCATTTGGGATGGGCAAATACCTCCTAAAACTGATCTAGCTCCATGCTAGACAAGAAATGCAATGTAACTAAGCATTTAACTTGGAGAAATTCATAAAGCAAAAAGATAAAAAAGTAACACTGTTCTTACAGGTCTACTGCTCCCTTTCTTGAGCAACCATCCTTAATGGTCTTGTTTTAGTCAGCCATTGGTCAGTCTGGGTCAGCCGTTTATATCCCAAGATGCTTGCATGCTTGCTCGCAGACCAGTGGGTAAACCTTTCCACTTCATTGTGTTGCTCAAGCTTTGGACATCCTTCAGCAACAGTGGATTACATGCTCTTTTGCCATGTTGAACATCCTCCATTTGCCATCCCATTCTCTCCATGAATGTGTCACAGCTGCTCCACAAGATATGGAGCTCAGCTCTGCGGGTGAGAAGCTCACCTCCCCAAAACAACTGGCCCGAGCTGCTGAAAGCATCTGCTTCGGCATGGCTCATCATATGAGAATAGTTGAATAAGATAAGATAAGATAGTCCTTTATTAGTCCCGCAGTGGGGAAATTCTCAGTGTCACAGCAGAAAGGGATAGCAAGACACTCAGTTACAAAAATGTAGATAAATAAATGACACAATATACACAATATAAATAAGAATAAAAAAAAAACAATAACAATATTTTTTTTACAGCAAATGACTCTTAATTGCACACGAGGGGGGGGGTATTGCACATGGTATTTTTGCATTGAAGGAACATGAACATGTGTGTGTAGAATGTATGTGTAGAATGGCAGTGTATTCAACAGTGTAAGACCCACACCTAGTGTTCTGTTCAGGTAATGAGTAGAATGTGTTCTGTGCTCAGAATGGCAGAACATAGCGCCATTGGTTTTCTTGGGTGATCTGCCAGTATTTGAGAAGAAACATCTCACTGTTTTCATTTAAAGAAAAGAAAAAAGCTTCCTTTTATTACATTTTTCCACGATTAGGGGAACTGTTGATTCAGATAATGTCATTATGTAAGTAGCTTGCACCAGCCATGTGATACCATGAGGGGATTTGTCCCGAAACCCAAAGGCAAACACCCTCAAAATTATCAAAACGTTCGCCAGCTTAATTGCGAACCATCAGATATTTCACGCTAGTTATTTTTATGGCGCACAGCGATGAGCGATAGAGGTTGAACTGAATTACTCATTACTCATTCAGTATTATCCTTCCCCTTTTTCTTGGAAAGCGCCTATCAGGCCAGCGTGCACACAGCCTCTCTCTGTAAATAGACTCTTTTTTTCTCCTTCCACTTCCTTACAAACTCTGAGGTATTCTTATTTTAACAGATGTGGCCAGGCTTGTAGCCCATCGTTCCCAAGTGACCCTAACATGCACTTCCTGCCCAGTAAGCTAACACCCAGGGCTAGAACAATCCCACTTTGTACCCACATGTTCAGTATTCTAATAAAGCTTTTTGAGCCTTGCTTTTGAAGTCTCGGACCCCTGGCTTTATTTTGTTCCTTGGATCCTGATTATTGTTGGAAAGCTCATAGTCCAAGCCAGCTTTTGCTACTATGTCTGTGCCCGTGATAAGGCCTTTACATTCTTGTTGCATGAATTATGACGAGCGAAGGATATGGAGGATCTGAACCCAAGTGTCGCAAGGGCCTCACATGCATCGTGGAGGCTTGAAAAAAACACTTGTGTGAATTTACTCGGTTTAGGATTAACATGCTTGGAGTGCTTTGACTCAGTGAGGCTAGCATGTGGTGTAAAGCTACATGTGGTTTTAGCCCAAAGTGGAAGCTCTTTCCACTGCAACCAGTTGTTTTCATTTATGTGAAACATGTCAAATGCCCACTTACCACGCTGCGGTGAACGATGCAGTAACCCTGCTCCCACGTCTGCTTTCGTCATTAGTATCTGACTGTCAGTCTCTGAGCAGCAACTAATATTCATTAGGATGGGACAGGATGTTTGGTTAACTGAAGTTTGGTATAGAATAAATCCTTTCTTTGACGATTCTGAGTCTTTGTTTAAGTGCTGGACTGTGTTTCAGAAGTTCACACTGCAGAAGATGGAAGTTGGGAGCTCAATTCAGTGAACTGATGGATCTGCACTCTAGTAGGGACCCTCACTTAAGACCGTTATAAGGCAGGACACAAGCATACATAAACAATTAGGAATCACTGTCAGTAAAACAGTGTTATCATCAGCAGTATGTCACTCTCACATACTCTCACATACGGTCAGATGCCAGATGTTATAACATACACTATCTGTCCAAATGTTTGTGGACACATCTTCTAATGAATAAATACAGCTACTTTAAGGTGCACTCATTGGTGACAAAGATGACAAAGACACACTGGTTGTCTGGTCCCTGTAGAGAATTACTGCCAATAGAATAGGACTGGAGCAGATAAACATGGGGCCTATTGGCACCATGCTGCCTAAGGCCAGGCGTGGGATACAGGGGTATAAAGCCCCCCAGTATTGAGTTGTGGAGCAGTGGAACTGTGGGATGAAGTGGGATGGTGATCATTCAACATTCTAACCTCACTAACACTCTTGTCACGGGATTCAATCAAATCCTCACAGCAGTGCTCCAGTAGAATCTAGTAGAAAGTCTTCTCTGGACACTAGAGACAGTTACTCTTTTTTTATATTTTTGGAAGAAACAATAAATGAGCAGGTGTCCCAATATTTCTGTCCATTTTTGTGTGAGCCTACACTGATGAGCCAAAACATTATGCTGTTGGTCCTCTGTATTCTGTATTTATGTAGGTCTTGTGCAGCATTATGAACATCACTCATGTAATCGGTCATTCTGATTAGACGATAGAGAGTCAGGTCTTGCACATGGCTTGTCCACTGGATATATGGGCAATGTTATGATTACAAGGTCAACTATAGGGCAGTAAAGTCTAAATGATTGCAGTTACTGGAAATGGAAAATCCACCCCAGAGCTGATTTTATACTTTCTGGAAATAAAGAAAAAAAGAAAAAGAAAAACTTTGTATCTCCATTTTTGACATTTTTCACTTTTTGTCATAGTTTAAGTCTGCCATAAGTCTTTTTTTCACAATGTGTCATAATTTTGCAATGAATGGACCAATAGAAATGCTCCTGTCCTGTACATTTCAAAGAACAATCAATAATCTAAGTGACGAACCCCTATTCACCACGTAAAGGGAAGAAGTCCCAATTTGACCTTGATATTATTGAAGTCCTAGAAGTATAGAGGTTGCTTTCACAGCAAATGATGACAACCAGACAGCTCAGTCTTGGCCTTTTCAAAAACCTGGCTTATTCCAACTGGCTGAGGAGTAAAACCTTGGGAAGGACAACGTCACATACACACACACTTACACTCTCTCGCTCTGTTTCTCTCCACCCAGTGACGAAGGTACCACGTGCAGGGGGGAAAAGGCCAGGGTGGACGGCCGTGCTCTCTCCTGCCAGAGAAAGAAACTTCATGGAAAATCAGCCATAGATGTGGGGGAACTCCTACTGTCAGGGGAGGATGACATGGCACTCAGCCTTTCAGCACATCATTACTGCAAAGTTTCCCCTTGCCTTTGTTTCCCCTTTGCAATTTCACTATAGTGCCATTTCACAGAACTGTACAACTTCATAACATTTTCAAACAATAATCAGGGACGGCACTGAGCTTCAATCTCAGCAGACACTGTTGGATTGGATATCAAATCCAGTCTGATTACGAAACAAGTTTGGCCTAAAACATCACAGAATTCCTTGTGGTGGAAGGTACTATAAAGGGAAGTAATGTAAGGTAACAGTGGAAATATGTAGCATAGTCTCATAAGCCAGACTTCCATTCATTGGAGAATCTGTTGCTTATCATGACCATAAGAATCATGTGTTGAACACAAGAACACTTGTCTATGAGCTTTTTGCTGGAGAACTGCAGGTTTTATCTCCAGCCCAAATCTAACACACTCCATTCAGCCAAACAAGGACTTCTGAAGACGGCAACTAGTTAGTTTAGGTGGAATTGGGTGGCTAATAATACAAGTAGTGGTCTTTAACCCCTTCTCCTGCAGAGCTACCTTTCTGCTGGTTTTAACTCCAAACCGAATCTAACCACCCATATCAGCCAATCACAGACTTCTATTCTATAAAAATTAATTAGTTGGTAGAGTGGATTAGCGTTGGACCCAAAGTCTATTGGAAGGTAGTTCTTCAGGAGCAGGGTTGGAGACCACTGATTTAGAGATAACATGTCTTTACCAGTCAGTAAGTATATTTCTCCCTTTAAAGTGGAACCATTAAAGTGTAGCATTTCCCTTTAAAATAAGTATAAAATAATAACTTACAGTACATACTTCTTCATTAATGGTTTTAGGGCGCTTGAGCAGTTTGATTATTATGCTTTTACATAGGCATAAAGTGCTTTTAGTTAAAATAGCTCCTTTTAGAGCTTTGTATGTGATCCGTATTGGTATTAGCTGATATTCAAAGTTTCAGAATTAGTATTAAAAAATTAGTGGTATTATTCCGTCTCTCTACCGAAGTACCTGAGGTAGATATAGAGTTACCAAAATACAGAAATATCAGCAATTAGAGATGAATGAGTAAAATACAACTAAATTAGAAGATAAACATCATGAAATCCATCAAATGTGCAGGACTGAACAGGACTTAGCAATACAAATCAAATAGCACTCAGTAATAAAATTATGGCATTTCTAAGGGCCTGTAACTGACATGGGCTCTATAAAATGTATTAATTGAGTATTTTGGCAGAACTGTTATCTTTTCATGGGGCCCAAAATCCCTGGCAGCACCCCTGGCAGTGTATTTTTATTTGGTAAGTGTCTACATGCAATGTGTCATTGCAGATGTTTGCTGTCTGTCTCTTTCCAAGAAAGACAAACTGTTGCTGGGCCTTCGGATGACGTGTCTGGTGTTGTAATGGCAGCAAATTACCAATGTGAGTAATCACACTCGACAAATTCATGACTTTATCAGGATGATGCAACATGAATTCCTGTTTGTTGTTTTCCCCCACTAGACGTTCTAACCCTTTCAGGATTTGTAAAAGAAGCCAGAGATCACAGGTTTCAATGCTTCCAACCCCCAGAAAATGAAGCTTTAACCCTTGAGGGATCTGGAAAAGTCTGAGAACACAGGTTTGAATGTTTCATGAGGAAAACCCCCCCTCTTTTTTGAGCCATCTGCTCATAATTTAAGCCATAGTCAAAACAGGGCGTCTGAAACCCTAGACCCGGTTCTTGCACAATGCAAGAAATTGTAAAGAACCCAACCCATGAAGCCACGTGTGTGACGTCCATGGCCACAGAGCGCTATTCTACGAGGGGTGAAGAGGTTATTCAACTATGAATGTTCTCTACAGGTCCTTTGAGGGCTTTAAGCCTCCAGGGCTTGAACACGTCCAACGCACCTGCATGCTATTGGCTCTCGGGGCCCGGGGTGTGGTCTTAAAGTCCTTCTTCCCTTCTTTTCAGAACATCAACCAACACTGTGCTGCTTTCTTCTGGGCAAGCTAAAAGCGAAAGCTGCTGGGGTTCAGTCTTCAGGCTTTCTCAGATGAAAGAGGCCAACCCCTGGACTTTCTCACTGCAGGACTATCACACCATGGCTTTTTCTTCTCGCTCACAGGATCCTCACAGAAAATTCATTCTTTGATGTTTTCAGAAGAGGGAAGAAAAAAAGCCGGAAGGTCTAAAGTTGGTCAGACAACAGTGTTGGAAAATAAGGCAGACTGTCCCCTGGGGTCCAAGCACTTGGTGTAGAATTAGAGCAAGAGACAGCAGTAAAGTGTGCAGGCTAAAGGGCTGATTCATCCTCATGGTTGTCTGGGAAAAGACTAATTATGCATTGGTGCATGTCTCATTAAATGCATTCCAGCATGTGTAGTGCATTATGGCTAGCCTTCTGTGGCAGTAAACAAACGCCAGTGTCTTTAATGTCCTGTGCTAATGAATTTTTTAAAGGACAATCCTAGCGAGACAGTTTTCACACTGTGGCCTTTTAACGTGAGCAGTGTATCAAGTGCTTTAGCCTAATTTACTCTTTCACAACGTTTCTACTTTAAAATGACTCAATTATTCTCCAGCAGTTTACCAACTCCTGCTTGACATAACGTCCCTTTGAGATATCCTGCTTAATCTACAACAACAATCCAGCATGACCTTTGGCCTTAAGTTCTTTGAAACTCCAACACAAATGGTTTAAGACAACATGAGTTAAGCTTAAGTACTGTATGTAATTCTCTCTGCTGTATTTAACCTCTCATAGTTACACTTCAGCTGCCGACTATAAAAGCTTGGTGCACCTTTTTTTTCCGGATGCAGGTCTGCATGCTACTTAAGTTTAGTATGAGTTTGGTCAAGTGTGAAAGCTGAGTCCAGGAGAGGCCTAAAGATCTGGTCTTTGGTCCTCCTGAAATCAGTGGTCCCAGGTCCACATGCTTAGTGAGTTCAGTATGTTTGGTGAAGTGTGAAAGCTGTTTTCAAGCCCAGAAGAGGCCCAAAGAACCGATCTTAAGTCCTCCTGAAATCAGTGGTCTGGGGTTGGCTTCTAGTGCTTAAGTGTAGAGAACTCTGTGGTGCGGTCTGCTGCAGGTGTGGAAGCTATCTAGTTCTGGCGGCACATGTGGGGTTGTGTAATTGGTTCATTTATGTCATGTGACCGCTTCGATTTATCACCCTCATGGCTTGACAAAACCTTGTCCTGCAAGAACGACTGCTTGTTTGCAAAGGTTCCTGCATGGTGGAATGCCATGACTCCAGAAAGCACTGCTCTTCACCTCTTGAGTGTTTATATCCATGAACAATAAGAAAAATCAATGAACTGATGGAAGTGATGTTAGAAACTGCACAGTGGATCCATGATTCTGTGTGAAAGCAAACCAGCCATAATGTGTCCCTCCCCCAAAACGAACATAGAATCAGTCCAGGGTGCAGACTCATGTATTTGTGACAAGTGTGAAAACGCCCTCAGAGGAAACACAGTGGTGTCTTAATATGATGCATTTTTTGTAATAGCAGAAGAAGTGCCTGTGATTCGGCCTCATTTTAATATATAAATTGTGCCCTTATTAGAAGATTCAACTTACAAGTACAATATTTTACAATAATCCTTTAGCCATGAGCTAATATGATAGCCCAGAGCTAATATATTGTTGTTGTCACACAAAAAAAACATGTATGTCCATTTTTGCTATGTTTAACTTTTTTTTACCATACATATATTTATATAAGCATAATTGTTTACATTAGTCCTGATGAATGAACCAATAGAAATTCTCCAAAAAATCTCCAAAATCACTTGGAATCACTTGAAATTTACTTCCAGTACAATTAAAAAAATTTTTAAGGTTTTTTTTCCATTCTCCTGTAAAGATGAAAGGGTTTTATGTGACTAGGAAAAAAATTAAATAAAAAAGTGGAAAAAGTTTTTTGACATTAAACAAAGAAAAAACAATAAACAAATTCAATTCTAATTAAGCAGATTAAGCAGACCATCTAGGGTTGCAACACTATACTGTTGTTAGATATAAAATAAAGTGTAAAAGTAGATGGACATTGTACAGTACATAATAATCTGTCCTTAATAATCATGGGGGGGGGTTTGCAACCGAACAGGGAATCCCACCATTTTGTTGTTTTTTTTAAAGCAAAAAAAATAACAATAAAAATCAATCAATAGAAAAACAATCAACAGATGAATCCATAGTAAAAATAATCACTAGTTGGAAATAAAATAGTTCAGTGTTGCTTTCTTATTTATTTATTTATTTTACAATACTTTCTTTATTTAATTGTTTCAATCTTTTTTATTTATGGTAAATATTTTCAACCAAAAAATATCCTGTTTTATGCCTTTAAACATCAATGTATAAAAATAACAAGAAAAACAACAACAAGAGAAAGAGCTGTGAAATACTGTGATACTGTAAAAACTGAGTATTTTCTGAGGTGGTTATTAAATCATGCGTATACCGTTGCTGCCCGATTATCAACTCAGGTACTAACCAAATCAAGCAAAAATATAAACCCAAATGAAGAAAAGAAAGAAAAAAGCCATGAAACAACACAGAAAATCTGCAGGCTGAGTTAAGGCCAGCAGTCCAGCTGCTGAGTGAGCGTGTCTAAACCCTTCACCTTCTCTATCTGGACCCCTCCCTGCACTGTCATTCACTCGCCCCATGGCTGGTTTGACAGCTCTAATGGCATTAAGCCGCCGCAACGAGGTCTTTAGTGTTTATCTTGCTGTAAGAGGGGATTTGTTGTGGGATGAGTGAGCACTATGACCAAAGCCGTCCAGCCCAAACACTCGCTCCTGCAGTAGAAATTCTGGGCACGTTTGGAGAAATGATGCGTATAAGAGACTTGTGAGAGGCAGGAGTCACATTACCTCACTCTTTCCACAGGAAACCTGGAAAAAAGAGAAGGTTTGCTGTCTAAAAATCCCCTTTGCACCAGCAAAACATTCTTTGTAGGACCGTTAGCGTCTCTGCTATCACACTATCCCAACAGTGTAGTCATCGAACCTTTAACTGGCTGGATTTACTACAGTTGGCAGATCTTTAGTAACTTTCAGAGCTAGTCATTGATGGGGTCACAATGATTCCTGGATGTGTCCCAGACACACTCTCATAACTGCCTGAAATACATGTTAGAGCATTATAAAAATATAGATGCTAGGAAAGGTCATTTGAGTGATGGGAGAAGAACCACTTTTGGTTCCCTAAAGAACCATGTTTAGATGAGATCTGTGAGTGTGAAGGAACTTTTAAAGGTTTAGAGAACTTTCATTTAACGTGGAGGTTCCACACATCTCATCTCTATAATAAAAAAGACTCTTCATGGAAGCAGAACCAAGAGTGGTTCTTCTAATGGCATCACTCAAAGACCCTTTTGTAGCACCTTCAGTTTTACGAGAGTTACCAAATAAGTCATAATAGTTCATAAATAATAAGACTTATAATAAGACGAATATGGGGAAATTAATCCAGTCTTCACCCATTCAGCCAAAAGCAGCCGATTTGCACGGCCGAGTGTGCAACGATTCATCCAGCCTAGTCTGCCCACAATAAACGGCAGCCAATCAGAACAGACAGTATTTACCTATATCTGTCTTATTAGCACACTAACAAAAACAGCCTGTTCAGTTCTAAAGGATTGGAAGTTGGAACACAGTCAAAAAAATATTAAGAGTTTTTGGCACATAAAGTTTAAGGTGTTTAATAAAAGGAGCAGTTTTTATAGCCAGCGTAGGCCCCTGTCTCCCAAACTGTACTTTTTTTTTTACATTTCAGCACAGCTTTGAAGGATAAATCTGAACAGACTGTTGCAACAGAAGCTGTAATGACTTTCCCTTATTCTGTATCCAAAAGCAACTGTGTGTGAATTGGCCACCCGTTCTCGGTATCCCGCTCTTCCCTCCCAGACGTCTGTTTTTTCCTCTTTACCTGGCTGCCCATCCCCCCGGACTGCAGCAAGGGAAAAAGAATTTTGTGCTAGTTGTTTCCAGATGTAGGCCACATCCCGAGCCTGCTGTGACTGATTCGCACACACACACACACACACACACACACACACAGACTTAGACGAAAAAGCGCAGCACCAGGACAATCTCATCTTTCCCAATTAGACATCGGAGGAGAGCGAGCTTGAAGAAATAATAACGAAAAACACGGGTAATGAGGAAGGATGTCGTCTGAAAATGATTCAGCCAGCGAGTCCGTCTTTGAAGCTCCAGATGGGATTTTACTGACGCTTTGTGTTTTTCCACACTCTGAGTCGGCCCACTGAGCCGCTGCACTCCAGGCCAATAAAACACAATCCTCATCCTCTGAATTCTGCAATCTACACTTTTGCCGGAGAGCTATTTTGCACCTCTTGGCCGGCAGATATGGACTTTCATGCAGGAGACATAAGATACTGTGCATAAGTAACTGTGCAAATTCCTTCTAATTTCACCCATTGGCTACTTTATCAGGCCCTTCTACCATACAGGTTAAACTTTGAAGGCTTATAATGGTAAAGGTGCACGTATTTGTCACTGTACAGTGTATGTGTCCTCCGCATTTAACCCATCTGTGGTCGTGAACACACACACACACACACACAAGTGAACTACCTAGTGTGTGCCTAGTGAGCACACACACACCCAGAGCGATGGGCAGCCAACTCCAGTGCCCGGGGAGCAGAGAGGGTAAAGGGCTTGGGCTTGCTCACGGGCCCAACAGTAGCAGCTGGCCGAGCCCGAGAATCGAACCCACAACCCTTATCCATAGCCCGACGCTCTACCTGCTGAGCCACCACTGCCCCCACATAGTTATAGTTATAGTTATCATATCAGCCCTCCTCAATTAAAGGCCCACTGTAGGGTCACTACTGACCAGATATTATTTGAGTGGTGGACTGTTCTCAGCACAGCAGTGACACTGTGTCAAATACTTAATAAGATGTTTCACCACAGGTTAGGAATGTTGTTAGACACCATGCAAAGCAGTAGGGAAGTGTCACAGTATGGACGTCACGGTTCAGAATACGCTGGCATAGCCTATAGGTGTGTGTGAAGATTGATGAACCTAATGTGGAACCAGATTTCAGAAGCGTGAGTTCAGAAGCCCGGAAACTGGTTTACTGCCCTTCCAAAGGACTTGGGTGCGTCACAGTTGTGGACTGCACACTAATCCTATAAAGTGTATACTATGTAATGACCTTATTGGTATATACACATACTAATCCATGCCACACAGTTCTACAACTTAGGCCTACTTAAAGCTCATGACATCCGGGTGGGTGCCTGTATGTTCCCAGTATCCTCTTCTTTCAAAATCAACAAAGCCTGTCTAAATATAACTGAAAGGACAGTATACAGAGGGAACGTGGATAAGCTGATATAGTGATTACATTAGCAACATGCTATGCTAAGCTTAGCCCAAATTGATTGGAATCGAAAATTGGTTTGTTTTTTTGTCCTTTTGGATCAAACTCCGAGGCCCAAACTATAGTGTGTACTGAACCATGACTAGTATATGGACAAAAATATTGGGACTCCTTTCTACTAGATTTTAGGGACCTTTTTGTGAGGATTTGGTTGCATTCAGCGATGTGAGCATTACTAAGGTCAGGATGTTGGACGATCACCAGCATCCCACAGAACACAGTTCTTCCACTGCTCCACAGCTCAAAGCTGGGGGGCTTTATACCCCTCTAGCCCACACCTGGCATTAGACATGGTGCCAATAGGTTAATGGCTATCTGCTCCAGAGAGTCCTATTCTATTGACAGTACTTCTTTACAGGGACTAGACAAGCTGTGTGTTTGTGAGCCATGGGTGCAGCTAGGCTCAGACCATTACGTATAGTGAAAGTGGGCTCTCTTCCCAGACCCAAACAAAAACCCAAAGTGTTCCAAAACCAAATGTTCATGAGAAGAGGTGAGCTGAGCTTGATGAGAAAGTGTAATGTCAAGGACTAACACAAACACAATGAACTCAGCCTGAAAATAAAAGAATCAGAAACACACTTCCCTCGCCAAGAACACAAGTTAAACAGAATCTGACCAGTGACGAGTTGGTCTGGACACGGCAAAGCACAGAAAAGCTAAGCAATACTACAACCAGATCAAAACATGGGCAACTCTGCAGGTACAGACCTCTAAAGTGAGTGTCGTTTTGTGCAATGCCCATATTAGAAACTCCACATTTGGAAGTAAGTCTACTATTACATTTTAACAGAGTGAATGAGACTGCAGACTCCCACTGTGAAAGTCAACTAACTACCACACTTTTCAAAGCTTGCTGGTTTTGTGGACAGTGTTGGGCGCTTTCCATTTTCCTGAGATTGTAAGCTTGTGGCGATAGTTCAGTGTAAAGGTAAAGGTGCATGTATTTGTCAGTGTACACTGTACAGCGAAATGTGTCCTCCACATTTAACCCATCTGTGGTTGTGAACACACACACACTAGTGAACTAGAGGCAGTAAGTACACACACACCCAGAGCGGTGGGCAGCCAACTCCAGCACCCAGGGAACAGAAAGGGTAAAGGGCCTTTCTCAAGGCCCAACAGTGGCAGCTTGCCGAGCCCAGAAATCGAACCCAGCAGTTTGCAGAAGCACCGTTCGTTTCTCCTGTAGAGAAAAAACTAGTTAGACCCATAGATAATGTGTGTAAGTTAAAGTCTTTGGCGTAGGCCTCGTCCTCAGCCCAGGTCTTGTTACATCTGAAGGCACATAGAAGGGAGGGGTGGAGCCAACCCCTTGGGGGTTGAGGTGGGTCCAACCTGGTGGCGGAAGGGGAGGAAGGAGGGAAGGAATGTAACGTCAGCAGCATCTGAAGCAGCAAAGAGCCTTTCACTAGAGCCTTCATGAGGGAGTATGACCCTGACTACAGAATAACAGGTATGAAATTTACAGAATGATTGAAGATGATTTATAAGATGATACAAACAATAAAAACTAGGAAAGACCGTTTCCTGCAGGAGTCCACAGAATCCACGTGGATTCTATGGTGCTGCTGGATGGTTGCTACATAGTTGTTGCTAGGTGATTGGTTTTGTATCAATGGTGGTTGATATGGTGTTGCTAAGTGTTTGCTATGGTGTTGCCATGTGTTCATTCTGGTAACCTCAGTAGTTTATATGTGGCTAAATGGTTGCTAGATGGTTGCTATTGTGTTTCTTAGTAGTTTGCTAGGTGGTTGCTATGATGTTGCTAAGTATTTGCTATGGTGTTGCCAGGTGTGTACTGTGGTAACTCTGGTAGTATATATTTGGCTAAATGGTTGCTAGATGGTTGCTATTGTGTTGCTTAGTAGTTTGCTAGGTGGTTGCTAGGTGGTTGCTATGATGTTGCTAGGTGTTTACTGCGGTAACCCTGGCAGTTTATATGTGGCTAAAGGTTTGCTAGATTGTTGCTACTATGTTGTTTAGTAGTTCGCTATGGTAATGCTACATGGGTGCTACACTATGCCAGATGGTTGCTTTGGTGTCGCTTAATAGTTTGCTTGGGTGTTGCAAGTTGGTTGCAGTGGTATCCCAGGTGGTTGGCAGATGGTTGCTGTGGTGATGCTTAGTAGTTTGCTAGGGTGTTGCTAAGTAGGCAGTTGCTGTGGTATCCCAGGGGGATGTTAGGGTGTTGCTATAAACTGGCTGCATACATTCACTGCATTATGCTGAGTTAGGATTGCTATGCTAACGAGATGCACTAAGTTGTTGTGGCTAATTGAAATACAGCACATTTCAGACACATGACATTAAAACTGACATTTGATAACATAATGTAAATTTCCATATTTTGAATTTTGTATAAGGCTGAATGGTTGCTATGAAGTTGCTATGACAGAGTGTGAGGCAGAGTTGGATGTGGGTTCTTTATGTAAGGCTTCCTCGTCACTTTAGTAAATAAACTGAAACACAGCCTTGTTTTGGTTTAGGGCTAAGGAACTGGCTATCATGGCCTATGACCTCACTCTGGAGAGATGGGGGAAATCCACCAAATTACACTAAGCCTTGCTCTTTCTCTCTCTCTCTCTCTCTCTCTCTCTCTCTCTCTCTCTCTCTTTCTCTCTCTCTCTCTACCCCATCCACAGTGAAATCGGGGGAACAGATTGTTTATTGGGATTTGTTACACAACGTGCTATTGAGAGGATATTAGAGTGTGTGTGATACCGGCCCACAACAATTGGAGAAAGCCCTGAGCGCTGATCTGGGACAGTGGAGTACACAACAAAAGCCACATCCTCAACCGCTTTGGTCTGTTGTCCTTGGCTGTGTGACGCAGTGGTGCGAGATTACGGTTGACTGCTGAGGTCGCTTACATTTTGGCTCAGGAAAAGCACTGCAGCAGAGTGTTTTACTGAAGAATAAAAATGGACAAGGAGCTCAATGTACTGATTTTCATGCCAAATCAATCTCTCTCACATGCCTCGGATCAAAACAGGACAGGATGGGATCACTCACCTGCTGTAGCTCAGTTCTGGAAGTTAGACAGAATGTGGCCAGCATGTAATATGCAGTGCACTGCCTTGTGTGGAGAGCTGTAGGGGGGGTAAATTGCATTTTTACTTTTTGTATATAAGTAACTTGCGTAAACTTGATGTAATGGTAAAAATCTAATAAGCTTATTAACTGACCGTTAGAAGCATTGTGGCATTTAAAATTGCGTGTGTGTGTGTGTGTGTGCTGCACAGCTCCAGGGGCCTGGGGTTGTGTGTTCAATTCTCACTGTCTGTGAGGGGATCAGTGTGTTCTCTCTGTGTCCACATGGGTTTCTTTAGGTTTCCTTCCAAAAACAAACATAATACTGGACACCGATGGAACAGCTGAGGTTGTTGGTTTAATCCCCTGGACCGGCAGGAAGCGTTGGGGGGGTGGTACTTTCTCGTCCCTCAACACAATTAAGGTTCCCTTGAGCAAAGAACCTAACCCCCAGTTCAGTGGTGTGTGTGTTCACTGTCTTGGATGGGTTAAATGCAGAAGCTGAAATCCAGTGTACTGCTGTGCAATGTCTGTAAAGTGAAAGGCTGTGTGTGCTCAATGATTCCAAGTAGGGCCTGGACCCACTGTGTGTCCCTGACAATAAGGGCTTTCCAAGAGTAGGACTGTTTTATATGAATTATTGCACAGACAAGGGGCTTCAGAAAATATTAATGTATCAAAGTATTGCAATATCAGGTCCAATACTGGATTTTAATGGATTTTAAGTGGATTTGGAACAGATTTCAAATGGGCAGATAGTTCAGACAATGGTTCATTTAGTGTTGTGTTTAAACCCCAACCACTAGATGGCAGTGTTGTCTTCAGATCCCACTGGTCTGAACTTTTCTTTTATTTAGATTTTATGCAAAGGATGTGTTTTTTATTGCAATATAGGCCTGTCACGATAATTACATCATTGATCTATCATACAATATTTGAACATGATCATTTTTGCTGACCTTCATATTCGACAAGTTCGAGTCTGTGAGCAATCAGCACCATCTAGCGTATAATAATAATAATAATAATAATGATAATAATAATAATAATGATAATAGTGTGGAATACAGTTTTACTACTGTTGTAGTCTTTTATAATGTTTACTGTATAAATATTTAACCCCTTAACACTCCAAGGTTTATTACACACTGAGGTGTATTACTCAGAAACTACAGGAACTGAAACTACAACGGCCCGATGACAAAGGGATTAACAGAAGTCGCCTCATGACTTGTGTGTGTTGCATTTGCTATAAACAACAAGCATAGCAGAAAATTCTGAACTGTAATGCATGCGACGCCTGACCTCGTACACGGCTGCAGATCCACTGTATTGGGTTTTGCTGTGTGTTACCATAGAAAATATGTTGCGTGTCAGCTAACAGCTAACAGCAATTTTTTACCCAAAGACTGCACAATTCCAGCCAGAAGGTTAGGAAGAGTAAGTCCAAAAGGACTCAGTTTCAAAGCCATATTTCACAGCTCTGGTGTGGGAACATTTTGGCTTTAAGTCAAATTTGATGAGGTGAGCCCATTAACAAGACGAGGCAGTATGACGACTTTGTAACAGTAGTAACAGTAGTTTTATTTTTGTTGCGTTTTATTTATTTATACATTTTATTTAAACATTTTTATATTTGGTGTTTAAAAGGTTGTAAGTGTATTATTATGCTTTATATGATAATTGTTATATATGTGGCATGAAAGCATCTTTAAATGACAATATTATCATTATTATTATCATTATTATTATTACGATTATTTCTTGGACAATATATGCCCCTTCAAAGCAATATATATACGTATTGTATTGCCAGGATCTTGCTAATACAGCCCTGTTACAGACCTGCTTTAGATTTTCCAGTGGTTACAATAACACAAAGTTAGAAGCGCACCCACCAAACTGTTGATCCGGAACGTAAATCCAATGTAAACGGTGTAATTACTGATGTATTTGCACAGTAAACAGTAGCAGAACTGAACACTGATGGGTAAAAACAGGCAGATTTTACTGGCATTAAAATCTAATGAGTAAAGGCCAGTGAGGTGCTTATTTTGTAACCTCATGCATGGCTGTTTGTGTACTGCACTTCGACTTGAACTGTCTGAGAGAAACTCCAGATGACTGGTGCTCTCAGAGGAGGAGGAGGCTGAAGTCAAAGGGATTTGCTGAGGTCCCGCTGGAGGAGCTGTCTGCTTGATGGGAAAAGGGAGCAAACACTGGGGCTTTGGAAATGAAATCAGTGTCTAGGATCTGGGCTGAGAGGCAAGGAGGAGGCAAACACACACACACACACACACACACACACACATACACACACCCTCCTATGATGTGGTGCAGACGTCACCCAGTCTCTCTGTGAGGCCTGCGAGCTGGGGAAGCTGTAAAAAGCACCACATGCCGCCTCTCCTCCGGCACCCAATTCATTTCCCCTCCACAGCAAAGTAGCATCCCGGCCACTCAACCCTGGCTGACAAACCCTAAATAAGTTGGGGTAATCTAAGTTCAAATGGGCACATTAAACACTGCAAAAAAAGTGAAAGTGGTTTGTTTAAGCCAGACAAACAATTAGCGTTAGCATCACTGACTCAACATCTATAGTCCTGGACATAAACATGCTCAGTGTTCCACTTTAGCTGATTAATGACATAAATTGCTACTATTTTGGTAAATTTTTCAGCCTGTGTAACAAGAATGGGTACAGAATAAATATTAGCATATGTATATTAGTGATATTAGCATAATACTAGCTCATATTTGGAGGCCTGTTCACATCATTGCAAGCTAAAGCATTTATACTCATTCATACTCCGTATATGTATATATAATCATCCAGAGTGTGGCATATATATATATATATATATATATATATATATATATATATATATATATATATATATATATATATAAATATATATATATGCCACACTCTGGATGATTGTTAGGAAGCATACAAAACTGGCATCCTGAAAAAGGAAAGAAGGGGGAAAAAAGGGCAATGGCACCATTCAGACTGGCCAGGAAAGAGTCTGAACAAATAATTACTTCTGCGAAGCACCAAAACAAACAGGAGAGCAGATGGACGCAGGACAAACACTCTTCACTACGCAGGTAATGAATCCTTTCAACTGCTTTCTGTCAGACCAAAAGAGCTGAATGCAATCTTTTAAAATCCATATACCTCATCAGTTAAGAGTTAATCTACAGTTACAAGTGACATCGTATAAAACTAAGCACCATGACAGAATGACAGACCGAATAGACAGATAGACAGAGATAGATAGATAGATAAATAGATAGATAGATAGATAGATAGATAGATAGATAGATAGATAGATAGATAGACAGAGATAGATAGATAGATAAATAGATAGATAAATAGACAGATAGACAGATAGACAGACAGACAGATAGATAGATAGATAGATAGATAGATAGATAGATAGATAGATAGATAGATAGACAGAGATAGATAAATAGACAGATAGACAGAGATAGATAGATAGATAGATAAATAGATAGATAAATAGACAGATAGACAGACAGACAGATAGATAGATAGATAGATAGATAGATAGATAGAGATAGATAAATAGATAGATAGATAGATAGATAGATAGACAGATAGACAGACAGACAGACAGATAGATAGATAGATAGATAGATAGATAGATAGATAGACAGACAGACAGACAGATAGATAGACAGACAGACAGACAGACAGATACATAGATAGATAGACAGACAGACAGACAGACAGATAGATAGATAGATAGATAGATAGATAGATAGACAGAGATAGATAGATAGACAGACAGATAGATAGATAGACAGACAGATAGATAGATATCACAGCTCAATATTGGGGAGGTCATCCAACCCAATATTCATCTATTTCATCTAGAGCAACAATCATCTTGTAAAAAGCCAACTGCACACAATACTATTGACTTTTAAGGTTAAAAAGGGTTCTTCAGGAGTTCATTTTAGAACCATGGCAAGTCAAATAACTATTTTGTACATTCACATTGGTAGAGAATCATTTTTAGGTGACTTAAAAAAATACATAAAAAATAAATAAATAAATAAAATAATAAATAAATAATATATTAAATGGTTTGGTAGCACCAAAAAGTGCTCCACTATCTTTACGAGTCACCCTTTACAGTACTATACAGAACCCTTGCAAGCATGTATGAGCAGGCGCTTGCCACCATAATGTAATAGTAAATCAGAAACAAACTTCGGACATCAGGCATGTCCCGGTCGATCGCTTACATCCGGACTAAAGGGGAACATTGTGTGAGTCTGATTTTTAGCAGAACCGTTGGATTAAATTGACCAGTGTTTTTTATCTGTGACTGTAATGGGCCATTCCTAGCAGTCTGCTTCACTTAATGAGCTTTATATCTTCATCTGTCTCCTTTTGCAGACCACATGGTGCCAAGCTTTGTATATTGGCTGATGCATATGGCAGGAGGGAGGTTCCTTTTTGTGCTTTCCAACCATCTGAAGACAAGCTGGATGGAGCGCTCCACACAAACAAACAGAGCAGAGACGGGTTGCAGCCACAGCCCTTCATGTGTCTCCTCTGTCTTCTCACTGTCTCGTCTCCACACTGACTCACAGGGCTAATTATGGAGCCATTGTGCTCCATCATAGGTGCCCTTGGGTTGCTTTCTGTGGTTATATTCAGTGATTCGGTGTTTAGCTCACAGCCCTTACTGCTAACTCTACCCATGCGGCAGCACTCCGCCTTGTGTGTGCTTCAGCAGGGACGGCAACACCTTGCCAGAAATTATAGCAGCATCCACGCAGCTCTTTCTGGTTTTGGCCGAGGACGTTCACACTTCCAAAGCTTAAATTTTAGATGTGATGAAGCCACAAAGGAGCAAAATATTTTCAGAAGATCCTCTCAGAAAGTATTACCATCTAAATCCGTGCCAACGACTGAGTAGGCTGTTGCTCCTGGCAAGACATCAGCATAGGAGAAGCATTCTTCACATTTATTTGCCTTGATGACAGGCCGGTGGTTTAGGTAGGCTGATTCGTACGGCATGTTGACTACAACAGAATTTTTATGAGCCTTTTTTTGTCTGCCAGTAGGGAAGGGCTTCTGCCTGAAAAGTGATTTCCTGTACTCCTTGAAAAACAAGGAAAAGCAACATATTTCCCTCGTGGAGGGATAATTTTAGGTGTAGGAGGCCAAAACACAATAAGGATGACAATTCTATCAAAACAGATACACTACCTTTCCCCAAAAAAATTGAATCCCAATGTCATTTTAATAACTCCTGCCATTTTAAGTGCTGTAAACTGCACGTTTACACCTATCACCAGATCAGAACATTAGCTCTGCAGACCGGTGAAGTGAAAAACATTGATTATCTGCACCAACTGTGGCATCTGTCAAGGGATAGGATCTACATATCAGGCAGCAAGTGTCCGGTTTAAACCATCAGGTTTAAAAGCAAGGCATAAGAATCTGAGCCACTTTGACAAGAGCCAAACTATGATGGCTAGACGACTCGGTCAGAACATCTCCAAAACATCCGGCAAACATCTTGTGGTTTTTTTTTCTGGTATGCAAAAGTGCTCCAAGAAAGGACAACCAATGAACCTGCGACAGGGTCATCGGCACCTAAGGCTCACTGATGCGATTCATGGAGGCCCCTCCTCATGAGTTACAGGTCCTAAAGGATCTGCTGCTGAATTCCTGGTGCCAGATATCACAGGACGCCTTCAGAGGTCTGAAGTCCATGATTCAAATGGTCAGATCTTTCGTGGCAGCACAAGGGGGACCTACTCGGAATTAGGTGGGTAGTGCTAATGTAATGGCTGGTCTGGGTGTACTATTTAATAAGCATTGGTAGGAGTTTTCTGGGGCGGGTAGCAAGACATTCTCACACTGAATCAATTACACATAAATAGTATGTATATATAATACACATATACAGTACCAGTCAAAAGTTTGGGCACCTTGGCTGAATCATTATCTTAAAACCAGTTGATCCAAATGCTAGGATGACCATGTTGTTGTTTTTCAAAAAAAGGGGACACTGGGGACACATACGGGTATCCAGCATACTTAGGATGTCAAGGCTAGGGGGGTTAAGTAGGTCTAAGTTGTAGCACTGTGGCAGTGTGTATGTGTGAGGATGGAAATACCTTTCAAATCATGCAGCTACAGCATATGAATGTACATTAATGCTCACACATAATATTAATTATACATACAATATAATACATACAAATAATAGCCTTAATAGCCTATATGACTCTCCTTTCAGTCCATTATACAACTGAGGCCTACTTACAGGCCCAAGGCACAAGATTCTATAATACAGTGGATGCTCATATGTCCTCTTTTTAAAAAACAAAAAAAAACAAAAACATGGTCATCCTAGCATTGGGATCAAATGTTTTTTAAGAGGACAATCAGCACGTATTCAACCAGGTGTGTCCAAACTTTTGACTGGTCACATATTTACAGGTTAAATCCCTTCATTCAAAAATCTACACAGCGCACTATGGAGGAGAGAGTCGAAGTGAAAGTGCCAGACAGATACAGAATGAGAGAGAGAGAGAGAGAGAGAGAGAGAGATAGAAAGAGAGAGAGCGAGATAGAGACGGAGAGAGCAGGAGGGAGACCCGTGCTTGCTGGGTCTGTGTACAGGTCAGATCTGCAGTGAAATGAGCCTTGTTCACTGATCTTTCTGCCTGTAAAACTTCACAGCGAGACACGCTGCACCAGATGGTTGAATGGTTTACACACTCACCAGTGTCTTATTAGAGCGTGGGTGCTAAGTGGGAGGCTTTGATGTCAAAACAGCACCCCTGGTGTTGGAGGGGCCCTGAAAACGGCCTCCTGTTGCACCCCAGCACGGTCACGGGACACGGTGGGGCTGTTACAACACTACTAAACGGGGATTGACTAAAAGAGCTCTCAGTAAAAACGAGCACTGCAGTATTCCCGGCCTTGCCTTGAGAGCAGTTGTGTTTTGCGAGCACTGCGTAGTAGAAGCTTGACTCCTCCCCCTCTGTATACACTGGCAGACTGCCTTTGGACTGATGAGCTTGGATCATGATCACTATTGACCATCTTGGTTAGCCCCTGTAATTGGTATTTGGTCCGAATCTATTGTATGTACATATGTTTATGCCAGTACAACTTATTAAAACTAAGTCTTCAGCTGCACTCACTGCCAAACATGATGTTAACATACTCGTGCCATGCTCACCACTGGAGCTGTTTCCCTATAATTCGATGCAAAGATGCTTCCATGTGCTTCAAATTAAGACTTCCTTGGAAATTCTGAAATACGCAACACGAAAACGTGCTTGACTCACACGCACAAATTGATTGCACTTCCATTCTGAAGAGGCCTTTCTTCGCTCGAAAGTGCTCCTCTTGTATGCTTGCATTCAGCCTCGGCATTCTGAACTTAGCTTTGATCGCCGTGAAACCCTGTGATGTGCACATCATTGGAACGGGCCACATTTGACAAAACCTCAGCCTGCCAACATCTCCATTTCTGAAAGGAGTGAAAAACCTGAGCGCAGGCTTCAGCTCTGAGCAGCACAACAAGGCCTGCCTTTTTCTCCACTGCTCTGGCTTGTGTTTGAAAAGCGTGCGCAAGCCAAGGGTCCCGCAGTCAGCCCCGACTTCAAAGACGTAACCCGAGTCTCTCTGCAACTCCACAATAAATCAAATAAACCGTCCCCTGGTTGTGGGGAGGCGGGAAGGAGGGGGTGGTGGTGGTGGTGGGCTAAAGCAGGCCAAAGCAGGGGCAAAGAAAACAAGCAAGTGCAGGAGAGTAGGGAAAAAACGAGACGAAGAGAATGAGAGAGAGACACGGATAAACAGGCTGACGGACAGTGACAGCAAAAGACAGACATGCTGTTTAAACCTTGAAATTCATTTTCCTATTGTTTCTTTTACCCAGTAATAGCCATACAGTTAGATAAGTAATATACAGTTAGAACCACTTATCACTTGTAATACACTGGCTGTTTTTACTTTAATTAATAATAACCTGTTCTGTGTTGACCAGACACAAGTCTCTAAGGACTGTATTCATTATACAACTTTGTTAAATTAAATTAAATTAAATTCAAACAGAAATAACCCAAATTGTTTCCCCTAGCTAGGCCTCTGTTAAAGCAGCATTACATAACAGTGTTAACCTTAAAGTACCTTCAAAGAAATAGCTACATTGGCTTGTAATACCATTTTCAAATGTCCATATTGATCAACATAATGTCTACATCTAAAATATCAACAAATAAACATTATTTCTTAATATATATATATATATATATATATATATATATATATATATATATATGTGTGTGTGTGTGTGTGTGTGTGTGTCTAAGACATATAGATATGACATACAGATAAACATTTACAGCTTTAAACAATGTTTGTAAAGATTTTATCATTTGTGTGCGTTCCTCAGTTTGACTTACCACCCCGTCACACTAACTTGCTGACCATAAATCCTTTACTTTTGCTTTGAATGATATCACAGAGAGAAAGTGACATCATCTGAGCATTTGGATTAGCCAGGAACATAAAAAAGGTAACTGTCTTTTGCATTGGTTACCTGTTGCATGAGTCAGTCAAGCAAAACATTTTTATACTATTAATGCAAAGAAGATTATATTTCTAATTGATTGACATTTGTGATTAGTCAGGAAGGATTAAATTAGAATGGACCAACCAGTCATGTTTTATACTTTAAATTAGTAAGGATTTTATGCTTGAGATGGGAAAATATGTTTTCATCTAATGTTAGGAATTATTTTTTAAAAAGTTTAAATTTATCAAAAGGCAACAGGAAAATGGCACTTGAGACAAATACAGCATAATCATTTTAGTGTAAAATCCTGTAATATTACTCTACTGCCTCCGTCCACATACTTCTTTCCCTTTCAGTGACAGTTCTGTGTCTCTCAGCTTGTCGTCAAATGCATGTGTACAGCTGTTCAATCGGCGAAGCTCATACCGATATTATTTGTATTTACAGCAATTGTGTGAAAGTGAGTTACACTGTAGAAGGAGCCCAGGAGAAAAAAAACAATGCTTTAAATGTTTATGCTGACAACTACAGCTACTACTAAGAAAAACCATGTGCAAAACCACACATATTTCATTTTTGGCCAGACCATCGCTGTAAATAAGGAGGATGTTTATCCAGCACATCTGTCTGGCAGCTCTTTCCAGGTGAGGACAGCGAAGGCCACCAGCAGAGTCCAGCAGGCTGTAGATTTACGTCACCCCGCATCGCTCAGGCTGAGAGAAGTTAATGAAGGACAGCTCTGGACGGGGCAAGCGAGTGGAGTGAGCCCCCCCTGAGCAGCCGGGGAATGCCAACTATTCCTTGTCTCTGAGAAATCGCCGGAATGTGGGGGAGAAGACGTTCCGCAGATAATGACCATGCTACATCTTGTTCATGAGGCCAATGCAACTCTAACCCTGCGGCCCTGTTGACCTCTGAATAAACACGTGATGCTTGTCCTCACTGCTGGAAGTGTGCTGAGGAGTGTTTAGTGAGGTTATGGCTTTGAAAAATAATTTCCATTCTTAATAATTTCAAAAAACATCGGATTTAACAGTTTTCTGCTTATTCTGCATACAGCAGTGTTCGAAGCTTTGCACTGTAGGCTATTCTTCTATAAAGGCTTTTAGCTAACATAATGAAAGTAGTGGAAGTTCATCCCCCAATTAATAGAGATAATGAAAGTTCACAACCCAAGTAACAGAGATAATGGAAGTCATTGAAAATCATACCCCAGATAATGGAAGTCTATACCCCAAGTATTGGAAGTTTATGGAAATGATGGATGTTTATACCCCAAGTAATGGATGAATTAGAAGGTCATATCTTAATGAATGGAAATAATGGAAGTTCCTACTCCCAAGTAATGGAATAACGGAAGTTCATAACCCAATAAATAGGAATAGTGGAAGTGCACACCCCAAGTAATGGAAGTAATGAAGGGTTATACACCACATAATGGAAGTTTATTTTCCAAAAATGAACTTGAATGATCTTTACGTTAGATGACTTCAGCCAGCAGATATGTCTTATTGATTGACAAACTATGACTTCAGGTATTTACAGAGTTGGGATATCCATTGAAAGGAGTTGCATTTGAAGGTTTTTAAAGCTGTAGACATTTTCACCAATTCTCTCCACTTTCGAGTGAATCGTGGTTTGCGTGGATTGCGAAAGCCGCTGGATCTGAGCCTCTGCGAACCTTCAAACCCTCCGCCCTTCATGCGTGCATCCCACAGCTCCTTTCACACATGTGTGGGGTTTTATAGCACGGAGAAGGCGGCCGCCAACTCAGTCAGCATTGCATCACGATGGGTGGCTGGTCGTATCCCTCTCCAAAGAGTCACTAAACAAACAAGCTTTATCCAAGAGTGATATATGAACCCCTCTCGCTCTCTCCGGCCTGGGCCAGAGCGCTTCACTCCCAATGCTGTTGTTACTGCGGTGACTAATGCCTTCATATCCAGCTATTGAATTAGATCTGTGCTTGAAAAGCAGAGCTTAAGGAAATTCTTGGGATTCGGTATACACTAGGCGGTGTGCAGTAGGGTATTAGTGCCATTGAGCAGTCAGGCATATTAGGATTAAAGGGGGGGGGGGGATCATGAATTTTTGAGTGTGTTTGTAAGCACATGTTATGTGTGCATGGGTATGTGTGTATTAGAGTGTGTGACAGAGAGAGTCTGGGCGTATACTGGCTGTGAAAAGTTTGGAACCCAAAATATTGCCAAATATTGCACCCTTCTGGACAAGCTTGTTCATTTTACTCTCTCTGGCAGAGCAGATCTCAGCATCCGTTACCAGAGAGTACATGTGTTGTTAATTGGTTGGTTTTCTGATCAAATAGCCTGTAATTAGGTGGAACCTTTTATCTTTTAAATCTATAGTTAAACTAATCATCAACTCCCGTGGACCGAACTCTCATTATCCAACTATGTAAAGGCAAATACAGTTCCCACGGCACGTTCGAAGGCTTCTCGAAGTTTAATGTGCAGGTACTTTTTCCTACCACACAGAAATGCAACCATGAAAATGAAGAATTTCAAAAGAAGGCATGGTGTCCCCAAACTTTTGACCAGCAGTATAAGTGCGTATAGGTCTCTGAGTATTAACTTCCCTGTTTGAATGTATTTATATGCGCACGTCTACGAAATCAGGCCAAGCCTTCCAGCTGTGTGCGTTTTTACTGCATCATGAATGAATTCATTTCCCTGACAGGCTCAGTACGGATGCTGCAGCCCACCCAGGCCCTGAACCCCCTCCCCAACCTACACAGAGCGTTGACTAAACAGCTTCACCCCCACTTCCTGGATCCCTTCCAAGGAACCAATAACATGTCTTACTGTCCAACCCCCCTGTCTCTGCAATTTATGCGTGGTATATATTACAGAGCGTCCCTTCCGAGACCTAATAGCCTTCATTAAAGTAAAGAGGAGTAATATGTGCTTTGTAGAGGCCTTGATAAGTGGCCAAACCAAATGAGAGAGGATAAACTGACATCACTGACAGGAGCTCAGGAGCTCTGCTCTGTCTCTCTCTTCGTTGTGGTGGCCTGTCAGCATGGGGCACACGCCGGGTTCTAATCCAGAGACCAGAAACGTCCGCTAGATCAACTCTGCACAGAATTCCTTTCCTATTTCTGTCTCGGCCTTGTACTTTAATATACGGGTAACAGCCCACCCACGACCCAAGACAGTCCTTGCCAATACTGTATACCGTACGTGTACACAATGTGCAAGTAGATGACATGGGCCTACAAGCAAACCCTTAGCATATACTCACTTAACATACCAAAATGGTATGTAGGAGATTTCATTGGGGATGAGGTGGGGTGATGATCATCCAACATCCTGACCTCACTAACGCTCTTGTCGCTGAATGCAATCAAATCCTCACAGCAATGCTTCTCCAAAATCGAGTAGAAAGCCTTCTTCCCTGGACAGTAGAGATAGTTACTCCAGCAAAAGCAGGATAAGCTCTTTTTATTACCCTTGATTTTGGAAGAAACAATGAATGACTGTGTGAGGTGTCCCAATACTTTTGTCCAGTTAGTGTATATCTATTTATTTGTTTTATCATGTCAGCCCAGACTGCTTTTTGAATGAGACGCAATACCAGGCAGCCAATCACAACAGAGAAAAAAGAGATCATTTACATATACCGGTCTTAAAGGTACTGTGAAAGCCTTTTTTATTTCTAAGATATAGATTTTAAAAATGTGAATGTAAAAATGTATTAAGCCTGTTTCCAATTCATAACCCCATAAAAATATGAGAAAAATGGAAAAATAAAATACAAGAAGAAGTAAGATTTGGCGATCTTTAGGCGAGCCGTCAACCGTGCACCATATAGTCTTTGATTTCATAACGATGGGAAAAGTATGCCTTGCACAGCTCGAAATGCACAAAAGCCATGTACTATATCTCTTAATTAATTATGGGTGTGTTATTTGGGCGTAACGTGCAATAAACCAATCAGCATGTTACTCACCATTCCCTTTAAGAGCCAGGTGCGGTCTGACTTTGGTGGATTGCTATTGCAGTGGCGCATCCTGCAAGTTCTGGGAAGGTGTGCTGAAGCGGTGGAGCACCGCGCCTCTAGAATAATGGTATTTTATTTTATATTATTTTTTATTGTGTTTATTGTTGATGTAAAAGTTTGCATAGCAACCAACTGGCAAGCACTATGGGTTTGTGTCCATGTGTGTGTAACAAGCAGGGGTGTACACACGTTGTGCACGTGCCTGTGTTGACAATTCACTGCCAAGATAGCAATGAATGTCTGACTGTTGACGTCTGCCTAGGCTGTTATTAGTCAGTGGAGCTCCTGTGTTTTCCGTTGCCAAGATAGCAACACACCAGAAATTTACCTGAACACACGTAATTTCGAGACCACCGTGCCCATCTGCATGGATTTATTTGCAAGCACTGTTCCAAGATGGAGATGGAAGGCGTGAAAATAGACTGTTGGCGGGGTGTAAGATAGCAATGAGCTTCGTGATCATGAGGGATCGTTTAAATAAAAAACATTCATTATTTAATCTGAAGTGATTATTAATGGGTTATAAGCATTTCTGTAGCTGCTAGCTAAGTGTTTTAGTTACATTACTAAGCAATAGCTAAACTATCTAGCTGACTGAGGTTTCAAAATGGCTGTACAATCTAACCTGAAACGCTGTGTAGAAGCTAAATGCACACAGGCCAAACATGTGGAATAAGTTTATGTTCAATTCCCTTTATTATCCTGACTGGAATTAAAGTTCTCTAGAATTTTCTCAAGAAAACTGCTGCTCCTGTTTTAGTTAAACAGAATTATTTTTTTCCTTAATCTTTTCATCTTTAATGTCACAGCACTGAAAATACTGAACTGGAATGAACCCTACCTTGGCTGGTTATTCCCTTAGCATGTTAGCCTGTGAGTGTATGAGGCTTACCGCAGGCGTTTGAGCCAGGGTGGGACTACAGACAGTTAACCAAGCATTGTGAGTTGTGAACATCCACGACTGACAGAATCGACCAAAAGGATGAAAGGGGAAAGGCAGTCAACTTGTGTTTTGGCTAGCCTCAATCCCACCAGGAAATTTAGCTTGTGAGGACTTGATGCCCATGAGGAACGCATTTAGTTTCCTTATGAGTCCCACTACCCCCACCCACTTGACCAATTTTTCCTTTTTTCATTACTTTCTTTTACAAAAGGTGTTCTTTGTGCTAAAGCATCTGCATTGCAAATGCCCAGACCTTCAGAGCTTGTATTTTGCACAAATACGCACACATTAGGCAGGATACATACCCTATACATATTTCCCCTCATGCTAACAGCATGGCTTACAAAAAAAGCTGTTGCTCGTGTCAAAGGCCTTGTCCTAATAGTCCCAATAGAGTTCTGTTGCTACTCCAGGCTGGTTCTATCGAAGCGAGGGCGAGTCATGGATCCTTTGCTGATTCACATTGCTTTGATCAGGGGCTGCTAGCATGAGTAGTCAGAGAAATATGTGTGTGTGTATGGAGTTGATTTGGAATTCAGGACCTTGTGTTACACGTAGGTTGGGCTTGTTCAATGCCGGGGTATGTCAGAAAGCAGGAGACACCAGCTGTCCTTTCTGCCAATTGTGGCTGTTAGGCTTCAGGGAATGCATTCAGCCACATTCTCAATGGGCAGGAGAGCGCACTAGAGACGGAGTAGCTACCAGTTCTCGCACAGCTCAGTATAAAAAGAGTCAATGATGATCATACTGGTTTGTATTTTACGAACCAATTTTCGTCACTCCATGAAAATTGTTCACATGGTCAATGTTTCTCCTTCAGGAATACTGTTCTGTATCGCCCGTGTTGTGCTTTAGAGTAGCATTCTGGTTTTCTACGGTGCTTCATTCATGTTTATCAGAGGAATTGTTGCCAGGTCTTTACTTTCCCACACCGATAGCAGCATGTGATAAACGAGGAAGCTTAAAACCATATGGAACCTGGAGGTGGAAACAATTACACTGAGTTGGAAAAAAAACACACAAAGTTTAAGAAGCAATTGCAAAAAGGCCTTTTTTTATTTTTGAGACCTGAAATATGTTATTTCAGCACCGGAGAGGAGGACTGCGGTCTGGACAGATAACGAGGGAGTTATATGTAGTTTGGATTTCCAGGTAATAATACTACATCATCTGGATCTCATCTCCTTTTCTTATCACCTGCATCAATGCAGGGGAATAAGCTTTACTTGGGGAAAAAGAGACCATGTGTGAAAGGAAGTCGAGATAGAATTTACTGCTAAGTCAAGTCTTTTCACTTCATGCACCAATCACTGAATTCCATAATAAAAGTCCACCTTTCCCAGGCATATCTGCCTTATTGAACACCAAATATTCAAAACATAAACCAAAATGGTTGTTGGTCTCACTAAAAATATATCAAAATCAAACTTTTGCATTGTAAATGTGCCAAAGAATTGCATTTATTGAGTCTTTTAAGTTAAAAAGTGAATAAGTGACTTTGGCTGGGGTGAAAAACGTCAGTCGTGATGTTACAGGCCTATTTACAACCCTGTTATTTTGCTCAGACTGAATGAATGACGGCTCACAGAAGCTGTATATTAGAGTACAGGTTTAACACTGTATCAAACACACTGTAATTATTCCCCAGTCTTACTGGATAGTGCTGCAGTCCTCTCATTGTGTCCTCTCAGTGTGTTGCGCTGTTAGCAAGCAGGGGTCTGGGGGTGATGAGCTGCTCTCCAGTATCAACAACACCATATTCTTATGAAGTTGTCACCCTGTTTGACTAGCTTTAACCAGGGCTTTTGCTATGTACTTTTAGGGGTCTGTAAATAACAATTCAAGTCTGTTATGAAACATGCGTTTTGGATTTAGCCTGTTTTACAGCTCTGCTTTGGTTCAGCTGGATTTGCTTTTGAAGAAGGAACAATAGCAATTGAGGTTCACGGTTTGTCATGTCTGTACTAAACTCTCATTTATCATCGACACCAAGGTGAATTCAGTTTGACTTTCTAAGGCACCTTTAAGTCTGTTTTTACAAAAAATATTTCCATTTGATTTCATTCACATTTTATTTACCAGAACCACCATTATGCAATAGATATATACATAATAGACGAAAACCTATGAAGACATACTGGATGTATATTAAAATATATATTATATATATTAAAATGATATATATATATATATATATATATATATATATATATATATATATATATATATATTAAATATATATTTATATATTAAAAAAGAAAATCTCTAAAATAAATATCATTTAATGTAACATGCTAAGAATGATGCTTAGGGTTTGCTGCCATGCCCACTGCCACTTTCCAGGGTGGCTGAGAAAGAGGTGGGGGTGCAGAGGGGGTCAGAAAGGGAAGGAAAGTAATTGGTTCCTTATGTCAAAGCTGCACTCTTCTCTAAATAATGGGGCCTTTTTTCCTGTGAATAATGGCTTTTCCATTTGCACTGATGGTGGCTTCAGCAGCGATCTCAAAGATCAAGGTTTGATCTAGTGGCTCGCTTTTCTGTCCTATAAAAATCCTAAAGCATCCCCCCTCCCAAAGCAGCTGAACAAAAAGCCAATCACTGTAGGCTAGATCACAGCATGCTGTTATCCTTATTAAAACAGCTAAAATGCTAAGCCTGTTGCCAGGTACGCAGCTGTAATCCTCTTTTAGGTGTTTTCTGCTGACTCAGTGCTTTGGTAATTGTTTGCTTACTCTAGAACTTTGGCAATATACTACGGTGTAGTTTGGACTTTGTGAACATTGGCAATTTTGCCCGAATGGAAAAGCAGCTCTTTCCATTTCCACTATCTGGTAAACCTGAAATATTTGGCATGGTGTTGGAGGCAGAGTGAGTGACTTTCCATCTGGAGGACAGAGGGAGTATTGAGAACTCGAGGGCGGCCTGTTTTCAGAGGGCTGCTCAGTGGTGTCAGACAAACTGTAGCTTTAAGGCCACACCCCCGACATTCCCCCCGACAAACACTAACATTCTAATGCTGGCAGTTCGCTTTTGCCTTTGACAACTGACAGACTAAACGAACCAGTGTGAACTGATCTTTACATACGCCTCCCACCAATGCATTCTTTCATAGCAACAGTTGCGAGGTCAGACCAGCTTTAAAGAATGTAGCTTCTGTCATGCAAAAACCTTGTATCTCCAAAATGACAAAACCTTTACAGGAGAAAGGAGAAATTAGCCATATCATTAGAACACCTGCCTAATGTTGTGTAACGCCCCCTTGTGCTGCCAAAACAGCTCTGACCCGTCAAGGTATGGACTCCACAAGACCTCTGAAGACGTCCCGTGGTATCTGGCACTAAGATGTTAGCAGCAGATCCTTTAGGTCCTGGACGTTGTGAGGTGGGGCCTCCGTATATCATATCAATCAGCCTTGGGCACCTATGACCCTGACACTGAGAACAAGAACTGACTGTCCACCCATTGACCGATGCCATAGTTAGTAGATAATCAATATAATTCACTTCACTTTACAGGTTTTAATGTTATGACAGTCATATCAGAATATTATGACCACCTACCTAATAGAGGGAATGACCACCCTTGGCTTGATAGATGATGCAAGGGTGGTAGCATCTCAGAACTTTGTGGGCTGTTCTAAAGCCACCATAATCAAGGTGTACCAAGAAAGGACTTCTTGCACACCGAGTGCCTCCCAATGGCATAACAGTGGTGCCCCACAGGCCATTGACGGCAGTGGGGAATGACAACTCCAGCATGACGCACAGAGCAATTGTTGCTTCACTGTAGACCAGCTAACCTCTATAATGAACACCTTCTGTCACCTAATACAGTCCGTGCCACGGCGTCTCGTTAGTCTCATCCGAGCCAACTGTGGGTATTCCCACTATTAGATAAGTGGTGATAATTTTAAGATCTGACTGTGTACATATCTTCCCCTATGACACATTGCTACAAACACTCAGACGGTTAATAAAGACATGTCACACGAAGCTCCACTGCATCTCAGAACACTTGGAGGAGACCATTAACTGCCCATCCTGTTACAACAGCTAACAGGCCACGCTGGCCAACACTGCCCTGCGTGCAATTATGCTAAATCTGGGGCAATATGCTCTCTGTTCTTTATGTGTTAGTCATTGCAAATGAGCTGCTGTCTGTCTGTCTGTAGGGGTTTTATGGAATACTGTGAATAATGCCTTACAGAAGGCTCAGCATGAAAAACACAACCTGCTAATAAACAGAAAAAACACAATCATGAATCAGTCGCTATACAACAGTTTCCAGTCTACTCTACTCTGCCAAACTATGCTATTATGTAATCTAAAATAAAAACAATGGGCATGAGATGATGATGAAGTAACCTAATTATTGGATGTAGAATAACGATCCACTCTTCATCAAATAATTCACATATATCATTTGAAATAATACATTTAGAGAGTTTGGGCAAACCTACGTTGTTTGCTAGGGTGTTCCCTTCTATAGGCTTGTCCAATCTTGCAACAGTTGCTATTTAAGAGCACATTTGTGGGCGGAGTAGCGGTCGCTCTCCAATGAAAACCATTTATCTCCAAATTGGTGACTTTACAGGAGATGGCAAAAATGGTCTCAACTTTAAATGGAAGTTAATGTAAAATAAAAGTGTATCCTATGTATTTTAGAGCATTTCAATTGGTCCAGATATTCATCCAGAATCATTTGCACCGTGTGCAGAGCAGCTACGGAAAAAAAGAAAAAAATAAAGGTCAAAAATGGAGATTCATGGTTTTCATTGGACAGCAGCGATGGATGGATCAATTACGAAGAACTTTCTAGCATCTTCCGGCAATCACATGTAGGTGTGACACACCAATGTTTGGTTTAATGCCTCAGACTTTAGCAGCAACCAGTAGCTGCGCGAATGCTGAAGATGACTGGAGGTCGGCATAGCACCTGTTTCCCTGGATTGTCCTGTTGATTAAAACCATAAAGATGCTTGAGGTAATATGCAGCAGACTTCTGTGGTCTTTGAAGGCCCAGTTTTATGTTCTCCCATATGTTCTTCCCTTCCTTTTCTCAAGAGGACAAAGCAAAAGGAGTGCAAGCAAGGTGATATTGCAGCATTCCGGTTTATGCTTCTATATGGAAGGCATTAACTCCTGAATTCCTTTGGATCTGACAAGGCAGGGATCCTGAGATCCTGACGGGCTTCAAAGGCGGCCGCCAATCCCCTTGACCTCAGGGACGCACCCACGGTGAGGCATCACTAACACCCAGTGAAAACGCGATTACTGACCTCACCGCCTTCAACAACAAACATCTGAGGGAGAAAGGGACTCAGCGAGTGGCCGAGTGCCTCGATGGACATCCTGACGTTACCAGGAGCTCACCTCCTGAAAGATCCATTTAAGAAAGAAAACAAAAAGGTCATTTGGCCCGCTCGCTTTTCAGTGACGGCCCACATTCCATACCAGCATGAAGTGCCATTCACATGGCGGCCAGGCTCAACCTGGGCACGGCTGCAGGGCTCTGCAGAATGTAGAGTAAAGAGCAATTTCACGAAAAAGTTCCTCATCTGAAAGGGAAAAGCAGATGTCTTTCGGTAAGGCTTGACAAGCACAAAAACAGACACAAAATGAAGAGTTTCGACATCATGATTTACAAGAGTAACGCTGCTTGCACTTGCTTTAGGACATTGGTGTTGTTGTTGGGTTGCTATGGTGGTTAGTTTGTGAGTGATCTCTCCCATTCATCTGTTTGTGTTCAATGGTCCAAGATCCCGTGTGTGCTAAAACACAGCAAAACGTTTGCTAAAGAGTCGAAGTACAACCACAGCTATCAGATCCTTTTGCTACATCCCTTGAATGAGCCTCTAATGGACAGAGAGGTCATAAAGTGCTGAATATGGGTCATGGTGTTCTGTCTGTGAAGTGTTAACGTCACCTTCTCGCCGCCTAACAAGCTCATTACGGCCTCTCTTGACTTTGTGGGAGTTGCTAGGCCAGGGAGCGGGAAATGACCTACACAAGCTAACACACTTCCTTCACAGCTGGCTCTTGTAGTTTAAAAGTCACATGGCGATTATCACATATTTTTGCTCTTGTATTTTAAGCCACCAGCGGTAATAAGACACAACTGCTGTTTTTGGAATGGTGCAATAACCAAGGAAGGGAGATTGTAAACATGAGTCCATTAGCGTCCCACGCTAGAGGAGCAGTTTTCTCAATAAGCTTCAAATGAAAAATACAGGATTTCAGCATACTCAGGATGTTTTCATTCTAATTCCTCACGAATACTACAGGCCAGACTTTCTGGTGGATCTGTTTAATGGGTTCTCTACTGGGGCTGTACACTTCCCCTTTAGCAGAGACTGAGGCCTCATCCACACAAATCTGGGGATTTATGAAAATAGATATTTTTTCTCTGCATTTTTACAATTTCTATACAAACCACTGGCATTTGCTGTCCACAGGGGATGGCTATTTTTTAACCCTCTGGAGTCTGCACTGTTAAGACATGTAAGATGTGTCTAAAAGCCTAAATCTGCTAGGGTTAATTTTACCACTGAAAAGCTCCCCTTCTGTTTACTGCTCTTAACACAATCAACTATATTATTAAGCCGTTCAATAACTAACTAGCTTTACCCTTAGCCAGTTTATAAATGTAGCTAGATATCAATTCATACTACTTTTAACCCCTTAAAAGGCCTATGGACCGCAAGTGGGCCGAAAGTGTAATTTAACTAAAGTATAGCCCCACTAGTTTTGTACAGAAATCCCTGTGGATACTGAGTAATACACCTTAGTGTGTAATATGCCTTGGAGTGTTACAGGGTTTATGCAAGTAACTACATGATGAGGCAGTCCTATTGCTAGCTAGCTAGTTGTCTGCTAGCTTTGTCATTTAATAAATATAGCTAGTAACCAAGAATTGTTTGTACTACTGTCCAGTTTGTTTCCCTCCGTTATTCAGTCCAGTATTTATGTATAGGCCTGATACAGACATATGAGAACATACGATAGACAAGAATGCAGAGGTGTCAAGTAATAAAGTACAAATACAAAAAGTAAAGAAATGTTGGTTATGTATAGTAATTATTTTTCAGCCGACTTTTTACTTCAACTCCTTACATTTTCATGTACAATTACAATTACCTGTACTTTCTACTCCTTACATTTAAAAATAGCCTTGTTACTCCTATTGTTTTCATTCCGGCTCGCCACCATTAAAAAATATAATAATAATAATTTCCGTCTGGAAAGTGTGAATTTGATTGTGGTTGGATGAAAAGTATAAACACACACCATTCTGACTCCCTAATGATTTGTAAGCGAGCCATCGCACCTGCACATGTCACGTCCCACTCCAGCAAGGACATAGCATAGCTTAGTATGAAGATGTTTGTGGCAGAAACTCAAGAGAACTCGAGTGAAATGTCCCGACTAAGCCCCACATTTACATTCAATATTATTACATTCCAAGCTTATTGATCACACGCCTCTGAAGTTTGACTTACAAAATTACAATACTTATAGGCAACTACTCATCTTCTTTCCCTCCATGAAACACATGTTAATGCTCAGTAGTGCACAGAGATGCTCCTTTAATAGATCTGAAATTACTAAATGCATTCATTTTCAATGGGCAGATCTGCAGCTGAAACAGGCAGCCTAGTGCAGCCCAACATTTTTCAACATCAGCATTTTAATAGAACATTATCCTCATTATGGCTTTTAGGAAAATGTTTTTTGGGGGAGGTGGGGTAGTGCACTATAGGCCCCTGTGGCGCGACCTAAGCTTTTGGCCTTTGTTTTCCTTCCATTACTTTAACCTTTCTACTTGAAGTAGTTTTGAAACCAGTACTTTTACACTTTTACTGGAGTAAAAAGCTTAAAGTGATACTTCAGCTTCTGTAGAGGTATTTTTAAACCTACCTGAGAATGTGAATGCCTTGGACACCTTTGCAAGAATGCAAAAATTAAACAAATATCATGTACATGCCAGTCCAGTAAGCGAGGCCTTTAGCCACTGAGAAGCTCCCCAGGCTTCCCTGCACTCCACAGATCTTTTGTGTGGATACCCACAGTGTTGCTTCCTCCGGTCGACCCTTCTTCAAACAGTGCTTCACCCAGTGAACTAGTGTTAGCTATTAGCATTACCCTTTTAGCCTCACTTCCATATTCTTCCCAAGTAGCCGCTGCGTCTGGCCTTGTAAGGCTTATGCTAGTGGGCTTGATGTATGAACATTATGTTGGTTGGGGGACGATGATTGGCCTGTTTGACTGTTCTGTTGTACTTGTGTAGGTTTTGCCTTTGAATAAGGACACAGAGCAGTGTTGGAGGTTCGCAGTTGCCACTTCCATGTACTGAACTCTAATTATTCAGCAAATGTAATGCACTTACTTCTCTAAGTAAAGTTTAATCAGACCCAGTTTTAACACTGGACACAGTGAAGTAATCTAATCATCAGTCAGCACAGTCCTAAAGCATGACCAGGGCGCTGTTTGCGTGTAGACAGTGTGCAGAAATGCAGAAAAAGAGTTTTTGCAAATATCCACATCTGAGAGGCTCTGTAGTACAGAGCATATTTCTTCCTCACATGGTGACAATGTCCAACACACTCCTCATCCCCATCTGTGCTTGTTTAACCCTTCACTCCCGGCCTCTCCGCCACTGAACCTAGTGTTTCCTCTCACTCTCTCATTCTCGCCTCCTCCTCCTCCTCCTCTCCTGAACTCTGGCTCCAAGGCCAGTCTGTTCTGGCAATACTGGAGCCATCAAACCTTACTCAACTCCCACTGGCTTCCCTCCAGTGCTTCCAAAGCTTGTTTAGAAATGGCTCTGCTCCCTCCAAGAAAAGTGACCCAAAAAAAAGGAAAACCTGAGAAATGTGGGGCACAAGCAGCAGGTTAGGTCATGTAATGCTTGGAAGAAAGTCGAGTGATTTCAGTGCTCTGCTGTAAGCACTTGGCGCAAAGCAGCTGGTCTTATGCGCCGGCATTGCTTTTTAGCATTGTCCCTTATACATTCAAGATGTTAGGAGATCTGGACATTTTGGAGGACTAGTAGAGGGCCCTTCTGGAGATTCTTGAGCTATTCAGAGTCTTACAGACAAATGCCCTGCTGTATAAGACCGAACAACAGGAGACAGAAGGGTGTGCCGTTTGCTTTGATGGTGTTGGCCCGTTAGTGGTGTTATGTCTATGTCACTGTTAACACTGTTAACTAGACAATTGTAACACCAGAGCTGTCGGTTGTATTTAGTTGTATTCAGAAGTGTGTATTGGTGGGTGCTGTTGGCAACTCTTTGCCAGCAGGCTTTTCATCCAACATTGCAGTTAGCGCCTCAAAGTCTGAAGCTTTCACTCTTATCTTGTGAACAACAAAACAACATGATTCTTTTAAGACATTTAAAAATGCTTTTTAATATTCTTGAATTCTATGAATTTTAGAACACTGCAGGGTTAATCGGTTCAGTAGCTAGGTACTAGCCAGTTAATAAATGTAGCTAGTAATCAAGAAATGTATTTACTACGATTAGTATATTAGTATAATTATTAGAATAAATGCAATTAACAACAGTATTAAGCAGTGCAATAGCAAGCTAGCTAGTTAGGTAATTAGCCCATTAATAAATGTGGTTAGTTATCGAAAAATTGTTTAGCTACCAATTTTAATGCAAGTAACTGCATGATTAAGCAGTCCAATAGCTAGCTAGAAGGTTTGCTTGGTACCTAGTCAGTTAATAAATATAGTTAGTTTTTCCGATAGTTAGCTAGTTAGCTATTTTGCCAATTTAGCTAGTTATCAAGAAATGTATTAACTATGATTAGTATATTAGTATTTGTATAATTATTATAATAAATATGATTTACAACATTAGTAAGCAGTTAAATAGCAAGCTAGCTAGTTAGGTAAGCTAGTTAGGCCAATTAATAAATGTAGCTAGTTATCTAAAAATTGTTTACCAATTTTAATTGGTACGTGATTAAGCAGTCCAATAGCTAGCTAAAAGGTCTGCTAGGTATTAGCCAGTAAATAAATGTAGCTAGTAATCAAGAAATGTGTTCACTACTTGTAATGCTATTGATTACTTACTGCTAGCAGTTCCAATAGCTAGCTAGTTAGCTACTTTGCCAATTTAGCTAGTTATCAAGAAATGTATTTACTACGATTAGTATGTTAGTATTTGTATAATTATTAGAATAAATGTGATTTACAACATTAGTAAGCAGTTCAATGGCAAGATAGCTAGTTAGGTAATTAGCCAATTAATAAATGTAGCTAGTTATGGAAATTTTTTTACTACATGATTAAGCAGTCCAATCAGTCAGTTATTAAATATAGTTAGTAATCAGGAATTGTTTTTAGCAATTTTGACACAGTTAACTACATTAAGAATTTGTTTATTAGCTAGCTAGCCAGTTTAATAGGTACTTGGTCAGCTCATAAATATAGCCCATTTTGAACCGTTTAAGAATGCTTTTTAATACACTAGACTTATTCTTAAAATTGCAGCAAATTTGTAAACATTACAAGGTAGTTAGCTACCTTGCCTGTTCATTAATGAAGTTATCAAGAAATTTGTTGACTACAGTTAATGCAATTAACTATGCTATTAAGCCGTTCAATAGCTAGCTAGCTAGTTAGGTAATTAGCCAATTAATAAATGCAGCTAGTTATTATAAAAGTGTTTACCAGTTTTAATGCAATTAACTACATTATTCATCAGTTCAATGCCTAGCTAGCTATACTTAACAATGCAATTTATAAATGTAGCTAGGAATCAATTTATACTATGTTTAACACAGTAAACTACATTATTAAGAAGTTTAATAGCAACTAGCCAGTATAGTCAGCTCATTAATATATATATATATATATATATATATATATATATATATATATATATATATACACACATTTCTGTTCAATTCATGCCACTAATATCTATGTTTCTGAAATCTAAGCCCTTCCTCTAGTTCAATAACTAACTTAGTCCTAAACTAACCTAAACTAAACTAACCCTAAACCTAAACTATCACTGAGCCAACTGGCCAACTCTTGCATCCAGAGTGACTTACAATGAACAGAGGTGAGTGAATGTAAAGTAGTGTTGCCCTAGGATGGTGTGCCTGCCTGGGCATGGAGGGGAACAGCTGTCTGCCATATGGAGGGCTGGGATGTTACCCGATACACTGTACCAACTGGCAAGGGTGGCACATGTGGCTCATTTACAGCCAGCATTTTGCTTGCCTTGGCCTTCCCTGCATTGCGCCCATACTATACACATTTTAGCAGAGGATGGTCCTTCGCCCTCTGGGTTAGGGGGCCAGCGTGCTTCTACTGAGCAATTCTGTATCTGCCTGACCAATACTCCACATAGCTTTCTGTATCAGAATGAAGGCTTCTTTGTGTCGTTTGGGACATAATCACAGCAGAAAATGCTCTGTTACTGACAGCCCAGATAGGACTCTCAGCCCAAATCCGTGACTTGTGAGGCCAGTGTCTATTCAGCTAGTTAGCTAGCCATACCTGTGTGACCAGTATGTCCTAAATAACACAAAGAAGTCGGTTAAGTGGATTATCAGTCGATTATACCAGTTCAGCTATAGAAAACCATAGGGTTTTCAACATAGCCATATATTATGAATGTCTGATAACTACACTGAAGTACCCTCAGAAGTGTCATACTATATAAATAGAGCCATTGTTACTATATAAGGTCCTATGCTGTCTTTTATACCACTTATAGCTAAAACCAGCCCTCAGTTCACCAAAAAGTAGTCATTTCCCTTACAGTCACTCTCCTCTTTGTACCAGCAGTGATCATTTTCGGTCCTATTAGTTGCCACTGACCTATCCATTAGCTAATTTAGCGCAATTGCTAATATTATATATTATATAAGCCCCATTTAGGCTTGAATATAAATATTACCTACCCCCTGTTTCCTATATTTGTTCATTTTAATGGAGGGTGGGCTGCAAAATAGCTCAGAATCTGATTTTTGAACATTAAAGCTGCTGTAATGCAGTCCAAATGATATCACTGCTTCTGTATGTGAAGAACCCATGTGCTCCTGGGCTTCTTCTGTACGTTAGCATCATTCAGACTCAACCTCTGAACTTCCTCCTAAGGATATTTAGAGAATGAGTCATGGTAACGAATTTGCATTCATCACTCCAATGAAGGGAGTAAGGAAGAAAGCCACCAAAGCTGGTAGGTCTGAACTTCAAGCCTGTGGTTTTTGTCAGAGGACAACCTTTGGTTTTGACTTTTATGTATCCTGTAGGAGTGTTTTATAGCTTGTAGTTTGCTCGTTTGTATGTGGGTTGTTGATTGCATCCTGAAGGGAGGGACTCAGTCAGCTCTGTTATAAAGTTTAGTTTAACTGACTGGAAACTCTGAGCCAAGAATAATTTGGGTAAATGCAGCCTCACGTAAAGTGTAGTAACTAGTTACATTTACTCTGTAGTTACAGTTACTCTGACATTATTTTTAATGGATTTATACTTGGTGTGTGTTTTAAAATGGTAGGCCTCACATTTGTACTTGTTCTCAGCTATTTTATAGTTTATTTGACTTTATTATCTATTATTTTGTTCTGTTCTGCTGGTTTAGCACTCGTTGTTGCTCTTACCTCCCATTTTTGAGCATCAGCGTCATCTATTTTATACCAAGAGGACCATAAAAAGAGACTAAGGTACTTTTTCAAACCGGTTAAATCAGACCCTTTTTCGTTTTCACCCTTGATCTGATTCATTCGAGCAGGTGTGCATACAGGCCAAAGCATTCGCACCGAGGCCCGTTGAGAAGCGGTGGTCTCGGTTCGGTCCCAAACGAACTCTGGAGCAGTTTTGTTTGTGGTGAGAACAGGATCTGACCTTGATCTGACCCAGCTATCAGGTGTACTCTGTGAGTTTGAGCTAGTTTTACCTGGTACACTGCCCAGGTAATTAATAACTACAGCTATGAACAGAGTAAATGGCCACCCACGAGTAAATGGCCACCCAGCCCGACCTGCTGGAAGATTGCCCGCTGAGGTCCCCTCTACCTGCGTCAAACCAGCTGCTACCATTAACATTCGATTTTCCCATCGATTCAGACGACAGCCTACACTGTTAGAAACTTATTAAACATGCTTCAGTCCAGAAGCATTTTTGGAAGAGGGGTAGTATAGGGCAGCCAATCAGAACAGATGACATTTACATATCAGTGACGTCATCTCCATTTTTGTCGTGCTTTATTTATTTATGTCTTTTTTTTTTACATTTACATTTTATTTCGGTCTGTTGTTTTTTTTTTTACATTGTATGTAAAATTCAGGATTAGAATGATGGGACTTCAAGGGCGGGGCTTCAAGTAGGTCTTAGCAGTGCGTACATATGAGGGTGGGAGGGACTTAAATATAAAATCATGCAACTACATTATGACATTACCTTATACTCATTTCCCAAAGACCAGTACATTACCTTACTAATCTACATGGATAGATTTGAGGTTCTTCACACTCACACATCTCTATTACAGTAATGCTTCTTTATGCACAGAAAGGAGGTTCTTTTATGGAATCGCTCCAAAAACCATTTGAAGCACTTTTCATTTTTAGAGCATATAGATTTTCTGCCATCATAAAGCAGCCTTAGAGAAACCAGGTCAAGGCCTCTAGTGAGCAAGCCAGGACCAACAGAAACAACCCTTGAGAAGATCCAAGTCCTGGGTTTTGGCCCTAATGAAGAACGGATCAGTACATGAAAATACCCTGTGGCGTTACCTTCAGCAACCTGTGTGCACTCAGGTGGGTCTTTCTCACCCTCAGCCAATAATCACTGGCTTTGTTCATACATAGCTCCCAGAATGTTCTCTGCTTACAGTACATCCCTCTATATAGGAATCTGACAAGAATTAACTTAGACTTGCTTCTCAAAATACTTCAAACGAGTGGCTGTTATTCCAACTAACTCCTTCCAGGGTAAGCTTTGAGGGTTTTAAGCTGTGCTCTGCACTGGATTTAAACTTGCTTATGGGGAGTTTTGCTAGCGTTAGCCGGAGCTCACATTGCACAGACGTGATTGTGTGGTTCTGCACTTCTGGTGCATTGAAAACTGTAATGGGATCGGCTCAGATATGTACATTGTTTCCCACTGAAACAATGTCGATGTTACACCATATTGACAAAAGTATTGGGACATCTGCTCATTCCTTGTTTCTTTTTAATTCAAGGGCTTTGTGTGTGCTCCTGCTTTTGTTGGAGTAACTGTCTCTGGTGACCAGGGAAGAAGGCTTTCTACTAGATTTTGGAGCACTGCCGTGGGAATTTGATTGCATTCGGTGATAAGAGCATTAGGGAGGCCAGGATGTTGGCCCAACTCACCCCAGAAGAATTGGATGGAGCACCATCAGTCCAGAGAACATTGTTCCACTACTCCACAGCTCAATGCTGGGAGGGGGTTGATACCCCTCAAGCCCAAGCTTGGCATTAGGCAGCATGGTGCCAATAGGTTCATGTTTATCTGCTCCAGAGAGTCCTATTCTATTGGCAATACTTCTCAACAGACATCTCTAGACAAGCTGAATGCATTCATCAGAAGGGGTGTCCAATAATATTTGGACATATCGTGTATATGTTTTATCCATGCGTAAATTGAGTGTAAATGTAATGCACCACAGCGTATTCGGACTAGGCCGGGTATAGGTCTAGACGTATCAGCAAAAACAAGATCGCAGTAATCTGAAAATCTGAAATCACTCATCTGAGAGAAAATGACCACCTGAGAGTCCTACGTGAGTCAGGTTTGAGCTTTTGCTTAGCTAAAATGTGAAGAGGCCACATCCTTCCTGTGGGTTCAGAAGATCGTGAGGGCTCTTTCACATGCTCATGTTCAGAGGCAGCCAGTCAATATGCTCACTTCACTGAAGATGCTTGAGTTGATTAGATTCTTATCTTGTCTCACTTCTAGACTGTTTGAGATGAAGGCCCCTTTAGTGAAGTGCTGTATTCACCTTCTGTACCCCAACCTGAAACCGAGAGACACACCGTTGATATGGAAGCAGCGGCAGCTTCTCCTCCTACAGAACTCCTCCTACATTTGAGTCATGTTACACATGCAGGTGAATGTAGTGTTACGAGTTTTGGTCAATTACTTTCACTTATTAGTGTAGTGTGGTGTGCTTGTCCAGCTGGGGAATCAAATCTTAGTCTGCCACAGGGAAGACAGCCTTACCTACTACACCACAGCAACCTCTTGAAAGACAAAATTTTCCTAGATTAATAAAAGAAATAATAATAGATCTTGTCTGTGCACTCTGTATGAAGAACCTCTATACCTTTTGTAAGGTAGATTTAACTGGCGATGCCACGAAAACCAAAACATTAGATTTTTCCATCGATTCAGCCGACAGCCTACACTGTTAGAAAGTTATTAAACATGCTTCAGTCCAGACAGCTTTTTGGAAGAGGGGCAGTATAGGGCAGCCAATTAGAACAGAAGACATTTACATATCAGTGATGTCATCTCATAATTAGTTTAAATTTTTACATAAATTAAAACAGTTGTTTTTTTTACATTGTATCAAAATTCCCCCGGAATTAGAATGATGTGGCTTTGGGCGGGGCTTCAAGTGGGCCTAAGTCATAGGACCTTAGCAATGCATACATATGAGGGTGGGAGGAGCTTAAATATAAAATCATGCAACTACGTTATTACATACTCATTTCCCAAATACCAGTACATTACCTTAATAATCTACATAGCCAAATCTTTTTTTTTTTTAGTTTTTTTTTTTTTTGACAATATCAATAAAATAAGGTCGACTACCTTAAAAAACAAACACACACACACACACACACACACACACACACTGCACACACTGTTTCACTGCACGCTTTTAAGTCCACTCATAGAAATATTGATTTAGACAGTTCAGGATATTTGGTCCATTTGGTTCTATGACTGATTTGTGTATTTCGCCGCTTTCCTGAAACCTTGTATTTTTGGCAGTTGTTCTTTATATCGTGGTCGAAGTTTATGATGAATGGACCAAAGAAAGAAATCTTCTAAAATGACTTTGACCAATTTGGAGATATGAAGTTTTTGTGTGACAGAAACAATATATGTCACATAAGTCACAGTAACTAAAAACAAAATCCAAGGGATAAAGAGAAAAATGCTCATGTTAAAAAATGTATTGTTTTGGTACATTAAACCCCCCTCACCACAAACCCTCACGGGAAAGCATACAGGGGGATGCAGACTAGGGGCCCTTTAAGTGTCCTGAGAACACAGGCTCCATTGAAAGACACGATTCAGGGCATTATACCTGAAGTAGGCCCCCAGCTGGGTTAACTTATAAGAGGGTAAGAGCAGCAGTTTAGTAAATAGCTCTGAGACGATATGAACGGGTCATTATTATAAGGGGTGTTTTTATTCTTAGGACGATTGTGTGGAACAGGGTTCAGGGTTTAGGCTTTTAAACCCTTTTGAATTTCAGTCCAACCCGATAACTAAATAACACAGCATCTCAGTTTTGTCATTCATATAAATATAAATGTATATAAATATATATAAATATATCTCCAGTGTTTTCCTCAGTTTTGGGTTTTTTTTTGTTTTTTTTTGGACTGTTGATTTACTTGTTTGCCCCTTTTTTTCAACAGTGAGAGAGAGAAAGACAATTGACAATGTGTTTTCAATTATCCACGCAGAAAATCCGTGTGTGTGTGTGTGTGTGTGTGTGTGTGTGTGTGTGTGTGTGTGTGTGTGACGTCACACCCCGATCCAGCGGTCCTCTCAGTGCTACTCTCTCTCTCTCTCTCTCTCTCTCTCTCTCTCTCTCTGACTCCGAGGAGACTAACGGGAAAATGAGTCCAGCTGCATCTACTGCTCTCACCTCCGTGGATGGAAGATGACTATACCACACAATTCTGGACTTTACACCACGAACCGAGGCTTATCTTTCCATTCTTGACCCCATTCCATATTTCTGGGCTCTTTTTCTCTTCAAAGAAGCTTCCTGCCTCTGCTTTCAGCTGCGTTTTGAGGGGGGAACTTTTTGGAGTTATCCGCTCAGCCGAAGGAGCGCAGCGCGCTGCTGGTGGAAGTTCTCCAGGCGTAAGTAACCAACGACTGAAGCTTTCACAGGTAAAAGAGCAGCTCTAGTTTGGAGGTGGTTGTTTGTTTGTTTGTTTGTTTGTTTGTTGGTTTGTTGGTTTGTTTACGGCTAAACTGACCAGGAGTGAGTGGAGTGGTATTGCTTGGTTCTGGGTTCTGGGTTGGGGATCTTCTGAGGCGTAAAGAGTCACAGTAAAGCAGTAAAGTTACTGGATACGCGTGGCAGAACCACTCACACACCACTCTGAGGAGCCCAAAACCCAGCCTGGAAAAAAAGGAGGCAGACTACCCACGACTACCCACTTTGAGATCCCTGTAGTTTGTAGTTTTCTAATGAAAACACAGCAACTAAAGCAGCAGACACATTATATACAACCTATCAGGGGGGTTTCAGACCCACAGGACCTTTGTTGGTGTGTGTAGTGGAGATGCCAAGCTCAGTCATTGCCCTCTTTAACCCTTCATATATATATATATATATATATATATATATATATATATATATATATATATATATATATTCCAATGTATATCCAATATATATATATATATATATATATATATATATATATATATATATATATACAGCTCCCTTTCCAATGAAGGCTTAAGCAGCAGAAACGCTTCAGGACCAGCAGTGAGAGTTCATATATGCGCCTTTCTGCAGTTAAGAACTCTCACTGCTGGTCCTGAAGCGTCTCTGCTGCTTTTGGCATCAGCCCAGTGTACACGCCTCAGCTGTATCTCAGCAGAGTGGACTGGACCTCCTTGCTGCTCTGGGTGGAGGGCTGAATTTTAAAATACCAGCTTCTTTTCACTCCCTTTAAGCTCCAGACGTGCACACCAGTGCAACATTTTAGTCCCTGCAAAAGGGGTCAGTGACGTGGACGCTCGCTATTCCTAGAGAGGTCGTGCTCTGGTACACCATTGCTTAGCCTTGACTTGACTTGAGCAATTCATCCAGCTCTGTCTTGGTGTTGTGATCAGTAGGGGTGGGAGTGGAGATATCGGGATACTTGGAGAGATTTGTCTCTCCGGTTTTTCTCATGTTTGGGAAGTTGACATCCTGAAATGCAGGCATTATTGTCTATGCTGATCTAATCAAACCTTAGAAAACTGCAACATTGCAAAACGTATTGTGTAAAAGTCGTGGAGTGTCAGGATTTTGTGGTGTGGTCACTCACTAATCACTCAGAGGGGTCATGCTCTGTGTTAGCATTGCTCTGGGACTTGGGCAATACATCCTGCTGTGTTCTGGTACTCTGCTATAGCGCTCTGTAGGGGTGGGAGATATGACAGTTAATGTAATATGTCAATATTTACAAGATGATAATTACAATGTTGCATGTTTGTAACCTTTGATAAGTAGGCATAGCGCGTAGCACATCTTTAAATGCGGGCACTGTCTACTCAATACCTACTGAATTAAACCTTAACCATAGGGACCTAAAGAGAGAGGCCATGCCCTGTGTTTGCATTGCCCTGGACTTGAGGAGTACATCCCGCTGTATTCTGGTATTGCGATCTAAAAGGAATATATGACAGTAATATTGCAATATTTACATAATTATTTACATAATTATTTCTGAACTTTTCTTCTTTCTAAGGTTTGAAAAGTTGGCCTATACAAATAGACCACATTTAAAGATGTGCTTCACAAACGGCACTACACTAAATCCAGTTGAACAGGAGTAAACATGCTGTAGCTCTCTTTTTAAAGCAACATTATGTAGCAATTGTACCATATAATTCAGCTTCAGATTCATGTTGATGCTCCACTGACTTATAATAGGGAGAATGGCATCTCTGTCATTGCCAATTCTGTCTGGAACACTGCTACTGCACTATGGACAATTGATGGGGCTGCAGGAATCCTCTCACGAATCCTCACCCGAGTCCTGTTTGTGTAAAATCCTGTAGTATTACTCTGCCGCCTCAGCCCACATACTTCTTTCAATTCCAGTGCAGGTTCTGTATCTCTCAGCTCGTCCACAAATGCATGTGTACAGCTGTCTATGAAGGGGAGCTCATAGCTCTGTTTGTATTTATGGCAGTGGTGTGAAAGTGAGCTACTATTACCAACACTAGAGGGAGCCCAGGAGCAGAAAATACAAATTTATACATAATGCTGCTTTAAGAACCTTTGAGATATAATGATAAAATGGACATATCGCCCACCCCTAGTGTTTTATAGATGTGTTTATATTAACAAGTAGCAGTTAAATGATATTAGTTAAGTTTTCAAAACTGTAAAAGCTTTCATTGGAGACTCTAGTCTTGTGCTCTGCTTTACGAGTGGGTGTGGGCGCGGGCGCTAGAAAAGGCTGCGTTTTAATTTAGATAGAGTTAATGAGCACATCTTTACAAGAACATGGTGATTTCAGTTTTGCTTTCATGCTCCAGACAAGTGTGTGTGTGTGTGTGGTTGCAGTTTACTGGAATTACATGCTAGATTCCATAAACTTTGTCTTCCTTGGGAGTGCGCTGCCTTACGTTCACAACTATTACATCACTTCAGCTGAATTGCCCCCCAGCTGAGTCTGTAGCTTATTCAAAGCCTGCGAAACACTGCGATAAACAAACGCCAATCAGAGCTGAGGTATTGAGGGCAGATGACGTGGCGTGGCATATTTAGTATGTACTGGGCTCAACCTATCAGTAGGTGTTCTTTTGCTTGCCAGGCAGGAAAAGAAACTCACACACACACACACTCACAGTCTCACACTTGTATAGATGGTTCTTTGTGAACTCCCAGGTCAGGTATGGGTCCTGCCCTTCCTGCTCTGTGTTATTGCTGCTGAATAGAAACATCAAACTGTGAAATGTGTTCAGTGCCCTTCAGTTAAAGGAGTGGTGCTTTTCTCTAAAAATGTGTCCCGATGGGCCTGGCCGCACGGTCTCGACCCGCCGCAGTTTAAGTGGCGTGTTCCATTGTGTGGTATCACTGAGTCCCACCCAAACACAGTGTGGTGGCTTTGCCAGTGGGATATAAATAAACTGGACTCTATTGTGATGTTTATGGCTTGATTTGGGATTTGTGTTGTTTTTTTTTAGCTCTGTGTCTAAAATGTGTGGGAAGCTGCTGAAATAGCCGGAGTCACGATGCAACATGTGTTCAATTTTATGCTATAAAAATATTTCTAATATCAGACATACCATACTACAGTAGGCTGGCGCTTTGTCCGAGGGGGGGTGGTATTCCTGCTTTGAGCCTAATGATTCCGGGTATGCTACAGACCCACAGTGACCCTGACCAGGAAGAAGCAGATAAGAAGATGGATGGATAGATGGATTAGATATACCACTCTGTGATAGAGTGATGCTTTGTCTTGGGGGCATTCCTGGTTTGTGCCTAATGGTTCTGGGTAGGCTCCGGACTTGGAAAAGGAGATAAGAAGATGATTGAATAGATGGATGGATGGATGGATGGATGGATGGATAGATGGATGGATCAGACATACCACCCTGCGATGGACTAGCACCTTGTCTAAAGAGTATTCCTGCTTTACGCCTAATGATTCTGGGTTAGCTCTACCCACTGAGCAGATAAGGACATGGTTGGATGGATGATCAGACATAGCAATGTAAATTGGGATAATTTCCATTAAGCATCGGCAGTCGGAATGGCCCGAGGTTAAACTCGAGGTTGAATGCTGCTGCTGAAAGTGTGTAAGTAAGCAATGGTCCGAACATCAGGATCTCACAGGTTTTATACATGGGCTGGGAGTCCTAGAGAGCATAACTGGCCTCAATTCTCTCTGATTGGGTAGGATGGCCCTCCCTTTCCCCCCTTCATTCAGTGCTATGGTAGTGCTATGCAGTGTAACAGAATTGTCGGAGAGTGTTCTCCTTCAAGCGTGTTCAGCTGTTCAATGATGTTGGCTGGCTTAATTGGACTGACTTGGAGGAAGCACATGTTAGCCTTCAGCCTCCCAGCACTGGCAGCACTGTCTTAGCTAGCGGGTGGGAATTGGAAGCGACTGGAAGTGACCACAGCAGAAATGAATGAGATTTGCAGATGAGAGCAGTGTTAGCTTGCAGGCAGCCACGTTTGTATTTTTACGTGATACTGACCTCATGATTCTGACGATCCAGTGCCGATTTGGAGAACAAATTACACAAGACAAAACAATTTACCGGCTACTATAGCAGCAGTTTCTAAAAATCCCATCCATTTTTGTCATAAAGAAGTTCAGTTTAGACCCTGAATCACAAAAAGAAGCATGACGCTAATTACTAAATGATGACATATAGGGTGGGTGTAATGTCAGTGCTTATAAAATATTTGTATAAATTAACAACATTCAGCATGGCTTCATAACCTCTAATGCAGGCTTATTACACACTTAGGTGTATTACTGAGTAATTACAGGGACTTCTGTATAAACTAGTGGGGCTATTCTCCGGTCCACCAGTGAGCCCTACGCTGTTTAAGCAGTTAACAGTCCTTTATTGCTGCCTCCTAATAAAGTTAGTGGTTGTTTTTTGATGAAGTGTAAACCATTTCTGCAAGGCTTGTGTTTTTCTCTTTTCTCTGGCCATATGTTGAGCCACCTTCACACTTTCAGCTGTACACAGATGACTCTACTTCCAAGGCAGTAGAAGCATCGGCAGGTGGTTATCTACTTAAAAGGTCCGCATCAAAGGCCACACTGACACATGCAAATCACGTTAGTCAGTGGATGACATTTTTGCTAATTAGAAAGGCACCTACATGCTGATACTAAGTTTAAGTCTCAACATAGAATAGGTTCCCTGATTCCCTGTGAAGATAGTGAGCTATATCTGTCAGTTAAAGAAGCTGTCAATGCAGATTAGTTGTAAATGTTCATTGTCATCTGTTGATTCACTTTGTGGCAAATTCTCAGTCACTAATGGTGTTAAAGTTGTCTGGCTATTTGCTTATTCCCTCATCTGCCTCCACATGTGTTCTTTCATGAGAACTGTTTTTATATTAGACAAGCACTAAAGAATTAGTGCTAAAGTGCAAAGAGAGATATTCAGAGATAAGTCCCTTGATGCAAGCTTTAAATTGTAAGAGTGTGAGAGTCGAGTCTGTCTGATGTATTTAGTAGCTACAGGTATTGCTTTGTACCAACTAAACCCCTGCTAGGACCTCCAGTTTGACAAAATCTACTAATAATGAGTCTTTCAGGACAGAACTGAACTGAGCTACAGGCAGTAAACAAAGGAAAAGATAAAGCCTTTGATTAGCCTGTTGTTAGGTAGCTATAGCGTAATAGCTAAGCCATTGTCATTTTTACAGTTTAAAGCAATGTGAACTGTAATTTACTAAAACCTCACCTAGATTAGCGATTATTCTAACTAGCTAGCATGCATGCAATCTAAACTATATGGAGGACAAGCTGTTTCTGTGAGCAGGCAGCATGTACCTGCAGCCACCAGCAGGGGGCCCGGCCTGCAAAGTATAAAAGCTGGTGGGGTTGGAGCAAAGAACTCCAAGCCCCAGAATCCCCAGCGGTAATCAATGCTGACCAGACCCACCTGTGTGGCACGGTATAAATACACCCAGCCAAACACACTTCCTCGTCGCACCTTTGTAGAGGGGCGAACGGTAACAGTGGGTTTAAGTTGCGAACAGTGAAGAGAAGCTGAAGTTAAAAGAGAAAAGTTTAAGTTGTGAACAGCGAAGAGAAGCTGAAGTTAAAAGAGAAAAATTCCAGTTGTGAACAGCGAAAAGCTGAAGTTAAAAGAGAAAAATTCCAGTTGTGAACAGCGAAAAGCTGAAGTTAAAAGAGAAAAATTCCAGTTGTGAACAGCGAAAAGCTGAAGTTATAAGAGAAAAGCATTTTAGTTGTTGTCTTTTGTTTGAGTGAACATCGCTCCTGGTTTTTCCTTTGTTTGTTTTCCCGCCGTTTTCTATGTTGCTTATGATCAGTGTTTTTACTGCCACTTCTCACAGCTGTGGTGGCGCAGTGGAAATACACTGAGGGTTGGGAGTTCAAGCCCAACAGTCACCAAGCACACACCATAAGAGGGGTAGTTTCATTTAATAATAATAAAACAAAGTTTAACTGCACTTGAGTTCAAACCCCACACCACACCATCACCAAAGAATCACCCCAACAGTTTGTACAGAAGTACCTGTAGTGACTGACTAATACACCTTAGTGTGTAATAAACCTTGGAGTGTTAAGAGGTTAACTTCCATGTAGTCCTTCAAACTTTTTTTTTTTATTATTATTATTTGAGCAGACTTACCTGCAGCTCAATGTTTTGTCCAAGAGTTTTGCCACTTTCACTTTTTTTTTTTTATTTTTTTGCATTTATTGCAGATGACTCACAAAACGAACAAACAAGAAAAAGAAAACAAACCAAAGAAAGAAAAACAGTGACAATAGCCAAGACAACAACAGCAAAAAAATCACTACATTACCCATAATGCAATTATTGTCAAAATGGATACATCTAGACTGGGTTTAAATGACCTATAATAACATCATTTGGCTTGAATGGATTATAAACTAGACACTAGGGTCGGACGAATATATGACGTGAATAAACTATGTCCAAATGTTTGTAGACACCACTTATGATGAAACCATTCAGCTGCACACTTGAGGATGAGGTGGGGTGGTGATCCTCCAACATCCTGTCCTCACTATAACTATACTCACTATAACTCACTATATGTGGCAGAGTGCAATCAGATCCTCACAGCAATGCTCAAAGAAATCTAGTAGAAAGCCTTCCTCCCTGGGCAGTAGAGATAGTTACTCCAGCAAAAGCAGGATACACTCTTTTTCCCTTTGATTTTTGACAAAAGAAACAATAAATGAGCAGGTGTCCCAATACTTTTTGTCCATATGTGTAGACCAGTACTTTTTTATGATCCATGGTTTGTCATTATTAAAAATGATCAATTATTTGTATTCAGCATTACACACACTGCACTACATCCAGCTTACCAGGACTAGTTCTGCTTTCTGTATGCAATGCAACGTGCAGCTGGTCAGTGCTTCAGAAGTACGAATGTTATCCACCACCATATGATCAGAAAAGCATAGAATATTGTTATGGAACTGATAATATTATTGCCCAGCTAAATCACTTCAGTACATAGGAAGCCTAAACTGGGATCAGTCATCTCTGCATATGTTTATTAACAGCCTTGTCCTGTAGATTCCACTCGATGAGCTGCACTTAATCTAAAGTGACATTTGTGGTGATTTATGAAAGACAGCATTTTGTTAAAATTATTGGGGTTTTTGATCTTGTTTATAACGAACTGATGTGAAGTGAAGAAAGGCATGGTCTGCTATCCATATGTGATTTTTTTTTTTATATTCTTTTTTTTAAGTTACCATGAAAGCCTTTTCCTTCATGCTTCTTGTTATCACAGTGAGGCCTTTTCTTAGTCATCGCTGGAAACTTGGGTGTGAGGGTTTAACTTAAAAAACTCTGCATGGCCTCTGTTTCAGGGAAACTGTCTTTCATGTCTGACAGCGCTTTACGTCACCCCTGGAAGTCACAGTTGTTGGCAGGGATACCAAAAGCTTGGTGTGATATGAGTCACTTATCAGTGGTAGCTCGGGAGATTCTGCCGGAAGTGTGGGTCCTAAACGTTCAATCCAGAGCAGATGAGGCAATATTTGATACACTGTTTACATAGTAATCCTTTACATTTTTACATTTTACAGTTAGTACGTATAGGATCTTGAATATGCACACTGAATACAGAGCAGAGCAGAGGCCTAGAAGCAATTTTTTACAACTTGAGGCCACATCTGCCTGAAAAACAGCTGGAATTACTACATCAAACTTCAGATAGTTACATAGATAGATACTTTAGCAGCCAGTAGCAGTTACACAATAACAGCACAGTAAATATGAATAATGGATAATGGAATAAATAGGAATAATGGAAGAATAATGAATGGATAAATAATAATAAGCAGTAGGAGTGTGTATCAGCATACTGTATGACAATACTGAGTAAATATGTGCATATATATAAGTCAAGGGTCCAGGAGTGCAGATGTACAGGATGTACAGTAAAGTATTAATAGTGCAGATAAATAAACCTATGATTAAACATAAGAGACAAGTAGTTGTAACCTCTTGCATTAAACCGATCAGTAATTTAACATAAAATCTGTAGTAAAATAGTAAGTTCTGTTTACTTACTATATTATTATTCCCAGTCATATCAGAATATCATGGTCACCCCTGATTTGTTATGAACTCTGCCCATTATATCAGCTCCATTTTCACATAGGAGCTCTGTGTAGTTCTATAATTCCAGACTGTATCCATCTGTCTCTCTGCATAGCCCCCTTTCACTCTGTTCCTTAACACTCAGGACCACCACGGAGCAAGTAGTATTTTGGTGGTGGGTCATTCCCAGCAATGCAGTGATACTGACTGCATGAGCTGGTGGTACGAGTGGATCAGACGCAGCAGTGCTGCTGTAGTGTTTAAACACTGTGTCCAATTTCTGTCAATTCTGTCAGACACTCCTACCTAGCTGGTTCACTTTGTGGATGTAAAGTCAGGAACAGAAGCTCTGTATCTGTTGCTGCACAGTTTGTGTTGGTCATCCTCAAGTCCTTCATCAGGGCTCACAGGACGCTGCCCACAGGACACTGTTGGCTGGATATTTCTTGTTGGTGGACGATTCTCAGTCCAGCAGTGACACTGAGGTGTTTAAACACTCCAGCAGCAGTACTGCTGTGTCTGATACACTCGTACCAGCAGTGCAACACACTCGAATAACACTCCACCACCATGTCAGTCAGTGTCACTGTAGTGCTGAGAATGACCCAAATACTACCTGCTCGGTGGTGGTCAGTCCTTTGGGATCCTGAGCCATGAACAGTCTGGAATCATGGAACTATACAGTGCTCCTATGTGGGAAGTGGAGCTGATAGAATGGGCCGAGTTCATTCCAAATCGGTGGTGGTCATAATATTCTGATATGACTGTGTGTTTTATTACTGTTAACTATTCTGAATGCGAGGTAAAGCATCTAGTTTTTACTTTTACTAGTAGAATAACTCAGAAGAAACAACAGTGTATATATCATGATATTGATATATTGAATTTATCATAACAGATTAAATACGCAGACCTCATGACCTATATCCAGACTGAAGAACTTGGTGCGCCTGCTTGTTGCTTTTAAGAAGAAAGCTGTCATGATCTCACAACATCCAGCAGTGCAGGCTTTGTATTCTTTTCTTTTAAACAACACATGCTCTCACAGCCCCTGATGTCATGTTAATATGATGCAGCTATGCCTCTCTAACGGCATAATCCACAAGTGAAAGTGTTAAACTGTTTGGTAGGAAACTGGTGGAAACAGAAAGGCTTTTTTTCCGCTGTCATATTGCTGAGTAAGCGGTCATAACAGGGCAGTGGAAAGTGAATGGCTGACAGAGTCACTGAGCAAGCAGTATTCTGTACAGTTTATTAGTATGCAGAATAGATTCACAGAAAGGCCAGAGCTTTTCTAAATCAGTGTCTTGACATACAGTCAGGCCCATGGTTATTTTGTCTTTGTACACCAACAATTGTATTAACCATTTATCTTTCACAAACAACCCATTTTCACATTGTCAAAAGTATTTGGACAAATTGTAGTCACTTAAATGCATATATTTAGCGCAATATGTTTTGGAACTCATAGACGTCACCAAATGCTGAGGCTTCACCAGTCCTTTGCTGCAGCCACCTTCAGTTGCTGCTTGTTTGTGTGGTTTTCTGATTCAGTTTTGTCTTCAATAAGTGAAGCCTTGAGTAGTGAAGGGCTATGCAGATTTATTTCTTTGTCAGATTTGCAGAACTTGACTGGATCAGAGGAGAACGCAGAGCTAGATACACTTCAGAATCCATCCATATATCATCAGTCACATCATTAATAAACGCCAGTGACCAAGTTCCATTAGCAGCTCTACGTGCTCAGGGAATAACAGTGCCTCCACCATGTTTGACAGATGACGTGGTATTGTTTTGGATCACGAGCCCTTCCTTAATACCCAATTTAATCTTATGACAATCTTTCACTTGCATCAGCGTCTCTCTAAATAGCTACCAAATGCGAATTTAACACTTAGAATCAACTCCCTTGAATCAAAGCTGAAAGTCACTGTCCAAATACTTATGACTATACTTTAGCATGTCAGCGGCTTTTATTTAAGTAAAGGTACGCTCATTTTTGGTGTGTATTGCCACATGCTGCTGTTTTGTCCTCAGCTCTATCTGTCAACAGCACAAATTGGTAGGCACCATGCTTTCTGTAGGATTGGCCTCCAGGCTAATAAAAAAGGATGTTTACCAATGAGGTAGTTCACACATGCACAAACACGCAGTGCACAGTCATGCAATATCTCCAAATTTCTCTGAAACAGAAAGTGAGTGGAGCTTTGTGTGGTGAACATAGTTTCATTAATGTTCACAGGTCAATCTTATCAGTCCCCTGATCCTAGAACTACTTTTCTTTTAGCTCTGATTCTTGTAAACAGGCTCCTGTTCTCTGGAAATGTTTATGTTTGCATTTCCTGTCTATAAAAGGTCAAGAATTGTGCCAGTTGTTATTTAAAGGCACTTTATTCTACAGTTGTCTTGTATCTTATTGGATGTATGGATCAGTCAAAAATCAGTCCTAGTTTTGCATGACTTCCAAATTAAACACTGTGCCTTTAAAGAGTGCATTCGCCCTTCATATCAGCCTGTCTCTCAGCACATATGAAAACTGTGTGTTAGGGGGTCGAGGCGGGGCTTAGTGAGGCATGGGCAGGGTAGAAAGCAGCTAATAGGAGCCTGAAGAGGCGTTAGCATTCAGACGGAGGGCAAAATCCTCCCCATTTTATCATCAGTTGAGTTACAAACGTTGCAAAATGGATTAATTTTCAACCTCTAGGGAGCGCACTAGCTAGGTTTACAACAGTAAAGGTGTCATTTATCAGCATGAAATGGGACAAATCACTTGTTTAACCCAAATGCTACAAAGAGTATGTCTGTAAACCGACTAAGGAGCTTACCTCTGTGACCTGTTTAAATCCTAGGTCATACCATCAGCATCCGGAACCTGAGAGAGCACAACTGGCCTTGCTTTCTCCTGATGGGTAGTTGACTCTCTCTCTCTTTCCCCACATCACTTCAGTGTGATGCTGGCCAGCACAGACATCTGTTAGCCGATACAGCAGAGATGGGTACCTGGTGCTTTTCTTTAAGCGCATTGGTTGCCTGGTGACGTTGCATCAGCAGCAATTCACAAAGAGGCGGCGGCTAATGAGTGGGTTGGGTAATTGGCTAAATCTAAAATTGGGAAGGGGAAATAGGTAAAATGCAAATGTTTACTCATGCTTTAAGACCTTTATAACCCTTATATACCTTCAGTGTAAACAGTTGGGGTTAAACCTCTGTGTGCTGAATAAGCAGATTTCACAAAACATCCCAAAAACAATTAATTGAAAATTGACCAAAGGCTGTTTCCACAGCCTAATTTTTAAGCATGCATGTATTAACTGGAGCAAACAGTACAGTTTGGACCTTTATCCAGATATTATGTCCTCTAGCAAACTCCTTTTATGTCCAAGAATCCAGCAAAATGAGTTTCCAAGATCTGAGTCTTTTAAAAGCCCTGAAAGTGTGAAGCCTTTTATGTGCTTTTTCTCACCCACACTCGTTCCCCGTCTCAGTTCAGTGTGATGCATTTTCATGACTCAGATTTTGGTGCCTCGTGTTGTGGTCATGACTCAGAATCTGGAAGGGTGCCTTGATGAATGGATGGAATTTTAGAGATGTTTCTAACTGATGACGATGTTTTAGTGATTTGGCCTCACACACTGCTTGAAGCAAGCCCAGTGCATTTGTGACCAAGTGACCGAGGAAGTATTTAGAGTGTTTACCTTCTGGACACAAGGTTATATTCTAGAGAAATGTTCTTAGTAGCATTTATGCGAGAGGTGTTTGCTATGTCTCCACCTGTGTGGAGGCTCCTCTATGACACCAGCAGCTTATGAGGACTTATGAGAGATTTCATAGGGCCCATATCCAACAATTTTCTTGTGTTATATGGTTTTCCTTGAGGTCTGATTCAGGTCCAGAAACAGTCATAATTCATTTTGACACAACTGTTTTCCAACCTCTTATTCCTCTAGAATTCAAAAGGCTGTTTGTTACTGAGACTTCAGGATGGATAAAATATGAATGAGCTATTTTCTGATTGGTATGTTCTGATTGGTTGTGGCTCATTCGGAAAGCCCACTAAAACACTATTGAGAAGTACATTGTGAATGGGCGGGACTGAATAGGCAGAGATATGTAAATGAGTTTGCTACATAATTAGAACTGGGAGGGGGGTGGGCTCATATTCCAGAGATATTGATGGGACTGGATGTGGGATGTTGGCATAGATACAATTGAACAGCTTGTTTCTGTTACTGCACCTTTATGATGGCTATGAGATGAATGAGCTGATTGCCATTTTAATTTACAGATAACTGGACAGTTAGGAGGGTCAAGTCACATTTTCCTTGGAATGGTTGAAATTCAGTTTGTTGATAGTTTCTTTTAGGTTTTGAGTGAAATAGCTCCTTATTTATGTTTTAGGGGACTTTTAAGTATGTCCGAATTGTGAAGTGGATTTTGAGCATGATTATGAGGGTGCTAAAATCTCCCACAATGCAAAATCTCCCACAATGCACATGCAATTAGCGCTGCCCACTGCAGAGCAGAATGCATTGTGAGTAGAGCTGCACAATATGTCGTTTCAACATCATAATGTGCAAAATCCATAATTGGAGAAAGTGCTCTTAGGCTCCACAAGGTTCTGTTTATGTGACCAGTGCTGATGCATGTTGATGATGAGGTCTCATTAATGTTGCTAAATAGTCCCTTGGTAGTCACTTAAACTATATAGTGAATCATTTATTTTTAATAATGATTAATTATTTATAAGGGAGTATGGATTTATTTAGGCCACATCCACAGTGTGCTGATGTAATTGCCGGCTTAAGGAGACGACCAGCAGGTATTGAATAAAGGGATGATTCACTGTGTATCCTTCCAGAAACTGTCATGGGAGAAAGGACTGGGAATTAAGCGTCTTTGGAGGTGATGGAAGATGAACATCCATGTGTGTTTCTGTTGCAGCACTATACTTACATCATCTAGTACTTGCTCAAACTGACCTACAAGAATTAAAATCATGTCACATTATGCATTACATGTAAAGGTGAGTGAAAAAACCTCATGTTCGTAAAGTAAACATTTACAAAATAGCAATACTGAGTATTTACACCTTAACTATATATACTATACTATACACACATTATACATATACTATACTTACTCTCTATATACTATATTGCACTGGTTTAAAGCAGGTTAAATGTACAGGGTTTATAACATGTGAAATGTTCCCATTATTTCTAAAAAACACTGGATGGGTGTGAATGTAGGTGTAAAAAATCCTTCACAAATGAGAACAGAAATATGACTTACCGTCAAATGAATGTATGATTAGACCAATTTAGAAAGTTTTAAAGAGACATTGTAATTCTAGATAAAACAAGGAGCTACTCGCTCTTATGCTACCATTAGACTTCTACCTTTATTATCATGTGATCTACTTCACTTAATTTTACACCATATTGTACTAATATGACTAAAGTACTAATGTCAGACTAGATTTGCTACTGACTCAGCACTGGTTCTGCTGTTGCTTTTGGTCATATCCAGCCTCAGGGTGTCTCTAAATATACAGGAGCTTTACATTTGAATGTATTTTTGGTTTAGGTTTAGGTGACTCAGATGGTTTGTGGAAAATGAGAGACTTGCCTTGTTTGGGGAGCCCTAAACAAACAAGTAGGCCTATATACATCCAAGGAAAAGCCATAGTTTTCCATGAGCTATTTTAGTAAACCGAAAGGGCTTGTATGATATCGTCAAAAATGAATGTAACCAAATGACTCACGGGAACCGTTCTCAGTCCACTGGTCCATGTTCTCCAATGCTCCTTGAAAGGCTGAATTCCTTCTATTTTGCTAAGTGCTTTCAGATGTCAGACTTCATTAAGGTAATAAATGAGATCACATTTGATGTGAAGCTCACTAGCGTGTGCTGCCTCACCCGGACTGTACACAAATGTGAACAATTTATTCATTGTAAAATCTTGTTCTGTTGCTTTTTTTACGGGATGGGTGCTGAACAATGGCCTCATTGTGTTCTCAGACAGGCAGGGGATCAGTGCTGACATGGATCTAGGCTGGTGCCTTGCCTTTTGCTTTCGTGCAACCTGACTGACAGAGTGTGCAGCTGTAGTGGATGCCTGTGTTTTGATGTTGTCTTGCACATTCGGCCTGCTTCTTATTTGTGCTGATTTTTAAGAAATGTGTAAAGGGGAATTATAGAAAATATGCCCATGTAAATAGAACTGGGCAAGATTTCTGGTTATAAGTGGTTATACAATGTGCATTAGCTTTGTATTTCAATTAAAAATGGCAACATTCTGTAAATAAGTACAAAATACTGTGTTGATTTTAGACAAAAGTTTTCAATACCATTATTGTGCCTTACATAGCCTACGTCTAGGGTCTGCTTCTATTAGTAGGTAAACGGATAAGTGACTGTATATGTTGTTAATGTTAATGTTTTATGTTAATGTTTCTCAGAATACTTTTCTGAGCATCTTGTGGAAAAGGAACAACTGCAGCAGCACAGTCAGCTCTGTATATGACTGTAGTTGCTATTACTGTAACATAACTGAATTTAGCACAGCACTGGTTTAAATGTGGAACTGCTGATACATTATATCAAACCTACAACACAACTACTTAGACCTCACATTCTGAAAAAAAGAAAGGTTCTATATAATACTGACAAAATAGTCTAGCAAAAGTGGAACCCTCTTCGGTGGTACAGTACAATTGTTTTAAAAAAGGATTCCTTAAGTGATGCCAAAGAAGAACCACATTTAGTTTCCTACAAAACAGTTTGAAGCAACCTTTGTTCTATTTAGGAGTGTATAGATTAACATTATTTCAATGGGCTCTTTATAGAAACATCTACATGAGATCTTTCTTGTATCTGAAAAAGCATTTTACCAGGTTAGGAAACATTTATGTATTTAAATGGTTCTTTAAGTTGTCATGGTTTATATTTACATTTACAGCCTTTAGCAGATGCTCTTATCCAGAAAGTGCTGTGCTATTTACTCTAGAATAACCTCAGCTAGTTAAAATAGACAAAAAATACCTCTAAGATACCTCTAAGCTTAGACAATACTAAACACAAGTCAATATGGAGACCATAGTACTCTACTCTTTGGAAGAGGTGGGTCTGTAGTCTGCATTTGAAGACAGCAAGCACCTCTGCTGTTTGGACACCCAGGGGAAGTTCGTTCCACCATTTCGATGCCAGGACAGAAAAAAGCCTGGGCGGTTCTATATAGAACCATTGTCTTCACTAAAGAACCCATGGAACCCATGTTCTACCTAGGACTAAAGAAAACTGTATGCATTCAAATGGTTCTTTGAGTTTCATGGTTCTGTATAGATCCATTGTGTTTACTCAAGTGTTCTGCACGGTATTGAAGAAAGGTTCTAGCAATAGTGGAACCCTTTGGTTCTACAGTATAGAGGACCATTTGGAAGTTCTCTGTAAAGAACCCTGCATGAGGTTTTCCAAAGAAGCATTTATGCATTCAAATGATTCTTTCCGTTCTTTTCTTTGTGTATAAAACCATTGCATTTACCCCTTACCCAAAGAACCTTGGCCACCCATTAAGGCATCATGGGTATTCATTAATTCAATGTAGACATACTTCAGTATTAAAAAAGGCTCATGTCTTACACATGGCAGCTTGGGCCAGTTTTAATTTTGAACTACTGACCACTTTCTAAGTGTGATGAATCTGAATGGTAGCAACAGTGAGCCACTGTTGACAAACGTTGTTCAATAGCATTTGCAAAGCATACAACCAAAAAGGGTAGCTGTAAAAAGGCTGGTGAAGTTTGAATTAGCACCCATGGTGCCCTGCAAAGCAAAGATAACCCACAGTCTCGTCAGACCTCAGAACTTTATTTACGGTCATGGAACTTTCATAGCAGAAGTTGCAGCATGCTTGATAAACCCACAAGGCCACAGTGTTATCGAGCTGATGCTGCAGGCTTGACTGGAATTTCCTTGAGCGTCTCTTTATCCATTGTGGATGGGCGCTGCGATAATGCTAAAGTTGTGGTTTTCCAGAGCACAGAAGTCTGCCGGGTGGTCTCGTCAGATCGATGGGGGGAAACACATGCTCTTTCTCCTAACACACTTTTCAATGGGAGAAGGAAGTTCACAGACGTTTGTGCACAGACCACTTTTTGTTCAGTGCCTTTAGCCCAATGAGATCAGAAGCCTGAGGCTATATGATAAAACACATGCATACAATGCCAGGATCTGTCTCGCTGCCACTGCCAACGATAGGTTTGGGACTAAACACAAAAGGCGTGGAAAGGTCATTTTACTTTCGCTTGACATTTGAGTTGGTAAAAGCTGATAAGAGACAACAGACAGAGTGTGAGCTGTTTGCATTTTGTACAAACTCTAGACAAAGCTGGAGGTTCTGCTGCTGCAGAGCATAATTGAAATTGTAATTAATGAGTATTATAGAAGTTATTTAGAACAGCTACTACTCGATTAAAAAACTAAATCATCAGTAGAAAGAGACACCTTCATGAGGCTAATCTATTAACCTACACAGGGAGACGCATTCATATACAGGTTGGAGTATATAGCTATGATAAAAAAGAAAGGTATTCAAGGCTATAACTGAAATGGATCTATACTCCCTTATTAGTATTGCACTATATAGGGTGAGACTGTTGGGTATATACTATATAAGTGGAAGCACAAATGAATTTGGATGAATACTTTCTCATCACACCTCAGCACTGGTCGTATATATAAACATGTGTATTAGTAAAGCGTTGTGCTGATCATGGAATAGTCTCTGACTGTTATGTTGCTGTACAACCTAAACCTACTGTTAATGAACTACATCGGAAAATATGTGAAATTCACAACATCCAGTGGCTCATATGTCACTTGCTTGTATGAGCAAGCGCCATCTGCTCCATTTCATTTCTCCGAACTGCACTCACATACAGCTCAAGAAGTGATCTACAATGTTTACATAAAAATACAAGTGCATTGTCCTCCAAATCACTTTCGAATTCCAGTTCACGATTCAGTCACAAGCCAAGTTTGTTGCACTAAAAGAGGAAGTCCATAAAACAAATATGCATTATTTAATGCATTAAATATTCATTATTTAATAAAAAAATGTGTGATGATGATTATTTTGGAGCTTTTCTATTGGTCCATTTATTATACAGTGTAAAGATCAACTGTCAGAATTATGTCACATTAGGTCAGAACAGGACAAATGGCAAAAATAGGTTATTTCTCGATAGTGACGATATGATAATGGTGATCATGAACTCTGCTGAGCTCTGGGCAGATCTTTGGGCTGGACGTCAGGGGGCTTCTCTTTAGAGTGAGAAGGCAAGACCCCCCTCTGATAGGTAAAGCTAGGGCTGAAAGATAAGAGTGGCGGAGGAAGGAGGAAGGAGACGTGGTGGAGGTGGGGTGTGAAAACCACTGTGTCGTGGGGCATAGATGTTAGCGGCAGGAATTTAGAAGATGTTAGATGGGGAGGGGGAGGGGTTCCTCTTTCCAAAATTCAGTTAATCAAAATTTTAAATTACTGACATATTCAATAAGAACAATCTTCCACATCTCCTCCACACCCCTAAATAAACAGTTGTCTGTTGTGGTACGTAGAAAGACAAGACAAGACCATTTGACCATTTGTGATGGACCCAGATGGAATGTAGCTCCCACTTTTTCCCCCATGCGTGCAGTGAACACACACATACACACCAGAGAAAGACACATAGTGGACAGTGAGCACACGTGCCCGGAGCAGTGGGCAGCGGCACCCAGGGAGGAGAGAGGGTGATGGGCCTTGCTCAAGGGCCCAACAGTGGCAGCTTGCCGAGCCCCGGTATTGAACTCACAACCGTGTCATCAATAGCCCGAAGCTCTAACTGCTGAGCCACCACTGCCCCTCCACATACAGGTTTTCCACTGATTTAGATTTGCATCCAGCTGAAGTTAAAAAAAGAACTGATAGAGGAATAAGCCAGACGCACTGCAGACGAATGTTCTCATGCTGTGTGTTCATCTTGCAAAGTAAGTAAACTGTAGTGAAGTTCAGCGTTTTTTGTGCACATGACCAGGTTTAAATTACAGAAACTCATTCAACTCCGGCAAGGCCCAGAGGCCCATTTCCTGTGCTGGGTGTTTCAGAGAAGAGAGAATCAGCCAATTCAAATGAGGCCTGGCACTGATGTGACTAATAGCTGGCTTAGAGGGTCTGCAGCCTGCATTACAAAGTACCAGTGTGTTCGTTTCTGTGTGTTTTTGCTAGCCACTAGCTGGGGTGCTTGTTTGAATGGCCTTAGCATTCACCATTATGGGATGGACCACTGGTAAAACTGGGACCAGATGGGAAAAGGTCAAGCTTTTGTGCCTGTGCAATATCCGTCTGAGTGCATTTCACACCTCAAGGTCCAACACTGCTGTTTGTTGTTACAGGGAAGGCTTAATAATAATGTGAACTTTGTTCATATGTCCAACAGCAGACATGTGTCCCAGCGAAACCGCTCACTCTCTAGGGATTCTAGCCTTGTTTATGTTTTATGTCAAAGTAAGTGAACTAGAAAATCCTATGGCTTACTTGTGGAGTGCACAGCATATGACTACATAATTACAACGGGCCTCATTTATCAATACCATCCTAAGGTTTCTTAAATGTGTTGTTAAGAAAAGTCCTAACAAAAAGTCTGTCAGATTCATTGTGTGTTTGTAACTGCAGAAGTGTTCACAGCTCTGTTTTTATAATGATGAATCCCACTGTCCAATAAACTGAACAACTGGTGCTGTGAGTAATCGACCTAGTTGACTAAAATGGACAACCAGATTAATTGACAACAAATTTAGTAGCCGATTAGCTGGTGACGTTATCACGTGTTTCTCACGCTAACTAGGAGCGATTTGATTAATTACCAAACTTCAACCATAACAGTGTGAAATACAGTTTTACTGCCACTGTTTTAATACTTTTTACAGTATTAATTACCTCAGTCTGGACGCAGAGCAGCTGTCTATCACATGACTGGAGTGTGTGGATAAAACCCTTACAGAGCCATAAGGCAAAACAGCCACAAAGCCATAGCCAGACATGTGGCGACATCACTCTGGAGTGTGAGTGGAGAGCACAGTTTTGTTAGTGTGAGGCGTGGGAGTCTCATTTGGACACGAGCTGAGTGTGAACAGGGGGAATCTTTAAGTGAACCAGAGACGTTATAAGACCTCATTTAGGAGGAGACCTGGTAAAATACGAACAGAGTTTCTCGCTCAACATGGCCTCTGTTTACAGATGAAGTCCCGCCCTTCTTTAAAAAGAGCCAATCAGCTTACAAGATGAGCAGAGGAGGGTCGGCAATATTGTGGCTTCAGACCGTGTCAAAATAGAACTCAAATGACAAACGAAGCACTAACACAAATTCTTTTTTGTCCATCCCAAAAGTACTGAATGGAGCACCGTCACGTCCACTGCTTCGCAGCTCAAACTGCCCCTTAGTGCCAAAAGGGTTATGGTTCATCTGCTCCAGAGAGTCCTATTCTATTGGCAGTACTTCTCTACAGGGACTAGACAAGCTGTGTGGGCGTCCATTTGCACATCTGTGTCAGCAATGGGGGCTAAATAAAGTAGCTGAATGCATTTTTTAAAAGGGGTGTTCTCAAACATTTGGACATATAATGTAACAGGATTGTCAGATCAGTTGCGTGATACAAAGTCATGTTGGGTTGGCCTGGTCTTGCAAGACGTGTCTCACAGTTATTCCGCTTTTTTATTTTTTGCTGATCCGAAAAATTATGGAAAAACTGATTAAAGGAAAACCGGTTTAGTGTTGCTGTATTTAATTACTGCTGCATCCTTGACTTTAAATATTGAAGATTTATGATTAGCAGCAAAGCTTAATTAAATCAGTGAATGTTTCAGTATATAATCAGTGAATTTTTTTATTTATTTTATTTTTATTTTTTTAATTTTTTTTCAGCATGAATATGACTATAACCAGCAAATCTGAACCCATGCAGTTCCTAACCTCTTGCAATGTTAAAGCCACTAAAAAAATTTGAAATGTTCCATGTACTGTAAATGAGTCAGATTGTGATTTTCTGACCATATTTTTGGTCTTACTTTCAGAGATAACCTTCAAGATGGAAGAACAGTGCTACTTCAACGAAACCATCGCCTTCTTTTACAATAAAAGTGGGAAGTACCTGGCCACTGAGTGGAATACAGTCAGCAAGCTTGTGATGGGACTTGGGATTACCGTATGTATTTTCATCATGCTGGCCAACCTGCTGGTGATGGTAGCCATCTACATCAACCGCCGTTTCCATTTCCCAATCTATTATCTGATGGCTAACCTAGCAGCGGCAGACTTTTTCGCCGGACTGGCTTATTTCTATTTGATGTTCAACACTGGGCCCAACACCCGGCGGCTAACTGTCAGCACGTGGCTTCTCCGCCAGGGCCTCATTGACACTAGCCTAACAGCCTCTGTCGCTAATCTGCTAGCCATCGCCATTGAGCGCCACATCACGGTCTTCCGTATGCAGCTCCACACCCGCATGAGCAACCGGCGCGTGGTCGTGGTCATCATGATCATCTGGACCATGTCGATCATCATGGGAGCCATCCCCAGCGTGGGCTGGAACTGCATCTGTGCCATCGAAAGCTGCTCCAGCATGGCGCCACTCTACAGCAACTCATACCTCGTCTTCTGGGCCATCTTCAACCTGGTGACGTTCGTGGTCATGGTGGTCCTGTACGCTCACATATTCATGTACGTCCGCCAGCGCACCATGAGGATGTCGCGCCACAGCTCAGGCCAACGGCGAAACAGGGACACCATGATGAGCTTGCTGAAGACTGTGGTGATTGTACTAGGTGAGTTGCTTTCTGCTGTGTGTTCACTGGTGTGAGATCAGTTGTGTTTAGCTGTAGTTGAGGACGTAGAGTAGATGAATCGTCAAACTGACTGCCAGTTTTAAACTAGGTTGTTTAGTATATTATATAGACAAAAGTATTGGGACACCAGGTCAGGATGTTGGAAGAGCCCCACCTCACCTCATCCTTAACTTCCCAGCTCATCCCAAAAGTATTGGATGGGGCACCATAATTCCACAGCATTCCACAATGCTGCGGGACTTTATACCCCTCTAGCCCACATCTTGCATTAAGCATGGTGCTAGTAGGTTCATGTTTATCTGCAGAGTCCTATTCCGTTGTCAGTACGTTTCAGCAAGGACAAAAAAGCTTAGTGTCAGCAGTGGGTGCTCAAAGTACCTAAAGTAGTACCGGAAGACAAGCGTCCAGGCTTTTTTCTGTCCTGCACCAAAGTGGTGGAACAAGCTTCCCCTGGGTGTCCGAACGGCAGAGTCCAACGCTCACTGTCTTCAAATGCAGACTGAAGACCCTCCTCTTCTGAGAATACTTGGGCGAATAGCAGAGTGGTCACCTTACTGACTTGTGTTTAGTAATGTCTAAACTTAGGTTGAATAGGCTAATAATTTAAAGATTCCTCTAAGTTTTTTGGGGTAAATAGCAAAGCACTTTTGTAAGTCGCTCTGGATAAATCTGATAAGTCTGCTAAATGCCTTAAATGTAAATGTAGCTGAATGAAATCATTAGAAGGGGTGTCCACAAACATTTGGACATATAGTTTATGAGAATGTTCATAACAGGATTGTCAGATCAGTTGCTCTTACTGATGTATTTAACAATTCATGAGACAATGTCATGTTGGGGTGGCCTAGTCTTTCAAGTTCATGTCCAGTTAATAGAAACATTAATGGACAAATGAATGTCCAGTTCAGGCAGTTGTCAGCTGTTGTTGATTAGAATTTGACTGGAAAAAGAAAACTGTGTCCCATTAAAATAATAAATTGCTACATGGATATGCAAAAAGCCAATCAGAATATAACTGACATAATGGATGGATGGATGGATAAATATGACATGATTTTAGCTCAAACCCAGGCTAACACACTTGATCCCGATCTTGAAGACCTTCAGGAGCAACTGACATGAGTCAGCTGACATGATAGATGGATGGATAGATAAATATGATGATGATGATTGAACCCAATAAGCAAGGCCTTTAAGGCCTGATTCAGGTTTGTTGAATCTGAATTCTCAAGAGTGGTAGATCTCCAGGACTATGATTGCTCACCCCTGCTTTATGTAACTAACTTTCCAAATTTGAAGCTGACCGTAAAGATTCATTAATTCACTATTGCTTTAAAGAAAACAGTGGTGCAAGAACTGGTTCATGGCTTTGTAAATTGGGCGTCTGGCTGACATCCATTTTCATGGGAATTATTAAATGCTTCTAGCATGTGTTTTCGATGTATCAAAAAATAGCTGGGAACGTTCAAAAAGTTCAATACGATCCCACTGGTCGCTGGGACACCAAAAATGTGCATCATTTCCTCTTATGTGGTACCTTCAACAAAGGCCACTCTTCATAACCCTGCCAATAACATCAGCTTTATGGAATCAATATAGTTTTGTTTTTTAGTCTCTTTATTGCGGTGATGTCACATTGTCGTAGGGATTTGTCCTTGGGGTCTATTTATCATCTCTGATGGCAGTTCTCACAGTACACAGTGCTCAGATTTCCTTGAATCCCCTTCCTGAGCCGAGCCTTGGCCTTGGCTGTGTTTACAGTAGATAGTTCACAGAGCAGTGCAACTCTGTATCCTCGCCGTACGTCCTTAATGCTGTTTCTTTTCACCTCACTGAAGCAGTCATCCGTGAAGCAGCTACCTAGATATCTTACACCACCAAACAGTATGTTATCCTGTTACTCTGTTGTGCCAAGTCTAGGGCGTTCGAACAATGCAGCCGTTGAGTGCTCTACAGCCGAGGGTCTGTCGTCGCGGTCTTGTCGCCAGTTCCAGTGTTTGCCTTGCACTGCGTCAGCGTCACGCCCTGCCGGCTCCCCCCAGCGAAAGCCGGGACCAGAGAAAGAACCCCAGTCACTGAGAAGGACCCCAGAGCCGCTAGCGCCGGTGGGAAACAGTGGCGTTGTTGTTTGGGAGCAGTGCTCAGGGGGAGGTGGAGAGCAGTGGACCAAGGCAAGGGAGGAACACACACGGTTCTTAGGTAGTGCTGTCACTCCACAGATAAGAAAGCTCTCATGTCATTAAACAGCAGCTAAGTGTGTGTGTGTGTGAAGTTGTATGAATAGGTATTTTGTCCACATCAGTGAAAACTGTTACTACTCAGAGTTTCCGACACATACATTTTACTGCCACCGCTGCTTCGGATTTTTACGGCATTTGAAATTGTCATGAAATCTCAATTACGAAACCGAGGGCAGAGGGCTTTTAATTTGAAATGGCAGATTCTGGAGTTAGATGGGTTTTACAGTTGAAAATAATGGATATGGGGATGCCATCGCTGCTGAAAAAATCCTAAAGGAAATACTGCTATTGTGCCTAAAGAGTTTGTGATGGACCTTAGCCTTTAGCTCAAAGATTTTAGCCTTTAGCCCAAAGATTCCAGGTAGGCTCTGGACCTGTCGCGACCCTGACCAGAAAGAAGTGGATAGGGGGAGTGGCTTGTTTCTTACCGTTGACAGAAAGAGTAGCCATGTTGATCTGACGTCATACACCGAGCTCGGAAGATGCACTATCCCAGCTTTCCCAAGTAGGAATTCACATGACGGGGCTTTCTTCACCGAAGGCCAGGAATTTAGTCACAAGCTCTACTTACATTGAACCATTTCAGGTTCCTCTGGGTCTCATCTTCCGAACTTTGCCTGATACTACGATCCAGTTTACCATCTGACACATAGACTCGTAGTAAACCCAGCACTATCAGATCTTCTGTTCAGTTCAGATGTGTTATATAGGAGAAGCACCACCATGCTGAAAGCCATCTTAGAGGCGATGCACTCGGCAGCTTTGTAGTGCAACTGATCACTTCAGTGTGTGACGTCCCACATCTGCTACACAGATGAGCAGGCAGGTTCTAAGTCTCTAGAGGCTGTAGCAGGGTTATTCCTGATTTCTCCAGGGAAGCTCTATCAGAGATGGAAAATAACATGGATCTTGGACCATCTGCATCAAGCTTCATAAATAGCACATTTCCTGGGTACGGACACCAGTTTTACAATCTGCCGACAGACGTGCGTGGAGTCATAACAAACCACCGCTGTGATGATTTTACACTGCATATCTTAGGCTGTGTAACTGTCATTAGATCCAAATTACAACTCAGCAGTTGCCAATTTAATTCAAGAAAAAAAGGTGCCCAGTTTAACAAGCCTAAATGGGACTGTCGTTACTCTTCTTACAGGGCGATAACAGCTCTGCATTCTAGGGATGGTTAGATACGGTTTGATATTAGCAACCCATTGTATTACTGGTTTAGGTGCTATCACAGCACTGTCAATTAGAGGGAAAACATTTAAAAAGACGATTAAGATTATCCTAGTTCAGGTTTTCTATTGATACATACCAACAAATCGACAAATAAATCAGCTATAATTATGTAAAATTGAATGACTACTACTGTTCAGATTATGAGTGTGTAAACATGAACGCACCAACTGTGCAGACCTGTTGCAGCAGGTAGTTTACTCCTACTGTGAAAAGATGGTAATCCAGTGGCATTCAGAATTACTGAACCGTCCATACTGCATTTTCCTTTTAACACCATTCTAAGGGCTTTATTCACCAACAGCTTCCAGAGAATTTTCTTAAAAGAAAAAGTCAAAATGTAGCTTTGTAAATCGAACAGATCCCAAATAAGAAAACACTGGTGAGTGTCAGAGTCTTCGAGAAAACTGTCAGTGGGTTTTAAGAAGAAATGGTTTCTTAAAAACGGTTGGTGAAAAAGACCCAATGATGGAAAAAAAAACATGTGAAATATCAGATCTTCTGTTCAGTTCAGATGTGTGTGATTACATTAGTTCATACGGTCTTATAGGAGAAGCGGTTATATACGGTTATATAGGAGAAGCAGCACCATGCTGAAAGCCATCTTAGACGGTTCTTTCAAAGGTCTAAAGAATCGTCATGTTTCTCCCAAAGCTCTTAAACTTTTCTTTTTTATGGAAATTCTCAATAAAAATATCCACTTGTTTTACTAAGGAAGTAGATCTGAGATATTGTTTAAAAGATGTCTCATGAAGATATCAGCTGGCCCGAAAAACACGATTGAACATGATTGATTCTGTCTAGATTTCACCACCAGTGTTTCCCAACTCCATGGCACTAACATGCCATGTTGTGATGTTAGAAGATCAGTGCAGTTGAGAGAATTTCAGTAGAAGCACTAAATGACTCAATAGCTTCCATATTTAAGAGACGTTGATGTGGATGTTTGCCTGTGTTCAAAGCAAGAGTCATTGCCAGTTATCTCTGACCAGACAGCGGTAGACAGATCATTTGCTGAGTGAACCAGTGGAGCTACACTGTGCGCTATACAGTACAGTACATACTATATGGACAAAAGTATTGGGACACACCTCTTAATCATTGAATTTAGGTGTTATATTCAGTCTCTAATCGAGCTCCTAGCCTTGCAGTCTGTCTTTACACATATAAATAAAAGAATGGGTCGAGTTGTTTCATAAGTCGCTCTGGATAAGCGTCTGCTAAATGCCTTAAATGTGACTGTAAAAAGCTCACTGAATTCCAGTGTGGTTCGGTAGGTAATAGGAGTCACCACTGCAACAACAAGTCAGTTGGTGAAATTTCTTCCCTCCTAGATATTCCACCATCAGCTGTGAGTGGTATTATTGAAAAGTGGAAGCATTCAGGGACCACAGCAAGTGTCCGGGCCGAGTGCTGAGCTCAGCACATAGAGCAGAAAAGTGTCCAACGCACTGCTGACTCAACAGCTGTTAGAGCTGTTGTCATAAAAGCTCCTGTAGATGTAATGTGTAGGTGTCCCAATACTTTTGTCATGTAGTGTAGATTTCACGACGAAGTGAAAATGCTCCTTCAGTTCTTGCGCACTTGCCCACTCTTCAAATATAGCAGCTGTAATGATGAGCTGGCTTGTATTTAACACATGGCCACATGCTAAAATGACTCGATTGTGGCCTCTTTTTGTTCTTTTGAGAAAATGGGCCAATTTAGTGAACACTTGCCTCATTCTATCGTCTTCGCTCCATGACTGCTTGGCAGCGGAGCTGAAAATGGAGGCATGGGTCATTTGCGATGATTTCACAGATTATACAGACTGAGTGAAATGCGGCCTTGACTGCAGCAGCTGAATAGTGGCTTGAGAAAGAGCGTCTGGACGAGTAATCCAGAGCAAACGACTGTGCTTTTGCCACAGAGTTAAATCTCAAGTCTGCGTGAAAGCTTGCAAGGCATGTGCTAAGCACTTCCACAGGTATTGGCATCTCAGTGAGGCTCCACTGCAGCCACTTTCCCTCAATCCACGTCTGCATACCTCTGAGACCACAGGCGTTTGGTCATGTCTGTCAGTAAAGCGTTGCCAAAACCAGATTCTTATGAAATACAGTTTTTTTCTGTTATCACAGGTAAACTAATCTTGATAGTCCTAGAATAGCTCTGACTTACGTGCTGAAGCTAGAGGTTCTGTTTTTTAATCACATTTGATGATTCATGTTTTGCAGTCTCTCTCTCAGCTTTATAGTCATTCAGTGAGTGTCACCAGAAGTGTAAAAAGTCAAACACAGCTGAGCTCTGAACCCTTAGTTCTTCTTTCTCACTAAAAACCCAAATAAGCTCCTGTAAAAGGTTACTCTGTGCCATCGTCCGATGTGTGAATGGTCCCCAAAAATACTTCTTTCTTCCTTTTTTTTTATCTCAGAGTGTGAGGACCTTAATGACTCAGAACATACTAGATCCCTGTTAAGCAGGGTGATGTGTCAGGCTTTGCAATAGAACATAAACCCCTGCATATGCCCGTCAAGGTACATGACACATTATTGCCTGGAGCATGAAAGGCCCAGCATTCACCCCACCGACACCAGCACCACCACAGCCGTATATCACGCCTTGAAGTCTGTGGCTATTTTCACTTAGCAGGAACAGCCGCTTCATTGTGCCAGATTGTGTTAATATACCTTAGCGGAAGTGATAAATTGAAATCTTGCTCCGAGTCAATGCAGAGCTTTGAGCAGCTGCCAGTTTAAATGCTTTCTCAGCTTGAAAGGAACGGAGACCATCTGGGGAGGGGAGGGGCGCTTCAATGAAACTGGACTGCTTTCTGCAGTTCTCAGCTCTGTGTTATTTACAGTGTTACTACATCAAACCACTGTCCCTGATCAGCCTTTTTCCTTTCTTTGACTTTGTCTCGTGACTCCAGCTGCATGTGTAAATTATAAGCATATGAAATGACTACAGTGTACTCGCAAGAGCTCAAAATGATCAGTTTATTAACCTGCTGCTCCAGAAGCAGCCAGTCTGTACCTCTACAGCCTGATCACTACAGTCTGTCTTATGTTAAGAATCAGCAGGATATTGCTGAAGTGGGTGCAGTTCTGCATGTCTTTCAGTTCTGTGAAGATGTTCAGGATTATTGGGAAGAGATTGATCTTGGCAAACGAAAATTAGTAATATACAATTTGCTATATCAGCGGTGATGTATGTTTTAAGTGTAGTAGAGCCCACATTGGATAATGATACTATTCATCTTTTAAACATCTTAATTTAATTTGCTAAAACATTTATTTTGTGATAAAAAACTGATGTTCATTTAGTAAAAATGTGATTAAATCGCTCCAAACAGCTATAGAGAAGCTAATTAACGAGTTACCTCAGAACTCAGAAACAATTACCAGAATTTGATCATTTTGCTCTCAACAATTTTATTTTTTTCTTCATATTTTTAATATTTTAATTTTTTTTAAGTAGATATTTTTTTATTACGCCATGCCCAGAATGTTCCTACTTGTATAACTGCTATAATGTGGCTGCATATGTAGATGTGTGAATGTATACTAAGGTAAAATGTGCAAGGCAAGCTGAGGCAATGAGAAGAACTTGAGAAATTTGGGCTGGAGTTCTGGGGGGGGCTTCGAGCTGATGGGACCAGAAGCCACACCCCCCTTGCCAGGTACAGGTTGAGTATGAGTGGATCATCAGGAGGAGCAGGGGCGGTGGTGGGGTGCAAGTTTTCGTCACAAGACAAAAAGGGAGAGGAAGAGGAACGGTTTTATGGTGTGTAGAAATGGAGGGGAGGAGTTTGGGCGTGGTCCCACACTTTCAGTTATTACATAACTCCATGATGCAGACTCAACTCTGTTGTTCATAAGTATATGTATGTGTTATGTTGAAGAAGTTTGGACTTTGTATGCTTCTGTATTTGGGAAAAAAAAAGGAAAAACCAATAAAAACATAATAAAAAGTGCTGGAAGTGCTGAAACACAGGCCAATTTTAAAATATACACCTCCACCAAAAATGCACATCATCAGATTTTGGGAACCTACTGCTGAAACATTATAACGCATTATGCCTTTGGATACCAGTACTATACCTGTCAGGAACAAACTTTAAAAAGAACTGATTTGTTTGGACGATAAATTGATGTAAAATAAGTGTGATAAATGATATAATTGTAATTTTAAAATCATTTTTATGCCACTGATAAAATAATGTTAATAGATTCATATATTAATGCAGTAACAGCCTTTTAAAGAGCAACAAACCTTTCAAAATGAAGACATTAATGTTCAGACGTTGGAATTAGAATATAAGAATGTTTAAATATATGACTAAAGTAGAACCACTGTTTTTTTTAAACTAAAAGCTGACATACAAGCTCTGGGTTCACGTTAATGGGCTCTGCTTGCACATTTGGCTTAAAGCCAACATCTTCCCACACCGGAAAACACCAGAGTGATGTCACTTTAGACGTGTGACCATGCTCAATGTGTTACCATTGTCATTTAAAGACAGACCTATCACCTTTTGTGCTGTTAGTGGCTGTGCTATGATGCTCACCACACTGAGTGATAGACTCTCAGTGTGTATCCGGTTAGCAGTGTTAAAAGTCCTTAATCTGCTTCCCCAAGAGGCTCGTTAGTTTTACACATTCTGCAGCAGCTTTGGCTGAGTTTGAGTCCGAAATGGTAAAAAACTGATAGACTGACAGACATACTTAACACAGCACAGTGAAACACAGCACAGTGTTTCTGCAGCCGTGCTCGAGGTTGGATGTGGCGTGCATGACCGCCTGGAACCTCTCTGCAATGCTTGTGGTTATTTCACAACTGACGCAATGCACACACGGTTTCAGTTTATCTTGCATTGGAATACAAGCTACAAATATCTGTGTGTCATCTGAATAAAGGGTGTGAAAGACTACAGGGTCATCGCGTGCAATGCACTCTTTTCCTACACAATAGATGATGCTGCCTGCTCACACACTCGAGCTCGTCTCTGACAGATAGCAGAGAGAGAACGGAATAGCGTGACTGGCTAGAATACATGCTAGTAAACACAATGGACAGTGTCGAGGTCAGCAAAACTACCGGGGTCGTGTCCGTAGATTGTACGATAGGTCGAGAGCGTAATTATCACGGCAGGCCTAATCAGTAGCTGCTAATCATATGAGCAAGGCCTCCTAATTACTAATCAGCTGCATTAGCACGTTTAATTACAGTCTGTAAATGGCCTTTTATGTTCAGCTTTGCTTTCAATGAATTAAAACGATCCTGCAGATACAAAAACATGTCTCATATTGGGCTGATCGATCTCTAATTGATAGCGAAAGCTGCAGTTTACTTTTCTCACACTCGATTTCCCTTCTTTGTTGACTAATTCAGTGCAGCAGAAAGTTAAAGCGAGGTCTTGGTGGAGGAAAATGAAAAGACCCAAAAGCACCAGCCATTGAAACACAACCTCCTGTTGAGCTCATTCAGAAAAGAGCAAAACATGTGGCCGAGTCGTGCTGGAAACGGGCCGTTGGAGTTTATCTAACTCCTGAGAGTCCCCACATAGCTTCGAAGTGATGTAAAGCATGCGAGAGCAGCTGTGTTCCCTTAAAGAAAAGCAGGCCAGGCAGATATCATTCTCTCTTGCAAAATACCAGCTGTAGCCAAAATATTTATACTTTCATTGAGAAACAGCAGTCGAGAAAAAAAGTGTGCCATCAGTTTGTCAAGCTGGTAAAGATGTGACGTGCACACTGTGAGGGTCCATGTTTCGTGCTCTGAAATATTGCAGGGAACATTTGGCCTCAGGAAATTTCACTCACACACCTGCTTTCCCATCCATTTTTCATTGAAAGGTCACATAACACAACCCCAAAAGCTGCTTGTTGTCGCTGTTGGAACAAAACCTTTCTGTCACCGGTATTATATTTATAATTTATAAATGCCAGCTGCCCTTTTTAATTCCTGTGGAATTTTCTTAATAAATTCAATGTATTTTTTAATAAATTGACTTTCATCTTCTGTCAAATGACTATTGATTTTAGTTTATTTTAGTTTATTTTAGTTTATTTTATTAAGCCCGGGTCCACTCTAAGGACTGCACCACCAACCTTTTTAGAGACAGAGGCTGTTACAGCTATATACAAGACATTACACGGTATGTCTTTCTAGTGGTGCAGAACAGAGCCTACATCCGCCACCTAACTAACAGCAACAAACAAAGGATATATCATTCATAAGATAGAATAGGAGGGGACTTAAAAAATAATACATTATAAAAGGGAACCAAATTGCATCAAAAGTTAGCTACAATTTTTCCAGAGTAGAAAAATCTACCAAAAGATTACACCAAATGTCATTGAGAAGGGCAATAATGAGGTGCATTGGGATGCCAAGGCCCAGGAGACTAGAGAGTCTGTCCATGGCCTTCATACAAAAGGCATAAAAAGTGCATGGTAATAGTTATCAATTTAACTCTTAACTTAACAAAGTTACTATTTTGGTGGTTTTGTTCCAACAGCAGTATATTACTTTAGATAACTGCCAGAAATCCCCAACATCAGTCCAGTAACATAACTTATATACCAGCATCTGATATAGTCTAACAGTTCACTAATTTCCTAGTTCAGGTCCTTTTTCAGTGCTCGCTTTTTGGGTCATTGTTGAGTTAGACAGTTAGACCACTGTCCAGCTGAACCACAGGTTTTGCAAAGATTAAAAAAAGCAGTAAAGGTTTATTCCGAAGTGTGGGTTCGTGTGGGTTTGTAGTTTAAAGCCTAATAACACAGTATAACCCAGCTCTCCATGCACAGTATAAAGTGGTGGCTCAGTGGTTAAAGTGCCGGGTTACTAACCACAGGTTTGTGGGTTCAGTAGCCAGGTTCACTAAGCTGCCACTCTGACCATGGCCTTTAACCCTCTCTCTGTTCCGGAGGTGCTGACCCTGGCTTTGCATCATAAACTGGGCACTGTTGCTTTAGGAGAACCTTTGAGTTCTAGGACACCCTGTGAGGAGCTGGGAGCTCAACAGATCAGTCTTTTAGTGCATGTGCCAGATGCCAGTGCTGCCGGGCTCAAACACTGTGGAATTCAGCGTTCCTCCTCATTTAACACACCTGATTCAACTCATCAGCTGAAGAGCAAAGCTTGTGGCTTGTGACAGACATTTTTTTAATTTTTTTATTGTAACTGGATGTGGGCATGCGAGACAACAAACAAACAAACTGATAAATAAAACTGTACCTCATGTGCAGGTTTCATAGGGAATTATTACACACAGTGTTTATTTAACATCGAGCTGTTCAATGTTCTAGAAGTACTACTGTGATATACAGAAAAGTCTGTTGTGATCTCAGGTATTATAATTATGATCATGTATGACATTTTGTCCACCACAACCCATTGTTTGTGTCATCGCCCACACTGATTTTCCTTCTGTTTTCTGACATTCCGCAGGTGCCTTCATCGTGTGCTGGACTCCTGGCTTAGTCCTCCTGTTACTGGACGTTTTCTGCAACGATTGTAACGTTCTGGCTTACGAGAAGTTCTTCCTCCTCCTAGCGGAGTTTAACTCGGCCATGAACCCCATCATTTACTCGTACCGGGACAAAGAGATGAGCGTGACATTCAAGCAGATCCTCTGCTGCCAGCGGCAGGAGAACATAAACGGTACGGCGGAGGGTTCCGACCGCTCAGCTTCTTCCTTCAACCACACGGTCCTCAACACACCGCACAATAACGACCACTCGGTGGTTTGAAAGTGAATGTAAGTGCAAAGCTGGCACTATCAGGATCAAACCCAGGACTGGAGAGAGAAGCCCCTCGCCCAGTGGAAGCATTTGCATCAGCGGTGACTTCATGTTTTTTTGGGCTCATAAAGGGATTCGTTTGTTTTATTTTTATACGAGTTCATTGTACTATATTAAGTATTTAAGGACTAATCTACGTTGCGAGAGGGTCCAGCCAGTCTAACACACATTTCTCTCATTGCTTTCGCAATGCTAGGAGAGGAGGCCATTTGAGTATTTCTAAAATCTGGGGGTCAACCATTGAAATTTGAAGTGAATTTAGATTGTAGAGTGTGGAAATCCGCACAAAAAGAAAAAAGTATTAATTCCATTTACCTTTTTTTAAAATGCTTTTGCACTACAGAGATACGCAGTGCGCTCTTGGGACCACTGATGAATGGCAACAGTTTCTACGATATTATATGAAATATGTTGTATGAAATATGGTGTGTGTTTTCATATCCCCTATGTTGCACTGTTGCTACACATAGAGTAGAAGCTCATACTCCCCAGAACATCTAGGATGGAAAGTCACCAGTGATGTACTAAAGAAGTCAAAGAGTTCCAGCTAGTCCGTGCCTCAGTAACTCGAATCATTGAATCAGGCTTAAAAAGAGCTTGTTTTGGGTCTTTTATCCCAGCAGACCACAATATGTCCAGAAGCCAACCTTTTAGGGTGTGTTTATACTTGTAATTCGCTTCCCTTGGTCTGGACCAAGCAAGAAAATGATATTTTGGTCCTGGTTTGCTGGTTCATACAGAAATATCTGCAATCCAATCAAAATGCGATGGAAAACAAGGTGACATATGATGCATGTATTCCAGAAGACTGTAGAGGTCTGCACAAAGCGGGTGTCTTAGCAGAAAAAAAACTGTGGCTAGGCCTGTCACTATAACTTTGTTTTTGTGGACAATAAATTGAAGTAAGAAGTAAAAGTGCGATAAATTATATTATTATCATTTTAAGACCATTTCATGCCCCTGATGTAATAAAGATAATATGATAGCATAACAGTGCAACTAACCTTTATTAAAATTTTATAAGACTATTCAGACATTGGAATTGAAATTTAAGACTTATAAACATTGTAAATTAATAAAATAAAGCCACTGTTTTTAAACAAAGTCCACATACCAGCTCGTTCAGGGTAATGGTCTCTCCTCGAGCTTTCAAAGGGCAATGGGCAAAATTGGTCCTGTCCATATATTGTATTAGCTTTCCATGAGTTTCAGAGCTGTGGAATACAGCTTTGAAACCAAGTACATTTTGACCCACTCTTCCAAACTCTCTGGACAGAACTGTGCAGTCTTGGGGGGAAAAAGCAGCTATTAACTGACTTACACCATATATTCAATGGCAGCGCGAAATCCAACACAGCGTTTCTGGAGCCATACGCGAGGTCAGGCTCAGCATGCATGACAGTAGCAGCAGTAGAACTGTACACCACACTATTACTAGTAGTAACCTTTGGTGGTAAATCCACGGTTCATACGTGCTGAACTGTGTGTCTGGGGGGCGGGGAGTGGCAATCCGTTAGACCACTACCTGTCGCAGGCCGCTCTGTGTGTAAGGAGGCGGCAGTAATAATGTACTGGTCATTGCGTGCACGATAAATAATGCTGTCTGCTCACAGACCTGTCCTCGCCTCTAACAGAAAGCAGACCAGCGAGCAGAACAGCGCTCCTGGCTACAATCAACATCTCTGCACACGTAAAACAACATAAACCCAATGGACAATATCGAGGTCACCTACAATTATTGAGATCCTCTCCATATACTGTACAATAAGTTGATAATGTAATTATCGTGACAGGCCCACCGACTTTTCTTTGGTGCGCACTAGAATTTAAGAGGCAGCGTTCACACTAACAGGAATTGCACCGGGGTTCGTTTTAACCAACCGAAGCTGACAAGTATAAACACACCCTCAGTCTCTGGTGTGATCCTCATCATTTTCCACGTCACATTTGAGAAGTTCTTGACAGTATTTCCTTTCATCAGTTGCATCCCAACATGAATATGGATCATCTACACACTTGAGCCATTTTTTAGGGTCCAAGTCGAGAACTGGGAGAGATTAGAGAACCACAGGTGGCCTGTAGAAGCCCTTCCCCAAATGTTGATGTCTGTGGAAGAGATTTTGGATACTGAGTGGGTGAGTGAGTGGGTGAGTGGGTGAGTGGGTGAGTGAGTGAGTGGGTGAGTGAGTGAGTGAGTGAATGAACGTCCATGTTTTATTAATTGACGTGAACAACACACTGCTAACATTCATAACTCAGAGCATATATGTACTCAGAAAGCTTGTATTAACAGTACAGATTGTTGATAAGAAACAGAGTAGGCTTCAGAACGGGTCGTGTGTGTGTGTGTGTGTGTGTGTGTGTAATGTTGTATATGTTAGCAGCCAGGGCTGACCTGAAGTGCTGTTTCTTCTTGTGTCACTGCCATGAGCACCATGAAATATATTCCAGTGGTTTTTCCAGCGTGAATACATCTTGTGACTACATAAGAGGCGTTAAATTATCAGTGTAGGATGCTCTGTTCTTCCTATGTAAGTGTATGTATGTATGTATGTATATAATATATGTGTATATTCAATGTTAGTTGAAAGGGAATGTTTATTTTTAAGGCTAAAAAAATTGGACCATGTTTTTTGCTTAACGAATTTTCTTAAATTCATTTTTGAAGTCAATTTTGGGGCCAAACATGTTCCCTTTTTTTCCCTTTTATTCACCTGAAACTGTAGATCCATCCCTGCGCTACACTCTTCAAAATAAAGGTGCTTTAAATGGTGATGAAGGGTGAGCCACGCCATAAAGGAACCTCTTTTGGGTCCGTAAAGAACCATGTTTGTAATAGAGATCTATGGGTGTGAAGATGTTTCACTTGATGTACAGGTTCTTCACCAATTTCAAGGTTCTTAACACTCACGCATCTCTATTACAAACGTGTTCCAGGTGGGCATAGGCTTAACCTCTCCTGGTCCCATCATTGAGCCTGGGGGGCATCCATATGTGGGGCCAACATGGAACCTAAGGACAAAATGTTCTGGTTCCCTATTAGGCTACTTATACAGGCCCCACATGGACATGTTAGCTGAGTGGTTCTTCATGGAATCAAATGTGGTTCTTTTATGGAATAACTCAAAAAACTTTTATAACACCTTTATTTCTATAAGTGTATTCTGGACAAAAGTATTGGGACACCTGCTCATTCCTGTTTCTTCCGAAATCAAGAGTATTCAAAAGAGTTTATCCCGCTTTTGTTGGAGTAACTGTCTCTGCTGTCCTGGGAAGAAGGCTTTCTACTAGATATTATAACATTGCTGTGAGGATTTGATTACATTCAGTAACAAGAGCGTTAGTGATGTCAGGATGTGGGATGATCACCACCCCACCTCATCCCAAAAATACAGGATGGAGCCCCATCCATCATTCCAGAGAACATTTACATTTACATTTAAGGCATTTAGCAGACACTCTTATCCAGAACACAGTTTTACTGCTCCACAGCTCAATGCTGGGGGGCTTTATACCCTTCTAGCCCACGCCTGGCATTAGACATGGAGCCAATAGGTATATGTTCATCTACTCCAGGGAGTACTATAGTGTACTATCATTAGTTTCAGTGTCCCGCTGCCACACATTGTTCTACTGAGGTCCTAATTAAAGGCTCTATCCTTGTATTTTTCATAGTTGCAGGTTTAGCTTCCTACAGACAGCCCAGATCACCTAACCTCCTTAGTTTCAGAAGCTTTTCTTGTTTGTCCTGAACCAGCATGGAAAGACCTTGGAGAATCCAGCTGTGCATTTTGTATCACTGGCTGCAGGTTTACATGCTTCAACATTAATGGTTTGATGTTGAAAAACCGTACAATGTTTGTAATGTTAATTTCATGCAATTCTGATCTCAACCAAAAAGCATAACTCATTATTTTTGTGTTCCCTTGTTCAAGCCCGTTCAATTCTGTATGGTAACATTCATTTAACACTATAATTCAATCAGTGAATCTTTTTCAAATAAACTTGTATGGTATCAGACCAACAGTCACTGTTTTATTGAATGAATGAATGAATTGCTTAATGAATGAAGGTGTATTTTATCTGTTGTAATACTGCAATACAAAAATCACGACAAATGTGCATTATGACAAATAGATTCTTTCATATTATCGAACTGCATTATTTTAATACCAGAGTTTGCTATTGTGAATAAAGGGTATGCACAAGACGTCACAGGTGGCCCACCGAGAGGCAGGGTTAGCATTCAATGTGAAAGAGCGACTGACTGTACAAACAGATTCAGCAGGAATCATTATGACCAGGGTCGTAACACCAAAAGGCAAAAAAACAGAAAGATTAAGGACCATTTAAAGCAAAAGTAGTGTAATATTGATTCGTTTGAGAGTGACAAAAAAATGAAAGGAGCCCCATGTAAAAGTTTGGGCACTCCAAGAGATCTCACATACTTTTTACCAAGATATTATTCAATTGTTCGGGTTGTTCACAATCCTCTTTAGGGTCGTTAGACCAGGTGATGCCAATTTCAGAGCTTTACAAAAGACTCCTTCTTCCTTTTCCCACCAATCAGCAGCCATAGGCTCTTCTAAGCAGCTGTCTAGTACTCAACAAAATAATCAAAGCCCACAAAGCAGAAGAAGACTATAAGAAGACAGCTAGGCTTCATGAAAACCTATTCTGCATCTAGAGCACAAAAGTGAAGTGTCATGAGTTTTCAGAGAATCTAAACAAGCCTGATGCAGTCCTCCTCTGGACTGATAAAGTTAGGGTAGAACTTTTGGCTGCAATGAGCAAGGGTACGTTTGGAGAAAAAAGCGTGCAGAACTTCATGATGAGAACACATTTCCAACTGTTAAGCACAGGGGTAGATTGTTCATGCGTTGGGTTTGTGTTGCAGCCAGTGGCACAAGAAAAAGAATTTAATTAAATACCAGCAGCCCTGGTGGTAGTTTTTTTTCTGTAGATTTTACTAGATGGGCTGCATTTAATTTAACAAGACATTCTATGACTTTCCAATAAAGTGCTAGATTAGAAGTGCTAATCATGTCTAACCAGAGCCTCAGAAAAACATACTGATAAATACTCTCATATCACTTTTTGGGCGGGGCATTTATTAAGAAATCTTTACACATTGCAAAGAGAATCTATGAAATGGTTTGGAAAAAACAACAAAAAATATTATTAAAATAATAATAATAATATAAAATATTTTACTACAATTAGTTACATTTTCCAGGCCTACAGAAAAGCAGCTCTTAACTGCCACTTCATTTCACAGCTCACAGATGACATATTTAGGCCACACGTCCATTTCATCCCCCAGGAGAGTGACCATGACAATGAAAGCAGAGTTTTCCAGTTTTTCCTCCAGACTGACAGGAAGTTCCTGTGTCCAGAGCAGACACAGGCTGCTGAGTGAGAGGGATATCACGCTCTCAGCAACGCCACTGCTTAGGGATTCACACATGTGCTCAAAAGAGCAAACCGGCATGAAACTCTCCAGTTTAGTCTGTTGTGTGTTCCATAGGAAGCATGGCGTGCATTTTGGAAAGAATCATGAATGTGTGGCATGTGAAATGTAGAGCGTGTGAGATTACGAAGACAATCAGAGCACAGTCTGCCTGCTGGAGAAAGCCAAGTTCCTAAATCGGAGCAGCTGGAGCCGGCATTCCACTGTGTTTGCGTTGCTCTTGAGTAATGTCTAATATTGAACATGGAATTCTTTGACAACTTATGAGGGATATCCATGTTTCCGGCCTTTTCCAGGCACGCTGTTGTCTGCATCCCAATGCTGAAAAATATCTTGTGGCTTTGTTACACGGATTAGGCAAAAAATGCCTTAATGATCCTGTGGTAATGTGACCGTATGTGGTGGGAGGACGCAACGGAGAGGACCCATCAGTTCTTGGCAATTTATTAAAGTAAAAAAATACAGAAAATAAATAAAGGAAATGCATAAAAACACTCACCGGGCTTCTCCCAGACTCCCAGAACTACCCCCCTGGTCTACAAAGGTAGCCTGCTAGGCCCTGCCACTCTTAGGAGACAACAAGCAGTGTCGTCTCTTTCCCGTACACTGCTACCTAAATACCTCCCCTATCCCTGGAATATACCATCCTAAGGGGTCACCAATTCTGCCATAATTCATTCAGACTTCTCTATATACATTCATTTCTTACTGCTGTGCATGTGTGTTCTTAAGCTAGCTTACTCCAATCCAGATGCATCTCCAATTACTACGGGTGTGGGGTAGATTTAACCACATTGGTGATGTGTCTGGCGCCTTGACATCATCACAGATCCCATTATCATTTCAGCCACAAGTTTAGAACGAGTGCATTTTCCGCAAATAAATATTTAATGAATTAGGAAGGAGTGGCCTGGCGTGTGATTAGCTCTGGTAACTCTGCATAGAAGCATTCCTATTTTTTAGCAGCTTCTGGAATAGTTCAGATAAACTTGACAAACTTGATGGTTACATTCAAATGATAAGACAAAGCATGATCAAAACCCGGTGGGCCGAAAGTGTTATTATACACTTGTATTACCAAAGAATATAGATATACCATCCCACCAGTTTTTTATTGTACAGAAGCCCCTGTAGTTGCTGAGTAATACACATTAGTGTGTAATAAGCCTTTCTGCATGAAAGGGGTTGAAGGAATATTCTAGCATTCTGCAACTTAATGGTATGGTCTTTGGTATCTGTAGTATGTGCTCCATTACCCGAAACAACAATCCTGACACTTTTTAAAGCCAATGGGCAGATGAATGGAACGCAACATCCAAAATATGTCTCATATTCAGATTTCTGCAATATATATTTTTTTCATAGACGCAAAAGAAAAGTGGACATTTGTGGGAATGTGTTTTTGTTGCTAGCTTTGTGTTTGCTAGCAACAAAGACCAATCCTAGCCACCCACCAGCAACTAATTTAATGTAGTTCTGGTCAAATAATTGATGTAGAACAGTTACAGTCTTCAAATGACCTTACAAGTGGCAATCATCAGGGCCCAAACACTGTTCACCATTTTGGGGCCAGTAGAACACAAATGATAGGCAACGGCTCTATTGGAGCATTGAATGTGTATAGTTGTTGAACTCAACCCCACTGTAAACCTCAAAACATACAACTGAACTGTACCAAACCAGACTGAACAGCTATTTTGCACTATGACTATTTGCACACATGTACAGATGTTCTTTTCTGTAAATATATTTTCAGCTCTTTATTACCTTTAGTACTTTTTACTTTTTTAATTTATCTCCTACCCTATTTATTGTTTAGTGTCATTTTCCTTTAGTTTAAGACTGTGTTCTGTGTTTTTTGTTACTTGTCATACATGTTGCTCTCACCAAGACAAATTCCTTGTATGTGTAACATACTTGGTGAAATAAAGAGATTCTGATTCTTATTCTGATTCTGATATTTGGGTCCCCCCAAAAGCATTTTTTTTTATTTTAGGTTAAAATCACTGAATCACAGATGACTGTTTTTTAATTGTCACCTGTCACCTAACACCTAGCACCACAGTTTACATTTACGGCATTTAGCAGACGCTCTTATCCAGAGCGACTTACAAAAGTGTTTCACTGTTTACTCAGCTGTTTACTAACCTCAGCTAGTTTTTATAGACTAAAATTCAAAGATAAATCTAGGCTTAGATACTACTAAACACCAGTCAATATGGAGACCATAATACAGTTGCTACGATAGAGATGCAGCAGAGGTCAGGAGGTCAGGTTACAACATGGAGGAGTATTCCTTCAACTGTATACTGCAATCATTGTAATTATGGTTGTAGTAAAGTGGTTGTTGTGGCACTATGCATAACACCACTACTTGCCAGTGAGCTACCACACCACGTGGGAGACTGGGGTTTGATTCCCGGTCTGGGTGACTGTGCTGTGCTACACTAATAAGAGTCTTTGGGCAAGACTCTTAACACTGCATTGGCCCTGCCTCTGTAATACACGTAACCGTGTCAGTCGCTCTGGATAAGCGCGTCAGATAAATGCCAAAAATGTAAATTGATATGCAAATACGGTCATTCAGAGTGGTTTGGTATGATACGGCTAATTGTAGAGGCACTTACTGACTCAGAGAGCAAGGGTCTACAGCGCAAATATACCTGTTTTATTTACATCCAAAAGTTCATTCAGAGTTTTGAAATGTAAGGTTAATGAAGGCAAAATATCAGTAAATACAAACTTTACCTTTCTGGTACTTTTTCTCCAGACAAACTACCCTTATTTACTCTCCACCATAAATGGACTTAAAAAAAAGACAAATTATATGTTCAGGTCGAAACCATATCTCAAACCTATCATAACACAATGTCAGGTAACATAATCATAACCATTTCATGTAATAACTTTCTGTGAGGGAGCTTTTAGAGGCATTAAACACTTCAGACATCTGGATCCTATCACCACCATTGTGAACAATTCTGACTCAGCAGGTTTCTCTAGTTTCTCTCACACTGTTTCTCTCGCAAACCCTTTGAAATAACGTTCTGTATGTCTTTTAACCATTTAATTACGCTCACATTCGAAATAAGCATTGAAATCCTAATTTTAGATATACATTAGATTTCGCTTACTGTGACCCAGAGGTTCCCAGCTGTTCAGGGCTATATAAGGATGACCAGGTGTGCGGTCTTGTGGCTATTACAGAAGGGATAATATTTAAAGTCTGAGTGGAAATGAAAAGGAAAAAAAAACATCAAGAACCTACAAGGAACTACCACTGAAAACCTCTGCATATACAGCTGAGAAGGAGCCGGAGAAGGGAACACGGACCACGGGGAGGTCAAACGTCAAGAGGCCTGGAAAAACAGTATTGCGGTTTATCTTGTCAAATAGAGATTAAGCTTGAATTACAGTCTTAATCACCAAGCAAATGATATCTGAAGGCAGCTCGCTCAGTGTTTACTTTGGGCAGGTTTAGTCAGCATGTTTAGATGTGACTCAGGCCTGCAGGGTTTACAGATGCTGCTGGACTTCAACTCCAAGGCCACAAACAGTTTAGAAAAGCAGTAGGAGTCGGCCGTGCACTTTTCAGCAGCTCTGGAGCACCGAAGCCAAAAAAGTGCTTCATATCGACACTAGAACAAACAGTATTATGACAGGATGATTTACTATAGGAAGCTTCTACTTGATGGTACCTCCCCACTCTGCAGTGGTGGAGTGACACTGGGAAGGAGAAGACTCCCCCTTTCTCTCTTTGGTCTCCAGACTCTGGAACTGGAGCTGGATTGTTTGATTTTTTTTGGTTAAACCACAGCGTCATACAGGTCATGGAGAGTTGAAGGTTTCGACTGACTGAGTGTGCTGGAGTCCCAATTTTACCTCCAGCTCGCCTCGAGTGTGCTGAGTGTGTTTTTTCTGGCCTGTCGTGGGACGCCTGCGGTCCACATTGCCTTGCTCCTGAGGGTTTCTTTCAGTGGTGGCACAGAAGGCTCTTTTTTACATCATCAGATGAGGCTTGAAGCTTTAACAGGCCGAAAAAACAGGCAGGAGCCTTTCTGTAGCCTTTCTCACATGCAGCAACTAGCTTTCTTTAAACACCCTGTTTTGCAGTGGGCTGAGGGACTCGACACTGTCCCAGCACATTCCTTTCAATTCAGTGTCCAGAGTTCAAAAGCAGGACTGACTTAATTCCATGCTTCATGGATCAGTCTGAGTCTTCTGATGGAGTGCTGCCCCCTACCTGTCATCACAGTAAATGCACAACAAAAGTTAAACAGTGGACAAATGTACAAGAAATAAGAAATGGGACGTGTGAACGATGGCTTTATTTTACACAGACATTCATGGTTGTTTGAAGCACAGTCTGGAATCTGTACTCTGTACTGATTCTACTTAAAATAGAGTTCTTAACTCGTAACACTGTTTACAATCAATGCAGAAATATCTAGAAAAACACTGACTGGTTTTAACATGGATCTTTAGATTATCGACTGCTTCTGAAACACCAGAGATTCAAGTAAGAAATAAAACATACTGCCAAAAAAAGAAAGTCTCAGATTGTGGCTTTAAAATGACGACCAGGGCCTCCACATCAAATGCTGTATACGTAGGTAATAGTCATGTTTTGTGCATGTACAAATATGGATATTATGGAGATATGCACTAGATTTCAAACCTTTTTTTCAAAACAGTTTTGTAGCCTATATACAGCGGATATCAGCTGCACCAATGTTAACAAGACGGTAATCTCTGATTAAAGGCTAGGTAATAATGGCTTCAACAATATTAAAGCAATTTGATGCCAATAAAGTGTATAACATCATTCTGGTCTGTTTATCCCACACATGTATGAGGGTTTATATAATGTACAGGGCTCTAGAAAGCTGTATAATAATAAAGACCTGTTCAGTATTCTAAATTCACAGGAACAGACAGGTGTATGACAAAGAATTAGGCTATTAAAATAAACGTCCGGAAAGGATCATATTTAAGAAGTGGAGAGCAAATAAAAAATAGACAACCCACCAAAAAGGAATTTAAATAAAGAATTACAGTTAGTTGTTCTTATTGTATTCACTTTCTGTTCACTGAATTTAAAATATAAAAAAATTGCATTGAAACCTTTTACCACTGATAATTTGTTGTATAATAAATATTAGAAACTGTTCACTTTTTCAATATTTAATGTTCTGTAAACAAGACGTGAATACAATAGGTAAAGGTATAGACTGCAATTCTTTATTATATATAATCAATCATATATATAGATAGAATATGTATATATTCATGAAAAACTTTCATTAAAGTGGTGCTTAATGCATACAAAAAAAACAAAACTAACATATGCATATCACACAAAAACCTTGTATCTCCAAAATAGTGATTTACAGGAGGAAAAACGTTTCCATTTTCAATGGAAGTCAATGTAAACTGATTTTATTTATGATTTGAGGCATTTTGGAGCATTTCTATTGGTCATGAAATAAATGCCTGATTTAAATGATTTAAAAAAGTAATAAATGGCTAAAATAAAGATACAAGGTTTTTGTAGTGACTGTGTTCTGTATATCTGTATATGTGTATATTGTGTGTCTATGGTTTCTTTATGTGTAGACTGTTAAAATATGAGTAAAAAAAGAACAGTGATAAAAACAATCAGACATACAAAGTCTATTAATCAGAAAAAGTCATCAAACAAAATGAGTAAAGTGAGGCTGTGCCAATTTGGAATACGCTACTCTATTCAAGCAGTACTGCGGTGACAGCGAGGTGCAGCATCAAGCATTCTGTGTGCTCCACTTGACCTTTTGTGTCGATCAATAAATATGTAGGGCTTCAATAATTGTGTCACAAATGCACTCAAAACCAATATTATACAGAAAAAATGTAAAAAGGTTCATCGATCAGGATCGTGTTTGGTGGAAATGTCATTCACTTATGAGCCATCATGAGCATGTCCTTTACCCACGACTAGTTGAAGAGTATGTCTCTCTGATGCTGAGCTTGCATCAATCATCAGGCCATGGAAATGTCAGTGGCGTAGTTTTGACCTAGGTCTAGCATAGCTACATATTAAATCTCTCCCAAGCAGTCAACCCCAGACTGATGAAAGAAAACCGGATTCCTCAGAGGTCTTCCATGATTATGATGGATTTTGGATTAGACCTTCTTTCGTGGTTCTTCAGGCTCTGCGTGGAGAACCACCACAATCCAGTTAAAGAGTAATTTGTAGCTAGTGGGCTAATGCTATCTCTGAGAGTTGCTTTTTCTACTTTGAGTGGTTTGATGATGCACTCGTTAGCTTATATCAGCAGCCCTCAAGGCAAGTGACCTCAGGTCAAAAGCTGAAGATTCCTCAGAGCTCCTTCAGGTCCGATTTGGATTTTCTTATGGTTCTTCACTGCTTATCATGGTTCTTCCTCCTCTATACATGCAATGGAGTGTTTCAGGCCATGCTAGAGTGGAGCATCTGGTTGTGCATGCGATCTAGTATGCGGTGGATACTGGCAAAGCTGGGCCGGTCGTTGGGGTGGCGGCTCCAGCACAGGCGCATCAGGTTGTAGAGTTCCAGCGGGCAGTTTTCAGGGCAGGCCAGCACATGACCATCCCTTACGTAGTAAATGACCTCCTCGTGGGCCATGCCGTAGTAGGGCTGCATGCCGTGGGAGAAAATCTCCCACAGCACCACTCCGTAGGCCCACACGTCCGACTCGCTAGTGTAGCGGTTGTAGAAGATGGACTCCGGGGGCATCCATCGTATGGGGATGGCATCGTTTTCGCTGGCCTTGTAGTAGTCGGCGGCGTAGATGTTTCGCGACAGGCCAAAATCGGCGATCTTCACCACTAGGTCCTCACCAACCAGGCAGTTGCGCGTGGCCAAGTCACGGTGAACAAACTTCCGCTCAGACAGGTAGGCCATGCCTGCGGCCACCTGCTTAGAGACGGAGAGCATCTCCAGGCAGCTGAGGGGCGAAGACTCAGATTCCGAGGCGAAGCTCTGACCCGTCAGGCTTCCCTGGCTCAGGCTGCGATGCTGGGCTGGAGAATGCCTCCTCAGATACTCGTTCAAATCCCCGTGGGCCATATACTCGAACATCAGACACATGGGCTTCCCAACGGCACACACCCCTACAGAGAAAAACACAGTGGGTGTAAATCTATGATCTCACTCTTACAATGTTGTCCAGAAGTCTGAGAGCAGTTAGTCAAATGAAAGTAGAATCTCTGAACATGGCTTTCTAAAAGGTTTGCTTCAATGACAGTATGCACTCAAGATATTCCACCAAAGGTATATTTTTGTACAAATGTGTTAACATGGTCCGTGTCACAAATGTATTATTGACCTGGAAATAGTGCAGAATTACTTCTGTTTATATTTGAGTTTTTGCAACATCAGTGTGATAAATAAATAATTCTTTACCATGAATAATTATTAAATGAAATGGCAATGAAAATAATAAGAATAATATTATATATATATATTGGGATTATATATTAATTGGGGAATTCTCTACACAGTAGTAGACTCCTGGGATTCAGTACACCAATTGTGAGCAGGGTTTATATCTGAAAATAACTTTTTATTTGGCCTGCAAAAAATAAAGGACTGCAAAAATACCAACTTGATTACAATCATTTCTAGTCTGCACTTTTAAAACAACACATCATTAGGTACGTCTAGGAAACAAACATCCAGATCAGGCTGAGCTGATAAATCTCCTCACCAAAAATATCTCCCTGTGACTCTAAAGCTAATGCTAAAGGTATGAGGTAGGAAGCATTCGTCCAGCACACTGTAGATCTTGCTGCTGTCCTCAGCAGGGGTTAGGGTCAACACTGAAATGAACGTGTAGATCTATTTTTGTTTTTTTTCTGTTGTCGTACCCTTGAGGGAAGGATACACTACAAACACCAGGCCATTTTAAGAAATGCCGCTAAGGCAGCTGTGTGCTCAAAAAAGCTGAAAATCACATGACGATGAGGCTTATAAGTGAACTTTAAGCACATAATTAAGACTAATCAATCAAGGCAATTAAACATAAAATGCTTGTTTTATTTATGCAAACTTGAACCTATTTATCTACCTTTCTGCCTGACTGTCTGTCTGCCTAGCTGTCTATATATATATATATATATATATATATATATATATATATATATATATATATATATGTTTGTCTGTCTATCTATCTATCTATCTATCTGTCTATCTATATCTGTCTGTCTATCTATCTATATAAATGTCTATCTATCTATTTATCTATCTATCTACATAGAATATCAGACAAAAATATTAATTAATAGAAGGGACAGATTTGCAACTCAGAGAAGTCAAGCTCTGACTGTCCAAGGGAGAATTACAATTTGGAAAGCCCTTTAGAAGGACTCTTCCCACTTGGATATCAGAAACTTTGCCCAGTACAACATAGTTACCATTAGTGAACTACAGGGGTACGTACCCAGAAGCCGAACGATGTTTGGGTGATCAAACTCAGCCATGAGAGCTGCTTCTCTCTGAAAGTCGTTCTGCATATCAGCTGAGGCCTCTTCCTTCAGCATCTTCACTGCTACCATGGTGAAGGGTTCGTGCGGTAACAGGCCAGGAGCCCTGCAGAACAGCCAAGTACACTTCAGTTAAAGAAACAGTTTACACAATTTTTTCTCTTACCCCAAATGTAGTCAATCAGCCAGGACATGTTTGGTGTCCGTTTGTGTCTGTAGGTCTGCACCAGGGTTAAAGAAGGCAAAAGAAGCTTCTAATGGTTCTTTAAACAATGCTGGAGAAGATCTCATTTCCAAAAAGAATCATCTTTGTAAAAGAGATGTGTGAAAAAGTGCAGTGAAGAACATTTGTAAGGTCTGAAGAACCTTCACTTCATGTAAAGTTTACTACCTAAATTAAATCTCTTCTACAAACATGGTTCTTTTTAGAGCCAACATTGGATCTTCTGTAGCATGACTGAGTATACGGTACACCCCACCTACTTTTCTACTTTTGTGTGTGTTGGGTATGCAACACACTCTTCACTAAACTACCCCTTTAAGAAGGTAGACGGCTCAAGCTAGTGCTGACAGTTGTTTTTCTCTGTTTTTGTTGGTTTGCTGAGGTATTGTTTGGCTTACATCAGCAATGTGGCAATCACAGTGTCCCAACACTCCTCATTCAGAATGTTCTTCTACCACAAAGCTGAGTCAAGTAGTGAAGCAAGGAGCTGTTTGGTTTGCCTCTCTTATCTCAGAGCAATTGAATTCACGAGCTGAGACGTTGCAGACCAGCTTTCTTGGCCATGACACAGCTTTACGATCCTGTGGCCAGAGGATTTATCTGAGCGTGCACGAAGACCTGTGCTGGTGGGCTGCTAGCGTACACACTGTGGCTGTAATGGTAAACAGACATGCTGTGTCACGCTTTTGTCCCGTGGTTTAGCTATCCACACAACTCGAACTCCTGAAACTTTTTTTTTATTTTTCAATGATTCCATTTTTGTATCGACTGACAAGACCTACGTAGCTTACAGTGGGCTAGATAGCCCTTATTTGGGTGGTGCAATTAACAAACCACACCGTCACGCAAAAAAAAATTACACCTGAATGATTCTGACAGGACATTTCCATGGAGAAAATTTGAGATGTTACATTTCCAGGTAAGAAATGTAAAAACTTACATATATGGCATAACATATATGAAAACTCATATATCCATATATTCCATATATGCTTGGGTTACAGGTAAGTCTTGAAGCACGTACACACTCTCAATCCATTAACCAGTATGTTTAAATGTCTAATTTTGGATTGACCGTCATGGTAAACATCAGCACTGCCATTAAGAGAAATTTTTATCAAAAGGGATATCAGAGCACTGGTCTCAATCAATCAAAAAATTATATATCCTGAGGAAAGATAATTCTGCAGCTCTTTTTTCCATAGGAATCATGTGGACAGCTGGAGGAACAGCTAAATGTCTAAATGCTAATACTAGGCCAACCAGCGAAGGTAGATAAGAAAGGCCAATTCTGGGTACAATCTCTTCATCTAGCCAACTGCACACCATGCCAAGCCCCCTTAGAGGAAATCAACACTATCCAGTAAGTTATGGAAATAATTATCTTGTAAACCTCTTGGTAGGTTTATGCTAAGCTAGGCTTACTTATGCTATTCTATGCTATGCTGTGCGGCTGTCATGATGAAGTAAACAGCCAATAAAAGCAGAGCTCATCGCTTTTTTTTTTAATATTAGCCCCTTGCAAAAGGTAAAGCAGCATGTTTCATTCTGAGACAAAATAACAGGGTGATAAATAGGCTTTAAACAACATTTGGGCAATTTTTGTCCCAATCAAAGGCACATACTTACTATTTATACATCACAAAACAACCTAAAGTAATCATAAATGTATTATTAGCACCCTTTCAATGATACAATGCGATGCAATATGCTAAGTTTTGCCAGGAACATGTACTTACAAGGTAAAAAAAAAAGGTCTATTTTGATGTCTATGTACTTCTTGAGACAGCTCAAGAAATTCAACCTGCCACAGACCCTGATGATCCAGTTCTACACAGCGATCATCGAGTCCATTATCACAGCCTCCATAACTATCTGGTTTGGTTCCTCCACCTCACAAGAAAGAACCAAACTCCAGCGCATCATCAGGACAGCAGAGAGGATCATAGGATGTAACCTGCCATCACTTCAGCAGATCTACTCCAGCAGGATGAGGAAGCGGGCTGGCAAGATTACATCTGACCCCTCACATCCTGGACACCTCCTCTTCCAGACACTCCCCTCGGGTAGAAGACTGCGGTCCATCAAAACCAGCACAACACGTCATGCTAACAGCTTCTTCCCCAGAGCTGTAGCGCTCCTCAATCACAGTGGTCACCTCCCACTGTAAACCTCTAAACTTACAACTGAACTGTACCAAACCGGACTGAACAGTTATTTGCACTCTGCCTATTTTGCACTATGACTATTTGCACATCTGTACAGATGTTCTTTTCTTTTCTGTAAATATATTTTTCAGCTCTTTATTACCTTTATTACCTTTAGTACTTTCTACTTTTTTTAATTTATCCCCTACCCTATTTATTGTTTAGTGTCATTTTCCTTTAGTTTAAGACTGTGTTCTGTGTTTCTTTGTTACTTGTCATACGTGTTGCTCTCACCAAGACAAATTCCTTGTATGGGTAACATACTTGGTGAAATAAAGAGATTCTGATTCTGATTCTGATTCTGATTCTGATGTCAGGTTGGCAATATCATTAGCCTTTATTTCACTGTGTTTATCATCAGGTGATACATCTCACTTTGCTTTAAATGATGTTGCTTACCAACATTTCTGTAATATTTCACAGAATTTGATTGGACTTCCCCAATATTTGATGTATAGTGAACAGGATGTGCTGCTTGTATAGGCTTAATATCATCAGGCCATTATAAAGCAGACTATAACAGTGGCCTCAGATCAGGGCAAAAGGTCAGCTCCTACAAACATGGGATTCGTAATGGCAGGGGTTCAGGAGCGGACTTAGCATGGCATTAAAAGTGCACTTCCTGTGCTGGAGGCTCCCGAATGTTCCTGGAGAAGGTAAACAGTAGCGGGGCCTCTATAAATAGTGCCCCCGAGCTGCGCCTGCTGACACGGTAGCGTCTGCTGGGGAAGTTTCACATTGAAACCCATATGATGCCTGCTGTAGCCTCATCTCCGCTCCTATTTCAGGCACAGGCCGTGTGAGTTAGACACCCCGCACTGGTGCTGTTCCCAGGAGTCTCCATGCACTGCTTGGATACTTTCCCATTGCAGTCAGATTGCAGCAGTTGATATACGGCATGTGTGTGTATATGTGTCATGTCCATGCACGGTGACTCGAGACTATGGAAGCCTATTTCTCAGGCCAGCTTGGTGACTTCTAAACTCTTCTAGTCCCCCATTTTCATTCGGCATCAGAACAAATGGACAAAAGTAGAAGTTTCATACTTGATACAGAATGCACTTGGATGTACGGTAAATGGGCAAAAGTATTGGGACGCCCACTTATTCATTGTTTCTTCCAATATCAAAGATATTTAAAGAGTTTATCCTGATTTTGTTGGAGTAACTGTCTCTGCTGTCCAGGGCAAGCTTTCTATTAGATTTTGAAGCATTGCTGCGAGGATTTAATTGTATTCAGTGATAAGTGTTAGTAAGTTCAAGATGTTGGATGCTCTCCATCATTCCAGAGAACACAGTTCCACTTCTTATAACCCCAGTCTAGCCCAGTTCTGGCATTAGGCATGGTGCCAAATGGGTTCATAATTTCCTGCTCCAGAGAGTCCTATTCTATTGGCAGTACTTCTCTACAGGGACAAGTTAAGCTGTGTGTGTGTGCATTTGAACATCTGTTTCAGCAATAGGTGCAACTTAAAGTAGCTGAATGCATTCATTAGCAGCATTGTCCACAAACATTTGGACACATAGTGTCATTTGGGAATGTAAATCAAACCTGCAGCCAACCGACAATAACAAATGCAGACCTCTAAAGCACGAATCGCAAATACTTCGATTATATTTAATCTGTCGGTACGGAGTTTAATCCTGCGGCTGAGACGTAAGTTGTAAAATGTGTGCTGCTAATCATGTTTTGCAGTAGTCATCACGAACAAGAAACATGAGATTAACATCACGGCCACATAAACCATCTGTTAATCAGGGCCAGAAGACATGACTGATCATTTTATTTGCATTAGGGGGTGGGTGAGGGGGGAGGTGTTGACTGTGTAGGCATGACGTGGCGGCCTGTCGTCTCACCTTGCCTGAAACACCCTGCCGAAGGCCCCCTCTCCGATGTCCCGCACATATTCGATGTTGTTGCGCGGGTACTCCAGCGTCAGCAGCTTGGAGTTGAGCAGCAAGGGCAGACGCTGGTACATGGGGTTGGGGTGCAGTCTGTCCAGCAGCAGTTCAGAAGGAAGGGCAGTGAGGGTGGGAGTCTCCATGGCCCTGCTGAGGACAGACAGCACATCACAAACTCAGACAAGAAACTACTGACTTTCCTGGAGGTGATTTGACATGCGCTAAGTTGACCTTTATGAGCTGCATGTTTGTATGTATGAAAGGCGGCATATAATGGAGCTATTATTATCAAAATAATAATAATAACAAATTCATTTTAAGCCACTGAGGTGTAAAAAGCATTGATGCGTTGCAATGTATTGATCTGAAGGTTGCAATTTAATTGCATTAAATTTGGAATATTAGAATCTACTGTATTTTGATCAAATTTAATGATATATTTAGGGAGTTCCTAACAAATCATAATTAAGATTTACATCCTATTACTCCCATATCCCAGGGCCTTATCTGAACAGATAAGGTCACAATGCAACATACTACTTTGAGTGTCCCAACCACCCATCATATTATTCTACCAGAATGAAAAGCAAATGAATTTTGAAGAAAATGCAAATCTTGCTTACAGTGTATATTACAGCTCTTAGCAAAAAAGTGGCTCCACCCTGTACAAAAAGTACTTAAGGATGCTCCTATTTCAGTAAGATTTACACAGGCAATGGGTGGGTTGACTAATCTGACTATTGGCAAAAAGTGTGATAGCTTCTGTCGCTTTGTGGCCTACTTTAATAGGAAGGAGCCATTTGACAGACATGCAAATTAACCAATCACAAACCAGGCACAGGTGATTTTATAAATATATAATAGGTGATTTGTTGTATTTTCCGAATTCCAAGTAGGAAATTTCAACTGGAACTTCGCCACAAGTCAAATTTTTCTACTCGGAAAGTCGAAAGAGCCTAACCAACTCCGGAAATCCAGGATTATTAGCACAGCACTTCAACAGTAACAAAAGCAGTAGTATTGCAGTTTATTAGCACTTCTGTCCATTTGTGTCTCATTAAATCAGTCGTACACACAGTTCTCTCTGACGTCTATCTGTGGACTTGATCCATGATGGTTGAATGTGCAAAATACCAACACCAACTGGTTTTGCTAACAATGCTAACCTGGGACAATGGTAACAATGACAACCTTGGGCATAGACAGTGGGACATATGTTGGTTAGATTGATGCTGAAACACCAGTAAAGGACTGTCGAACCTGTTGCGGTAAACTCTGAAGTCCTCAGCTAACAGCTAAAATTGTGTGCAATTATCAGAATGTTTAACTGGAATACAGTCAACTTGGGTGTGACGTCATTACCAGCTCCGAAATCCAACTTCGGAGGTAAAGCAGCATAAGACTCCTGAATAACTAGATGTCTGATGTCATGAACTTGTCAATGTCTTTCAATTAATTGTTTATATTTTAGTTGGAAGGCTAATTATTGCTACCCTGAAGAAAATGTCATTGGTGCTTGCCAAATAAAACCATCAAACGTTTGTATGTGTGGATAGCCAATGAAAATGCAATGGACAAAATCCCACTTAGCGTCCAATAGACGTCAGATGCTACTTAGTTTCTTAAAAACTCCATTTCTTTTTTTAAAGCTATGAAATCTTTAGGCTTAAGGATTTAGGACATTTTGAATGTTTCACAGTAGCTGTAGATGTTCACAAACCTTTTTTGACGTTTCCACATTTTCTTCCTCTTGTGGCACATGAGGATGAGTATGGTGAGGAAGGCTGCCCCGGCAAAGCCAGCTATGATGAATATGATGACACTCATGTAGTAGGCAGTAGAGACGACAGGTATGGGGTTTGGTGGAGGCAGTTTAGGAGCAGAGGCTGCTCTCACGCTGGTAACTGCTGAGGAACAAGAAAACATTCAAATTACAGGACAATTATACCTCCTAGATGACGCAGCATTGTCTGAGAGACCTGATCACAGTAAACTAGCACACTGCAAAGTAAGTATATTTCACTTCATATTTTCACTGATCAGCCATAATATTAAAACCAAGACAAGCGAAGGGAATAACACTGATCATCAGGTTACAGTGGCACGTCATGGACTGGATATACAGGAAATATTAGGCAAAAGTGGGCAAGCGTAAGAAACTGAGCCACTCTGACAAGGCCTAAATTAGGATGGCAAGACGACTGGGTCAGAGTGTCTCCTGTGTGGTTGGTGTGGCGCAACAAATAACACCCCTACCTACCAGTGAGCTATTACACCATGTGGGAGACTGGGGTTCGATTCCCGGTCTGGGTGACTATGCTATGCTAAACCAATGAGTGTCCTTGGGCAAGACTCCTAAAACTGCCCTGGCCCTCCATAGAAGTAACCTTGTAAATGCCATAAATGTAAATGTAATTCTCCTAAACAGGGTCATTGATGTATTGGCGTGAGACAGGACACCTTCAGAGGTCTTGTGGAGTCTATGCATTGGCGGGTCAGAGCTTTTCTGGCATTACAAGGGGACGCTATACAACATTAGACAGATGGCCTTAATGTTAGGGGTGATCGGTGTTATCTTGAATATTTAAGCATTCATCTCCAGGTCATGTGACCGCACCATTGTTTTGTCCGTATTTTCCTGCTCGAGTCGTAGAATACATTGCACTGTGCTGAACAGTACCTTCTCCACATTTGGGGACCAGACAGTATTCCCAGCGTACCCTGGGACTGCTGGAGTAGCACCACGGCCTGTCACTCTCTCCCCCGGGATTGCGGCAGAAGTTCTCAGCATTCCTCAGCTCAGGGATGACGTCCACAGGCAGCCTGTGAGGATGAGGATCCTGGGAGGGAGAGTGAGAATTTAGTTCTGCAGTACTAAAATTCACTTCAGGAGCCAGCCATGAGATTCCAACAGCACTAAGCCCATGACGCTTTGGGAAAGTACAAAGAGATTAGTGTGCATGCTGCCTTTAAGGGCCAACACAATGGAAAACTGACCTGATTTTTCCTTTGACTTTTTTTCTAAGAGTTTGGTGTAGCATGTAAATGAAAATATGGAAAATAACTGCAAACTCTATTGAATTGGGCATGGTTGTGATGTCACAGCCATGATCATATTCATACTGTATATCAGTGTCTATTCTGCCTACAGTATTTTAACCGGGTAGGGTGGTGATCATCCAAAATCTTGACCTCACTAACACTAGCTGCTGCTAGCATTGCTGCTAGTAATGCAATCAAATCATCACATCAATGCTGCTCCAAAATCTAGTAGAAAGCCTTCTTCCCTGGACAGTAGAGACAGCCACTCCAACAAAAGCAGGATAAACTCTTCTTAAAAACCCTTGATTTGGGAAGAAACAATAAACGAGCATGTGTCCCAATACTTTGGTCCAAATGGCGCCTCTGTACTGACATATCTATAGAGTTGTTGAAGTGGAAAACATTGAAACTGTGAGGTTTTAGCTGGACTGAGCCTATGAGAAGATCATTAGCTCATTTCTTCCAGAGTTACAGGTATCAGAAGGGAGTTTGTTCCCCCATTGCTGCTACAGCCTCCAATCTTCTGGGAAGACTTTACACTAGACGTTGGAACACTGGTGTGAGGATTTTATTGCATTTGGCCACGAGAGCTATTGGATGATTCATTCTGGATATAACAAAAATCTCTCCAGAGAACCCAGTTCCACAGCTCCACACAGCCCTCTAGCCGATACTTGCCGTTAAGCATGGTGGTACTGTGTAATGGTTAAACCAGAGGTATATTAGCATGTAATACACTGGTTGTAGCAGATGAGAAACCGTGGGTTACATGGTGTGAAATGGAAATTACCTTGTAAAAAGCCAATGTGCTTTTTACAAGGTCACACTGGGGACACACACAGTCCAGTCGAAGTATATTCAATTACTATCCGGATATGAAACGCATGTTAATGCAGAGTGTAAACAGCCTTGTGTGTTTCTTAACTGACATCTATTCTCTTTGTTGTGAAAATATTGGGCCCTTTTACATTATTCATGTCATCTGGATGTCATCTGCACCATATGGCGCAGTGTACAGCTCCTCAATGAAAACTGCAAAACTACCCGGAATACTTGTTTCCAATGAAAAAAAGAACTGTTGAGTATTTGATCATAAGCACTTGGGCATTGGAGTTTTGTGCTTACACACTCGCAGGTAAGCCTTTGCTCTTCTACCTCTTCTTTTTCCCACAAGCCCACATCATAGGATCCCTTGGATCTCCTTATTCAAAGACCATCACTAATGACTCTGAACAAGCCAGGGAGCTTCTGATGGTGGCTGTATTTTTATCCCAGCTCCCCACTGGGACTAATTAAAGTTAAAACGGATAAATATTTACCTGCTGGTCCCAGCGCTGACAGGGAATACCAGACGCCGTGACATTGTGTGTTCCTTGGTAAAACCTTCCTCTGTCGTTGTAGCAAGTCGCTGTAGGAGAAAGACGCTGAACTGTAAATCTGCACTTTCGGAATATTTTATACTGTAATCATTTAAGGTATTCCCGATTTGGTTGTTTCCATGCAAATCTATCAAGAAATATCGTAGGATCAAATGGCTAGCAAGCGTACGATCTCACTTACTTGTAATCTGGTCTTTCTTGATCTCTGCAAAAAAAAAAAAAAATGCTGATTTCAGAGCCGTAAAACAAAAGGTTGATCGTCATTTAAGTATTATTAAACAAGGTCTTTTTTTATTATTAAATTATTTATTTTATTATTAAATTATTTATTAATTAGGTCTTATGTAAAATACACTGAGGGTTGATATAAATACTGTAAGTTTCCTCCTTCTGATACTGCTTATATTTATCCATCTTGACGTCTCTACCAATGTGCCATAACATTAAAACCACTGAAGTGACGTAAACAACATTGATTATCTGGTTACAATGAAGGGTCTACATATTAGGCAGCAAGTGAAGCATCAGTTCTTGTTCTTGAATAAGTTCTTGAATAAGAATCTAGAACAATCCATCTGAATCCTCATCAGTGCAGTTTAACTCAAAGCTTCCCCCAGCAGTTCTTACCCACAAAAGCTACAGCAGTGCACGAGGCTGGATCTGCCTGCAAGCTGGGCAGTTTTCCACAGTCCGGCAGAGCAGTGCTTAGGCCCGGAGAAATGACTCCCCTGTGACTCCTCTCTTCACTAGCTCGCCACTCCTTATAGCAGTACAGCTCCTTCACCGCCACACAGTGCTCCCTGTGAGCCAAATCAGAACCAACATTCAGTACTCTATCCACCTGAGACTTAAATGACCAAGTCAAATGTCATGAACTATCATATGTTTTATTTCTTATACAAACCAGATTCCAAAAAAGTTGGGACACTAAACAAATTGTGAATAAAAACTGAATGCAATGATGTGGAGATGGCAAATGTCAATATTTTATTGGTAATAGAACATAGATGACAGATCAAAAGTTTAATCTGAGTAAATGTAACATTTTAAAGGAGAAATAAGTTGATTTAAAATTTCACAGTGTCAACAAATCCCAAAAAAGTGGGGACAGGGCCATTTTTACCCCTGTGTGGCATCCCCCCTTCTTCTTACAACACTCAACAGACGTCTGGGTACAGAGGAGACCAGTTTCTCCAGTTTAGAAATAGGAATGCTCTCCCATTCATGTCTAATACAGGCCTCTAACTGTTCAATCGTCTTGGGCCTTCTTTGTCGCACCTTCCTCTTTATGATGCGCCAAATGTTCTCTATAGGTGAAAGATCTGGACTGCAGGCTGGCCATTTCAGTACCCGGATCCTTCTCCTACATAGCCATGATGTTGTGATTGCTGCAGAATGTGGTCTGGCATTATCTTGTTGAAAAATGCAGGGTCTTCCCTGAAAGAGATGACGTCTAGATGGGAGCATATGTTGTTCTAGAACCTGAACGTAGTTCTCTGCATTAATGGTGCCTCTCCAGACATGCAAGCTGCCCATGCCACAAGCACTCATGCAACCCCATACCATCAGTGATGCAGGCTTCTGAACGAGCGCTGATAACAACTTGGGTTATCCTTGTCCTCTCTGGTCCGGATGACATGGCGTCCCAGTGTTCCATAAAGAACTTCAAATCGTGACTCATCTGACCACAGAACAGTCTTCCATTTTGCCACACTCCATTTTAAAAGACCCCTGGCCCAGTGCAAACGTCTGAGCTTGTGGAGCTTGCTTAGAAATGGCTTCCTCTTTGCACTGTAGAATTTCAGCTGGCAACAGCGGATGGCACAGTGGATTGTGTTCACTGACAATGATTTCTGGAAGTATTCCTGAGCCCATTCAGTTATTTCCTTGACAGTGGCATTCCTGTTTGAGGTGCAGTGACGTTTAAGGGCCCGGAGATCACGAGCATCCAGTAGAGTTTTATGGCCTTGACCCTTACACACAGCGATTGTTCCAGATTCTCTGAATCTTTTGATGATGTTAAGCACGGTTGATGATGATAACTTAAAAGTCTTTGCTATCTTACGCTGGGTAACACTATTCTGGTATTGCTGCACTATCTTTCTGCGCAACAATGGTGGAATTGGTGATTCTCTTACCATCTTGGCTTCAGAGAGACACTGACACTCTGAGAAGCTCTTTTTATACCCAATCATGTTGTCAATTGACCTAATTAGTGTTAATTGGTCTTTCAGCTGTTCGTTATATGCTCAATTTCCTTTTTCCAGCCACTTAATGCTACTTGTCCCAACTTTTTTGGGATTTGTTGACGCCATGAAATTTTGAATCAACAAATTTCTCCTTTAAAATGTTACATTTACTCAGATTAAACTTTTGATCTGTCATCTATGTTCTATTACCAATAAAATATTGAAATTTGCCATCTCCACATCATTGCATTCAGTTTTTATTCACAATTTGTTTAGTGTCCCAACTTTTTTGGAATCCGGTTTGTATTATATTATATTATATTGTATTAATGTATTAAGGTGGTAGTCTGCAGAAATATCAAGTTCATACTATTTTCCCCAAACATGTGGAGGGGCTTAATAAAGGTGTTTAGTCCTGACTGGTATCTGAAGTTAGCTTCTTTAGTTTTGTATTGAAACTACAAGGCTAATGAAGCTGTAATGGAACTCCATTAGGGGTAAGGGGGTAACTGATGTGTTCAGAATCATGATCTGGTGTAAATTATTCCATAATAATCTTTATAACATTGATTATGATGTTAATATAAAGGCAATACTTATTTATCCTTTATTATCATGTCTTATTTGAATGAAATATGCAAAAATACCTCATGTATATGACATGTATGTTGTTATATTTCAGGCTAAACTACATTGATTATTATTTAATTAAATAATAATCAACACTTTTTGTACTACAAGCACTGGGTTTACCTGCATAGGGGTTTAGGGGAGGGCCCCAGTCCCGAGGGGCTGCAGTCCTGAAAGGCGTTGTGGCAGAGCAGAGAGCGAGCGGCTGGACGGCACAGAGGACTCGCTCCATCTAGCTCTGTCCAGCTGGTCCGAGCCAGAAGCTCCTGGCTTTCCTCCGGCTCCGGCAGGGAATAGTTAAAGAAGACGAGTGCATCCTGTCTCAGTATGCCACGACACACCTCACCCCGATACGTACTGCAGAACCCAGCACTGCCTTTATACAGCCTACAGAAAACCAACCGGACATGTTAAAACACAGCAGCACACAGAAAAACCAGCGCTCTACACCAGTGGTTCAGTCTGAGGGGCCTTGAGGCCCAGTTTGAGAATCACTGCTTTACATGGCATAGGAACAACCAATTAGCAAAAATCCTGATACTCCTGAATTAGAGATGGTTAAGGACCTTGCTCAAGGGCCCAACAGTGGCATTTTAGCTGACCCGAATATTGAACCCACAACCTTGTGATCAATAATATCTATCAAGTTTATATCATAAAAGGCTTAGCAAAGCTGTATCAAACCAATAACTCTGTAATTAATAACCCAGTTTTCACCAAAGGTGGCAACAGGTATTAAACCCACAACCCTGTGATCAATAATCCAGTGATCTGACCACTAAACCACCACTGCCTCACAAACTTTTTATCAAAAGTGGCAGCGAGTATTGACCCCACAACCCTGTGATCAATAACCCAATACTCTAACCCAAAAATCAGCATTTACCAAATGTGGCAGGAGGAACGGAACCCACAAGCCTCTGATCAATAATACAGTGGGCTAACCACTGAACCACCGCTGCAGTGTCACTCAGCTACTTGTCAAGAGTTCAAGACTTTGACACTTTACTGAGGGCTACAAGACACTCGCCTAAGCATTTTATGACACCTTTCAGGACACAAACCTCTGCAGACATTCAGTATTCACAAGGTTGTGGGTTTGAAACCAAGACCTGCAAAGCTGCCACTGTTGGACCCTTCAGCAAGGCACTTCAGCCTTTCTGTTAATGGGATACTTATAATCATTAGCTTATTTCAAGATAAGAACGTCTCTTAAATTGACAAAAGCAGCTTTCCTGTCAAGTGACTAGTTGGAATAATCCATTACAAATGTTTATGCAGGTTTATGCCAGTTGTCATGAAAGGCTTATGTAGGTGTTGTGGAGTCTTTAAAAAAGCTGTAACCAGTCCTTCACACATCCCTGCTTCAAGAACGCCTCAGGAAACCATTGCTCACTGGAGTGTGTACAGTAAGTAACAAAGCACAAGGCACACGCCTCTTCTATTCTATTTCTCTTTCCTGTAATCATGGCCAGATGTCAAATCTGAAGCAGGGTTTACTTGAGTTCCCGTCTAACTCAGACCATATGGCGCGGGCGGCTTAATGTGCAGCAGCAATGCATTACTGGCTTCTTATGTATATGTTTATGTTCATCAACTCTTATCCACTCCACATTGTTCATTTTTCCAGTGGCAAGTTTGCTGCGGGCAGGAAACTCATTATGGTAGCTGTCAGACTTCATAATGTTGAAATTTGTTGGTTTTGTACGGCCACTTTTTCTTCATTTTTGGGAATTTATCGGTTCTTTATCATGATTCCGAATTCTAATTTAGGCCAAACCCAAGACTGAGTGCTGTATTTAGTGCCTTTGGGTGGGATTACCGAAGAATTCAACTCAAACACAGAAAAAATGCAAGAAGAAACAGGTAGAAACTCAAACTCATTATCTCTGGGATTTGGTGCAGCAGAAGATATGGGCAAAGATCAGCAAATAAAGAAACAAGCTTAACGCTCATGTTCTCACATTGCATAGCAACCTGAATGAAGCACAGCTAGGAGTGAAACCCTGGACCTAATGGTGTGTGTGTGTGTTGTAAAATATTCTTACCTCCATTCTATGGGAAAAACGCAGGATCCAGAAACCAGCATCAGGAAATGGCCCAAGAAGAAAGAAGAGGTTAAGCAGTTGTTCCTCAGCCATGACACAGAATAAAGCATCCACTCTGTAATGCAGGCCATGCTTGTGATATTGTGCTTGGTCTACAATGTGTCTCTGTGTGTGTGTGTGGCCTGAAGGCAAGAGCAGGTGTGAACTTCAACGCGTCTGGATGGGCACAGTTAATGGGGGTGTTGGATGAACCCACCATGAGCCACTTAAAAGGGGGAAAAACATGCAGCTCAAAAGCTCTGTTTTCTGCTATTTAATTAAAAACTTTTGAATAGTGAAGAAATTATGCAGCCTTACATGCCTGACTGGTTCTAGACAGTTTAATAACTCGTGAGTTATTGCATGTATGGTCAACGAACTATAGATCAGCTTTATATGTGCTACCATGCTTTCTGTCACTATATATAAAAGAAGCTCTATGCTGTCTATATTGTTGGATGCACCATGAGCTTATTATTGGTAGTTAGCAACAATTAGACACCCCTGAAGTGTGAAATATATTTCTGTTCATGTGTTTGCTCGCTTACAAAGGTAGGATGTTCTCAACCTATGAAATAAATGCATCAGCAGCACTGAGGAATAACAAAGTAAACCGAAGACTCTTCTCTTTACCTTTAATAAAGTAATTTTCCCAGGGCTGTTGTCACATTTACTTTGATAGGTAACGAACATAATTTAACAAAGCTGATCATTTTTACATTTTAATCTAAATTTGTCTATTTTATTTGTAGTTTTTAGATTAAATCTGTTTTGCATATGAAAGAAAAATAAATAATTAAATGTCAAAAAATTGTTTTGGTCGAATACACATTTAGTGTTTAGCCAATGATAAATGTTTGAACTAATATTTTAGTTTAGCATCATTCAGTATTGGCATCAAAAATACAATTCTGGTACTGATATCATCTTTTAAGTCTGGTATTGGTATCAAATTCAAAAATCACAATGCTATTGGTGTCAAAATTAAATATAAAATATTGGTATTGGTATCAAAATCCTGGTATCGGCAGGAAAACCAAATTGTAGTACTGTTATCAAACTGGTACTGCTATCATAATCAAAATACTAGCATTGGTATTAAATTCTGGTTTTGCTTATAAAATTCTGCTATTCTAACGACCATGTTCTGGATGTGTGCACACTCCCTAAGAACCGATCACAGCGTATCCAACAACAAAGGCAGCACAGAGCTTCTTCTGTACAGAGACAGAAAAGTTCCCGTTCCTTACGATGGTCCATTTTGCTACCCAATGTGGACATATAGCTCACTCACTACCCTGGGGAAGATTTTAATGAACTGACGGGGCAAAGCCAAGGATCAGCTTGGTGGTGTTTGGCAGGAATGAATAGATTACAGTGTATTTGTTTAGATTCTGATATAATATTTTATATTATACTCTGCATTATGAGCACTTTACTGTGTACTGTGCAGTATGTGACTACAACTAAAGACAGAAGTGTGTTTTTTTTAGTTGGTGAGGAACAGCTTTCCTAACAATGGAGCCCTGACTGAAAAAACAGCCTTCAGCCTTTACACACACACACACACACACACAAACACACACACACACACACACACACACACACATACACAGCTGATGATCCTCAAAAAACCTCAAAGCAATTCCATTAGCCGAAGCAGCTAGACAAGCATGTGTTTATAAAAGAGTACCAGCGTGAGAGCTAAGGCCATCAACTCCACAGGCTAATTCAGAGAGTAAGAAAATACAGGCCACAAATATTAGAAGGCTAAATTATAAACATCAGTGCCATGTTATAAACTTTATGTGCCCTTCAGCTAGTACTCAGCAGGCCTAGACTGCAGGCCTTTGCCTGGTGAATGTGTCTGCTGTACACTGAAGAAATGAGAGTAGATGGTGAAAAATAATGTCTTGCAAATGCATCCATTTAAAACTCATTAGTGTGGATTACAGATGACTGACTGACAAATACTGTTTGCAGAAGTAGTGAAGGACACAGCCGCCTTACAACTGGCCTCTACCTGTTCACCTTCCTAATTTACCATAAATCAGACAGTTCTTAATTACTTTAATTATATTCTAAATACATTAATTTTCATTAACGTTAATGCATGTTTTCCTGTACAGTTAGCTGATCCCCTTTCCCACAGCAGTGACAGTATCTGTCTGGTATGTGAGTGCTGCATGTGTGCTAATGCCCACCTGAGACGGTGATCTTGGCCGTAGCTTTGACCGTGTTGGCTCCTCCGCTGTGCTGGTTAGTGGCCTGGCAGGTGTACAGAGCCGGTTTATTGACCACCACACGCAGCACTGACACGATCACCTCCCCAACCAGAGTCTCCTCTACTGACGCCCCTGTGATCTGCAGGGGAAGTCGAGTTTACAGGTTAAAGATTCAGGGGTGGAAGTAAACGTATTGTTACCTGCTTTAACTGACTGACTCAAGTAAAATTGACATTTTGAGGCATAAAAAACATTTAAAAAATGTATCATGTTTTAACAAATACAGTGAAGAGTCAGGGCACTCTTTTATATTGGTCAGTTTTGGGTTGACAAATATACAGTACTGCCCATTTAAAAGCAATTAAAATGTAAATAATTAATTTAATAAGGCAAATGCAGCATTAAGAGCTACATTACAGATGGTCTACTTAAGAAAAGAATGAGAGTATCTCAAAGTTAAAAAAAAACAAGTTTCTAAAATGAAATGCAATTCTCTTAAAAAAACTTAATTACATAATTATTTTCTTAAATAATAGAAAATAATTATGAAGAATTGCATTTGATACACTTGTTGTGTATTTAAAAAATCTTCATATTATTTTTTATGATAAGTTTTGTGAATTTGACATTTTTGTAAAGAGTATTTACAGGTGTAAAGTGGAAAGTAAGGAGTAAAGCAGTTTTGGAAAATCATGTTTGCTCGTACAATAAAATACAATTTCTCAAGTATTTTTCAGCCTTGTCAAGAATATTCCTGAAAACTTAATTTCAATTAATATTTAGTATATTACAAAAGTATCATCAAATCAAAATGACAACTTTAAAGGAAAAATAAGTCAATGTAAAAATATACATTGTGGCGTGTTCCTATCGGTCCATTGAAATTTTGAATGAGATTCAATTTTGACACAAAGTTAAGAACAATTTTTAGATCCACATTATGTTCAAAAGTATAAAATATGAGTTTAGCATCTACAAGACATCTATAATGGACCATCAAAGTAAAGTGGTACTCTTACAGCAGAGCACTACTACATTACCTGGCAACCGGTGGTCAGTGGAATAAAAAAATTGTAATTCCAAACTTTTTTTTATTATTAATTCTTACATTTTAATGAGTGATTCCAGACTTTTAATCCATGATTCAAATTCTCTGAAAAAGTTGATATTGTCAGATATAACACAGTTAGAACACTTTTCAGCTTTTCATCAGATCACATGCTGGAAATGAACTGTAGAAGATTCAATGTTTTCATTATTATTCTGCAATCCTAAAAATAACAGAAATGCTTTGCTAATAAATCAGTGTGTGTCGGTGGTGAGGGTGGGAGGGGGGTTTGAGAGACCATAAGAGAGCACAACATAAAGCAAGATACAGTACAGAAGTAATCATTTCCAAAAAAACATTAAAAGCCCTTGGTAGATGAAGACAAGAATTCCATCCAATCTGATCTAGGATTACACCTTCATAATAAGAAGAGAGTTGTCCAGCACAATCTGCTGACATTATGAGCTCATATGAGAATCTCCAGCTTTAATCATAGACCTATATTTGAGATGTGCTCATCACAGAGCTGCTTTTAGAAGCACTTCATCCGGCTAAAGGAAACTAATGAGCTGAAAGAAGTGCCAGGGCTGCGCTCACACCGGGTAATTTTAATCATTCAGCTGATAATGCTGTGTGAGTTTCAGAGATACTTCAGAGAGCAAGGTTCATTCTTTACATGAGAGCAACTCCTCAAACTAGTCTTCAGTTCCAGTATGTACTAAAATTACTGTGCTGTAATAGGGTGTACCGGTTTGATGGATCCTTGGGTTTTGGGATTCTCAACAGTGTTAGAATTAGGTTAGGATTAGAACCAGGGCTGGGCTTAGGACCAGGGTCATTTTTCAACAAGTACATTTCAGCAGTTCAGCTGTGATTTTAATCTTGTAATCAGTAATTTCACATTTCACACAAGTCCAATTTGTCCATCAACTATTCCAACATTATATCCATAATTCCAATTTTTATCAGTATATCCAAGCTTTTCATCAGTAATTCCCATTTTTAATCTATGACTCTATACATTCCCAGAACTTAGTACTCAGTAAATTTAAACCTTCCACTAGTAATACTAGTTTTTCCCTATTTTTCTTCACCTGTAAATACAAAATTTTAATCAGTAATTAAAAAAAAACGCTCTTTGCTAATAACAAACTTTTGAATTGTAGCATCTCAAACTCCTAAAATGCAGCAAACTTTACTCTATACTTCATTTTAGCTGTGTGTTTTTATTATTCAAGATCCTACGTTAAAATAAATACTGGTCTGGAAGTTACAGCAGTCTCTGATCAAGGCCTTCCTATTAGTCATAATCAGCAAAGCCTCAAATAATACACATTGCTCCTATGCACGTCTTCTCTGGTGGATTTATAATTCACACAGTACAGTCCGAATTTGGGACAGAAAGGCAGCTGAGGATGGAGAGAGAGGCAGTCGTAAATAACGGAGTTAGAAGGTCATGTTTGGTAACAGAGCAGAGCAGCCAAGAGAACATGTTGAGGTTAAAATGACCTCGTACTAGAGCCCGGCTTCAGCAACCCATCTACACAGCTCCTTATCAAGAACCAAAAAGCCATTTACAACATAACTGTTAGATACGACTTCTGTAAATCATGTCAGCACTTTCTCAAGTGACTTCTGAGAGCCACTGCATATCCTATGCACATTCTGCAAAAGCTTCAAATGCCTTTATGCATTAGGTACAGCCTGAGTAAACTGAGGGAAAAGATAAACTGACAGAATAGGAAAACAACATATCTTTCATATCTTTTGCAGTACTGTGGAACATGTGTCAAAGCCATTAGCTCAAAGCATTTGCAGTAAAGGCTATCGGGGGTAACCTGAATGTTGGAGCAACCAGCTTTCCCTCATACAGAGATGATAGAGGCCTACTTACAGTAAAGGCCACTGAATTGAAGGATCGATATCATGAAAGATTACCTAAAAATCAAATAAACACTGAAGTACTTATGAGTAGTGCTGCCCAGTCCATTACTTCCACATATGGTCATTAACAAGCAAATGTGGCCCATTTTTAATTCATTGTATGATACCATATTTCCATATTTGCATTTGCATATTTCCAGAATGCATTTGAGCTTGCTGTAAAAGGGGCATGTTATTTGGCCACACCCATTTCTTTGGTTTGCTTCCTTCTTTCTTTAAACCTCAAATCTATTTATTTTCCTTTGATACTGCAGCTGCACTGGGACAGTGTTATTACACAGTTATTGTAGCATGTACATTTTAGCACCCACACAGGCATTAACAGGCACTGAACGTTGGTTCCTTTTTATTAATATTAGCTCATTAACATGTAGATTTTGTGAATAGATATGTACAAAAAAAAATTATACATGTACACCATATGGACAAAAGTATTGGGACACCTGCTCATTCATTGTTTCTTCTGAAATCAAGTGTATTAAAAAAAGGTTTATGCTGCTTTTGTTGGAGTAACTGTCAATATTGTTGGGATGGGTTGGAGAGTTTGGGATGAGGTGACCATCCAACAAGAGCATTAGTGAGGTCAGGATGTTGCATGGTCACCTCATCCCAAACCCAACCCATCCCTACAATATTGGATGAGGCACCATCATTATTCCAGGCTACACAGTGGTTCCACTGCTCCACAACTCAATACTTTATATTGAGGGCTTTATACCCCTCTAGCCCACGCCTGGCATTAGGCAACATGGTGCCAATAGGTGGTTGTTTATCTGCTCCAGCGAGTCCCATTCTATTGGCAGTTCCACACTTCCGCACAGTTGCCTTCTGATTTAGTTTGAACAGAGACATGAGGTCTATTATCTCAGTATTCCGCCACTCAAAACCATCCTCACAGCTGTTGGCCATTGTAACGTCTCCTGAGCGAAAGTCGAGTTTGGTTGACGTGAATATCACATTGAATCCGAACTGGCTGTTCAGACTTTGCTGGGAATCGGATATGTATCAGATTTGAGTACCACATTTGAAAGTGGCCCAAATCAGAATTGAGTTCAGTTGGTTTACACTGCCACACAGATCATCCATCTGTGTTGCATATGATGAAACAGATCCGGCCAGGTTTGGGTCATTTTTACTTGCTGTATGAATGTAGCCTTAGGGGCATAGCAACCAAATCAGCCCATTACTTTACACTACTCTATTTGCAGTAAAATGATGCATTTTCTGTTTTTTATATTGTTTAGGTTTCACTAACATCTGGCCTTTTTAGCTATATATTAGATATAGATACATATTTACAGTTTTTGGGAAAGGGAACGGGATGTCAATTGAAACTCATTTAAGGTATGTTGAATACCTTGAAGATTGTTGTGTACCTTCGAAAGCATATTTAAATTGACCCTGAGGGACAATAACGTACATGGACAGTGTTCACCCTCCAATTTTTATTATTTGGCAAAGATCAAAAATGCCATTTCCTATGCCAGCATTTCTGCATTTTTTGCAACAGAAGAGAGGGCCAAGCTTGATGTGTTCTGACTGGCCAGACGAAGATATGGTGTTAAACAGAACTATTTAAAACTCTGGCTGTTGGCTACCAGGGCTCTAAAACCTGGAGAGTTCACACTGATATAGAATGTCTTGTAAAACATTCTACAACCGTCTCGTCTCGTCAAATGGGTGTGAACTGGGCTTTAGAGATTTCTGGCCTTGGATATTGATATCAGCATCATCTCAGTGTTTGTGGTAGTGCTCTGATCTGACTGATAAACTTTATTTCAAAGGTCTGGATAAAACTGGATAAAAGGCCACATGCTGTTTTTATCAGTGATCTCACGTCACTGTCTTGGGGTCATTAACATAGCTGGAATGGTGTTAATAGTGGTATCGACCGGAGAATGCACAACCCCCCACTCCACCACCACCACCAAGGCCTCCAACTGACCTGAGTGGACAATACATGTGAGAAATGCAAAGTCTGACATTTGGCTTGAGCTGCCAGTGCTTTGCTCAAAGCCCCAGTCAAATGACTGTGATTAAATTACCATTAGTTTGTTCTTTGGGGCTCAAAAGAATATGAAAAAGAAGCTAAAGTGGAGGAGGAGAAGGCAGGAGGAGGAGAGGAAAGTGGAAAATGTGTGTAGAAAAACTAGGAACCTGCTTAAAGCAACACTATGTAGCATTTTTACCTTAAAATAACACTTTGCTTCTGTGGGCTTGGCTTACAGTTAACAGCAGTATGTAACTTTAGAGAGGCGGGCAGGAAAACAGTGACAGTTCTGTATCTCTCATCTTGTCCAGAAAAACTTAATTTAGTCATTTAGCGGTGGCTCAAAGCACAAATTACACTTTCTGACTGTAGGGGGAGACCAGGAGCAAGAATCACTGTCTGGTGTGGGAATTGCAATGTCTCTGACCGCAACACCCTACAGCAAATAGTGAGGCGAGCTGCGACGACCATCAGGGGCTCTCTCCCCTCCTTCATGGACATTTACACCACATGCTGCGTCCACAAAGCCACCAGCATTGTGGATGACCCCACCCACTCCTTACATAGACTCTTCTCGCCGCTGCCATCTGGCAGAAGATCCCAGAGCATCTGAGCCATCAGTACCAGACTCTGCAACAGCTTCTACCCCCAAGCCATCAGACTTCTCAACACACAAGGACTGAGCAGACTCTCTCTTACCTCACACACACACACACACACACACACACACACTCATAAACATAATGCAAATTAATTCACACACACTTCATAAACACTCACATACACATCTCTATTGATGCCCCCGCCACGTGCCAACTTGCACACCTATTATGTTACTGCTGCTAAAGACTGTATTACAATAGAACAGTACTCTTCTACCTTAGTAACTGCTGTGTTCACATATGATTTAGGCTGACTGTCCTGTCGGTTTACTGTGTCTAATGTCTGTTGATTTATTGTGTTTATTGGATTGTTTGCATGTTTATGTCTACTGTCTACTGTATTGTTTCTGTTCCTTGTTGCACCATGGAGGTCCTGGAGGAACGTCATTTTACCCCACTGTGTACTGGTACTCAGATGGAATGACAGTAAAAGCCTCTTGACTTGATTTGAAATGAAATATTTCCCATATTATTGCTTTAAATAGTGAGACATAGACCTACCGTATTGCCATTTTCCAGCCAGGTAATGGAGGGGATAGGGTTTCCAGTGGCATTGCACTCTAGAGCCACTTCTGTTCCAATCTGCACCTTCTTCTCCTTTGGAACTTTGAGTATTTTAGCAGGAGCTGAGAAACAACAGAAATATAGTCAAACGAACATGTTTTTTAAACAAATTAAAGGATCTTAAAGCCATGCTTAGGCCAGAAAACCAATGTATACATCTTCCTATTTAACCCTAAATGTTGTCAAGCAGCCTGAAGTCTTTCCAGAAGTTTGTCTAAAGTTTTCTACGCTAGTTTTGCACTGAAGCTATAAAGCTAATGCAGTTAACAAGTATAAGAAGCCTGTAGCTACTAGTAGTTTGTGTACAAATAAAATGTATTGTCTTAATTGTCACATACTTTCTTAAAATCAAGTGGTTCACTAATCTCAAATAGACTTTCTTATGTGGTTTCTGGCACTGTGTAGCATGCTGGTTATCTATAAAAAACTGATTTTCCTTCCAAAGTGGTTTTACCTTGAACTTCAATGGTGACTGGTTTTGAGAAGGCAATCCCAAAGCTGTTCTTAGCCACACATCGGTACTGGCCTGCATCCTCTTTCTTAATATTGTGAATTTTTAAGGCACCAAATTCCAGAATTGAAATCCGGCTATCAACCTGGTTTAAGCAAAGAGTTACAACATTGTCTTGATTATGTTTGTCTTTACCACTGAAAAAGTGGTTTGGCACAAATCCACCTTTTCTCTAACACAAAGACAATTCTTAGACTTACCTTTATAAAATCATCATTTTTCATCCAGGAAATATCTGGTTTGGGATATCCTAACGTTAAACACGGCAACACTGCCTTTGACTCCAGTAGCAATGTGACGTTTGTTGGATGTCTCTTAATTTGGGGCTCTGAAAGAGTACGTTTTTAATTTGTTAAAAACAGACAAAGCATCATTTTGTCATGGTCATGGTTAACTCTGTTTCATTTTGAGTGCTGGTCCCTGTAGAGAAGTGCTTCCAATAGAATAGGACTTTCTAAACATTAACCTATTGGCACCATGCCTAATGCCATGCGTAAGCTAGAGGGGTATAAAGCCCCCCAGCATTGAGGAGCTGTGGAGCAGTGGAACTGTGTTCTCTGGAATTATGGTGGCGCTCCATCCAATATTTTTGGGATGAGTTGGGGAGTTGGGCATGAGGTGGAGTGGTGATCACCCAACATCATGAACTCTTGTAAGAGCCCTTCACTTGACTCCAACAAAACCAGGATAAACTCTTTTTAGAATACCCTTGATTTCAAAAGAAACAATGAATGAGCAGGTGTCTCAATACTTTTGTCTATACAGTTCCCAATATTCTAAATAGTTTTCATATTCCAGACATAATCTATAATAATATGTAGATGGGTTTTGACTACCTTCAGCTTCTTTGGACATGGAAAGGGATCAGTTGCACACTGAATGTTTAAATTCAGGACTAAAATAAGAGAGAAACTTAGCATATGAATTGTAACCCTTTTCAAACTCTTTGGAAGGTCGTGATACCATTTTGGAGAAGGCACAAAATGAGTGTTGGATTTATGGTTATGTATATGATTCTACAACTGAAGTGTAAAGTTGATGGGTAAGCCATTCATATGTAGAACATAATTACACAACATACTCATCTTCAGCTGCAAAGCCCCACAGCTTTTTGCTGGCTCTCCAATTCCGTTGTTGGCATTGCAACAGTATTCTCCATTGTCGGAGTCCTTCACATTGGGAATGATCAACATTTGGCCGTGTTCTCTGATAATGTACCGTGAATCGTAGTACCTGTAAATAATCAGAATAGTCACACCACTGTCAAAAGGTAACAATGATGACCTCTGGTACATCTGATGTAGTGTGTGGTAGCCAATGTCTTGATTATAGCAGATTGGTGGCAAAATGACCAACCGTATGGGGTAATTATTGCGCGTCCATGTGATATCTGCTGAAGGGTAAGAGTCCACCTCACATATAAATGTTGCATTGTGATCCAGCAAGGCATCCACAGTTTCAAGTAAGGTTGTGATGCGAGGAGCTGAAAAAGAGATAGGGAAGCAGGGGTGAGGGAGGGAGAGAAAGACATCTATCAGCATCAGACGTCCACTGCTTCCCATAAATAGCACAAATTGCATTCTTGAGCTATTTAGCCTGTACTAGACCTAGGTCTTCAAAGTCAACGGATTTCTTATGAGTCACAAACAGTGGTCAGAACTAATCACTTCATGTGGCCAAAGATAGCGGCGCATTCATTAATCAAGTTAAGAAGGAGGACACATTTACAAGAAACACAGCGAGCAGCATTTGACCTCAAATAGCAAAGTAAGCATTTATTGTGGCTGTTGTGAAACTAAGCTTTCCCAACAGCATAGTTTACATTCTGAACGGTCTCCTTTGCAACACCATTGAACAATTGACCTCAAAAAGGGTCATGGAGGGAGAGGAGGCATGCTTCAAATGCCAATAACAATGTGGATGTAGCACTGCTAAAATTGCTAACACTGTTAACGCAGCACCAGCGTTATCTCAAAGCCTGTATACATAAATAACATGTCTTGCTGAGCTAGCTGACTGGATACATAGACTTTCTGGTCAGTGAGAAAAGACAGTGAAGTTGCAGAGTTGTTTATGTGGTGGACTAGCCATGTAGCTAGCTACTTTCATACTTTCGTTTGTCTGGTGCAAAAATGTAACTGGCCACCCAGTATGATCATGCTGGTTGACCAGCAAAGCAGCATCCAAGTCCCATTGCCACAGGTGTATACAATCAAGCACCTAGCCATGCAGTCTGGCTTTCCACACATTAGTGGTTCTAAAGAGCTCACTGGACTCCAGTGTGGTTCTGTATGTAATGCAATGCTACCAATCCAACAACAAGTCAGTTGGTGAAATTTCTTCCCTCCTATATATTCAACTGTGAGTGATATTATTGAAGAGTTTAAGCGTTTAGATCCTGCAGCACATCAACCACCAAGTGGCTGACTCAATAACCTGCTATTACAGCTGCAAATAGGGAACAACTCCATATTAATGTCTGTGGATTTAGAATGGGACATTATAAAAGCTCCCGTAGATTTAATGCGTAGGTGTCCCAACACTTTTGTCCATATAGTCTATGCCATTTTTGCTAGTGACTAGCCTACCAGAATCCAAAACAGCTCATTGTCACAGTCACCAAAAAATAAAGACTCCAATGGTAGTTAATGTAAAAAAGTCATTTTGGAGCATTTCTATTGGTCCGTTCATCATGCAATTCTCACACAATGTCAAGAACTATTTGTCTGACACTTGTATCCAGAGTGGCTTGCATTGAATCATGTTACACAGGTAGGCGAATGTAGAGTTTAAGGCCTTCTATTAGCGTAATGTGGTGACCTTTTCCAGAAACTACCTTTTCCCCTACTCCACTCCTACAGTGTGATACACGTGATGTACCTTCACCTATATCTAAGTAAAAATATTTTTAAGTAAAAATAAAAAAATAATGAAAACAAAGTCTGATTTACATTATGTCACAAAGCCAAAAACAGCGAATTTGCGATAAAATGCCGGTCTATGCTGTTTTTTTCCCTAGCAGGATTAGCTTAAGGCTTGGCATCCTCTGAATTGTAGAACTCCACAGGATGCTTTATTTTTACTTTTTACTATTTTTACTTTAGTTTTTACTTATTTTTACTTTATTTTTACTTTTACTTTACTAATCAGACTTTTTTTTTTTTTTTTTTTTTTTACTTAGATATAGTTGAAGGTACATCACATGTATCATACTGTAGGTGTGGAGTAGTGGAAAAGGTAGTTTCTGGAAAAGGTCACCACACCAATAGAAGGCCTTAGGCAAAACTCTACATTTGCCTACCTGCGTAACATGATTCAGTGCAAGCCACTCTGGATACAAGCTTCAGACAAACAGTGTAAATGATTCTACGGTAAAAATTAAGTTGCCAGCATGCTACCAGAATGTGGATGGAAAGCCTCTGGTGCTTTTGTTAACATCCTTACAATGTCTTCTGTGTAATGGCTGCTATTAGCTGATGTAAGTTGTTTATTTCCAGTCAAAAGATTCATTCATTGTGGGGCAATAGTTCAGTTACACCATCACAGTCCCCTTGCTGTTGTTCTGTATAAGTCTTTCATTATTCTGCTAACAATAAGGTAGTACCTCGGATATGGTCCAAACCTCTACTTGTGGCCCACATACCACATGGATGATGACTCAGGAGGGGGAGCCTAATGCAGTTGCTGGGACTCGTTTCTTCACTTGTCATGAATCATGACACCACAGAAAGCAACAATAGCAGCGTTGTTCTCGTATCCCTGTACAATCCTGTTGGAGAGTCCTCGCTCTGTGCTATGTTTAGTCTCAGCTAAAGTAGAGTCTCCTACAATCGAAGCCGCTAATGTAATTAATGTATAAAACAAAAGGCATGTGCAGGCCAGGCTATTTTCAGCAGCAACCTATGCTTTTCTGGATTTGATTATGCTTTTTAAAGTAAGACTATGGATCAGCATATGAGGCCTTCTCAGGGACGCTGCTAATGTACTACTTGGTAAATGAACTGTGGTTATATCCATCCATGAGTGGATTAGCAATCTCAGTGCATGAATGTGGGTACCGATGGAACATCAGATAGCAATTTAACCAATATCCAGCATTTAAATGATAATCTTGACTAAAATAGCTTGGTTTAAGTGAAGCTTAAGCAACAAGAGGATAGTTTGACTAGGACCAATGCTTCTCTGAACTTATAAGCATATGTCTGATGTAGCCAAGACAGCTGGAGATGATTGAGGTGATGGACAACATGAATAGTCTGAGGAAAGAAATACTAAAGATAAATAAATGCATGTCTAGCCTACAACAATCCAAAACAGCTCATATTCACACAAAATGCATCCTCCAATGGAAGTCAATGTAAAAAGATTTTAGTCCAAGTCATTTTGAAGCATTTCTATTGGTCCGTTTATCAAAATGTTCTCACACAATGTCAAAAACAAACTGGCTATCAAGCTGGTCATACTGTTTGACCAGTTCATCATAAAATTTCCACACAATGTCAAGAACAGCTGCCTGAATCACATTCTGCTACAGTCAAAAACTAAGCGAAGCAAAAACTATGATAGACAAGAGGAATAGTCTGAGAAAAGAAATACTCTACACAACATATTCTAGACTATATCCAGACCATTAGGCAATAGGAACCACCAAAAAAGATCTTTCTCTTTTCTCTGGACAATTTGTTCTGTCCTGCTCTGGTCCCCACACAGTTTGCAGGTCAATCTAAATCACTGCCCCAAACGGTTAAGTCAGCGGCGAACTAATTTACACCATGACTCTGCAAACATTGCACACTCCCTACTACTTTTTTCTCACGGGGATGCATTAGCACTGGCTCACTGCACCTCCTGGAACACAACCTGCCAGTTCCCGACGTGTGAAGCAGCGGATATGTCACCTGTTCCTCACACCGAAGTTTGCAAGTGCATCCGACAAGGACTTCCTCAGCACTCGAGCTGCTGCTTCCATTCACAGCACAAAGTGGATTCATTCACCAGATCTAAACAACTTCTAGAATTTCTTCAGACTCAAACAAGGAGTCGCTAAAAATGTGACATTCTTATAGGAATATGTTAATGCTCCCATTTTAAGTTTATTCCCAAGCTCTCTGCTCAGGACAGTCCAGCTCAGGACCAGGCTTTCCTGTTAGCTGGTTTCAGATCATCTAAGATGGTCTTTTAGGGTAAAAGTAGTTGAAAAGCTGGTCCAGCTTTAGCCTGTCAACATAGCCTATGAACTGGTAAGTAAACTGGTTCCACTGAATTGGAGGGCCTAGCTGCTTAGCTCTGGACCAGCATAGAGTGTGTGTTTTGTTTGAGTGTGATGGATTAGCTGGTTTATTCGTATGACCAACTTGACCAAGCTGGTCATACTGGTTGACTAGTTTGGTTGAGCTGCTTCACCAACTTGCCCATGCTGGTGGTACTGGAGGAGCAGTGTTATCATGCTAGTCAACACAGCGTGGTCATGCAGGTTAACCAGCTTGGTCCTACTTGTTGATGATGGCCAGCATGGTAGACCAGATAAACATACCCTATGCTGGGCAAGAGCTTAGCTGGTCAGCCAGCTTAACCAGGGTGGGTTTTCTTCAGGAATATTAGACCCAAGCTAAAGCTCAACCCACAAGCTAATGTATTACATCCAAGCTAATGCAACAAGCCACAAACTAGCATTCTAGTCACAATAGAAACCATTGAATGATGAATATGACACGCTGAAGAACAGTTTGTTAACACGTGTTTAGTTATTACATCCCCAGCGATCTTCAGTGTGTTTGATGTCCACATTGAATCTTCTGCACTGAAGCTGAATCTTACATTCAGCATTCAGCTTTGTCCAAACTGCACATCTAAATCATCACACTTGCCTCAATTTAGTCAATTTCCTAAAAGACCTTAAATGGATGGTGTTATCTGCCACACTGATCTCACAGCAAGGTTCTCCTCTGTGCTCTAAAAGCACTCTGCTCTGCACTTTCACCCTCTAATGTCTTACTCTGGATGCTGTGCCAGGATGGATGTACCGTACCCTGAAGGTGAGGAGCGATATTAATTAATTTTCCTCTTACAGCGCAGGTTGTGGTGGGAAGGTTTCACTGTTAGTAATTCGATTGAGACGAGGCTTGCGTCAATGTCAAATTTATGGCCTGTCAACCTATCCGAAGACCACTGCCCCATCAAATCTTACAGCATATCAGTTTTTAATGGATAGACTATAATAAACCCATAAGGAAAAAAATCTGATTCATCAGACGTTCAAATAAATGTACAGCAGCCAAATGATGTTTTAAGAAAGTCATTCTCCATTTGAAACTGAGGAACGTTTTGAGGTAAGACTGGTGGGAGATATTAACTTATTATAATGAGTTATTTTTTAAACATGAAAAAAATCCAGGGTTAAGCATCTCAAAAACAATATTTCACGGTGCAAAAAGCAATTGAACTGGGTTGATTCAACTCAAAATTACAAACAAGTCAGCTGGTGAAATTTCTTCCCTCCTACATATTCCACCATAACTGTAAGAGCTATTATTGAAAAACGTTTAGGAACCTCGGCAACTCATGTCAAGTGTCAGACCACGTAAAGTTACAGAGCACAGTGCAGAAAAGTGTCCAAAGCTCTGCTGACTCAATAACTCCAGAGCTCCAAACTTGCCATTAGAGCTGCAAAGGGGGGCCGACTCCATGTTAATGCCTATAGATTTAGAATAGGATGTCATAACGTGTATACCTTTGATCATATAGGGGACTTTTAATCAAATAATGGTTCACTCAAAGTATAAAAGAGTTATTTGAGTGGATAAACCCAGTTCATCTGCAATGTGTTAAACAGGGTAAAACGCTTTTTACACAGTACCGTTTAAGAATCATAGAAACTATGAAAATTGAACAACAAAAAAACTCATTGAACTCATTTGAACTCATTTGGTTGTGATATCTCTTGAACTTACTGTATTTACATGACCACCCATTCAGTTTGGTATTATATATTTCTTTAGACGCATTACAGGTAAGGACTCAAGCTGCAGAAATGTAGTGGAGTGAAAGTACAAGTGCCAAGTGTCAAAAAATGGAAAATTTGAGCTGTTGGTTAAACCATGTCCATCTCCAAAACAGCAACTTTACAGGAGAAGAAAAAAAACCTTTGTAGCTTTCAATGGAAATTTAATGGAGAAAGTTATTATTCATTTTAGAGCATTTCTATTGCTCCATTCATCATGAAATTGGGACATGTACAGAGAAACTGGCAGATTCTTATTATAGCAAAAAGTGATACTGGGTTTTTGTATGACGGTTAGGTACAGTGGGGACAGTAGTGAAGTACATGTACTCCACCATTACTGTCCACCATTAGTTCTTTACACATAACCAATCAAAAATAAGGAACGTGGGTTCTTTTTAAAACTTGTCCTGTGCTCCATGCATGACCTCAGGAATTGTCTAAAGCTGTGGATGAGAGACGGCTTGTGCGAGTCACATGACCATGATCCAGGCCTACACGGATGACTCTCCATCTGGATTCTCTTGTCCCGAAACCATCAAATACAAATCCTCTGCAGACACACTGGGTGACTGAGCACTGTGGGCTCTTCTACGTTATGGCCCAAGGTAACGCATGACTTCATGCTTTAAATCAGAAAGGCATGGACTTAAATCTCTCTGTCAGTGCCTCTGAGAAACACACACACACACACACACACACTTGGGAGTCAAGTTCCATGTAATAATTTAAGCTACAATTACATCTACCATATGGTGGGATAATGCATTGTGATGAATATGTAAAATATGCAAATGCCTCATATTAAATATGTAAAAGAGATCAATTGCAAGCTTCCTAATGTTGTATGTATAACGAGATTTATGCTCATAAAAATCATTATGCATACAGTAACAGATTATATTAATGTATGAAACAGTACAGCATTATTTATATGCATATAGATCATTACACACACCTCCTGCTAGATAATTACTGGGATAATCTGCAATAAATCTAAAGTTCAAACACTTTAAAAGTGCTATTCATGGCATACATAAAAAATATATATTGCAAACTATATAAAAATATAGCAAAATATATAACATATTTACATAAAAAGTGGAAAAGTGGAAAAAAAAATCAATATTATATATATATATATATAATATATATTATAATATATTATATATATATTATATTTATATTTTATAATTTTATATTTAGATATTTTATATATATATATATAACTTTTCCCCCTCACTGTCATACATAACCTTATCTTTAATTATGTACTTTTCCACTTTTAGAGAAAATTTAAATCTGGCAATTGTTCTTTACATTGTATCAAAATGTTGTGATGAACAGACCAATAGAAATGCTCCAAAATGAACCTGAAATGAAAGCTTTTTCCATTGATTTCCATGGTAAGTCAAGAAGGTTTTTTCCCTTGCCTGTAAAGTAAATGTTTACATGTGACAGCGATGATATATAAGTTTAACTCTGAGCAATTCCACTGTAACAAGGTATATCGACCCACCTCTCTGTAAGCCCCCGATCAGGCTGAAACATGGCAGAAAGAGGATCTGCAGCAGTGGAATGTTTTCGAGGAGCTTCATACTTGAAGAAGGCTGCGTTTCAAACCGGCTTCAAAAATCCATCCGTCAGCTTCATCTTAAAATCCAGCTTTTTTTTGGTTTCTTTTCAGAGACGAGGATTCCCACAGAATAGCGTGTGAGTGTGTTTGAGGCTGTGTGTGTGTGTGTGTGTGTGTGGTTGAGGGGGGGTACACATATGCAGCAGGCCCAGCCTTGCAGTCTGTCAGTAGTGCTGTACATGTGCGGTTTGCTTAAAGAGATGGACAGCAGCAGCTGCTTGATATCCATGGAGAGATATGAAGCATTGGAGTCAGGAGGAACTGCACAGAGCAGCCATCAGAACACGGCAGCAGACAGGGCCCGGCTAACGTTACCTAACACACAGTGCATCTGTGCAGTTTGGGCATGTACTGTTGATTACTGTCTACAGAGATATATAAGTTATATGAGATGAAATTAGGCTTTAAAATATGCAGAAAATACTTATGTGATTTTACAGGTACAGTTACACTCACAGTTACTTATTTTTCTATTTTTTTTATTCTTTTAAATCAACAAGTACTTCAACATGTAAATTGACCAGACATGTAATCTATCTACACTAAACATTTGGCCAGAGGTGCAGAAATGTGTACAAATTACTGTAAATATATAAGTGAAGTAAACAAGTAAACAAGTACTGTAATGTTTGTCACTACTACTACCACTAATAATAATAATAATGATAAGTTGACCTGTACATAAATAATAATAATATAGACCTACTACTAGTACTAACAGAAATAAATATGTAATATAAATATTTTCTATTACAGACATATGACTAAGTATATAAGAGTACATAATATAAGCAATAAAAACTTAAACTAATAATAAAAACGACTAATAATAATAATAAATAAATATGTTTTAAGTATGTATGCACGTTATAAAAAACAATGTAATTTTACTACTTAAAAATAACAATAAAAGTAATTTATTATTGGTAGTATTATTTATATTATTATTATAACTCTTTGGATTGTAGCAGCAATAAGCATATAGTAACATATAAGTAAGTAACTACTCAACTAAAACAAGGTGCAGAATGAGCACAGCTTAAAATCTAATGATCTGATAAGTCCAATTAATCCACTCAACATGAGGAAACTGGAGTTTCATATCTTATCTTATCATATCTTAATAAAGTCAAAAGTACTTCTCACATCTCGGTTTGGTAAAAAACATACTATATAATATATTTAACTTTAGGTTTTCCCCACTAGCTAAGACCACCAGGACTTTCTTTCTCTTGGGCTGGCTCATTATGTATGGCTGTGGCACCCCCAGGGTTTGCACTCATGACCTATGTCTAAGGGTAAATGCTTAGACAGTTGCACCACTTGGAAGCCACCAGTCTTTCCCTTCAGTACCTTAAAATGTTTAATAGTCTGGAAAAAAAAGATTTCAGAGAATCTAAAAAGTACAGTAACATATGATGAATTAGAGATTGGGCCCTAATTTAGATCATTTTAAAGTAAACTACGAAACCTATAATAAAATATATTTGAGTGTTTTACTGAGGCAGACTGGCTGGAGCTGGACTGATTAAGAGTAGCATTTTAAACCCATTTAAATACAAAAAAAATATTGCAGGTCAAATACTGATACTAGTACTATCAGTCCTGCTACTCAATATGCTACTACTACTATTACTACCACTACTGTACTGTTAATACTACTGATAAATTACCTCATTACTGCAGGTCAGAAATGTACATTTTATAATATACACCTTTCATGTTTCAAATTAATCAAGACAGATAGCATGAATATACAGTAACTGATCAGATGAAAGATATTATATGCAATATTACATTACATAGTCAGATGATTGATGTTTAAAGAAATGTCATAAGAATAAAATCCTTTAAGGTGGACCTTTTAAAACAGTTAAATCTCTGTTTAAAGAGCCATTTGAAAGCAATATTTACATGAAATTCTCTTTTTTATAACAAATATTTAAAATAACACAATTTCACCACTTTAGGTAAGTCATTTATCTTTATTATACTAGATGTATTAACTCATCTTTGATATTGCACAGCTGCTATTCTGTTTCTATATATATACATATCATTCACAGAGCTGTGTTTCTCTGTAGGCAGTTGAGCTGCACAGCTCACTTCTCACTCATAGCCTTCATAGTGTTAGCTTGACTGGCGTGGCTCCTGCATTCAGGCAGCCTTTGTGTGGAGGGACCCACCTGTTGCCCGCTGGCCTGTGTGCTCTGATTTATTTTAAGCAGGGGACTGACATTTCCCAAAGTGTTTGTTTATGGCCCCATCCTCTGAGCTTTTGCCTTTTAGGGCTGCAGCAGTAGGGTAAAAAATTAAATAAGGGCTTAGGTTATTCCGAGTGGCTCAGAGCATGAAATGGAAGAGCTGGAACCAAGCACTAGTCAGGAAGTGCTTTGTTGTGTGGAGTTTCTTTTAGTCGAGTTTTTCGAAGGCTGTGTTTTCAAGGACATTGGGTTTGTGTGTGTCAGCAGATCATGTGCTTACAAAAATATCAACTCTGACTTGCCGTTGTCACACTCAGCATGCTGACGGGTCCGCGAGGGCCGAAAACATGAGATAAAAGCTCCGACACAAGCACAGATGCCAAAATGAAAACAAACATGTCTTCATAGGGGACATGCTGATTTCAAGAAGCCGAAACAAAGATAACGCCTCGGCTCCAAAGTGCTTTTATGGGTGATGATGACAGGAAAGAAGGGAATGGAGCTAGAGGAGCGAAAGCGAATCTTAATGTCGATATAAAACACACAGAAATCCTTGAAAAGTCTCTCAGTGAAAAAGTCAAATTCTGTAGAAGTCATAGATGGTGAAACCGATTTATAGTGGCCTAGTTAACCCACTTGATGAAGCTTGGTTTGGGCTGACCATGACTATGACCATGTCTATTCATCTACACCGATCAGCCATAACTGAGTAAGTCCCCCTCGTGCTCCACAACAGCTCTGATCCGTCAAGGCATGGACTTCACAAGACCTCTGAAGGTGTCCTGTGGTGTCTGGCACCAAGACTTTAGCAGCAGATCCTTTAAGTCCTGTAAGTTGGATTGTCCATGACCCTGGCCCATTTTACTGATTGACCATTCTTGGAGCACTTTTGGTCAGATACTGACTTGATGATGCTTGTGACTGACCATATGGACCTTCTGAAGTACAGTTTGGAGGCCCAGAGGTATGTTTGGAAGAGTAAATGTAAGGCATTTGCATTCTGTAAGAACTGTTAAGCATGGTGGTGGTATTTTAGGACACAACTGCCCAGATATCATGCCCTTGCCTTTGGGCCTGTTGCATACATATGGATGATTCATGTGAGATTAAGGTGGGGTGTAATAATGGCAACCCAACTGGGTCCCAGTTATCACACATGTCCGAACCCACTCAGAGCCCATGCCCACCTCGCACCCACCTAGCTCAAGTTCCACCCATGTAAGCTCTACATGAGCATGTTGGCTGGGTGGGTGTTCCAACAGGGCAGTGACTCCACAGCAAACGTAGTTGTGGAATAGATAAAGCAGGCTCCACTTTATCAGAGAATCCTTTTCCAGTACTACACAGAGCCCTACCTTTCAGCCCTACTTAACCTTTCTGCATCTCCTACGGATGTCTTTGGTGTACGCTAACAAATGCTAATCAAGAACCATAGAGTCACCTATGCTACAGACAGCTGAGGCTGCTTGCACGTAATGTTCCATCACAAACAGACAGAGATTAATACAGGCAATGTCACTTGGAGTCTTGGCTGGCTCTCATCGCACAGGGCATTCACAGAGCATTCTGCAACACAATATGAGTGAGGGGCACAATGCGAGTCTGAAACCCTAGAGAAGACCACGCTGGCCTTTTGCAAGATGAACTGGGGACAACAGGGACAGGACCTGAGACGCCGACTAACACTTGTGTAAGGATTAGCATACATGCTGGAATAAATTCAGTAAGTACACTCAGACTATGAAACACATCTCCATGAAGACCATTTCATTTTGGACAACAAACTAAAGAAGCAGTCATGAATCATAAGCAGCCATAAGTCAGAAATACAACTGCCCTATTCACTATATGGTGCACTGCTTTGGAGTTCTGCCATTTAATAGTGTACTGTTAGTTCTGTAACATTTTCAGTGTAACATAATATTATGTAGTCTAGAAAAGATGTACACTAAATGGACATGGAATACCCATAATCCATTGTGTTGTTCGCATAACGTGTCCAAAATCGGACACTACCTTGTTGAATTCTGTTCCCTATACTATAGCTCTAGATAGTGATCTGGGTTTTTGCATGTAGGGCACAGTAAACAGGGCACAGTTACGGACACAGCTCCTGTTCTTGTTAAGGTGCCTTAAAGCAGTATTGCTCCTAAGCTCCCCCTATAGTTGGGGGGTGTAATTCACTTTCACCCCACTGCTGTAAATACAAATCACGCTTTAAGCTCCCCCTCATGGAAAGCTGTACACAAGCGTTTGTTGATAAGCTGAGAGGCACAGAACCGTGACACAGAAGTGATGATTACAGAAATAAGGCAGGATTTGACACTAATATGGCTCGGGTTATGCAGAATCACACGCAGAATCAGAGAGGTGCAGCTCCACAAAAGGAGCTTGTGCACATCCTTCCATAGCGCAGTAGCAGCTCTGCGGCCCAAAGTGGGATGGAGAGCGATGCCATTCTCCAGTTACAGTCAGTGGAGCATCAGCATGATTCGGAAGCTGCTATTTTAAGGTAAAATGCTATATAATTAAAGTTGTACATATAAGTTCTGACCTTGTATTGTACCTTATTCAAAAAAGCAGCTCAAGCTAAACACGTCCATTTAACATGAATGGACGAGGCTGATCTAGAAACTGTAGCAGTATATAATTACATTTTCCTGGAAATTCAGTTGTAGAGAAAACAAGGCTTGTTTATGGGGAAGTCATGCTGTAAGTGTTTGCATTTCCAGGGTTCCACTCTGCACAGAAGACATTAAGATAAATGTCAAACCTTAATAATGAGCAGTAAAATGGATAGAAACTACAGGTTATGCAGTTAATTAATCAAATGCATCACAGCTCAGTTTGACAGAATTCAGCCTCAGTGCAGATTTCTGTCACCAGCACTGTACTGCCATCTGCAGCTCTTTTAGAAAACAACAGGTCCATCATTACCAAGCATTTTAATTCAGTCATAATTTTCATAAATATAGAAATGTTGGTGTGTAGATGGATAAAGACATGCAGACAGAAATACATATTTTGTCAGAAATCAATCAGATATTGTTATTATCCGGACTCTGAGGACTCCATAAAAGCATGTTTCTGAATGTCTGTGTGTGTTTCTAGAAAATTAAATCCCCCCTAAAAGTTTCCCCTAAATTATTTTAATATGTCTCATGGTGGATGCAGCACAATTTGAAGCACCTCACAGAGAGAGCTCTTGCTAGCTAGCCAGGCTAATACAGCCTCTACAGGTAGGCTATCTAAGAGTGTTACAGCTAAGCCCCTCAACTCTATACCTCTCAATATAAATAAAAAAAGCATACATTTTTATTATTATTCTTGTGCTGAGAAAATAATTTTAATGGTATGTTATTAGCCAGTACCAATGGAGCAGATGGGCCTATAAGGGCACAATTGTGATGACTAGACGACTGGACCAGCAGAGCAAAACAGCAGGTAGCAGGGGCAGTGGTGGCTCAGCAGTTAGAGCGCCGGGCTATCGATAACAAATTTGTGGGTTTGATTCCCGGGCTTGGCAAGCTGCCACTGTTGGGCCCTTGAGCAAAATTACCAGCCTGCTCCCCGGGTGCTGGAGTTGGCTGGCCACTGCTCTGGGTGTGTGTGTGTACTCACACACCTAGTTCACTAGTGTGTGTGTGTGTGTTCACAACCACAGATGGGTTAAATGCAGAGGACACATTTTGCTGTACAGTGACAAATACGTGCACCTTTACCTTTAGGTAGATATTGAGGGGTGTTCCCAGTATGCAGTGGTCAGTACCTACGAAAATTGCTCCATGAAAAGACATCCTATGAACCAGTGACAGAGTCAAGGGTCCCCATGGATGAAATCCTCACAACTTTCAGGACTTAAAGGATCTGCTGCAAACATCTTGGTGCCAGATGCTACAGGACACCATTAGAAGTCTTGTGGAGTCCAGAGCTGTATTGGTGGCACAGTATTAGCAGGTGCTATTAACATTATGGCTGATTGCTGTATTTTTTAATCTTGCTCAAAAGCAAAAGCACAATATGCAGAACAGAATTGATTATTCTGAATTACAGAATAAGTTATATTATGAAGATACGAGAGCTTAGTGACTAAAACATCAACTATTCCACACAATTCTTGCACTCTGTGTATTCATGTGTGTGTGTGTGTGTGTGAGTGTCTGGTGAGAGAGTAGGAGGCAGCATTGAGGAACCTGTGTGATGACCGACCTCATTACATGCTCCTGTCTACAGAAAGCAGAAGGTTAGAAGTGCATTAGTGTTTGCTCTGGCCTCTCTCCAGCAGATGTCACTATTAGATTTAGGACACTTGGGACCTGCGCATGCTGACCAGCTGCTTAACACGACATAAGGAGAGAGAATGCTACCACATAAATACAGCGGGAGATAGTGATCAGGACATTTAAAGGGCATTGGTGCAGTAAAATAGTGGACATGGAGTTACTGTGCTGATATCAGGCTGTCGTGTGAATGTGATAGTGGAAAAATAACATAAAACAAACCCCAGAGCATGAGAGTTTCATAGATATGAATCAAACTGGACGCTTTTGGGGGCGTGTTTAAAGGACATTGGAGTGTTCCGGTATTCTGGTAATAATTAGTAGTTATGGTTCAGTAACTGCTATAAGACTAATATAAAAATGAAAAAGTCAGACTTTTATTTGAGGCAGTGTAGGTCCTCCATGTGTCCCCAAAACTAGCTCTGACCCATCAAGGCATGGAAGATGAAGGTGTCTTGTGGTATCTGGTACCAATATGTTTAATCTCATCTAGAGGGTACATTATAATTATAATTATAATTAACATCAAACATTTAAATAAACATTAAATAACACTAAGCAAAAAATGTTGTATATATAATTTATATATATATATATATATAGTGTATATTGTCTCTTACACAAAGAAACCTGTATCTCCAAACTTTCAATAGAAGCCAGTGTTAAAATATTTCTTTTTATGAGAAACAAGTCTTTTTGGAGCATTTCTGTTGGTCCATTCATGTAAATAAAAAAGTCATAAAAAGTAAAAAAGGCTTTTGCAGGACAACAAAGACATATGTATGTATTTATGTGTATATGTATGATATGATCTACATCTAAATCAGTGCAGTGCTGCCCGTTTCGAGTGTATTCTCCTAGCCTGAGCAGAAAGGGTTAACCTGCTATCACAGAGCAAGGTGAGAGGCACGCACCTACCATGGGTGTGTTCTAAAGTCCACAACTTGCCAAACACTCCCAGAATGCATAGAGGTGACTCAGATCTGGTTACAACACAACACACGCTAAATAATCTCTGAATGTGCTGGATTTTACCACCCTGCAGGCACTTGTTTGAAACCGGCTCTTCTCCCATATTGGCTGGGCAGCTGGACTGACGCTGGCCTGCTGGTGCTGCTGGATCTCCTAAAGACATTATGGGACCTGCTTCAGAGTGAGCGTCCGACACTAGATCTGAGCTGGAAACAGGTGAGAGCGCGCCTGTGGCCTTGTGTTTATGATCATCTGCAGTGAGTTGGAGGCCCGGGGTGTTGTGTTTAAAGGCTTTATCCGGCCTGTTTGAAGCAGTCAGGAAGATTCAGGGGTGGACGCTTAAGCCTGGAAGTTGATGATGCAGTGGTTATTTAGTTAGTTGAGCTGTGAGTATTAAACCATGCAGGCTTGTTATTTGGTAATGAATCTCAAGACGTATTCAGGGTCTTCTAGGGGTGGAGGAATATGTATACATATCGTAGCTGTCACTCAAAAACCCTGAATTTCCATAATGGCAGTTTTAAAGGAAGTCAATGTACAGACCTTTTAATCCAAGTCATGTTGGAGCATTTCTATTGGCCCTTTTATCAAAAATTTTGGAAACAATGTAAAGAACCTCTACCAGATTCACATTAGAGCAAAAAGGGAGATACATGGTTTTTGCAGTGACAATATTTGGGCAATTTCCATGATGATTTAACCCCTTAATGTTTAAGGGGTTAAATGCACTATAGGACGTAGTTCAGTGGGTAAAATACTCCCTAAGGTTAATCTTTTGTCTGGAAGAGCTCACCTGTATATTTCGATCACTGAACGGCCACCAACCACAGTGCTCCACTATTGTGTGTGGACCTTTTCAAATGAATCAGTCATGGTCAATTGTCTACCAGTGAAGTGGTAAGTCAAGGTAACATAGAGTACCAGAAAAATGGTTGAACACAGCTGTTTGAATGTGTGCTGATCATCATCTTAAAAACGTTTGATCCATTCGCTAGGGTGACCATGTTTTTGACTCTGAGGACACACGAGTCTCCACTGTAGTTAGGAGGTTGTGAGAACCTACAGTGGACACTCATTTGTCCTCAGTGTCCTCTTTTTAAAAAAATAAAACAACAATATGGTCACCCCAGCATTCAGATCAAATGTTTTAAAGATCTGCACACATTCAACCAGGTGTGTCCAAACTTTTGACTGGTACTGACCTTGTAGTGTAGCCATGGCTACCTATCTGGCCTATAGGCTTCAATAAACATTCTTAAACTAAAGCTGGATCTTCGGAGTGAGGGCAAAGAAGAAGCCTTTTTGGTTTGCTGTAGAACCGTTCAGTGGACAGTTTGCAGTGTGAAGAACCTTGTTTGAGGTTTAAAGAACCTTCCACATGAGTCTAGATTCTATACGACTTAGGATTGTGCCCTGTGTCCGTACATCCAAGCCAAGAACCAGTGAGGGACCTTTGATTTTAAAAAGTGTTTAGCATTAGGGAGCATAGCATATAGCATAGTCTTTTTTTTTGACAGAACTTTGGTTGGACCTCCCTGAGTTTCAGACATCCATGCACAGACTTGAATGTAAACTGCCATCCATGCGTATCGACCAACCCATAGCGAAGTGAAAGTACGAGAGCAGTAAACACTCATAAAACTCATAAACTGACACAGCTGCACACTGAAGAACACTAAAGTGTAAACGTGTCCACAAAGGCCTGCTGGTTCTTCACACTCCAGCATGGCCTATTTGACGAGCAGTATGTCAAATACCAGAGATTCCGACTCTGAAAGAGCAGGTTTGGACACAGCTGAGGAGTTAGACGAATCTACTGACTGTGCCAGAAACAACCGTCTTGATGAGAGTTCTGCCGAGTGATCGACTGTAAAAATAACAGAACAACCCTGAGAGTTCTTTAAAAAGAGGAGTGTCGTCTCAATGTTCTCATGCTTAGTGGGTTTAAAACTTGCTTTCTTGGCAGATCTGGATGGTGTCGGAAATGTCTGCGGGTCAGCCTCACTCTTTTGTCCATTTTGGGGATGGGAGAACGTTGTCAAGGTTAGCGATGGAACGCAATCAGTTGGATTATGTCTTTATTATTTATTGTACTCTTACTGTTTAATACAATGGAATTCCCCTTCCTCCCCTCTCTCTCTCTCTCTCTCTCTCTCACTCTCTCTCTCTCGCACACAGAACAAGATTTTTCTCATTGCTTAACACCTACAATTGCTTTTTGAAGGACAAAACCCAGCTGCAGCTAAATGTGCATGAGGTAACAGGCATATTCACATTTATTCTTGAAGCCATTCCTTCTTATATGTCGTAAAGGCCAGAGACACTTTATAACCTAAGTCACGTAAACCCCATTATGAGGTAACTCTCATTGGCAGCAATATTCTGACCACCTATTTAATAGTGGGAATAACCCCCCTTGGCTTGGATGACACTAGCGAGAGGTAGTGCGTTGATTGCTACCACCACTACCACAGTGGTGCGTCGATTGCTTTGTACCTCTCACTGGAGTTGTCTTTCCCCTCTGGCATCAATGGCCCATGGGGCACCACCTTTGGAAGGCCCTCAATGTGCGAGAAGTTCATTCTTGATACGCCTTCGTCTCTGCGTCTCTACAACATCCCACAAATTTAGCGGAATCCGAGATGCTAGCACCAATCGCCCAGTCCCTTACTATCATGCCCTTTTGGACTTGTCAAATCACACCCTTTGCCCATGGGGATAGTTTTGCACTCTTCTACAACTGACTGGTGTGCTCGCTTATTTAGACCTGGCCAAGTTCATTCCAAACCAGGGGTGGTCCTAATAATCTGATATGATCGTGCATATCATCACTGTCACGCAAAAAAACGCATCCGCATTTGTCATTTTCAATTTTCTGACATAATGTGAATCTGCCAGTTGCTATTTGTATTGTGTGAGAATTGCATGATGAATGAACCAATAGAAATGCTCCAAAATAACTTGGACTTTTCCATCTCCTGTAAAGTTGTCTCTTTTTTTGCGTTTTTTTGCATGACAGCGACGCTATGATGTAGCATAGAAGTTAAACAGGATGTTCTGAAAGATTATTTGACCTCCACTGGATTATGATTCAAAATGGACACATTTCCAAGTTATAGGCCTTATGAATGGATGCCTCGACTGGTCAGCGGGTCCTAGCTTTTAAAGCAGGGATTTACAGTCATTCTGAAAACAGTGGCTTATAGAGAGTATCAAGTTTGAAATTTGGAACCTTTTTAGGTTATGAGGAGCACAGTGGAAACAAGCTCTATAAACACATTCTGGCTTAGAGAACATCATCACACTTCTGCAGGTCATTGACTACTGGGTCTGTCTGGAAGCCTGCTGAGAATCTGAAGTAGGCTTTGTAGCTCCAAGCACTTATTTGAACAGCAGATTCAACACATTGTTGTTATAATAAGAGAGATTATGCCTCTAAGTCTATTAACGTCATGGCATGCCATGCGGCTGAACTCCTGGTGCTTTCCGAATGTTGCAGAACAGGTGATTTTGACCAGCTTCTTGGCCTCCATTCAATACAGAACACTACAGGCCAGTTTCACTTTCGGGACAGGCAGCATGTTGCTATTAAACAAATGCCATTATTGACATGATTCCTAAGGTTTGAATAGGCAACTGTTAATGTTTACTGTGGCATGGTCCTAAACTTTTCCTTTAAAGTGAAAGCAGCTCTGTGGACAGAACTACAAGAAGGTCAAACAGTCGCAGGAAGGACGTAATAATGCCAGTTTCAGCGGCATTGCCAAACACAGCTGCTTATCTTATCATACATATGGACAATGAGGAAATGAATGCAATGAAATTAACAAACAGCTCTGGCAGAATAAGCCAACTTTTTTGAAGCTGTTAAAACTTATCCTCTACTGTGAGGATGTGTTTTCCTAAGGACAGGAAAAGTGTCTGGTTAGCTGCGGTGTTTCAAATGTCCCTTCTCGGGCCGTCATTCCAGAACTGCATTTAGAAAGACCTCCTGATTTTTTATCAGTCTGGCTTCTGGAGTTACATGTGCACTCTGCGCTGCCCTCTTCTGGTACCATCCTGAATAGCTTGTCATCTTCATCCAGAACACATCAAGGCAGGTGACACTGGAGGGATTTCTGGCAGTCTCCTGGGGAATGAAGAGACCGATCCGGCTCAAAATCCAGGATGAGAAGTCATCTGACAGCTCCAAGTCTCCAGGCTTTTCTCCAGATCCTATCAGTCCACTCGGAAACAAGAGGTCACTGATCCACAGTGCTCCTTTCAACACACAGTAGCAGTCAAACATCTGGACACACCTGGTTGAATATGTGCGCTTATCCTCATCTTAATATATATATATATATATATGTGTATTTTTTAAAGGGGGCACTGTAGACACACAGGGATCTGCTTTAGTTAGATTGTCAAGACTGGGGGGCGGGGTGTTGGGGGGGCTAAGTTGCCTTAATATTAATAATCTATATGACCAAATAATCTTCTTTCAGTTCAGCTTACAACTTAGGCCTACTTGAAACCCCTCTGCCACGACATCCTAACTATGGTGGACACCTGTGAGTCCCCAGTGTCCTCTTTTTGAAAACAAAAATATGGTCACTCTAGCATTTTTTTTTTGTACGGTTTAAAGATGATAATCTTAAAACTTCATCCAGGTGTGTCCAAACTTTTGACTGGTGCATCTTTCTTATTTATTGACACTATTTATCATATCTTGGCAGTAAAGCACTGAAACTTTTGGTGCGTAATGTTTTGTTTTTATGAATTCCTGCAGGGGTATGACCCGCTGGGGAGAATTTGACAATCTTCATCACATTGATGAACTGGAAGAGATCGTTCAGGATGGTGCAGAGACTCTAGACAGCTGTGCTACAGGTTCAGTTTCTTTCACAGTGGTATTAACTTTGGGCGTTAATAATTATTATGGCATACAAATAAATATATGACTGTGCTACTATCTTACTGTGCCACTATTACTGTGCCATTTACGCTTTGAATTTGAACATTTCTGTAGACCCAACAGGAAGTTCATACACTGATTCACAACATATATCCTCATCTTCATATAACCTTTGGTTACATTTGGCAACAATTCTGCATTTATAACAGATATGAGGTACACACACTATATAGACAAAAGTATTGGGACACATGCACATTCAATATTTCTTCAGAAAGCAAAGGTATTTAAAAAAGCGTTGGAGTAACTGTCTTTACTGTCCAGGGGAAGCTTTCTACTAGATTTTGGAGCACTGCTGTGAGGATTTGATTGCATTCAACAATAAGAGTATTAGTGAGGTCATGTTGGATGATCACCAACATGCACACCCCCGACTCCCCACCAGGGGTGTGCAATTGCACATCTCTGTCAGCAATGGGTGCAACTTACAATAGCTGAATGCATTCATTAGAATGGGTGTCCACAAATATTTGACATATAGTGGATTACAACACATGGCAGGTAAAGAAAGGGGCCAGAGTGTGCAATACTAAAATATGAATATATTTTTTTAATTTATGAAAGAATTAAAGATTCAAATCCTCAGATCTTATCATATAAGTCCTAGATTTTTTGCAACCCTCTCTTTATTCTTTAAAATTAAGCAGGTCATTTCTGTTACTGTGCCTTTAAGACCCGTTTTGAATAAATAAGGCCTGTTCTGATTGGTTGCCGATGTGAATCAATCACTCAGAGTTGAAACATGCTTAAGAACTGCAACATGATTGGTCAGGACTAAACATTGTTAGGCTAAATAGGAGGATATATGTAAATGAGCTAGTTCAAAATTCTTTATTGAAATAAATTGAGTTTTCATGATAGGGCCCTTTAAGACTTCAGACTAAGGGCTCAATATTTACTTGCTTAACTGAACCGCATTAAATACATGTCATAATCTCGTAAGCTGACACAGCTGGCCAGTGTTGATAACCTAGCTAACAATTCTTCAATTAACACCACACCGGTGGGGGGGGGGGGGGTTCAAGCTGTGGGCTGGTAAAGGTCCATTGACCCTGTCTTTCTTTTTTTTTTTTTTGGGGGGGGGGGGGGGTTGTCTGCCACTTTCAATCATTCATAGACAACCATTTATTTTACAGTGTAAAGAGGTTGAACTCTATGTAGGTCTTGAAGAGTAAGAGTAATAGATCTATGGTTGTTGCTTGTAGAGAGTACAGAGTGTTAGGCTCACTGTAGAACTTATATTGGGGTATAAGCATATAGAGCTATGTATAGGGATATACAGTACAGTACAGTACAGTGAGTATATACTGTAATTGGGACTGACACCTCTCTGCTCCATCGTAGCCTACAATGAGTTTGACAGCAGGACGCTCAGAGCCCCACGGCCCAAAGCCATTATAGAAGACAGTTCCAGCCTGTTTCGCACCAGGAGCGACGCCTCCCTGGTGAAGAAGAGAGTGAGCAACAAGACGACGGAGGAAAAGCAGAGGGACAGACAGCATCGCTTCTCTATTAATGGCCATTTCTACAATTACAAGGTCAGAGAACTGCTGAGAATCCAGTCTCAGACAGCAAACCTGATGCATCAGTCCACTAGCGGCACTTAAAGTAGCATAGTCTCACCTTTTGCTCATTTTAATGTAATTTAACTCAAAACTTACAGGAACCCGTATGTGGGTCCATTTGTCTTTCTTCAAACTACATAATATACATATTAGTTTTATACTCAATAGTGAATAATGTATATTTTTTGCTTCTGCAATAGTATAACAGGACCCTAAAGTCTGATTGGACTATTTAACTTTCCCAGCAGAAAAGTGCATGAACTGTAAGTGCACACTTGTTAATATCTGAAACTACTTTGTAGTTTATAGTACAATAATTTTGAAATAAACATACTCAGAAAATAATTGTACTTTAATACATTTATGTATACAATTTAAAGCAACATTATGTAGCATTTTTTTACCTTAAAATATCAGCTTCAAGATCATTATGGTGTCCACCGACCTGTAATAAGGAGAGTAGTGTCCCTATGGATGCTACTCCAGGCTCAACACGCTGCTAACTTGCCTATGTAACTTCTGAGAAGTTGGCAGGACAACAGAGAGAGCCAAGGCATGCATAACTGCATAATGCATAAGTGAAATTTGCCCTGTAATATTACCCTACCGCCTCAGTCCACACCCTTCTATTACGTTCAGTGCCGGTTCTGTATCTCTTGGCTTGTCAGGAAATGCATGTAAGTGTGTTCTTCTTGAGTGGTGGCTCAAAATGTGACTTCCACTACCTGACTGTAGGGGGAGCACCACAGCAAAAAAAAAAAAAAACAGTTCTCCATAATGCTGCTTTAAATATGACAAGCAGTTACACATAAATAACATCTTCATGTAATCACATTTTTTTATTGCCATCTCTGTCTTTTCAGACTTCAATCTTTACGCCATCCTACGGGGCAACAACAAACGTCCGCATCAACAGCAGAATGAGGACACATCAAGTCATCAGCCAGCTTTTACATAAATTTAAGGTATGACTATACATAATGTACCATATATGACCAAGCCTACATTATACCTTCTTCATTCAGTGAATGTTAAACCGTAAGCTGGCGTGCAATCATCTCTGTTGCAGATAGAAAATGAGCCGAGTGAATTTGCCTTGTATTGCATTCATCAAAGTGGAGGTATGTGTCCTTTATGTATTTTGTAATGTCTTCTGATAACTTTTATAATATCATAACACTGCCCATGCCACTGTTTGAATAAGGCCACAGCACACTGACTGAATAAACACCAGCAAACATATGCAAACAGAGATGAGCACACATCAGGCAACCAAAATCAAACAGACCCTTTTTACCGTGCCTTGTCATACTAAGCAGAATTTGGCAGCCTGGTGGCCCTTTGCCTGTTCCTTTCTGAAATGATGGGTTCAGCTGATTTGGTCAGTCATAAGGTTCTGAATGTTGTAGTTGCCATGGCGCACTCAAAAGATTGTCAGATGTAGCAACTGTAACCGAGGCGATGACGAGACTTAGTGACGGGTCAGATTACTGATTTCTTTGGCCTGTTGCACCGGTACTGAATCAGGAAAGCAAAGTAAGGCCATACAGCCACAGAAAAATATCAGGCTGTAATGGTGCTGGTCAGACTGAGTGAGAATTCATTTAGATCAGATTATCATTATTTTATTCTTCATGATTAATTTTTCCTCCTTTTCCAGGGTTTCTTCATACTTTAGAATTGTTTTATTCAATGTTGTGTTTATTAAGAGTTACCTACAGTATCTACAGTTTCAGAATCAAAGAAAGAAAAACAACACAAAGTAGAAATCAATAAAGTAACTTAGATAATAATGAAAAATATAATTTCTATTTTTCAAAAAAATAAAGGGAGAGAAAAAGAAGGGGCGGTGGCCATAGAAATCGTCACTATAACTCACTAATCATATTGAGGAGAGAAAGTCAATACAAGTACTGACATATATTAAAATATCCAGCACATCACATGTCAAAAACTTCACATAGGACCAGTACCCATGAATCTGACCCATACGTGATCACAGTCCAATAGAGGGTCAGAGTTCAGTCCAGAGGGTCCAGCTGAACTGAGTTAAGATGAGAAAGAAAAGGTTGCCATGTCTTGGGATATCACCAAGAGTCACAACTTACATGTTTCACCCATTCCAACTTCAGTAAGGCCAGTCAGTGGTCTGTAATCCAGTTAGTGAAGGAAGGAGGATTTTTTCCCCCCAATTAAGCAAGTTAACCGCCAAATGCTACAAATCTACCTCTGTAGTAGATAGATGAATAGATTTGTACACAGTTTGAATAGATTGCACACAGTATTTTTCTCTGAATGTTTGAATGAATCAAATTCTGGTATTGTGGTTTACTTGGCTTTTAATCCAACCAAGCAGTAGCAATCTGTAAACCCATGCAAATGTTGCTGTATACAATATTGCTTACCTTCAAAAGCAAAAGTGTGCTGCTGCTTGGTTGGATTGAAAACCAAGTAAATCTTCTGCAAAAATTCAAAGGAAAATACATGTGTGCACAGCAATACTGCATCTTTCATAGTACTGCTATAAAGGCAATCGTTAGTTTGGCTGTTATTTTAAACCTGTACTTGAATGTAAGTCTAGTCCCTATTCTTACTTTCCTCATTGACTTTCACCATAAAATAAACAGCTATGTAACATTTTTACTGTATTTATAAATGTTACTATAAATGTTTAACATGTAAATGTGTTTATATTTATCACAAAAATATGGTGATGTTGGTGTGGCGCAACAGGTAACACCACTACCTGCCAGTGAGCTACCACAGCATGTGGGAGACAGGGGTTCAATTCCCAGTCTGGGAGACCGTATGCTGCGCTACACCAATAAGAGTCCTTGGGCAAGACTTCTTACACTACATTGGCCCACTTGTACTATGAGTAGCCTTGTAAGTTGCTCTGGATAAGAGTGTCAGCTAAATTCCATAAATGTAAAATATGACTACAGAACAGGCTGTTTTTGATTTGTGCCGTACATTTTGTAGAGGTTTTCCATTAAAGGCCCCTAAAGACACTTGTTGCACTTATTCCCAGCCCTCCCGACTTCTCATTTAAAGGCTAGTTTGTTTAAGGCCTCTGTTTGGAAGACTGGCTACTGCTCAGTTTGTATCCTGTGCACACTCTGCATGTTTGCACAGGAGTGGTAAAATTGAACAAGCTTCCATCTGTTTATGCAGACCAGCTCAATGCTGCGTTGTGTGTAATCATCACCTCGCCCGCTGGATTACAGGAGCTTTTCAGCTGCCATACCCCGAGGCTCCAAAGACAGTTCCTTCGGAGTGTTTGTACCCACTGTCTGACATCATACTGGGCCATGTTATTTTAACGTCTCCACGTTGTCCCTGGTGCACGGTTGTACTGCATGACTGTTTCGGTTTATCAGTAACACATGAGCTTGCACTTCCAGTTACTGGTCTGGAAGAAACCAGCACAGTATCCTTTAGTTGGTCATATCTCTTATCGTGTGAGCTCACACTTCCTGATGCTTACTAAATTGTGCTTTAATATAGAGCTGATAAGGAGAATGGTTTTCTGGAGAAAAAAAAACAAGGCACAGCACAAGATAAGATACTGTTCATGCTTATTCTTAGACCAATAGTTGTGTTGGCAATGTAGGGAGCATGCTGAAGACTTTCAGTGAATTGCATTTACTGTTGTAGCCCCACTGATCCAGTCAGCTGGGACACATCTGGTGTCTGAAGCTTGATTATACATGTTTTCACTGGAGCTACGGCTAAAAAAAAAAACAGCTCAGGACCAGCTTTTGCTGGAAGCTGGTTTTAGATGATCCAAGCTGGTCTATGATGGTCAAAACACTGGTCAACCAGGAGAAAACATGCCCTATGTCAGTAAGCTAGCTGTTTAACCAGCCCTTGACCCGCATAGTGTATGTTACATTTGAGGTTAAACATGCTGGGTCATGCTGGTTGATCAGCGTTGTCTGGCTGGTTATGCTAGTCGACCAGCTTAGTGATGGTCATGCTGGTAAACCTACATGGTCAAGCTTGGTCGTACTGGTTCTCTAGCATGGTCAGGTTGATTATGCTTGTAAACAAGTTAAACCATCAAACCCAAACAAAAACATACCCTGTTTAGGTCAAGAGCAACATGCTGGTCAACCACCACACTGGTCAACTAGCATGACGACGCAATCAGCGTGGTCTTGCTGTTCATGCTGCTGTTCAAGCTTGGTCTGATGTAGCTAATATGTTAACTTACATATTAGCGTAGTGGTTTCTAAATATTGGGTCTCATTTATTTTCATTAGAATAGATTATAATGAATTTCATGTTTGGCACTACATCGCAAAACCGCAGTGGTACCACAGGGCTCAGGTGGGCTACTTCAGGTGGGAACTCGTTAACTTAGTTTTTCAATAGATAAAATTGGCAACAATCCACTGTTTATTAGCAATGTTAGCACAGCTTCTCCTGTTGTTACCTAAAGAACCTCAGGTATCAAATATGTATTGGCTGATCGATTTTTATCATCTCCATAGAAAGCCATTGGCAATATTAGGGGATACTGTGGAGCAGTCACAGATAAGACTAAAAGGTCAGTTGAGAGGGGTGTACAGCACCACAGCACAATGCGTGGGGGCTTTACACTTTGGGAAATGCATTGATTCATTGTTTTCTATGAAAATTGTGATTTTCATAGATTGTTAATTGTGATTCTCCTGTTGTTATCTAAAGAACCTCAGGTATCAAACATGTATTGGCTGATCTGGGTTTAGCAAAAAAGCATGTAAATTAGATTCAATTCTTTCAAGATACTGTAAAATGTGGAGATCTCTATTACTATCATCAAACCTGAATTTGTTGGTTTCATTCCTCAAAGAAAGAAGAAAGCTGGGCAGCTCAGATTTTCCACTGTTGGAGCGTTTTCTTCAGGGACCATCTGAAAGCATCATGAGAGTCTTCCTCATGGACACAGATGAAGCAGAAGTTAGCATGGATGTACGCCTAGTTCTACGTTGTCCTATTAAGTATTCTATACAGCCTTAGTTACTAAACCCACACTAATCTATGTCTTCTGTAATGGGTTATTAGGTAGCACAGTATGTCAATTTAGAGCTGCCCATTCTCCAGCGAGTTCTGCTGAAGCTACAAGAAGACGAGAACCAAGAGATACAGCGCATCGTCTCAAAGTGAGTCCTGAGGAATGCTTACGCCTGCAGATGTTAGGAATGTACACTAGATGTATCCAGGCACCCCTTCTAATTTGTGGGTTAACGTGCAGCCATAACGTGCAGCCACACATCGGTTTTATTATCTCCATAGAAAGCCTTGCCAATATTAGGGGATACTGTGGAGCAGTCACAGATAAGACTGAGAGGTCAGCTGAGAGGGGTGAACAGCACCACGGCCCAATGCATGGGGGCTTTACACTTTGGGAAATGCATTGATTCATTGTTTTCTATGAAAATTGTGATTTGAGAGGGCTAAAAAGAACTGACATTGTAATTATATATATATATATATATATATATATATATATATATATATATATATATATATGATATATGGCATATTATATCATTCAGTGTTGGAGGCACATCCAGTCGACTAGTGCTTAATATGTTATGTCATCTTCTGCAGAACTGTAGGGCAGCATTTCATCCCCCAGCCTCATAACCCTTTTTTGCAGTTTCATCCACCCCTGCTCTCTTGCTACATTACACAGTATTGAGCAAATACATTGTGCAAACACAGTGTGTAAGAAAACACTGATGTACAGGCTAATAAATACACACACAGTATTTGCCTTCCTGGTAGTAATGTTAGCTACCTGGATTCCTTCTGTATCCAGAAAGACCAAATTACATTTTTCATATTCCTTACAATCCCAACTTATATTTCTTGTGATCTCAATATAACAAGTTGATTTGTCAAGATACAAATATAATGTTCTCAAGATAAAAAAACAGTGTTTTTCAGATAATAAATAAGTAAGTTGTGTGTACGTTTTTTTTTATGTGTACGTATATTAATTAAAATTTAAATAATATAAATAAAAGCAATGATCATGAGATAATAGTAAAAATAGTACAGTTATGTCATGGCCTTCTGAACTTTAATCGGTTAAAAGCAAAGAAAATAAGCTTTTAGAAAAAAAAGCATTTTTAACAGCCCCGACTCCTCCCACCTTCAAGATGCATCATCAGAAGGGGATTTTGAAATCTCACCTTTGGTACCACTGCTGCACTGCTGTAGGAGGCGAGTCTGTATATTTCCTGTAGTTGTAGCTATGGTTAAAATTTTCACTTTGGTCAGATTGTCCCTTTTCATCTGGGGAAATTTAACCTACTAGCACAGAGCTTGGGCACTAGTACTCTAGCCCACTACCAGCATTAACTTATAGAAGTGAATAACACTTAAATCACAATATATAAAATATCTTCATCAGATTATCAGCATTTAGATATTTTCCCGAAATCATTCAGTCCTTGTGTCAGCTACTATCCAGAACCGGTCATCCAACACTAGTATGTGACCTCACCAAGATCACGTCACACCTGGTCACTTCATGTGACGAGTATGTGGATTGTTTTCTGATCAGATTTTGGCCATAAGCATTTACACTGGGTAGTGAAATGTGACAGTGGTTATTCAGACTGAAATCTGATTGCTGTGTGAGACAGAATATGATAACATGCTTATTTCACAGCTTTTATTACTGGTGTTTCAGTTGTGTGGTAGAGAAGGTGTTTACACTGCTACATCAGGGCTTAAATGCATCTCAGACCACCTGCTGAAGTGGTTTGAGTGGTCTGTAGTGTATCTGCTTTAAATCTTGAGTCTTGGGTGACTTTACACTTGCATTTTTATGAGGCTTGATCTCATCCAGATATAATCCTGATACTTTAAACTGATGAAGTGATCAGGTTTAAATGGGGTCTAATACCTGTGGCTAAATGTAAGCAAATCTTCACAGTAATGGTTGTGTCCATCGAGTTTAAAGAGTAGAGGCTTTTACTGCAGCGAACAGAGAGCAGACTGCCTGCTAATATCCCTTGATTTTAAGAAATGTCAGACGAGCAGGTGTCCACAAACATCAGGACAGCTTGCTGTAGGCGTTACATATGTAGTTGTAACATGTTATATAAAGTACAGATAATGATGACAGGTGGTTATTGGCTGTGATATTGATTTTTCTTCATGCAGGTACAGGCAACAGCACATTCTACTCTCACACTGCCTGAACTCGAAGATGACATCAAAGACGGAGACGACTGTGTAAAAGAAAGAGCTGTGGGCTGCTGAAGTACGTTTTTCCTGTCGCTTCCACCCACAACATTAACTGACCAGAAACTGCTGTTTTATACTGTAGCATGGGCTACAATGATGGAATTGGACATTTTTAGTGGTGTGCCTGAGATACTGTGATTTAAACATTGTAAAATATCAGAAACCAACTAGTTTCTCTTGTTTTGTTGATCAGAAATGGCCAGCCTGTGCCATTTCCATAAGAACTACATGTTCTTTTTTACTTTAAATGCTCTAAATAAAGAGCTACTGGAGAGAAAAAAAGAAATGAAGAAAGTGAAAGACGAGTGGAAAAGGTGGCGTCATGCTGTAAAATGACTAATGGTGGTCCAGCTGGTGTATCACCACAACACTTTGGCAGACACACTCCCAGTCTGCTCCACCACACAGACGCCAAATCTCTCTAAAGGACATTCAATCATTGGATAAAGGATAAAGGTGCACGTATTCGTCACTGTACAGTGTGGACTGTACAGCGAAATGTGTCCTCCGCATTTAACCCATCTGGTAGTGAACACACACTCACACACGTGTTAGGGGCAGTGAGTACACACACACACCCAGAGCGGTGGGCAGCCAACTCCAGCGCCCGGGGAGCAGAGAGGGTAAAGGGCCTTGCTCAAGGGCCCAACAGTGGCAGCTTGCCGAGCCCGGGAATCGAACCCACAACCCTGTTATCGATATCCCGGCGCTCTAACCGCTGAGCCACCACTGCCACAAATTGTTGTCATCCATAGAAACTGCCAGTGAACAGGAGCTTTTCTAGACTACTTGTGATGATGCACACACAGAACTTAGAGAGGCACAGCTGTACCCCCAGCTTCCCTAATAATATTACTGAATAATAATAATAACATTTTATTACTATTATTTAAATAATAATGTTAGCAATTATATTACTAGTCCTTTGATCATTAGCTTGTCTGTTGTGTGGATGACTTCCTTTGAGCTTAGCTGCTCATACTTTTTGAAAGATGCTGGAGAATTATGGAAAAAATGTAGTGGGTGTAGTTCTGCTCAGCATCCAGGATAAAATAGACTTTTACCGCAGTGATTTTAGTGGGGAACAGCAATATTTTACTGGGTCTAATAATGCTCCTGCAATGCAGCTAAACTAAAGCTACAAAATGCTGCAATGGGTTCTTTGAGCAATACCATAGGAGAACCACTTTTGGTTCCATTAAGAACCATGTTTGTAATAGAGATGAGGTCGCTAATGAGTGTCAAAAACTATTTAAAGGTCTAAAACAAGGCGGCTCAATCCTGGTCCTGGAGATCTACCTGATCCAGATAATGAAAGCCTTCAGGATCTGAACTCTTCAGGGTGGTAGATCTCCAGGATTAGGATTAAAAAAATCCCTGGTCTAAAATTCTTCCAGGGTTCTTTACACTGGTTCTTTATGGGAAAGTTTAATTTGAAGAGTGTATACTTGTGTGCATCACAGTCATGAGAAGCAGTCGTATCTGTTTCTTTATTAAATAACAAATGAAATCCCATTTCCAAGTCTTACAAAATGTAAAGGTTACACTTTCACAAGTTTTAGTATCAAAATATGATTTTCCCTTCCAGAGGGAGCCATTCTGTTTTAGTACATCAATAAATCTCATGTCCTACAACAGTTATACCTATTATAAGAGAGTACAAGCTCCTCCACTCCTTCACTCCTCCTACGGTAACAGTAAAAATTATGTAAGGTGGGTTGCAGATGGTACAGTTAGTTCTGTTCACGCCCAGGTCCGTCAAAAACAGCATCACTTCTTACAAGAGATCTTCTTTGCGACGTACTGATCTGTCCTCGGGTTAAACTCTACCTCAAACTTGCACATCAGCCGCTAAAGGAAATAAAGGAACAGGTTTGAACCAAGGCAATATAAGCACTGTGAATGACAACTAAAACTGGAGAAATGCTAAAAAAAAATGACCTTTCGAGTCAAAGAACAGCTTTCCAGATCTGCAGGCTCTGTTTTCAGACACTTCGTCTTTCCGATGAGTGCGTTGATCTTGAAGTCGATCATGTTGGTGACCTGCAAATACAAACGTGCCTTATGGTAGATGGACTACCCATTGAGACTAAACTAGACCATATACATGCAGCTTCTGTATTTGGAACCTGTCAAAAGAAGACAATGCCATACCTGTGTGCGTGCAGATGTAACCTCCAGAAGCTTGAAATACTTCTTGGCCTTGGATCTCATATTGAACTTATCCACAGCTGTCTTAGCTGCTTCTTGGACATCCTGCCTTTCAGGGTGGGCTTCTGACCAGCCTCCCAAGGGCTGCACATTTACTTTAAGTGGAGAAAAGAGACAGGACAGGTAGGTCAGAGGTTAGAATATGGATTTCTATAAAAGGTATCAGTCATTTAAAACAGAGATCTGATGCATTTATGCTGTGGATACTAGTGGTCCACCTCCTGACATTAAAGCTGCACTGTCATGGACACTATACAAGGTCCTGTTATAGGCAGAGGCCACATTTTGAGTGACTACACTCTCAACAGATGTACTGTGTGTTTTAAGAGCTAGATGTTTGCCTTACTTTTAACACAATTTAAAAATGTGTATATCCTAAACAATGTAATACAGAGTGGCTTGGTGTGAAATGTGCAAGGCAGAGTTGTTCATAGTGGTGGAGAATATAACCAGACGTCTGAAAAGCTGAAAGTTAGGACAAAAAAACGGGTGTGACTATGTTGGCTGGTGGCTGAAACTTTGGTTTACAACAGGTTTACAATCGTTTTGAGAAGATGGTCTAATCCTTTAACAGTGGAAGTGAACATGCAGAGCGTTGGAAAGTGGATTTACCACTATTTTACTATTGTCAACATTACTTATAAAACCTCAGATACCATTTATAGGCTCACTGGTGGGCGTTGGATACTAAATAAAATTGGATGTATTGTTGTATAAGTTGTGACATTGCAACCCCTGGTTTCGGTCACCACCACTGTAAAGATACTGTAAAGAATTGGTGGGTTTCTCTACAATGACCCATTTCACACCAACTAACTCTGATGACTTTGTTTACATCTCAACTGAAGAAACTGTGACAGAAGGTCTGAAAAATCGGCGAAATTCCCCTTTAAAATGAACCGTGTTCAGATTTTAACACACAGGCGTGTCAGAAACATGCTGAATTCTTGTGGCCTCACTTTTGACAGCATTGCGTGTTAACGTGTAGGCCTACACACTCAATATACAGCATATATAATCTGTTCTGAATGCACAAGCAAGCCTGCAAACCCATATAAATACCACTAAATCCCACTTAACATCCATAAAAATGAAAGCATACTAATAAATACATATTAAAATGCACAGAACAACTCAAAAACACTTTATATTACTTCCTCTTAATCAGTAAATCAATGAATAAAGCTGTAAGAGAGTCTACTCACTTGTTGTAATCTCTTCCTCCTCGATGGGTGGCTGGGCTTGGCTCAGCTGGACTGCTGAGAACAAACCCAACAGCAGGACGAGGTACAGATCCATTCTTCCTTTAGTTGTGTTCTCTTGAAGGCAGGAACGAGGGAGTGCCACAGAGATGAAAAGGAGAGAGTGAAGGAGTTCCTTTAGCTGCAGAATGTCAGACCAGGCTGATAGCTCACACCCTTCCTGGCAGGGTGGGTGGAGTGTGTGAGCTTTATAGAATGCCAGACTCTGAGTGAGTGTGTGTGTGTGCGCATGTACATGTGTGTATACAATGAGTCAGTGGACTTCTGTCTGTGTGTATATGTATGCATGTGTGTGTGTGTGTGTGGATGTGAGTTTGCTGGGAGAGAGAGAGAGAGAGAGAGAGAGAGGGAGAGAGAGAGAGAGAAAAGTTAATCTTATTACTGCTTTAAGCCTGTAGCCTGCTGTCCGTAGGCTGCTTCCTATCAGCACCAGCTTCTGTCTTCTGTGAGCGCTGCTAAACACGGGTGAAGAATTATGTGAAGAGTGAAGGCAGCTAAATCTAAGGCTTAACGCCAAGGCTGCAACTTTGGGTTAAACTTTATAGGCGTGGAAAAGGACTTTAAAAATAAAACAGATATTTTTTATTATTATTTTCACATCTCTTGTGACTGTTCCCAGCTTCCATACTTCTGATCATTCAAAATGAAGCTGTCTGTAATGAAGGCACTTTATATGGGTCATTTTGCATTTATATTGTCCATGCAGAATGCAAAAACTAACAATTTTGTTTAAAAAATCTACAGGGACGGATTCATTAATGAAAAAAAAAACGTATGAAGAACATTAAGAAGGTCATAAAAACAACAGCGTCCAAATAACCCACCCATTCATTAACATTTACATTTAAGGCATTTAGCAGACGCTCTTATCCAGAGCGACTTACAAAAGTGCTTTGCTATTTACCCAAGAAAGACCTCAGACCTTAGAATAGACTAATAGTTCAAAGATACCTTTAAGCTTTAGACATTACTAAGCACAAGTTAATAAGGTGACCATAGTACTCTGCTACTCGTCCAAGTATTCTCAGAAGAGGTGGGTCTTCAGTCTGCATTTGAAGACAGTGAGCGACTCGGCCGTTCGGACACCCAGGGGAAGTTCGTTCCACCACTTTGGTGCCAGGACAGAAAAAAAGCCTGGATGCTTGTCTTCCGTGGATTTTGAGGGATGGTGGGTCGAGCCGAGCCGTACTTGAAGCTCGAAGGGCTCTAGGTGCAGATCGGCTTTTGACCATTGCCATCAAGTATGGAGGGGCTGGTTCATTCAGGCCTTTGTAGGCCAGCGTCAGGGTTTTGAATTCATACCCCCCCCAGCACTAGCAATGCTCCCGATACTAGGAGCGTAAGGACTTAACACATACATGTGAAGCCAGCCACCACCTCTTTTTCTAACTGACACCAACCAATGCAGCACTGCCAGACACCAGGTCCCCAGTTCCACCGCACCAGCTAACAGACGCCTGTGCTGGCCAACATCAGGGAGGGGAGAGAGCGCCAGCTACCCACCCGGAGAGAGACGGCCAGTTGTGCTCTTTCAGACTCTGGCCGCCGATGGCGAATCGACGTGGCTTGAGATTTTCTTATCTGGGATTTTGTCCAGTTTGTGAAGACAATGGGATCCATCCCAGTTCAGTGCTCTGGGAGGTTTTCAGAACCACTGCTGTTTATGTTTCATTGGCATTTATTATCAGTAAAGCCAAAATGTTTACATAATTAATTATTAGACAGGTTGTAATTACCCACCACCACGAAATGACACCTATTCTAAACAACTTCCCTAAACTCCATGTTTGCGGTTTGTGAGGATGTGTTTCTGAAAATGCTTTAATACATCATGTGACACTGCCTGCCTTTCACATAGCACAAATTCAGACACAATGTGGAATGTGCTACACGGTGACACCCCTCCCAGAACACAAAAGCACTGGCAAAACAAGCAGGCCGCCAGCCACAGAAAGGCTGAGCGATGCTGACACACCAGTACATCAGCCGCCGGCCTTCTGCGTCAATCCTGCGTTACCTAATTCCACTGCTCCGGCCTCTCCCGCCCAGCCATTCACACTTACAAGCATGTTTTTCCACTGGAGCGTAAAATGCACCTGTTACCTTTTTCTGATCTTGATTTTCACTGCCATTATAAACATACAATAATTGCATTTCATCTTTTTAGATAAAGCATGCTTAGTTGATGTAAGGCTTGATAAAAGAGATGCTAACTTCAGATGTTCACTGAAGATACAAGGTCAAAATTGCTAAAGTTAATGGTCATCCAAATCTTTTCCAAGAACAGATGACCACCTCACTCAAACTGCATCCAGGTCTTTCAAATGTACAGGTGTAATCAATCAGTATCGACATGTTTGGTGTGTCCAAATTTTGCTTCTTCAGTTCAATGGAGATACAAGATCAACATTGCTCAAAATTCACCAAAAGTCACCAGTCAGTGTCAGTGATGTGGTTTAGGATTCAGGGTCTGCATCCTTCAGAGGCTGTGTTTAAAGGCTGACTGCATCACAGCGACTAGGCTCATTTGTATGCAGCTGAGAAACCCGTCCTTCTTTTCCATGGTAGCGAAGGATCTGATGGGTGGATCCTTCTCCAGCCAAGATATCCTGAGATTTACCGCGTGCCGGCGAGGAGATCAATGCATATAAAATGCATAGAAGCTACAAAATTAGGAGTTTTGTTTCATGGTGCAACGATAAGGGCAGGAACAGCAGTACAGCAGTACAGTACTGCATCCTTTGCGTCCTTCGAAGGATGGAGACCCTGAATTGGGACACATCTAATGACCTACTCTGAGCTCTGAACATCCTGATGCTGGAGACGACAACTGTACCTACTGTAATGAACTAATCTGTGTGACTTTAATGAATACCAAGATCAGAATCAGAATCAGAATCAGAATCTCTTTATTTCACCAAGTATGTTACCCATACAAGGAATTTGTCTTGGTGAGAGCAACACGCATGACAAGTAACAAAGAAACACAGAACACGGTCTTAAACTAAAGGAAAATGACACTAAACAATAAATAGGGTAGGGGATAAATTAAAAAAAAGTAGAAAGTACTAAAGGTAATAAAGGTAATAAAGAGCTGAAAAATATATTTACAGAAAAGAAAAGGACATCTGTACAGGTGTGCAAATAGTCATAGTGCAAAATAGGCAGAGTGCAAATAACTGTTCAGTCCGGTTTGGTACAGTTCAGTGTAAGTTTAAAGGTTTACAGTGGGAGGTGACCACTGTGATTGAGGAGCGCTACAGCTCTGGGGAAGAAGCTGTTAGCATGACGTGTTGTGCTGGTTTTGATGGACCGCAGTCTTCTACCCGATGGGAGAAGTGTGTATGTGCATGTATTTACAGAACACATTTGGGTAACTATTGACTTCTAGTGTTTGTTAGCAATGTTAGGTTGATGTAAACGAGTTGCTAGTAAAAGAGGTGCTAATTACAGACAGTCTACAGACACCTTGCACACGTTGGTGGAGTTTAACAGTTTAACAGATCCTCAGATTAACATATAATTAACATATGAGCAGCGCAATACAGCCTCCTGTGGGGCTCCAACAGGTAACCCTTTGGTCTTACTACAGGTGCTAAGAGGCTGTTACACCTACTGTTTAGAGCCAGTATAGGGATTTCAGGGTTATTGTATCTGCCCACAAGCTTTTGGGTGTCACAGATACAAGAAGATTCATGACTTGTTAGCTACATTAGCCTCAAAGCTCCACTGCAAAATGAAATAAGCAAACTTAAAACACCAAATGTGTCCCAGCCATTCATTTCCTTTAATAATAAGAGGTAAATCGTGAGAATTTGGTTATTCAGTAACCCATTCCTTTAATCAGTGATGGTCTGAGGTGCACAGTTAGGCCTAAAATGTGCACTTTAATACTTTAAACTGACACTGGCTGAGACAATTTAAGCCTGACTGAAAGTTTAGAGAGTTTTCAGTGAAGAAGCGCCATGGATGGAGAGGTTTAATCCAGCAGGGTTTAATCTGTGTCCTGAAAACTGGCCCAGAGTGCTTAAGCTTGTGTAGCTATATAGCTGAACTAAGGTAAAAGGCAATTACTGCATGTGGAAAATAACATCTACAGCAGATTCCCTGAGAAACTGATTTATTTAGAGCTTGAAATCTTTTGGTCATAGAAAATCATCTCCAAGATCTTTAGGAAGTCACCTCTATCTTATTTCTGGCCAGTGTCAACAGAGTTTAAGGAATACATTGACATCTTAAGGCCTTACCTGGGAAAACGAGGTGATCTGTAAAGCTTAACCCTGAGGCTCTAGCACTGAAACGGCCCAATCTGGCAGGTCTGCCTGAGCACCCAAGTGAACTCCTAAATCCCCCCTAACCAGTGTGTCTTCATTGGGTTACTTGGGTTAATATACAAAGCGGCTCATGTGTCAGGCCTGTTACACCAGAAAACTGAGACTCCACCTCATTTGTCATTTGATAAATTGAGCAATGAGCGTAAAAAGGGGGGAACTGAATAGTAAATGGTTATTATTTACACTTATTCACGATTATAAAATACAATTCCAACAATTAAACTATTTAAATCAGCTTGAAAAGAAGTGATTAATGAAAGGAGACTATTCACAAGTTCATTATTTGCGTTATTAGCCTCACTGATTAACTGACATTTACTCCTCTGCCTTTGTACTGCAGAGTTTAGGGCCAGCAGATGGCAGCGCTCATATTTCTCGCACTGCTTTGAGCTGTTTTTCACTTGCTACTCTTCTTTAGGCCTGAGCCAAAAGGTGCCCAGAGCCATGCAGCTCCCGGCCAAGTCCACAGTTTGGTGAATCAACACTATATGAATGATAAGGGATCTTAAGGGTGCTGGGTTTAAGCACATGCATTTGGGATAACAGTGGGACAGTGCTGATTTGTTTTTGGCTTTTAATGCAGATCTTACTGCAGATGTTCTCAGAGCTCTGACAGCTTATTAAACAGGTGACACTCACGCTCCACCATGTTGGTCAGTGGACAAACCCATCCTCTGATTGTTCACACCCTGCTTCTTAAGGAACTTCTCAGCATTGTTGCAGGCTTTGCATCTAATTTGGAGGACGTTTGTAGAGCTTGATGTTTACACTGATGGTCCCTCAACCCATATTTTACTGGGGGTTGAACTACATTTAATTATTGATCAATGACCAGAATTTACCAGAATTTAGCCTTTACTAGCTAGATTCTCCAGTCTGAACCGCACAGACCAGCTGGTGTTACTCCTGTAAGTGTCGTTTTCAAAGGCCGCCCTGCACTCTGGTCCACACTCAGCTGATGTAGAGATCGGCTGTGTCTGAAATCTACAAAATGCTGCCTACTTAGACAGGATGCTGAGTCAGGAAAGCACCTACGTGTTGTCTAAATAGACTTTTAGCAAGCTTAGCTTTTGTTTAGTGGGCGACATTGCTAGCTAACATTAATGGGCAATGACAACACTGCTAAACGCACATATGTAGAGGTGAGAGGTCGATCCCTTAAGACAGAGTGGACAGCAAGGCATCTCAGTAGTGCCCTAAAAAGCAAACATATGCAATTCGGTCACAGCCGTGGTCTCAAAGGAGCGTTTCCCTTAAAAAGTAGGTAAACATTACATTAAATCACATTAAAATGTATGTAACGCTAATAATTAATTTTGATTGAAAGTGCACACGTTTATATAAAAAGAAAAATAATACTAAAAACAATATATATAAGTATTTGTACTTGTATTTTTTTTACTTTATTTTACAATTAACAAGCAAAACAACATATATATGAATATATTATATTATAAATATGAACTAGTGACATAAAATAAAATTATATCAATAACTTAAATAAAAAAAATAATAAATATCTTAAAAAACGTCTCAAGGAAAATAACCAAATGAACATATAGTAAACATATGAGCAGCGCAATGCAGCCTCCTGTGAAGCTCATGTTGTTTTTATACTGAAGCCTGTAGGTCAGTCATAGTTTTGAGAAATTTGTCATAATTATTACAAATAAAAAACTCCCAAAAAAAACAGGTGACCCTTTGGTCTTACTATGGGTGCTAAGAGGCTGTTACACCTATGCAAGTACATGGTCACTGTTCAGAGCCAGGATAGGGATTTCAGGGTTTTCAGGTTTTTTTTTTTTTTTACATAGCCTCGTAACTCCACTGCACAACTAAATAAGCAAACTTTAGACACAAAATGATATTTAATTAAAAAAAAGTTTAAAAGGCAGATATGAGTATATGTGAAGCATCTTTACTTATGAATACAGACTTTTACAGCATGATTTGTCACTTAGCCAGATAACCTAAGCCTAAAGCTTAGGACTATCCAAATTAGAATATTACTAATCTTTTTTTATTAGGTTTAAGCTCTAGTTATCTGGCAAAGTATCAGTATTCAGTAAAGTATCAGTATCTTTATTCAGTATATTTATTAATGAATACAGAATGTGTACAGTGTGTGTTTTTATTTATTTATTTTTTAGAAATCTGCATAATTGCAACAGCTTTGCTTTTGTTATTATATTAACACATAAATCCTTAAGTTATTATTAAATTTCATGTAAGAAAAACAGGAGACCACAGATTTCTTCAGCTCTACCGCTGCGTGTCTCTTCAGCTACATGATGTTGTGCTTCCTGGACTGACGGTGTTCGGACCAATGGGAGACCTCACCTCCCTCCCTCCCTCCCTCCCTCCCACACACACACACACACACACACACACACACGAAGCCAAGAGTGCTGGAGGAAGGGTGTCTGCGGGAAGGATATGATGTTGTAAGTGATGTAGCTGGTTATCTATATTTATTGTAGTCTGTTTAACTGAGAGTTAAATCTGCGCATCAGCTGCGGGGAAGTGAACGGAGGCTAACCGGCGACCTGCAAACGTTAGCTAGCCTGTTAGCTAGCTAGCGCTAGCTACCTAGCTAGCAGCCTCCCTAGGGGTTATGCTGGGTAGCTGTAGCTGTTATCCACCTGCCAGTATACAAACGCGACACCCGTAACCATGTCTTGTTGCTTACCGTTGGCTACGATAACTTAATGTACCAGAGAGTCGAAGTGCTTCGCTGTTGTTGATGTTTGTTAGCTTTAAGCTAACGGACAGACTCCGGCTATTAGCTAGATAGCTACCAGGTTGCTGTTAGCAACACAATGGCAGCGGGTCGCAGGCTAGGATGCTCGCCTGGTTAGCTAGCTAGCTATAGTGCTACGTTTCAGCTTATATATCACTCTATATATTACTCAAAATATCCTCTTGGCCGTAATTAACTGTTTAATTATTTCATGTTTGAGTGGAAAGCTGCAGTCTTCTATCATTAGCTCCTCGTTAGCTCATGACCAGGTCCCTCTGAATCTGGGACGCGTTTCAACAGCAGGATTTCTCACTTAGCCAGATAACCTAAGCCTAAAGCTAGCTCAGTACTATCCCCTCAGAATATTAGAGATACTAATTTAAGCTTTAGTTATCTGGCTAAATTCAGTAATCCTGATTTGTGAAATATAGCTAGCTACCCACTGCCAGCTGACAAGGGAATTCTGGTAAGGTTCCTGGATACTGTCCCAATACTAATGACCGATAAGGTAAGGTGCATGTATTGTGTCCTCCGCATTTAACCCATCTGTGGTAGTGAACACACACACACACACACACACACACACACTAGTGCACTAGGGGCAGTGAGTACACACACACACCCAGAGCGGTGGGAAGCCAACTCCAGCGCCCGGGGAGCAGAGAGGGTAAAGGGCCTTGCCCAAGGGCCCAACAGTGGCAGCTTGCCGAGCCCGGGAATCGAACCCACAACCCTGTTATCAATTTGATCAGTCTCAGGTCTCAGGTGAGGAAATGGGCTGTCTTGAAATAGGCTGAAGGAACAGAGATAAAAGACACACACACAAAAAAAAAATCCATTAAATGACAGGGTTGTGGGTTCGATACCTGGGCTCAGCAAGCTGTCACTATTGGGCCTTTGAGCAAGGCCCTTCACCCTCCTTGCTCCCTGGGCAGCGCAGCACAGCGATGGCTGCCCACCGCTCCGGGCATGTGTGCTCACTATTTTACTGTGTGTGTTGGATCACTAGTGTGTGTGTGTGTGTGTGTGTGTGTGTGTGTGTGTGTGTGTGCACTGTATGGATGGGTTAACGACAGAGGCCAAATTCAATCCATGTCCAACACTAATGGTGAATATGGATGTCTTGTATGGGGAGCTGATTTGAATAATAGTCGTTGATTACTTTACACCTTCATTTCAGCCTTCATTTTATTTTTTTTAACAAAAAGGTCATTCAGAGTAGTTTTCTCTACAGTGAAACCAATGTGAAGGACAATGTTTACATCTCTACCACATTTGGAGTAGTTTGGACTTGGAGTTGTTTTGCCTGGAGTGTCCTCCATTCTCCACTCCACCATGCATACGTTTAGGTTTTAGGCTAAAACCCTCTATCAGGATTGCCTTTTCTCAACAATTTCTCATGTGTCAGCCACCAGGCGACCTATTTGAAGCTATTTCATGTAATACTCTGTCATGTAACTTTTAGAGACCACCAGAGAGACCCTAGAGACCAATCCTGTTCCCACCACCACTGTGAGCAGTTCAGACTCTTAATTGACTCCTTGAATTATGCAGAAATATTGCAAAATCAGTGGAACGTCTCTTTAACAGCTAGGATTCGCTCCAGGGAAGTTAGGCAGTAGATTGTCACATTGGAGAGAGGTTTTAATGTGAGTTTAGATAAGCCTGCACTCTCGCAGGCAGATGGTTCTGCTATTTTTAAGTGAACCGCCGGCACCCTCATCGCTTTTCTGCGTCATTGCACATTGCACATGTCACACACTCATTTCCACAACACATCTCTTGTGTTGGCCTTTGCTGCCTGCTTATCATTTCCTCTGAATTCAACGGACTTATGCATCAGCCCTAGTTTCTCAGCTGTAAAAGTCAAAAACTATGCTTGATCTCCGAGAATCCGAGAACCCAGCAGTTCCTTTCAGCATTAGGCTTGTAGCACCTAACCAGGACTACATTTCTCCTTGTAGAGAGAGCCCTGGAGAAAAAGGCTTTGGAAAACATGAAAATAAATAAGAAAATAAATTCCACCTCTGCTGTGATTCACAAAGCTCTGGAGAGCGCAGCTGCCAAGTGTGACTCCATCAGTCGTGGGCTGGAGAGATCTCTCTTAGTCTGTTAGAAGTTGGCAGTGTATTTTTAGAGCATAGCTTCGGCCCTCAGCCGAACTCCCAGTGACTAGGCTCCATTAGACAATAGCCTCGTTTTCATGTGTTTCAGTATAATGTCCACCCAGCCGTTGGTTCAGTGAACTGGGCTGTAGGCTTCTGCTGCTCTCGTTAATACACTAATGATATTGGGGTTTATATTTAGGCACGATTAGGGGTTTAAATCTGAACTCATCAGTTTCTTTCAATGTGAAGATGATTAGAAGACGATTCAACAATGACTGAAATCTCAAAACTCACCAAGTTATTTGTTTTTTTGGGGGGGATCCACTAAATGCACATATATTTCTGGAGGAACTCTGGTAGTGGCTTTATATTTGCGCTGTAATGGGTTATAGATAAGAATTGCATTACCCCAGGCGTTTGATCATACCATGATGATTTTTTTTGGACAGACTTTTTTAACCTCCAGTGAAAACCAAACTGATTTGGTCTCTTTCTGATGGGGGATGCTGTACTTTGACATCAGCTGGATCAAGAGCTACCTGTAGAACCTGTAATGACATGTTAGGGTTGTTGGAGACATCTTGTGATCTGCTCTTGGGCTAAAAAATTCTAGGACGGCCTGATCTGGCCAAGTTGGCAGTTGCTGTAAATGTTGCCTGATTGTAAATTATTTAGGGGACAGAGGCACGGCTGATTTCTAACTGTTCTGAGATCATTTTAAACTCCTCTGCATCTAAAGGATAAAGGTGCACGTATTCGTCACTGTACAGTGTGGACTGTACAGCGAAATGTGTCCTCCGCATTTAACCCATCTGGTAGTGAACACACACTCACACACACACACATGTGTTAGGGGCAGTGAGTACACACACACACCCAGAGCGGCGGGCAGCCAACTCCAGCGCCCGGGGAGCAGAGAGGGTAAAGGGCCTTGCTCAAGGGCCCAACAGTGGCAGCTTGCCGAGCCCGGGAATCGAACCTACAACCCTGTTATCGATATCCCGGCGCTCTAACCGCTGAGCCACCACTGCCCTTCTTTTTAAAGAATCAAGAGCAGAGCAAACTAAAAAAGACAGGCTCCTCCAGAACCCTCTCTAACCATGTTCCAATCATTTGCAGCTAATGTGCTGCACCTGATTTTGATTTTAGACATTTTAAACAGTAATAAATGTGAGCATGTTTATTTGTGAGCACCGTTTGCAATTTATTAAGGATTTTAAAGGCATTTCTTTAGTTGTATGTTTTAATTAAATTACCTTTTATATCTCAGTATTGTTAAAATGAAGGGGACCCTATCATACTCCCTGTGTAAGGTGCGTAGCGATCCTCATTGCTATCTTACACCCCGCTAGCAGTCTATTTTCACGCCTTCCACCAGCGTCGCTTAAATAGCCACAGTTCTTGCGAATATATCTACGCCGATGGGCGCGGTGATCTCAAAATTACATGTGTTCATGTAAATTTCTGGTGTGTTGCTATCTTGGCAATGGAAAACACAGGAACTCCACTGACTGACAACAACCTAGGCAGATGTTACCAGTCAGACATTCATTGCTATCTTGGCAGTGAATTGTCAACACAGGCGTGTGCACAACACATGTACACTCCTGCTTTGCTCCATTGAAATAGCAATCTGCCAAAGTCAGACCGCACAGACTGCAATGGCGAGTGACACACTGATTGGTTTATTGCATGTTACGCCCCAATAACACACCCATGATTAATTAAGAGACTTAGTTCATGCCTTTTGTGCGTTTTGAGGCAACGCAGGGTGTACTTTTCCCGCTGTTACCATAGCAAAGACACACTGACATTCCCTAAATCAAGCTGCACGGTTGACGGCGTGAATGTCCTGAATGTCCATATGTTTAAATATGTAAAAAAGACAAAGGGTTTTATGGGATGTCCTGATTGTCTCACAAGACTGTATGTTTAAAAATGTGAATTTTATTTTGACCAAAAAAAGAATGCATACTTCTGTACTTTTTGCAGTGCATGACCATTGAACATTGATTGTAATATTCAGTGTAAAATTCAGTGCAATTGAATTTCCACATTTGTCCATTCCTGTTCACAGTATATTAGAATATATCTGAGGTCAATCTCTTCATTTTCTGTTTGTCCCTGTCAGAAGTGGCTGCTGACCCCTCTGTTCTAGAGGCCAGCGATGCGGGGCTTCCACTCCAAGCTGGATGCGTCGTCGCTGGGCATGGCCGTGCCACTCAACCTGGCTGTGGAGACAGAGAAGGCCCAGGCTCTGCTTCAGACGTTCAGCACAGCCTCCCTGCTGGCCAGTGCGGGCCTCGGAGCCTTCTGCTTTCTGGCCGACCACATCCTGACCTCCCCATTTATCCAGCACCATGTGTGGCTCAGGGCAGCGCTGGACAACTCCGTGCATGGCGTGATCGGACTGTGGTCCTGGGCCATCGTCATTGGGCTGCGGAAGAAGAGTGACTTCTATGAAGTCGTCTTGGCGGGCTTCCTCGCCTCCATCATCGACCTGGATCACTTCTACATGGCCGGCTCGCTGTCACTCAAAGTAGGTCCTTTCATTTTCTCGCACTCTTTTAGAATGACTCATGCATTGCAGCTGCTGCCAGCAGGAATTCTGAGGGACAGTCTCTCCTTCTCTTCAGTGCACACATTATTATTATTATTAAATGCTGGGTGTGTGCCTGTTCATGTGCCAAGACAATCTATTTAGATTTCTTCAGTAGGTTTCTGTAAACAAAGTAGACGTAGCTAGCTTACAGTTTTCAGAATTGCTGTTAAAAAAATAAAGTATTTGCACAAACCTGTGTACATTCACCCTGAATCTGCATTGATGTCCTCGTCACCTCCAGTCTACGACCAAGTGGTACGGCCAAGTGCCATGTCCCCTTTTGAACTTTTGGCTTGTTTGGTGTTGGGTAAAAGTCAGGAAACCATATTTCTAACAGCAAATCTATATTCAGGTCTGAAATCATGTTGCTGTCCATGTTTCATTTTCAGTTTTGCAGTTTCCTCTACTAAACTCAGATCTATTGCCAATCACATTGCCACCCAGTCAAACTGAGGGTGTGTGTTCCAGTGAAGAAAGTGGCGCCAATGCCCTCTATTGAAAATTGACATAGACCACAGATTTCTTTGGGCTCTTGAAAGTGTAATGAGAGTTAAGCTTCTTTAAATTACAACATAACTGACAATTTATGTATTCCAGTGCAAAAATTCAGCAGTGTTTTGATATATTGTCACTGTCATGCAAAAACCTCAAATCACCAAAATCATTTTCTGAACTTTTGATTAGGCCTGTCGCTACAATGCAGTTACACTCTTAAAGAGCACTGACCCTTTTCAACTGAACAAGTTTTAAGAATATTCAGACATTTGTATAGAAGATATTTAAAAATTATTCTAAATAATTTAAAGATTACTAAAATAAAATCACAAATTCGACTTATATGTTATATGAGTAATTCTACTCATGTAGAAAAAATATCGGGGGCAGCAAAAAATAATGTATATCATATATTGTATGATAATGATGATGTAATTATCGTGACTGGCCTACCTTTAGTGAAAAAGATTTTATCCATCATTTCTGTTGTCTGCTCATTGTGTAATTGTGACACAATGTAGAGCAGTGTTTCTCAACCCTGGTCCTAATAAATGTTCTGCACATGTATTGCTCTCCCTTCTCCCAACACACCTGAGCTAATTGGTTAATTAACAAGTTCTTTCAGAGTAGCAAGGTGAGAGTTAAGGGGACAGTGGTGGCTCAGCGGTTAGAGTTCCGGGCTATTGATGACAGGGTTGTGGGTTTGATACATGGGCTCTGCAAGTTGCCACTCTTGGCACTCTTAAGCAAGGCCCTTCACCCTCTCTGTACCCCGGGTGCTGGAGTTGGCTGCCCCTAGTTTGTGTGTGCGCGTGTGTTCACTACCACAGATTTCTCACTACCACACATTTCGCAGTGACCAATACATGCACCTTTTAAAGCAGGGGAACCACTGAAATGTGCAGGACAGTGTGCCTCCAGGACCAGGGTTGAGAAACACTGATGTAGAGAACAGCATTGTCAGAACAGCATTGAAAAGTCAAAAATGGAGGTACAAGGTGACCTCAACAATGCATGGTCTTATTTCTAATAGATGTGTGGTCTTAAAGGGAGATTTTTGCTGAACTAAATAATTCCACCACTGTTCAGTCTGTATTTTTATGATGTCTTCCAATTAATGTGCTTTTAAACCATAACCACGATCAAATCTTGTTCTTGCAGAATGTAAAAGTTTATCCATATTAATGCACTCGTGCTGAAGAAGACCACAGGCACAGTCATCTTTACATTTGATGAAATCCCGTTCATTGCTCTGTGACTAAAAATGGTGGAAGGACAAAATCCTCTTATTGGCTGGAACATGCCGTATGCAATAAGCCTTGATTCTCTGAGCACATTACATTAGCGCACATTAAGACCTTTCTGCGTTGTGTGCCTTTGCAGTACAGCTTTGCAATAAATTAACTGGACATTTGTTTGCCTTTGTTTTCAAAGATTGTTTCGTTCTACTTTCTGTAACTGGCAACAAAATCAGTTGCCAGCTAGTTTGAATGTACTCCTGCGTGCTAGACTGATGCAGCAAGACATAAGCCAAAAGCCCAGACAAGTCTCCCTGGCCTTCTGGTCATCAGTCACCATTCCCTCAAATCAGCATCAGTCTACCTCCACTGCACAGTGTGTTTCCCCTGTCCTCCTTATTCAGCCCAGCAGCATTTCTAATGGTGAATTAGATTAGGTAAGTAATTGGAAGACAGAAAGCAGGTGCAGTGCAGGCGCCCACATCCTTGGAGCTGGAAGCTGTAATGGAGAAGGGATTGGTGATGCAGTGGCTGAGTTTCTTGAAGAAACGCAGTGTGATTCAGGCTTTGACAGTAATGTAAACTAGACGTTTGTAGATTATCGTCTGCAGATTTATCACAGTAAACTGTTTTATTGTGATTGAGATTGCAAGTGAGCTTTTTTACCCTGTGATTTACATTTCCCATGATGGTAATATAATTACCATGTATTTATTTATGTACTTCAGTAGTTTCTCATGTTTCTGACTAGATCATAATAATAATTCTGCACAGACCTCCAATGTTTCTCACATTCATTTGGTTTAAAACCAAAATATTGCTACTCTGGCATGTTGACTCCCTTCTTCTGGATAATCTTGTCCTTTTTATGCTCTGCTGGAGAGGAGATCTCATATACGCATAGAGTTTCTTCAATACATTTGCATTCCAGCACTCTTTACCAGACAGCAAATCTATACTGGAGTCTTTCCAAGTGTCCAAGTGAAAGTATGTGTGTGGTTAATTAGTGGATGTTCTGCTTGTTCAGCCTGCAATTAAGTGCAGTTTATTTTATTTTATTAACTAGAATATGTTGCTTGTATCTTCATTTTTGCTGTTTATCACACTTTAAACCTGGCAGATATTCTTTACATTCTGTCAAAATTTCATGATTAATGGACCAATATCAATGCTCCAACATGACCTGGAATAGAATCTACCCAGACTTCTATTGAACGCTAAGGAGATCCTTTAGAGTTTCCTTTTTGGAGAAAAACAAGGTTTTGATGATGATGTTTACAATGGGAAATTGTTAAAGGGTGAAAACAAGATCATGTAACGCTTGAAAGAAAACAAAAGATCAACAGTAGTCATTATATTGGCACTTATTATATTGTAAGTTATATTACAGTACTAATAATGTCTGCTGTCTGCCCAAAGCTAATGTGATCCATTCCCTTAAAGCAGTAGGTGGGTGAAAAATCCCCCTTCACCCTAAAATCTAAATCTTCAACCAGGTTTTGATTAGTGTCCAATTTTGACTTCCTTAGATTTGTGCTAGAAGTGTGAGGCTTATGTATCTAACGAGTAAAGATGGCCACCAATTAGCTTTGTGCTAATTGTAGGTCTAAATCATCACAACTGCTTCAAAGTACTACCTTACTTGCTTATGTCGTGTCTGTCTCAGGCTGAGTGATATGGTAATATGTCTAATGTTTTCATGGCACACTTTCTTTCTTTCACAATATTTTACAGAATACATGAGTAGCAGCAGATTCTTGAAAACTATTGTTTAAATACTACCCCATACTTAGTACTGTGCTTTCTATTCGTGATCTACTGTACAACATCCAGCTAAACAGAACCAGTTACACTCTCTGTAGTGAAAAGTGCATTTGGTCAGCGTTCAATAAGCAATGTTGATATCTATGTTGTGTATCACAATAACAAAATGTGATGGATCATGATCCAATAAATGATTGACATATTGCCCACCCCTGTTTTGACACAGTAGCAGCATTAGAAACCTAAGCTGCAGCCAGTGTGTCGTGAAGGACCCTTCGCATTCAGAGCAACATGGAGACACATCTGATGTATTATTTCCAGCTCTGTTACCCACAGTTCTCTGTGCACATATAACACAAACTGCAACTACAAAAATGGTGGAAAAGAGTTTGTTTTAAAATGTTAAAATATGGCATACAGTTTTCTATAATCATGGAAGAAAATGTGATAATGTGTGTGTGTGTGTGTGTGTGTGTGTGTGTGTGTGTGTGTGTGTGTGTGTGTGTGTGTGTGTGTGTGTCTCTCTCTCTCTCTCTCTCTCTCTCTCTCTCTGTCTTTCCCCTTTTCGTGATCAGGCTGCTCTGAGCCTGCCCCAGCGGCCGCCGCTGCACTGCTCCACACTCATCCCGGCGTTCTGCTTCTCCCTGCGGTTGCTCATGTGGGCCTGCCGGCTTAAAGACTCGTGGTGCTCTCTGCCCTGGATGCTCTTCATCTCTCTGGCATCCCACCACATCCGGGACGGCGTGCGCCACGGCCTGTGGCTCTGCCCCTTCGGCAACACCGCACCCATCTCCTACTGGCTGTATGTCACCATCACAGCCACGCTGCCGCACCTCTGCTCCGTGCTCATGTACCTCACTGGCACCAGGGACATGATCTCCACCAAACACGGCGTGGCCATCGACGTCTGAGGGAGCACTTTTAACATACGCAGGCTTGTACGATGTGTGTGGAATTTCTGTTTTTCTTTGTTTTGGATTTTCTCCAGGGAAGTTCAGTCCCGGCACTGGAATGGTCTGTGCCTGCAGACTCTAGTGGGACTGACTTTGTGCTCTCTTTTTCACCCTTTGACTCACGTCCATTATCCTTCGATTCTTCCCCCACCCCTTGCCTTTTTATCGCGTTGTATCTGTGGTCATTTTAACTAGCTGGTCAGGTGTCCTTTTGCTGTCAGGTTTTATTGACGTCACTTATTGGACTTGTGCATTTCTACTATTTATAATTGTAAGAGCGACTGAAGAGACTGTTGCCCTCCTCTTTCGAAGGATCTTCTTGCCTTGTGGTTGTACGGAACCTACAAGTCTTTTACACTTGATGTGATTCGTTTAGGCCAAGAATTTTTTTAAGGCTTTATTTCCCTCCCTCCAGACTGGGCTGTATTTAGCAGACAGTAACTCTTCCCTCAGCAGAGGAATATCAGTCATGTAGACCACGTAGGCCATCTGAGCCTCACATCCACTCTCACCAAAGTTCAGAGTTACTGTGCTAGACATCATTGAATTATGACTTCAGACAGACATCAATACTGGCTGGCAGCTTGGCTCGCTGTGCTTAGTCAGCATGGTAACATACCGAATATTATATACAGGAGAGCTCAGGGCACTCGACTTTAATAATTTAGCTTAGTCTGACAATACGTAGAGAATTTTGTAGTAAGTGTTTCCACAATAAATAATCTCAAAGGGACTCAAGATGCCTGCTTTGGATAGGGTTCCTTTAAGATTAAAGGAACTACCACTGCTAAAGCTGGGGCTTTGAAGGGAAATGTGTGTGTGGTAGCTATCTATCGGTGAAGTTAGATATCCTTTCATTCTAATAAACAAAAGGCAGCCCTCCAGTACGTCCTGTATACCTCTGAAAAATCCTCCCCAGAGCTGTTGAAGTTTCTCCCACGTTCAAGATGCATCATCAGAAGGTTTTTCTTTTTTTCTGAGCGTGTTTTCACACGTCCCGAATACACAAGTCTCCATCCAGGATCAGTCCCTGGGGGGATGCTCATTCTCGCTGGTTTGCTCTCTCATAGAAAAATGTGAACGCCACTTTTCAGTGCACAGTTTTGCATACTGGTAGGACCTAGGGTCACCCGTTTATCACATTTCCTTATTTTTCTTGGATATAAACAGTCAAGCAGCAGCCAAAAAAGTGCTGGCATTTTGCCGTGCAGGAACACCTGCAAACAAGGACCCATTGTCACTGGAGAAGGTTTTTAGCCATGCAGGCGTTAAGTTAAAATGATCATGTAACTGAATGAACAAATCATGCAACCCTGCATGCAGCGGCGGGAGTGGATAGCACCCACACTCACAGAAGACTGCTTGAAGCGAACCCCAGACCACTGATTTCAAGCGGACCAGAGACCGGTTCTCCAGACTACTCTAAACCAGCTTTCACTCTTGACCAAATGTACCAAACTCTCAGAGCAAGCGAGGAACAAAACGTGGGTGAAAAGCCTTTAATCCAGCAGCAGTGAAAGTAGTTTCCCCTCTTTACAATTAAGATGATTCAAATGTTTCTTTGATGCATCTATACATTTTTTTTTTCTCACCTCTGATTTATAGTGGATACAGCCTCCTACATCTTGTGGTTTTATCAGCGAAGTGCACACAACTTGTGTGTAGATGTGGTGTCGGTGTGTGTGATCGTTGGCTGTAATAAGTACATGGGGATATGAAAGTGAATGGAAAAGGTCTGTTTGCTGTTTAGACTTCCAGGAAAAAGCAGATGAGATTAGCATCAGGTGACTGTAGGGAAAAGCCCTGATCAGATTGCCTGCCTGAAGTATGAGTAGGTAGGTGGGCAGAGATTACACTGTTAGCTGCTGTTAATGTAGAGCATAAGCAGTTGGACAGTGGCATGGTGTTGTTGCTACCACAGTGCTTGGGTTTGCAGGGAACCAGTAATTGTGGTTAAGATGTTGAATGTCAGCTTTCATTTAACAAGACTGAACCACATAGCAATCGCAGCCCACATATCAGTCAGGAGCCCAAAATTAATTGGACAAATTGACAATCTTATATTCTGCCTAGAACTTGATTGCAAACCATTTGCATTCAGTGACTGCCTGAATTCTGCATTCCTCAGACTGTTCACTGTTAAAGCTCTGCGATGCGTCTGTAAAGTTTCAGTGGTAGTTAGTGAGAGCTCTGTGTTCTCTGCGTCGTTCTCTGTGACTTTCAAAGCATTTGATTGGTCCTGAACAGTCAAGATCGTTTTGTACACTTTATAATGCGTCCTGCTGTCTGCACATCTTCAACAGACAAGTAAGTCATTTCCACTGGCAGTCAGATGTACCCATGATAGTACGTTTCATATGTGAGGTGGGTGGTTTGCTTCTGATCGTGAGCAGTTCAGTTCCTTTGTTCTTCTCAGCACCGTCCTCTTTCTGTCACACTTATATAGGCTAGCCTTCATCTTATCTGTCCATAAGACTAGGAAGACTATTCCTGCCTGGTAGAAGAAAGGAAAGCAGTATATATCTCAGAAAATGTGACTTTCAGGCCCGAGTGGCTCAGTAGGTTAAGACTCTGACACTGTGGCCCGAGGACTCGCAATGCTCTTGAATTCTGGGTCATGCTGCTTCGCCATCAGCAGCCAGAGCCTGAGAGAGCACAATTTGTCATGCGCTCTCCTCTCAACACTCATCATTATTGTGAAGATGACCCGTCTATCAGAACTGGGGATTCTATTGTGGTCCTCTGAGCGTGTTGGCTGCCTAGTGATGCTGCACTGGCGGCAGTTGGAAAATAGGCAGTGGCTAATTAGTGGGTGGATTTGTTGGCTTAGCTAAATTAGGTAGAAAATTGAGTAAAAATCAAAAGAGGAAAAAAAGACATTTCCTGTTTAAATTTTTTTTTTTCAATGGTTGGCTAACCGGCTCTCAAGACTTTTCTCATCATTTTTTATTTATTTTTTTAATTAAGATTTTAAGTTCTGTGGCCCTGAGTGGACTAAGGTGCTGTCACTATGATCGGAGGATCGCTGGTTCGAATCCCAGTCATGCAGCTAGCTGTCAGCAGCTGAGGCACAAAGAGAGCACAATTGGCCTTGCTCTTTTCAGGGTGGGTAGATGGCACTCTCCCCCCACATCCTTCGCTGCGGTACTGGCCACCACTGGTGTCTGCAGGCTGGTGCGTTGCGACGGCTTGACTGCGCACGCGTTACATTTACATTTATGGAATTTAGCTGACGCTCTTATCCAGAGCGACTTACAAGGTTGCTTGTATTACAGCAGTAGGCCAGTGTAGTGTTAGGAGTCTTGCCCAAGGACTCTTATTAGTGTAGCGCAGCAAAGTCACCCAGACTGGGAATCGAACCCCCAGTCTTCCACGTGATGTGGTAGATCACTGGCAGGTAGTGGCAGGTAGTCACTAGTGTCAGGGCATCGCGTGTAATTGGGGGTTGGGGGGGAGTATATACGGGTTGGGTAATTGGTGGTCCACATTGGGGAGGAAATGGGGGTGACATCCAAAAAAAAAAAAGATTTTAAGTTATTTAAGCATTCAGGAATATAATCAGTCCTGGGTTTCAGTAAATTAGTCACATGGCAGGTCACGCTTAGAACATACACCCATCAGCCAACATTAAAATCACTGACCTAATATTGTCTTTGTTCCCCTCGTGCCGTCAAAACAGCTCTGTAGTCCTGTCAGGATGTGGACTTCACAAGATCTGTGAGTTTTCACACTGTAGTATTTGGCAGCAGATCCTTTAAGTCCTGTAAGTTGTGAGGTGGGGCCTCCATGAATCGCATCAGTAAGCCTTGGGCAGGCATGACCCTGTCGCCAGTTCTCTGGCTGTCCTTGCCTGGAGGACATTAGGATCGACCTGCCGTTTTGGAGATGCTCTGACCCAGTTGTCTAACCCTGTCTAGTCCTGCTTTTAACACATCACCTTTAAGAACTGTCTGCCACTGCTTCACAGGTACTAGTGCAACCAGATAATCAATGTTCTTCACTTCACCTGTCAGTGTTGTGTTTTTAATGTTGTGGCTGATTGGTCTATCTCTAGTACATACATCAACATTTTGAGACCGTGTAGTCGTGCCTCTCTTCTCCTCCCCCCTGGGTGTGAAGAGGCCTCTTTAATTTGTTGCAGAACTCTGCAGGCTTTTCATGTCCCCAGCAGACTGTCCTGGGCTTTCTGTTCGGTGTCAGTGCTCTACGTCTTGTGAATAAGCTTGTATGTCTTTGCTGCTTTACAGTATACATTTAAAGACTCATGGTGACCTCATTTACTGTCATTGACAATTCTTTGATCCCCATATTGAAGAACAGCAGAGCAAACACAGCTGACTAAGAAACAACCTAGCAGGCATCTGTCCAATTAACTGTGTTCCCATATACTCTTAAAAATAAAGGCTGCTACAAAGGGTTCTTGCCATGGAGAAACCACTGGTTCTTCTTCTTCTTCTGCCACTTCTAGTTCCATGTTGAAACTGGTCAAGAACCTTTACATACAAGTGAAGGCTCCTCAGATGGTTAATCCATATCCATAAAGAGCCATTTTCATAATAGTGATGTGTTTGACCTGAAGGTGTTTCACCCATTTAAAGGTTCTTCACCCGTTCACAAAAAAAAGTTCTTTATGGAACCTAAATTGGTTCCTCTATGGCATCACTCAAAGAACCATTTGAAGCAAGTTTTCGGTTTTTAAGAGAATAAAATAAGAGAGCTGTAACAAATTTCCATGCTTGGTTCCTGTGACAAAAGTATTGGGATGCCTGCTCATTCATTGTTGTGTTTTTTTTTCTGAAATCAAGGGTATTTAAAAAAAAAAAAAAAACTTAAAACATTTATCCTGCTTCTCCTGGAGTATTGGTCTCAGCTGTCCAGGGAATGCTTTCTTATATGCTTGCTCTGAGGATTTGATTGCATTCAGCAACAAGAGCGTTAGCAGGGTCAGAGTGTTGGACGCTCACCTCCCCACCTCAAGTTAAAGTTTTCTCAAGTTGAAGTTGATGGTTTACACCTTAACCTCAACCATACCATTTCATTCCAGACTCTGTTGAGGTATAAAGGGATACAGCAAGGCTGTAATGAGGTAATTAAGATGCTGTGCTCCTTTTTTTCGCTCCTTTCCTTTTCCCTAATCTCAGTCGTTTTAGACAGCGATGTTTAAAATGTCTAAAGTTGAAGGTAGTTGAAGTTTAGAATGAGCAGTAACTGGTAGAAAGGGTCACTACAGCCATTATTTGACTTTGCATTTGCTTTGTTGATTAGGGATCCACTTTACTGATCAGTTTGAATTAGTTTGTGTTCTCCTGCTGTTGAACCTCGGTCTCCTCAGATTCTCAATCAGTTACCAGCTGTGTTCTGCATTAAGCTTCACTGTACATAAAGCATCAACCCCCAGATCTACATTACAGCCCTTTACAGTGAACTTGAAAATTGACTAACTTTTTAATAGGGACTGAACTCTTGGCTTTTTGGCTTTACATCAACAGCCGAAGCACCTGGAGTTTGTTGCTCTGCTTAGGTGAACAAAATGACTGGATGAGATCATTGGAGGCATTCTGACCATGCTATAGACACCGTGTAGAACTTTTTAGAACCAAGGAAACGTTGATGCTGTTTCCTTTGAATAAGAACTGAAATGCAAACTGAAGAGAGAAAGTGTGTCAACAATGTTTATTGTTATTATTATTATTATTATTATTATTATTATTATTATTATCGTTTCTTATTTTGTCCAGCAGGGGGCACCAGGAGACTACAACTGAATCTCACCACCAGCCCCTTCCTTTGTTTTATTTTTATTTATTTTTTTTTAAGTTTATGGTTACTGTGTAATTGCCATTGTACAGATTTACAGATCATGTTGCCTTTTGCACATTTTATTATTTATTAATTGTCTTAATTACCATCTTTTGCATTTATGATTAATATCTTATCATGGAATTGTTACTTTTGTCACTGTCAGAAGTCTGTTAATTCAAATTCTCATTAAACTCTAAAAGTTTAGGTGGATAATGTCTTTTTAAATGCCTTTTCCCAGATTCTTAGATCACACTCTGGAGTTCATACTGAGGTGTCAGTGTTGGCACCGCCATTCTGCTCTCGTCCTCATTAGTGTTTCAACTCAACTTGCATCACCATCAAACTGGCAAAGGCTTGTTATGAGCTGTGTGAAGCTTCCAAACAGAATTTTCTCATTTCAGATGAGAAGATTTCGGTCTGTTGCGCAACTGCCCAGCTGTTACTGGAAACTAGTAAATGTGCATCACACAGGAGTCCTTCAGATGCCTATACTGCACTGACTTTGCCTTCGTTAATTTACGCTAGCAGAAAAGCTACTGTAAAACGTGTGTAAAAAATCACTAAATCCCTGGTGTGGCGGCCCACTTTCAGTTCAGGTTAAATTATTTTAAATTACAGTCATTACAGTCTGAAATTATTAGCAGCACATTATTAAATATACATGCAAAAAATGGAATCATAGGTATAAAGGAAGAATGTGGATATAAAGCAGTATAAATCAAGTGGATAAGAGAATTTTCACTCGTCCAATTATGTATATGGTACTGTCCGTTATATAGTAGTTACTAATTACTGGATCATTTATTGCAGTTATAAGTAATTAGCCTTTAGGGGGCATTAACCAAGGTTCAGGAAACACCACCTCCAGTGGTTAGGTAGGTAAACACTGGAGCAACACTGGACGTTTTATTTATTTATTTATGTATATATTTTTGAGGGGTAGTTGGCCCTGAGGAGGTGAGGGTGGAATAATGGGCGTTGAGATAGAAGTAGAATAACAGAGTGTGGAGTAAAGTAACGGGGCATTGAGGAGATTGAGTGGAGCAGTGGAGCTTTGAAGAGTTGGGGTGGAGTAATGGAGTGTCGAGATGGAGGGAGAGCAACATGGCATTAAGGAGATCAGGGTAAAATAACAGTATGTTAGGAAAATAGGATAGAGTAAATGGGCATTGAAGAGATGGGGTCGAGTAATGGGGCCTTAAGAAGATTGGGTAGAGTAACAGGGCCTTAAGGAGACGGGGGCATGGTAACAGGGCCTTGAGGAGACAGGGTATTGTAACGAGGAGTTGAGGAGACGGGGTATGGTAACGAGGCGTTGAGGAGGCGGGGTATAGTAACGAGGCGTTGAGGAGGTGGGGCATATAGTAAAAGGCGTTGAGGAGGCGGGGTATAGTAACGAGGCGTTGAGGAGGTGGGGGATATAGTTAGAGGCATTGAGGAGACGCAACATGGCATTAAGGAGATCAGGGTAAAATAACAGTATGTTCGGAAAATAGGATAGAGTAAAGGGGCATTGAGGAGACAGGGTATGGTAACGAGGCGTTGAGGAGGCGGGGTAGAGTAACGAGTCGTTGAGGAGACTGGGTAGAGTAACGAGGTGTTGAGGAGACTGGCTAGAGTAACGAGGCGTTGAGGAGACTGGGTAGAGTAACGAGGCGTTGAGGAGACTGGGTAGAGTAACGAGGCGTTGAGGAGACTGGGTATGGTAACGAGGTGTTGAGGAGACTGGGTATGGTAACGAGGCGTTGAGGAGACTGGGTATGGTAACGAGGCGTTGAGGAGACTGGGTATGGTAACGAGGCGTTGAGGAGACGGGGTATGGTAACGAGGCGTTGAGGAGACTGGGTATAGTAACGAGGCATTGAGGAGGCGGGGGATATAGTAAGAGGCATTGGGAAGACTGGGGTAGAGTAACGAAGCGTTGGGAAGACTGGGGTAGAGTAACGAGGCGTTGGGGAGACGGGGATAGATTAACAGGGCGCTGAGGAGACTGGGGTAGAGTAACAAGGCGTTGGGGAGACGGGGTAGATTAACAGGGCGCTAAGGAGACTGGGGTAGAGTAACGAGTCGTTGAGGAGACTGGGGTAGAGTAACGAGTCGTTGAGGAGACTGGGTAGAGTAACGGGGCGTTGAGGAGACTGGGGTAGAGTAACGAGTCGTTGAGGAGACTGGGTAGAGTAACGGGGCGTTGAGGAGACTGGGGTAGAGTAACGAGGCGTTGAGGAGACTGGGTAGAGTAACGAGGCGTTGAGGAGACGGGGTAGAGTAACGAGGCGTTGAGGAGACTGGGTAGAGTAACGAGGCGTTGAGGAGACTGGGGTAGAGTAACGAGTCGTTGAGGAGACTGGGTAGAGTAACGGGGCGTTGAGGAGACTGGGGTAGAGTAACGAGGCGTTGAGGAGACTGGGTAGAGTAACGAGGCGTTGAGGAGACTGGGTAGAGTAACGAGGCGTTGAGGAGACTGGGTAGAGTAACGAGGCGTTGAGGAGACTGGGGTAGAGTAACGAGGCGTTGAGGAGACTGGGGTAGAGTAACGAGGCGTTGAGGAGACTGGGGTAGAGTAACGAGGCGTTGAGGAGGCGGGGGATATAGTAAGAGGCGTTGGGAAGACTGGGGTAGAGTAACGAAGCGTTGGGAAGACTGGGGTAGAGTAACGAAGCGTTGGGAAGACTGGGGTAGAGTAACGAAGCGTTGGGAAGACTGGGGTAGAGTAACGAAGCGTTGAGGAGACTGGGGTAGAGTAACGAAGCGTTGAGGAGACTGGGGTAGAGTAACCAGGCGTTGAGGAGACTGGGGTAGAGTAACGAGGCGTTGAGGAGACTGGGTAGAGTAACGAGGCGTTGAGGAGACTGGGTATGGTAACGAGGCGCTGAGGAGACTGGGTATGGTAACGAGGCGTTGAGGAGACGGGGTATGGTAACGAGGCGTTGAGGAGACGGGGTATGGTAACGAGGCGTTGAGGAGACGGGGTATGGTAACGAGGCGTTGAGGAGACTGGGGTAGAGTAACGAGGCGTTGAGGAGGCGGGGGATATAGTAAGAGGCGTTGGGAAGACTGGGGTAGAGTAACGAAGCGTTGGGAAGACTGGGGTAGAGTAACGAGGCGTTGGGGAGACGGGGGTAGATTAACAGGGCGCTGAGGAGACTGGGGTAGAGTAACGAGGCGTTGGGGAGACTGGGGTAGAGTAACGAGGCGTTGGGGAGACTGGGGTAGAGTAACGAGGCGTTGGGAAGACTGGGGTAGAGTAACGAAGCGTTGGGAAGACTGGGGATAGATTAACAGGGCGCTGAGGAGACTGGGGTAGAGTAACGAGGCGTTGAGGAGACTGGGGTAGAGTAACCAGGCGTTGAGGAGACTGGGGTAGAGTAACGAGGCGTTGGGGAGACTGGGGTAGAGTAACGAGGCGTTGAGGAGACTGGGGTAGAGTAACGAGGCGTTGAGGAGACTGGGGTAGAGTAACGAAGCGTTGGGAAGACTGGGGTAGAGTAACGAGGCGTTGAGGAGACTGGGGTAGAGTAACGAGGCGTTGGGGAGACTGGGGTAGATTAACGGGGTAGAGTTGAATAGATTGAGTAAGAAAAGGGAGGGAAATCGACTTTTGCTGCTTTAAGATTTATGACCTAATCACATGTTTTGGGTTCAGGAGAATAAATCTGGATTTCAGATTCTGTTTTATTGGAGATGCAACAACAGAACTCATAACTGCTGTAACCCGAACCTTCAGAGACATTAATGAGGAATGTGAAGCAATACTGGAACATCTCCTGCTCCGTTTTAGCTCTGAATATTTTTGGGAGTGTCTCCACCGATGTCTCGTCTCCACTGATGTTCCTGCTTGTCTTTGGGCTGATGATGAAGAGAAGTCATAGGGTAGATATTTATTAGTCCCGTAACAAGGCTAAATTAAAGCTGACCTAATTTCAGCTGGTTGTGTCACTGCGGGGGTTGAAGAGGATTTGAACACTGTGTACCGGTTCTGAGCACAACGAAACATTAGTGGAACATTTGTTTATGCAAATATTTGCGATGATGATAATGTCATATTATGATCAGAATCCCATTCAATTAAAATGCTTTCTCTCAGTCTGTTTGAATGGGAGCAATGTATCCGAGCACTGTTACTGCCCAAATTCAAGGCTTACTTTCACAGCACATATTTATAGTAAATGTGAGGAAGCCTGCTGCTGAACCTTTCCCTAGTTATACAGCACAACAGGACCCTGACAGTTATTTCCTCGTCAGTTGAAGCATGTTCTTTTGGCACGACTCCACATTTCCTCTCTTTGGTCCAGGAAAGAGAGGCCATTTAGAGGAAGGACTGACCTGTTAGTGCAGGTTAACTTCATTGTGGAGGTCATTATTTGCCTTGCTACCATAGGTTACCTAACTTCCGAATTCAGGTCCAAACATCAAGGACGAAACCTGCTGCATGTCCGAAAGTATTCAGACACTCCTCTAATTAGTGAATTCTGTTCTCTAGAGTGATGGAGCTTCATCCAGTAGCTTTGGGATGAGCTGGAGTGGCGTTCGTGATCCAGAACAGGTCATCCACCATCAGTACCTGACCTCACTAATTCTCTTGTGGCTGAATACAATCAAATCCTCACAGCAATGTTCCTACATCTAGTGTAAGGCCTTCCTCACAGAGAAGATATACTCTTATTGGATAGATGGGCATGTGTTTGCAAAACTTAGGTTAAGCCCCACCCATTTACCCCTGAAGTTACACAGACCACAGACCAGTCATAACATTAAAACCACCTCCCTAATATTGAGCGCTGACCCCTCAAGACATGGACTCCAGATGACCTCTGAAGGTCTCCTGTGGTATGTGGCACCAAGATGTTTCAGCATCAGATTCTCGTCCCGTAAGTTGTGAGGCAGGGCCTCCATGGGTCACATCAATCAGTCTTGACTTCCCATAGTTCTCCAGTTGTCCTTTCTTGGAGCACTATTGGTTGATACTGACCACTGACCACTTGGTGGTAAACTTTAGGGACTAAGTGGCTTAGCAGACTAATGCATGAGCAAGTTCGAATCCCAAGCCAGGCTGCTTTGCCATCAGCAGCCTAAGCCCAAACGAGCACAGCTGACTGTGCCCTCTCCCCTTACCACTTGTGATCGGTGGCAGGTCTAAAAGAGGCGGTGTCTGGCTTTGCATGTATTGGAGGAGACATAAGGCCTCTAACCCTTCTAGTATTTGGGGCATTGCTAGCGCTAGGGTGGGGGGTTCATTGGCAGTACCAACCTGGCAGAAAAAGGGAAAAATTCAACCCCCCCGCCAACCCCTGATACCTGTGACTCTTCATTTGCCGCATAATGTAGATCCCACACCTTGACTGATGTCATCGTAACCAGATAATCACGGTTGTTATGAGCCGGTTAGGAGCAGGTAGAGCATTTACACTGTTGTAGCGACTCAAATTCTGTTCAAAGCTAAATTCACAAAGCCACATAAGAGGTGTATGTATACTGTGTATATCACTGCTGTCCTTCGAAAACCATGTATCTCCATTTGTTATGTCAATTTTCCGTTTTCTCCATGGTTTGAACCCTGTAGCTGCTTCTGTACGCTCCATAATTCTGGATGAACGGACCAATAGAAATGCTCTAAATTACTTGAAATAAACTCGTTTACATTAGCCTCCATTAAAAGCAAAGACCATGTTTGCCTTCTCCTGTAAACTCTGTTGTAGACTGTTCTAAAGATTCATATTTCTCATTGGACAGTGATGATATACAGATGTATGTAGGGACGTGTATAAAAGGGGTAAATAAGAAGTTCTAGTCCCCGAAGGCAGGGTTTGTGTTGTGGCCAATCGATAGTGACCCGAGGTTTATTATTATTATTGAAAAAAGAAGAAATTCACGATTGAAGCCAGAACATGTGATAAAATAACCTTTATTTCACGAGAATATGAACAGAAGAGTAATAAACAGCTTATGTTGTACACAAAAGCAAAATATACTGTACATACATTTATCATGGACTTCTTTGCATTCGCCACCCCACCCTTAAACAGACAACAGTAGCCCAACGTTTACCAACAACACAACACACAGATAAGGCAAATGTATCTGATTTTTTGGTTTGTGTTTTTTTTGTATGTTTTTTTTTTATAAACATGCAAGCGACATTACAGAACACAGGAGAACAAACCAGTAAAATCTAAAATGTAAAACAAACAACAATAAAGGTGTAAATTCAGTCTTTAATGTAGTGTCTCGATATCTTCAGAGTTTAATGTCTTATTCAGTTTTAATTAGAGCAACTCTTTCATTCGGCTGCTGGTTCCACTCCTAAGAGCAGCACTGTGAGCCAATCAAGCTTCTAATCAGATACAGTGAGGGGACACACACCAGCCGGCTAGAGACAGTGTTTACAGTAGGGCCTGTAGACAAACATGAGATATTATTATTATTATTATTATTATTATTAACAACAATAACAACAACAATAATAAAAATAATAAGAAAAAAGGAAAAGTGCAACAGAGGTTTCTTTGCCTTTCTTTGAAGACCACTTTTGGTTCCATGAGAATCCTTTTAAAGACAAAAGACCTCAGTCCGGACCACCTGAACCATTTATTATTATAATAATTTTTTTAATGGTTCAGACTTTCTGGCTAATTACAGGAAGTAAGTGATGCACACTATTGTCACCCATTAAACAACAGAAGTAGATAAAGGACCAGTGTTGCGCTGAAATCCATCCCCCCTTCACGTACACGCGCATCACAAACCTGTATGGGCGCAGCAGATTACGCTCGTGATTCTGGTATCTACTGTAACTGTAGGTTAACCCCTAATAATGAACAGAAGTGAAAGAAACACGAGGGTAATCTGTTAAACTCGTTGCACTGAGTGACGTGTGTGCACTCGAAGGGAGCCAGATTCTGGCAGGGAGGCAGGATTTGGCACAGCACCTAAATAAAGTCTTTAATTATGGAACCAAAAGTGGTTCTTCTACGGTACTGAACCTCACAGAACCCTCTGAAGCACCCTCATTTTTAAGAGTGACACATAGGCCCTACGCCCTAGAACTGCAGAACATGTGTGTACAGTCCATTTTAGCATGCTAATCCATGTGCGTCCTTCAACATTCATACCAACAGCTACACACAGACCCTGTTTACACCTGGTCACTCCATCAGTCCTGAGTCTCAGGATTTTATCTGGATCAGGCCGTTCCGCATAAAAATGCAAATGTAGACGCACCCAATTAATCCAGAATCTAGTCCGATCACTTAAACCACTTCAGGACTGGTGTTCTGAGATGCATTCGACACACATGCTACAGCAGTGTAAACCAAAACTCCTCCCGGTACAACCGAAACATCAGTAATAACTGCTGTGAAATGAGTGCATTTGCATATTTCATGCCACACAGCAATCAGATAGCAGTCTGATTAACCAGAGATGCATTTGACTTCCCAATGTAAAAGCATGTGGCTGAAATCAGATCAGGATACAATCCAGATACCGGTCACGTGACGGGACCAGGTGTAATCGGGTGTAAATCCCATCTGACTGAAGCATCAATACTTCGGAGACGACACACTTACAACCTGATTCTCTGACCCTTCTTGTCAGGGGAGGTATGAACATACAACACGCACATTTATACAGTACTGAAGACTACGACTACCTAACGTCTACCAAACACTGTCCGCCCTGGTTCTGAAGAGCAAGCACCGTAGCAGAGCAGAACTGATCTGCTGTGACAGTTTTCATTATACTGTACACTCCAAAAAATAAAGATGCTTCTAAGGGTTCTTTGAGGGATGCCTTAAAACAGAGGTTTTTCGAGTAGGTGGGAGTAGGTGGGACACTATGTGGCTAATCAATGACATGAACAGTTCCCTTCACCTCCAGGAGAACAAAGTCCAGGACAGGAAACTGGATTCAAACTCCGGAGTGGAAGACCTGGGCCATAGAAGAACCACTTTTGGTTCCATGAAGCTTGTTTGGGGTGGATTCACAGAAGTGTCTTCAGAAGGAAATTCTTAGATTTGCTTTTTTTCTTTGTTATGCTTCAGAAAAAGCAATATTCTTCAAAAATCTTTCACTTAAGAATAATTTTGGTTTTCTTCAGAAAAAGAAATCTTATTTTCTTAACCTGTCGATAGCTTCACACTTGTCGTAGAGTGTAAAGAGTCTCTAGAGTCTCTAAAATGATCAGTTTAAATGGCTGAATTACTTAAGAGTTCATGTGTAATTTAACTGGATTAAACATGGAGTTTCTTCCTAAGGTACTGTTAGCATCTCCATTAGTAAAAATTCACGTCTAGCTAGTTTTTCCTCCATTTTGCTCTTCACTGCATTTGTTAAGCTGAATATTAGAAAATGAAAAACATAATTTCGCATTATGCTGAAGCTGTTAAATTAAAAAATTAAAACTTTTTAGAGAACATTTGAGAACTTTGAATTGCAGTAAAGAATGAAGGTCTTAGTGTTTATCTTAAGATCCTTCATAAATACACTTTTGTGAATCCCTCCAATCCACCTAATCAAGTAAGCCCTTCCAGAGTTGACGGAAGAAGCTGGAGCAGGAAAGCACTGAAAAGATGCAGGGCAAGGGTTGGGAACTACTGCCATGGAAGAACCACTTTTGGATCCATAAAGAACCATGTTTGTGTGTATATATATTTATATATGACACGACTCAAAGAACCCTTTGTAGAACCCTTAATTTCAAGAATGTAGACAACAATAAAAACTGTCAACAACTGGTATTCTTCTTTAAAGCACGGATAAAACGGCACCATTTTCCATAACCTCTGACAACTGCGGAATCAAAACACAGTTCCGACAATGCTGCTGGGATCAAAGCAGCTTTAAAGGTGAAATTAAAAGCTGAAGGCATGCAGATCCTTTCTGACTAACTGTTTGGAGTAATAAAGTCTGGAATGCAGTCATTTATAATGTGCAACGGCTGCTGGACTGAAAGGGAAAAACAAGGAAAATCCCTTCTGATGATGTACTTCGAAGGTAGCTGAACGAACTACAGCTGCTTTAGGTGGATCTGTGTGGGCGGCTTGTTTGAAAAGTGTTTGGTTTTCTTTGGGTGAACAGAGAAGGATGCCAGACTGCTAGAGTTTGTGCAGGTCAGGGTAGGAAGCTAGAAAAACTACAACTAAAAAAACTACATCCCCAATCAGTCCTTCCCACCTTCGACACACGTCATCAGATAGGGCACCTCCCAGTCTGACTGGAGTGTCTTTTTCAGATATCCAGGTCAATGAAAGTTTAAAGGTACCACAGAATGCATTTATTGAGGTTTTAAGGTGTTGTTTGATGTATAAATAGTACATCTGTGACTTGGTGGGGGTTGGGGTGGTAAATACTCAGATGCAGTTCAACAAGCCTATTTACCACCCTGTTATTTAGCCTCAGTATGAAATACATTTTTCTTTTATGATAAGCTTGTGGGTATATTTTGATGAGCTCTGCTCTGACTGGTTGGTTGGGGGCACTGCAGCGGCTCACATGAGCCACTTAGCATAGCATAGCTTTGTTTGTTTTTTTAGCACTAACGAGACAAATTATTTTTCCTGCTCAATTGCTTGGCTTTTGCTTCATCGGGCTGCTTCTGTGCTCCCATTTTGCAGACGCTGGCACAGGAAAAGCTGTGGCCTGGTTTGCGTAGGAACCCATATTCCCGTAACTGGCAGAGTCTGGAAGTGATGTGCGCTCCAGTATCAACAACACCAAATTCTCTTGAACTTGCAGTCTCGTTATACTGGTGTCGCAACTTTAGCGATGTCAATTTTGGGGGATGTAAATATGAACTCTTATTATTTATTAATTATATATAAGTTTTACATTCTAGGGCACCTTTAAAAAAAGTCCTCACACCAAATTTCCCATGAGTAAAAATTGCCATCTGAAATTACCAGCTTTTCAAGGCACTCTATTAGACTGCACCTCTGCACCATAACACTGCATGACACATCAGGCAGTGCAAGTGCTATTACAATCTTAGAGATGCACTGAAAACGCCTGTCACAAGACTTTGAAAGCCTTATGGTTAAGGTTAACTAATCAAAAATGGTCAGATTACAATGCCTGTAGTCCTGATAGCAAAATCTAAACATCTTACATACAACGTAATTACTGATGCAGGTAATACAAGATCACAATATGTCTGTGGGTTTGTACAGAGAACAGCATATCTGTGCTTATTTAGGATACATATAAAAACAACAACAACAAAACAAAACAAACAAGCAACAGAGAAAGCACACATGCACACAAAGCTTTATGTCACTGGGAACGATATTTTTATAGAAACTTTTATACAATAAACATAAATCTATATAAAACAATAAAACTATGAAGATAAGCTTCTACTGAGTATTCAATATAATGAATATGCATTAGCTTCAAAATGGATATCAGAAGTTCGGTCTTGTCTTGGAATTTAAAGACCCAATCAGGAACTGCTACAGTTTTAGTCCAATAAGAAGGCACTCTGTAGCTGCTGGTGGCTAGGCTTTGCTTATTTGTCAGCTGACCCCGGCACTGGAAAGTATAACCTACAGTATTACATAATAGTGCCCTACTTCTAGGGCCAATTCCCAAACCCAGATTAAGCCTAAGCCTAGACTACAAAGAATTCCTAATGGTGATTAGAGGCACTGCAACCTTAAGAGGCGGCTTAACCTCGGTGTGGGAATCCAGCCCCTGGTGCGTACTGATCAGTGGTAGTAGACTGATGTGACTAGCATCAAAGTGGGCGGACGTAGCGTTAGCTGTTTTGCCCAATGACTATTAAGAGGCATAGTGTGATATGCTAGCTAGCACAGGGAATACGCTATGCCAACAGACAGTGAGCAATCCCTTTCTTTATGTAATACTTAAGGCCTGAAGATTAGAGAAGTAGGCTTGGAACCAGATGATTGCAGAAGGTTCCCAGGACTGGCAACAAAGAAGCGAAGGAGTGAAGGAACAGCGCTTTTCCCTTTCTCAAAATTCAGTTGTCCTTAAGCAATGCCCTAATTCCTAGCTTCCCAGGTGCTGAGGCGGCTACCTATGGGTGTGTGTTCTCATTGCCCTGTTCCTTGGGGCTAAACGGTTTCTGGTTCAATCCCCTGTAGTGAAGCAGTAAAGGAACAGCACTTTCTCCTTTCTCAACATTCATGGCTGAGGCACTCTTGAGAAAAGCACCCATCACCCCCCACCAAAACCAAAAATGCTCTTTAGGCCCTGAGCTGGCTGCCTACCTCTCCAGGTGTTGTTCTCAGTGTCCTAATCACTGTTGTGAGTGTGTGTATGATCACTACCATGGGTGGGTAAAATGCGGAGGTTGAAATTCTTTATGCAATGGTTGTAAAGTATGTTTCTACTTTGCATCCTCAATGCAAATCAGTCTCCACTCAAACCTGATTAGCGGCAATCGCACGTTTCTGCCCATGAGGTTGACAATGAAATGAATAATGCAGTGATCTTTCGATCTACTATAAGGTACAGTATGGTCTGTAGACACGCTAGAAATCTGTGCTTACCTTGATCCCTATTCCTAAACTCAGTGCTAGTCCTGCCATAGCTGCGGTAAAAATCCTGAGAGGGGCTTTAACTCCGTCTTACACGTCTTGTAAGTCTAATGTAAGACCAAGTAATTACATTCACTTTCTGTTCTGATGCTCTGTGAATGCCTGGTTTTTATAGGACAATTCTGTTTCTTGAGGCAAAAGAACACGATGAACTGCATTCTTTCAGAGCACCAATTGTCTCTCTTTTTTTTGTCTGTCCAATGCCAACTTACTGTCGTGAAGGCCTACAGGGTAATTACTGTTGGTTTGGCCACACACACTAAAACAAGCGATGAATTCTTGAGGGACATTACGGCTGATGTCATTAAGTTTTAAAGGCAACTTATGGTTCAAAACAAGCCTGATGAAAAGATTGCTTGCAGATGTGTCCACCTGGGCCAGGCTTTAAATGAGGAGAACCCTTTAAAAGGTCAGAAAATGGCAACGGCATCGTCAATGTGAATGGAAGAAGACACCCAAAAAAAAACAAAAAAAAAACACTCAGCTTCCATCAGTGAAATGTCCAGATTCTAATTTTTCTCGTCCGCGTTTAGCAGCTATGTTCAGGTTGGGGAGAAAGTAAAGCAACTGTTCACCAGGTCCCTTCCCCTGCATTGAAACGTTGAGAATGCCAACTTTATCCATAATGCCCAATACGCGGCCTACCTCTGGCTAACAGCAATGCTCCGTTTCTCTTTTTTTCACAGCATTCCAAGTGTCAACACAGCCAAATGGCACAAGTCTGCATGGAAAAGCTGAAGCAACAGAAAATTGAAAACATGTACGGGTCGAAATACGCTGGTTTTCGTGGTCCGAAGCTGGTGATTCTGCTTTGCGTGTCAAAGAAAGACAGCCAGTAACTCTTGCAGTTCTCTGTTGAGTTGTGCTACATTGCAGAGTTGGAAGGGTTCACAGTTTGTGGGACTCCGAACTCCGCTGAAAGGAGCTGATCCCCCCAAGCAGCAGCGGAGAACACTGGAATCGTAGGTGTTGGAAGTCTGTTGTCGCTGCTACAGTGGCAGTGGTGATGATTCCCTAGGATGAAGCCCTATGAGGGCTGAAAGAAGAGAGAGCCGACCTGAAAATCTGAGAGGGAGAGCGAGAGAGAATGTAGAAAGAGGGAAAGAGAAGGAGAGCAAAAAAATTGAGTCGAAGGAAATGAGGGGAAAGATTCTTCTTTCGTAATTATTTCAGTGTGTGACCGCTGTGGGCCGATTACAGGCTGCCACATTAATACAGAGCAGATATACAGTACACACGTCTCTGATATAAATCACACTGTTTACACTGTTTGTTCTCTTGGAGTAGACAGAGGCAGAGTTGGACCTTCATCGTGGAAAGATTGGCCTCATCTCCCTATATGGTCACATCAGAAAAGGTGTGCAACTGGCATTCCTGTTTTTACAGCACATTAAAAAGCCCAGTGCCTGAAAGATGGGATGTTGAGATGTCTTGAGAAAGAGCAGAGAAGGTTCTGGCATTCTGACTCACTTTAGATTGGCAAGGACTTCATCTTCACCATGGAGGTCAGTTCCTGTTTCGTCACGCTGTCCCGCCTCCTGTTTCTTATCCTGTGAATATAAACAGAAGTGTGTTGATGCTGCTTAGCCCTTACCTTGCCTTTAGCACTGGGACCTGCTTAGTTTGAACTGGATGTGAGCACAGCTACGTGTACTGTTGTTTTGTCCTCAGAATGATCCTTCAAAGCTGACACTACTCATTATCAACAATCAAACAAGAAAAACTGAGCATTAACAAACCCAACATTTCCAAAGATACTAAAAGACTAAGAAGCCTTTAAAACATCTTCTAATCATTTGTCTGTAGGTTAAACCAATAGAACAATTTAATGTACAGTACTAGTCAAAACACCTGGATGAATGTGTGCTGATCATCAGCTTAAAAACATTTGCCATCCAAAAGCTAGGGTGACCATTTGCACACTGGAGACACACAACTATCCACAGTAATTAGGATGTTGTGGCTGGAGGGTTTTCAGTGGGCCCAATTGTATCATTAGGCTCAGTTTTGGGCAGATTCATAGTATTAGGATCATGGTAAAGCTTCATTAGAATATGTGAGTATTCATTCGGTAAATACACTGTTTCTGCCTGCTGTATATATTATGAATGGCAGAAACAAAACATGCTTTAAATGATTGTTAAATATAAAACTACTAAATATTATATAACAAATATTGATATACTATCAAATGTAATTAATCAAATTTAAGGAACTGTAACCCCCCCCCCCTTATTCCTCTGTGTATAACAGAGATGGTCACAAGTCACAAAACGAGTCTTTAGGCTGCACGAGTCCAACATACACAAAGCATATATGATAAACATAACGTAACAATGAACAACTCCAGACTCCAAAGAGTCCTTTTCTACTGCCAATACTTCACTACAGGGACTAAACAAGCTGTGTGTGTGCTTTTACACATCCACATTAGAAGAGGTGTCCACAAACATTTGGACATATAGTGTATTTCAAGCCAAGGTAAGCTTAGGTTATTAAATTATATAATTATGTATAATATATATATATATAGCTGGAGTGACAACAAAGCGGCCGGTGGCTAAACTAAAACCCATCCTAAACTAAAACCTTCTGTTATATCCCACAACTTCCTGTAGCCTAAAGCTAGCGTTTACGCTGCTCCAGCCAAAGCCACGCTGCGCTGCTTTAAGAACACTTGACACCGCTTATCAATATCCCTCTCACACAAGCCGGAGGTTTGTGGTTCAATCCCAAATCAACAAAACCATGCGTGGATAATGGAAACACTCTTCTTGTCCACGTGTTATTTTTGACGTGTCCGAGTCGTGCAGAGAGTCATTAGAGAAGTCTATCTGTATACGACTTAGGGTCAATTCACTCGAGTGCCCGTCTCTGGTGTATACATCTTCAGATATAATACAAGATGTTTTGTATAGCTGATTGATTTAGTGTAATGATTAATGTCTGTGCTGCAAAGATACTCACCATAGAAGGACTATGATAGTGAACACCACAGCCACCATTACTGCTGCGAACAGGCCGAGAGTGATCAGCAAGCCCAGACTTCCGTTTTCATTGAACGACGGGTCTGGACAGCAACAAAATGACAGAGACTAAATATTATTGTTACATTGAATAGCGACAGCAGAAACATCCCAACAACCCAGACCTTCTAAAACTAACAATGACCAACAAAACTGTTTTCCCCTTTTGTTCTCAATTTTATAAACAAAGTCATTAGATTCATAAATAGGCCAATTCTGCCAGAAGCTACAAATAATGACCGTATTCATATGTTTTTTTTTGCCCCAAGCCGTAGTAACCGTAATAGTCCTGTTTTACAGTGACCGCCTTGCCGACCATAAACGAACATGCTCTGGCTATTCCAGGCCTGCTGAACAGAGTCCAATTATTCCCAGAACACATGTTTTCAACTCAGAGAAACCCTTCGTGACATTTATTTAGTAACCCTGAAACCCTACATCAGTGTGTCACTACCGGCGAACGGACTGAGAATGCGTATTTCACTACATTCTGACAATGCGAGTGTTTGGAGTTGCTGGAATGGGGCTGTGTGCGCACTAGCTCGGAGAACACATTTGAATCTGGTAAAAGCTGGAAACAGTTAGCTAATTAAAGCAGAGTGAGTCATGCCGGCGCCGGCCACATGGCCTGCATTTACGGAGGCTGATCTGCACTGTGATTGGTGGATGCTGTGGAGTAAGTATGGAGAAAGCCCAGCCTCCACACACCAAAGGCCAGACCATCTGGATAAAGCAGAAAAAAAAATGCGTCTATCTGGACGAGATCTCAAAGACATCCAACAACGCGTGTTCGATCTGAGCCTGACTTGTGCTCTCTTCCAGTGCCAAAACCTCAGAGCTTTCATCGGGCGAAAAAGCGCTCAGCCCAGAGGAGAGAAAGAAGTGAGTACATGTTTCAGTTTTTATCTCGAAAAATTCTTGGCAGTTCCTGATATAATGAACTGGCCTGCGATAGCTTACCTGGAGACTTTTCCGTCGCCTTCACTGGAAACGTTGATGGGAAGATTGGGATGTCGAAGACTTCTTCTGTGGTCTCTTCAACAGTGAGCAAAGGGTCTGTAATACAGAACCATGTATGAGAACTTGGTTTTACAGCTCAAAGTGTCCTAGAATGGAAAACTGCATTTTCCTTGGTATAGCTAAATAACGAGTGTTTGGTACATGACCAAGTGACACACCATGAGCCTCAAACACTGTTGACTCTTCATTGAAAAGAAAATCCTGCAGAACCAAAACAGAGCTGGAAAACGGGCCAATTCCAAAACCCCCAAACTGTTACATAACAGTCTTGGCTCATTTTATTTACGCCCACAAAATTTACATACACCCCACCCACTAGCAAAAGCCTAAAGGCTAAATGCAGTGGCTACTTCAAGAGAACACGGAAGCAAGGCTGAAAAGACAGAGGACTGCTGTGCGTCGCCATGTGTATCCAGTGAAATGAGCGGGTGCTCGGCTAAAAGCTGACTCTGAAGATGACTGGCGACAGGCCCTTTAGCTAGCTAACCATACACCACCAGAGAGGACCCAAAGAGGACAGCAACACTATCCAGTAAGACTCGGGAATAATTACAAAAGAGAATTTGTTCTTGTTACAGTGCTAAGCTAGGCAAGGTCAGGCTATGCTTTGCTTTGCTATGTGAGTATTGTGATCTGTCGCAGTCAAGTAAACCAGCCTCACAAGTCCTCAGCATCTTTTCATTCTGAGGCAAAATAACAGGGTTGTAAATAGGCTTGTAAAACCGCATTTGAGCATTTTCACCCTGACTAAAGCCACATACTCATTATTTTCACATCAGAGAACAACCTATAATACTGAACACATGCATTCTATGGCACTTTCAAAGCCACCGTGGACAAAACAGACAATCACAACAGTAGAACTATATGAATTGACTGCATTTCGGTCCACTTTTATAGATGACAGAGGGTGTCAATGTCAGAAACCACATAAGTAAGTCTATTCCACGGTGCTAATTGGTGGCTATATGCTTTCATGGTTGTTAGCTCTGGTGTTGAACTGAAGAGGCAAACTAGAGATGGCACAATACCAACTGTTCTTTTCTGAAACCAATACTGATACTTAAATGTTGTGCTTTGACTGATAACGATCCTGTATTTTTTAATAAAAACAACTAAGCTTTAAAACGAGCTATTTCATTAATTAGCATCTAAAACGCTCTACTAACCAAACTGGAAAAAACACACACAGCTAATATCACGTCACACAATGTGTATTAACTATATATCAACTGTGTGCTTCTTCCCGTGGGGTAGTAGAGTGCTGTAGATGCTAACTTTGAATGAAACACACAGCTAATATCATATGTTTTAGGCTAGATAGGCTAGAGATTCTGCCAGACTATCACTATATCTATTCTATACACTGACCAAAAATGACTGCTGTAACATGGAAGGTAGTTGGAGAAGCAGCATGGTCACATAGTAAACGCTTTACGCTGAGGTTTAATAAGCAGCCAGGTTTAATTTGCAACCCTGACTCACTGATTCACTGTAGCTCAGACATGGTATCAGCCGTGGTTTCAGAAATGTGTCGCTTTCATGTGAAAAATAACTTTCTCTCACACTGAAACTTCTCAAGAAGACCAAAAGAGGGCGCCACATCAAATTAATGCCTAGAAAAACACTGGACTGCACACAGGCACAGCCACACTGTAACTGCATGCTGTGTGTTGTCTAAGTAAATGCTAATTGTGGGTGTCAATCAGTGTCGGGTGACTCAGTAAAGAAGCTTATATTTGAAGGGGAAGAAAACTCCAAATATTATCACAGTGTTTTTCCCTGTGGTTTTTGGGAGTGTGCGAGTGTGTGCGTCCCCTCGCAAGTGTGTGACCATGTGTGTGGCTCACCGCTCCAGGGTCGGGCCTGTACCACCTGACTCCACTCGCTCCACTGGCTGTGGTTAATGAAAGCGTCCTGGGCTCGGACTCGGATGTGGTGCAGGTGGCCCACCAGAGCGTCCATGATCATCATGCTGGTGTCCTCCGTCTCCAGCTGGACATGAAAACAACCACACACACACACACACACACACACACACACACACACACACACACAAACACACACATGCTTTCTGAGCGCAAGCATGAACACAGAGATGGGCAAGGTTCCTCTGTTGCTCCTGGCAAGTTCCTGGATTATAATAAAACTCATTCATAGTTCAACATATTTTAAACATGGTGTCTGGGGTTTTGCAGTATGCTAAAAAGAGCATAATGAAGGCTTTCGAAAATTCCAATCTGAAAGATATGCTTTTAAAACATTTCAGTCTCTCGAGCTTTATCTGTTTGCTCAGCAAAGGAAAAATGTGTAAGGCCAAGAATACACTGCATGGGGCTGAAAATCTATACGCTGGGGAACTGCTCACATTACAGAATTTCAATACCGAGTGTTTGACTTGGCATCGGTGCAGCATCCAGCTCCAGCATCCAAACTCCTGTGCGACTAGATCTGCTGTCTGTTTGGTGAACTTTATTTCACAGCACTTTATGAATGATTCAGGGTGCCAGATAATTCGGTCTAAACGGTCAGCTATTCTGCATTTCATTTGTCCACACGGAAAGAGCTACACTATGAGCACAATGTGCAGAAGAAGGCAGTGTTTAATAAAAAGTATTTCTGACTCTGGTGTTTGTTTGTTTGTGCCTAAACTTTGCATTTAGCCACAAGAACATTAGAGCGAGGCTTTCCTCTGGAAATTATGCAATAAAATCCTAACAGCAATGTTCCAGTATCTAATAGAAAGTCTTCGCAGAAGCTGTTACTGCAGAAAAGAAGTGCTGGATGACCAGAGACCAAAACCTGCTTCCTGCTTCATCCTGATTGTGTTGAAGAAACTGTCTCTAATGTCCAGGGAAAACTTTCTACTGCATTTTGGAGCATTGCTGTAAGGATTTGATTGGATTAATCGATAAAAGCAATCATGAGGTCAGGATGATCACCACACCACCTCATTCTCAACTCCCCAACTCATCCCAAAAGTACTGAATGGAGCACCAACTATCTTCCACTGATCCACAGCTCAATACTGGAGGGCTTTATTCCCCACTAGCCAGTGCCTCGCATTAGGCATGGTGCCAATAGGTTCATGTTTACCTGCTCCAGAGAGTCCTATTATTATTGTTATTTTTAAAAAGCTTTACATCTAACTGAATGTAACTTTAATTTGGGCAAAGAATTTAATTTCTGCTAGAAGAGACAATCAAGCAACACATTCAGGTAACCCACACACACACAGGCGACTCTGAGAGAGTCAACATCTGGAGTTCTGATGAAAGGCCAAGCTGTCAGGGGCTGAAAGATAGCATCAGCAGCTTTGAGATATGTGGGGAGCTGCGATGAGAGAGTGAAGAGGAGACTGGAATGGGGGAAGGGAAAGGAAAGCTGCTGGAACACGACTCAGAAGCTACAGCAGAGCAAAGCTTGTGTGGTAAGACAGTGTGTGAGACTGTGATAGTGTGAGAAGAGCAATGTGCTAAGCCAGTCCTGTCCATCACTCCACTGCATTCACACCAGCACCGCTGTCCCGACACCAGTAGAACCAAGAACTGCATGATTAAGTCAGACTGTATGCCAGATTACTTGGAATTAGAAGTTATCCAGTCACACCTTAGTAAATATTAACCAGATTTAGTTTATTTATTTATTAGTTAAAATAATATTAATAATTCAACTTTAAGTTAGCTTTTCCTCACTACAGTTAATATTTGACCAAAATGTCACATGCATACCTATTTTAACAAACGCTTGCTTCCTTTTAAACTCCATTAACTTATTAATATAAACCTTTTTTCATTGTAATTCTATAAACAGCTACAGAACTTTACACTTCATGCTAAAAAAGCTTAAAACATTTTTTCGTATCCGTATTTACTGCAGTTTCCATTCCTATATGCTAGATGCTGTTTAACATTATTTTATTTATCCCCTTTTAAGATTAGTTTTACTTATACACAATGTGTGCAAAAGTATCCAGACACCTCATCAAATTACTGAATACAGAAGTGTTAGGGTGCACCAATCACTGATAAGTATTTAGCAAGAGCAAAGAATGGAAGACTAAGGCCACCATGCCCTATGCATCCGTGCCCATGCATTGGCTAGGGGGGTAAAAGCTCCCATCTGTAGAGATTTTAGGTTGTGAAGTGATGGAGCTCTGCGATAAGTTAGACCATGTCATGTCTGCTCTTTATTTTTGAATAAGCAGGTGTCTACAAACATTTGGACAGTTAATGTGTTTTCATGTCAGTGCTGTCTTACAAAAACAGCACTGTTTAAGAAGAAGAAAAAAACTTCAGAGGCTGATTAAGATCCATTCAAGATATTCCAAATTATGCCCGAAATGCAGGCTAGACCTAGGTTCTCTCCTCCACATGTTTTGGTCCTGTTCCTACATTGAAGGCTTTTGGAGAAAGCTGCAGAGACTTACTGAGATTATAACTGGTGCTAAGATTCCTTTAAGCCCTAAGCAGACCTTGCTAGGTGATGACTTCTTGTATCAGCAGATGAGGAAATGACTAATGCTGACAGTAGGTTTAATAAAACGGCCTTAATTGCTGCAAACAAACGTACTGTCTCCTAAATCTCTGATGTGACTAAAAGAACTGTACTGACATATTCCGTCTTCCTTTGCTTGGAAGGGCAAAATTTGTTTATTTTGTTAAGCCTTATAGTAAGTAAACCTGATGTATGCAGTAGTAAATCTCGCAGTTGCTCTTGATTAATAAAGAAAAACACTGAGGAAAAAAAAGTATTACTTGTCAAAAGGATGTGTGTCAGCATTTTACATGGACCTGGAAATTCTTTCCCCATGAAAACAGGAAAGTAAGAGTCCAGTAGATAACAAGCAGTGGGCTGAAAACTAAAATGGTCCTCATCATTTTTTTATTAGTTTTAATGGCGATTATTATTTTGGTTGCAGCTTTTGACCTAATGCTTTCTTTAAAAGTTGTATGTTGTCTTTAACACTTAACAAAACTGTCCTGCTACTGAAAAAATAATGAGTCTTCAAACAGGAACTGACCTTGGACCAGAGGTTAGACCCTACTGGCCTGTATTGCAGCTCAAACTTCAGCGGGAAACCGGCTGTAGTAGGCCAGGATTTGGGGAGATCCCACTGCACAAGCAGCTGAGTGGGTTGACCCATTACTTCCAAACAGGTCACTGCTTCAGGAGAGTCAGGCTTTACTACACACAGAGAGGCACAGACAAAAGGGACACATTAGAGAGAGACTGAAAACTGTCCTGGAATAGGACACTTCTCATGATGTTCTAAAACCGATGTCCTGCACAACACATTATTATTTTAAAACAAAACACAAGGGTCTTATTAAACCTCCTTGGCCGACTTACATGACTTTTGCAGATCCACATAGGTGATGGTGGAATTGGAGCCCAGAGGATTGACTTCTGTGATGTTCACCAGGTACTTGGGCTTCCAAAACTCAGGATTGCTGATGATGCACTCGTTGACATCAATAAACTTCTGCTCACAGTGCTGCGGCCTTTCGTCATTCACACTGTATGTGTGTAGGGATACAATTACACAGATTCCGTAGGATAAGTAGTTGAATGTCTATGTCTATGTAAAATGTCTATGTTTAAACAAATTTAAGGAGGGAATATTTTGCTTTTATTCACAATGTCAGCATTTATGCACCATATCAGTAGCAACTTAGGGCCTCCCCCTGTACTTACTTAAAGCAACATTATGTAGCAATTCTACCTTAAAAAAGCTTCAGAAGCATGTTGATGCTCCACTGACTCTAACAGGGAGAATGACGTCTCTGTCATTGCGACTTCGGGTCAGAATGCTGCTACTACATTATGGAACTGGTGGAGCTGCATAAGACCCCTCTCCAGAACTGCTGTGTAACACTGCGTAACCATAGTCCTGTATCCTGTAACATTACTCTACCACCTCAGTCCACATGCTTCTTTACCTTGAGATGCCTCTTCTGTATCTCTTAGCTTGTCAACAAATGTATGTTTACAGCTGAGAGGTGGAACTCAAAGCATGATTTGTATTTACAGCATTGAGGTGAAAGTGGATTACACACTAAAATGTAGGGGGAGCCAAAAATACAAATTCTTGCATAATGCTGCTTTAAAAGTGTTTAGTCACAATAAATAATAAATAATTAGTTTTCCTCTGCATTTTACAAACTTTGTAAATTATTTATGTAGATCCCCCCACTGTTAACTGGCTGTTTCTGAGCTGAAAGACACAAGCCTTACAGGGATAGGATTAGCTGGGGTAACCTAGCGTTAGCATTTGTTTGTTTGCCTGGCCGCCTTTCTCTGTGTAATTTTTAAGTTACATGTCATATACTGAGGCTTTCTATGGTCTCGATATGGCCTTAATTTAATATAGGAGTCATGAAGCACCTGCATGTTGTGTATGCTTATAAAAAAAAATATTTGGCACTTCTGGACATGGGGCAGCGTGTATGTGTCCAATAGGCTTTACGTTACATTGCAAATTAATGTTATTTTTTATTATTTTAACAATAAAACCTCTCTAACTTAATGTTAGCTAGTTTCACCTTCCTTCCTCTTGTCTCCCGGTCTTCGTTTCACTTCCTGAATACGTCATTTTAATTTAAAAGCTCTCTGCCCAGTTTTGTAAGTGTGATTTTATGGCGTTGATGTAGCATCAGCAGTAATTTTGCTGGGACTGGGATTAAATTCCTGAAAATTTGAATTTCAAAGAAATTCTGTGATGCTATCTATGCCACACAGAAAGTCTCAGCTGTGGGTGGTCTTATGATGGAATTAATTTGCAATGAATTTGGGTTCTTTCTGTCAAGACAATTTCACTATGCCAATATGACATACAAACAATGAACACAATGAATGTATTAAGTAATATTACCAGTTCAATTCTCTTTTAAATCTAACCATATATTCACATATTCTGCATTTCTGGTGATTTAATTATAGTTACTGATTATTTAAACACAATCAACTGAAATACTTTGGCTGAATGTTCTCAGTAAACTAGTGGACACTCAAAATAAGCCATATTGTCCAACCTGTAAGTGGTGATGTACTTGGTGGGCAAGTGTGTTGTCACCCTCTGTGTCCAGGAGCACTGGATTTTGAAGTGATTTGGCACTCGGCAGGAAACACTGAGATAACTAGGAGGGTCTGAGAGACACAAACAGGACACAATTCCTTCACACAAGTCTACACAGCACACACTACCATCCACAACAGCACATGGCACTTATATTGCCTTGGAAACCCTGAGGGGGCACTACAAGGGCTAAACATGAAAGGCTGGGCTTGTGTACATTTGGATACGGGCAAGCTCGCCCATCCGAACAGGAAACTGGAGATCTGTGATGTAGTGATTTCCTGTGAGAGGAAGTGCTCTGAATTCTGCCACATGAGGACACACACACACACACACACAGTTATTGTCTTCAGTGACCCTCTCCCCTCTTTGAGTGGACAATGCTGAAGTGCTTCCATTTTTACAAATACATTTCCGGACCTGCCAACAATGTCCACCAACAACAGGAAGTGATTGTTAGCAAAACATCAATGAGCAACTCAGAATTTCTAAGAATTAATATAACCTAATAATTTGGGTTATTTTTATAATGTAGAAATTACATATCTTATGGTACTGACTTTATTCAGTTCTGGGTTGTTTTTAATAGGGATCTTCTGATCCATTTTTTGCCCCCCAATATGTCCCAATACAGTTTACTTACGGCCCAGGCGGATTCTGATGGTCTGCAGGAGGACCCCCCTCAGGTTGTGACAGCTGTAGTTGCCCTCCATCGAGCGTGTGGTGTTGGGTAAAACGAGGGTGCCGTTGGAGGTGTGTGTCTGCCTGAACCGCACTGAGCTCCCATTCTGCCGCCAGTGAACCGGAGACCTGCCAGCCCATCCAAAACTCACAGTCATGATCATTCTCAATCACACTCGATGATTTAAATAAGCCTGGCCTGTAGCAGGGAAATTAGCAGCATCTGCAGCAAAACACCCCTTTTTCACCACCTATAAATGATCTGTTTGTGATTTCAATCACATCTTTGGCAAGGGGTTTTCCCTCAGCTATTACATTTATTGGCCAGGGCTATCAATTCAGTCCAACAGGTGGTTTTCCATACCCTGCTCTGTGTTGCCAGTTTCAGAGTCTGGGGAGTTTTTGCCCCAAATAATGGTGAATAGACCCAGTGTGACTCAGCTCCAGCCACTTGGCCAGTGCCTCCACAGAAGGGTGTGAAGCACGCTGTTATCAGTGTTTACTGGAAGGCTCTGCTCTGCTTAGCTCTTCTGTCACGTAGCAACAGCAGTGTGTGATACAGACTGGGTGGACGTACCCGCGTTGAGCACCTCCACAGGTCAGCGTGACACTGGAGCCCAAGCTGCCGAACTGGACGTCTGAAACTGGATAGGACAGACAAGGGTCAAGGGGCGAAAAGCACTGGGCGTGCAGATACAGTTGGTATATTAGTAATAAAGGGTGTAAAAAGCCTTGAGTCAACAGTGTGAGCAAACAGTGTTGGAATAAAGACAGCTTTCATATTCTAAGAAGCTCCTTGGTTAGAAATTTCACTTCATGTTAAAAGCCATTAAACAACACTGTGGTTACGTATTAAACACTGATCATTCCCAGAACACCAAATACCATTACTTTGCTTTCATGCAAATGTAGTATCTCCAAAACGGCAAATTTCAAGAACAAAAACACCTACTTAACTTTCATTCAAAGTCAATGAAGAAATATTTTATTCCAAATCATTTTGAAGAATTTCTATTGGTCTGTTTATCAGGAAACACTATTAGGACAAAAGTAATAGGACACCTGCTCATACATTGTTTCTTCATAAACCAAGGCTAATAAAAGATCCTGCTTTTGTTGGAGTAACTGTCTCTACTGTCCAGAGAAGGCTTTCAACTAGATTTTGGAGCATTGCAGAGAGGATGATTGCATTCAGCGAGTAGACCAACGGCGAGGTCAGAATGTTGGATGATCACCTCCCCAGCTCATACCAAAAGTATTGCATGGAGCACCATCCATCATTCCAGAGAACAGGGTTCATGTTTATGTGCCCCAGAGAGTCCTACTATATTGGCAGTACTTCTCTTCTCACAGGCACTAAACAAGCTGTGTGTATGGATTTGCACATCTGTGTCAGCAATAAGTGTAACTTAAAGTAGTTGAAAGCATTCATTAGATGGGATGTCCACAAATATTGTGTCAGAAAGTGGAAAACTGCTAAAATGGGGTTCCAAGATTATTTAATGACAGCGCCGATAGCTAATAGAGTAGTACATTAATATACTGTATGATGTGATGTATTAATTGCAAATCAACCAATATACCATCATACAGACCAATGCTAAATAGCATATTTGTCACTGTACAATGCACAGCGAAATGTGTCCTCCGCATTTCACCCATGTGTGGTAGTGAACACACACACACACACACACACACACACACACACACACACTAGTGAACTAGGGGCAGTGAGCACACAAACACACCCAGAGCAGTGGGCAGCCAACTCCAGCGCACGGGGAGCAGAGAGAGTGATGGGCCTTGCTCAAGAGCCCAACAGTGGCAGCTTGCCGAGCCCGGGTATCGAACCCACAACCCTGTCATCAAAGCCCAGAGCTCTAACCGCTACTCAGCGAAGCATAGAAATGTCTAAACCTTTAATGGAAGTCTATGGAAAAAGATTTTATTCCAAGTCATCTGGAAGTCATTTCTGGCCCAATCATCCATAAAGCTCAGGGCACAATCTAACAGTTTATTAACATATCAAATTTTAAAATTCAATTTCTTTATTACTGCAAAACTCTGAATGCTAAATAAATGAACAGCTAAATATTTTCAGCATGACCTCATTCAACACATCCTGCAGGGAAGATTAACGGTGAGATGATGAAACACAAAACAGCTTAACATTCATCGTACTGTGATACAAAACAAATGCAAAGCATAATACCTTAAGCTCCTACAAGCGTGAGACACACATAACTGAACTGAACACTCTTCACCTGTCAGATGTGTTAGACTAACGGACAAGTCTCTGCCCATCTTTCTTAAATAAACATTTAAAAAATAAACCTTAATGAGTCTTGGCTTTACTTGGAATTATAAATTGGTGGAGAACCGTTACATTAGGCTACACTGACCTTATAACTCATTTGATTTTATTTAATAAGCAAAATTCACTCTTCTAACACTAAAAAAAAACACTTTGTAGGCACCTTTATTTTAAGCATGTAGCCAAAGCAGTATTGGAAGCAGGTGCAACTGTATGTAAACAACGGCTACTGTATTGTTTGCCACACTGCAGTATTGAAAATGATTGGATTTCCCGTACATTGTGCAACACTACTGTACTCCATTAGATCAGTGGACTGCTTTTGCTGCTGCTGCAGGGCTTTCGGAGAACTGAAGGTAATATTTTGGCGAAAGCGCTCCCTTCTGTGCCATTTGAAATGGCACTTTATTGCCCTAAATGAGCGAACCGAGTCTTGGATCCAATGGCAAGCCAAGGTCTGACTGTATGCTGGAGTAGAAGCAGATTGGGAGTGTTTATGTTCCTGTCCTTTACCACAGTATTTATATCAGGGGTGGAATAACAGCCATTTACTGCCAAGAGCTGGACAAAGACAGGCAAATACACACAGGGCCTCACTCACAACCGAACACACACACTCGCGTATGCTCTCGGGAATGGCTGGCCTCCAGCACCCAGGGTCTAACTGTACTGCAGACATGGTCGTGCTCAATGTCTGCTTTCAGGGAATATTGGCAGAAGCATATTATTTAAAAACCCACCACATTTCTCACATTTCTCCAACTCCTGCCAGCACAATTACCGCCATTTACACATGCACACACACACACACACACACATAAACGTGCAGAGCCGTACGCACACAGCTTGAATTAATTGTGCGAGCATACATACAACACATGGGGGGACTGCGCTCGGCTTGAGATTCACAATACAGGTGTTTATTGTTTCTACGAAATGAGAACACAATTGGATCCCTGGTTCTGGTTTCGGCAGACTTTTGAAGGCCGTAAATTTGCAGACTGCTTCTCTTGGCTTTTATCAGTTAGTTGACTGCGATAAAAAGCTGGATGGAGAACTAATTCTGAGGAGTTCCAGGCGCTGGCTTGAGGCAAGCAAGGGCAAATAACCACAAACACCATTTCTCGATGATTTCAGTCACTGGGTCATTTCATGAGTAGGGGCACTGTTTCTACGGCTTTGCAAATGCATTGTTCGGTAATTACCATCGTGAAGCTTTTCTTCTGATGACTCTTCAATGACGGTCATATTTGTGAAAGTGTTGCTGCACAGTAGAATAGTGCACCACCACTCTAGCAATCCAAGGAGCATGTTGTTTTTTTGGAAGGCTTTGGTCTTCCAGACCTTAACTTGACCTCCACCATTCCTGTGAACTGTAAATGACGTTTGGTGCAACGTATTGTTTGATATTTGCTATCAAAATATTGGCTTTTACGGTAGTGATATTGCAGCAGGATCCAGAGTGCAAACAGCACAGTGTTTTACTGCACACTGTGAGCATCTCGACCAATCACAGTTCAGAATGCGTGTAGAAAGGAGTTGAATTCTGCTACATTAGTGACTGACTTCTCCCACGATTTGATTGACACAGCACCAGTTTCACGATTCAACCTTCTCATGGCATTTTATTTAAGACAAATTTGGCATAATCTACTAAAAGGGATAGAGCTATTGGGGTGAGCAGTGGTAAGAGTGGCCTGTACACTGGTGCTGGCAGTAGGCCGGTCTCAACTTATTGTACAATATATGGACATGGCTCGTTTTTGCTGACCTCGATATTGTCCATTGTGTTAAACTTGCGTGTATTTTAGCCAGTCACACTATTCTGTTCTCTCGTCTGCTCTCTGTCAGAGGCGAACTCGAGTCTGAGAGGAGACATCTATCAGGTAGGAAAATCAAAAGGCAATTAGTCTGTCTTTATATGACAACATCACTCTGGTGTCTCAGTGGAAAGCAAAGTTTGTCTCCCCGTTTTCTTTTTTTTGCTGATCTAGGATCAGCAGATCTACAATCTAAACTGTGAATTTTGTTAGACCCCTAGCGACAGGTGAAGACGTATTACTCGAAGCTAATTGCTTCCCCAAAGACTGCACAATTCCAGCCAGAAAGTTTGGAAGAGGGAGTTCAAATGGACTTGGTTTAAGAGCCTCATTCCAGAGCTCCGGTGAGGAAATATTCTGGCTTTAAGTAGAACGAGCGAGGAGAGTCCAGTAACGTGAACGAGCCGGTGTGCAGACTTTGTTTAAGAACAGTGTTTTTATTTTATCCATGTTTTATTTATGTAGGACCTTTAAACATTATATTCAAACTCCAATGTCTGAATATTCCTAATTATCCAAAGTTCACTGCTTATTAAAAGGGTGTAATTACATTATTATGATATATTATTGTTAAACAAGCATGGCATTCAATGGTTTATTGTTTATTACGTTGACAATTTATCATCCCAAATTTAAAAAAGGAATTGTGACCAGCCTAGCTGGCAGATTACAAACTTTAGTGTTCAACTAACCAGATATGAGATTATTGAGCCGTTGTGCAAGCACTTACATTATATCATAAACATTATGAAGGAAGCTTTGTAAAACACTTTGCTATCTTCCTATAGCCTTCTCCTGCTTTGTGGATATCAACGTTTTTACTTTTTAAAGTGTTAAAGCTCTTACACGCTGAACGCAGAATTATTTGCACATATTTAAAATGTGTGTATTCTTACGAAGCCTTTCACACCCAACGAGATTTTTTAGAAGATGAATATCTGACTGATTTGTGAGCTTAGTACTTCTAGGTATTAGTAGGTCAGACCCATGCAGCACTTCCATTGTTAAGAAACCCACAGGTTGCAGCACACACAGCATCACAGCGTGCTAATATCACTGGTTATGAGCCATCATACCGTTAATCTAAACAAGCTAAATCCAGCTTAAACAAACAACAAAAACAACAACAATAATAATAATAATAATAATAATAATAATAATATTGTTAATAAATAATAAAATGGTTTCAGGTTCTGAACATTTTGGCGAAACTCACTCATCCTGAATTCTGTGTACAGATTTTGTGGAGAAATCTCAATGTCGTGTATCTATGATGTCTATGGTTGTTTTGCTTCCTTTCCGTATCATAGAAAACCTCATGACATCCCTACTAAAAAGCCTTTTAATTTGTGTAACCTGATCTTTCCTAACAATGAAATTCCTGAAAATCCCACAAACAACAAGCTTATAGAGATCTTTTGGGAAGCCTAAACTTTTGAACAGTCCTTATTTACTTTTTTCACTCAAAAATAATAAAAAATGAATGCACTGACCTCATTTAAAATGCTAAAAATAATATGTCATATTATTCACAACTCACAGTACCAGAACCAGAACCTGACCGGGGATTCCCAAACATTTGCATGGCACTGTGAGAGTAATGCTACAGGCAGCATTATCAATAGCGATGGTTACTGGTATGGAGCCAAAATTAGCAGAAAAAGCTATATCAGATCCTGGATGGAGAAACTAGAATGAATCCGACTGAAACCCATAACAGATCCAGCCTGAAATAGTGCACACTTCACACACACTGTGTGATGTCATGTTGTTCCTGTGTACTTCTTCCTGTGGGGTGGTAGAGTGTTTGTATAGTTTGAACAGAGCTGTTTCTAAACACTTAAAGGCTCTTACGTGACCACCCACCCCGGTCAAATTATAAATTTTGTTTGTTTTCGATCAGAAAAAGTGTCTTCCAATGTTCAACAGAAAACAAACACGTCAGAAAAATGAGAAGCTTTAAAAAAAGAAGCGCAGAAATCAATTAAAAAGGATATGCATGGATTACTGTGTTCACTGAGCTTACCTTCATTGCTCCATATCTCTGAGCTGATGTGGACAAAAAACAGAGTGAGGATCCCAATGACTATTAGACCACCAGGGCATGACACTAAACCAGGCATCTGTGAAGAACAAACACACATGTGATGACAGGTTAGTTGAGGGACAAGCAATTTCAGGTAATGCAATTCCATGTTTGTGATACACCACCTAGGTTCCCGATTAGCACTGAGAGAGAGTGTACGGAGTCGCACTGAGTAAGGTAATGGAGTACAGCCCGCCCCAGGTCCTACCTGCCTGGCAGTCAGCGAGGCAACAGGCATGATAATTACAGGCAGGAGGTCCCTGTGACAACGCAAACAAGACATCCGTACCAGATGTGTGTACTTACGCTGTCCTTCCTCTATAAAAAACCAGCGTGGAGTATAAACACCACTGCGTCGCGTATTTGACGAGGGAAGCGAAGCGTCCTGCAATTGCAGTGTCAACAGCACGGCCCCGCTAGCTCTGAAGCTTCCAAACACCGTCCCCATGATCTATCCTAAGTGGAACCATATTTAATGTCTCTAGTTCTCAAAGTTTTCACAAAACGGTCTCAAGGTTCTTTGGAAAACCACATAGTTGAAAATCAAATCTGCTGCTTGTTCAGTTAAAAAAAGAAGGCGTGTGGATGTTTGACTCGACAGATTTAGGCTGTCTTTGCTGGATTTAGTTCTGGAGTTGTGTGTTTATCAGCCCACTTCGAGCTCCACAGCTATATTAAGTGAAGACAACTAAAATAGACCCAAGGCAATGCCTCTCCTGTTGGTCGTGGGCGAACTGAAGAACTGAGGTAAGCTGGGTTTTACTTTGAGACTTTGGAGCAATGTCGCCTTAACTGCACGTCAGGCACGGTTATTCGCCTTCTCAGAATAAAACTCCGGCTCATTTTTAGCTACATGTTGCACATTAGAAGAGTATACTAATGGTTAAAACAGAAAGTCACATATTAAAGGAGCTGGGAGTGTGAGGAACCTTTAAATTGGTAAAGAATCTTAACATGAACTACTTTAAACCTTCAAAAAGTTCTTCACACATACACTATACAGACAAAAGTATTGGGACATTAAAGGGTACTAAGCTATTCTACTAGATTTTGGATTTTGTACTGCTGTGAGGATTTGATTGTGTGCAGCAACAAGAGCGTGTTGGATGCTGATCACCACACCCCACCCCACCTCATCCCCAACTCATCCCCAAAAGTATTGGATAGAGCACAATGCATCATTCCAGAGAACACAGTTCCACTGCTTCACAGCTCAATACTGGGGGGCTTAATACTCCTCTAGCCCACCCCTGGCATTAAGCAGCATGGTGCCAATAGGTTCATGTTTATCTGCTCCAGAGAGTCCTATTCTATTGGCAATACTTCTCTACAGGGACTAGACAAGCTGTCTGTGTGCATTTGCAACCTAAAGTAACTATATGCATTCATTAGTCACAAGTGGTGTCCGCAAACATTTGGACGTACAGTGTGCCTTCACTGTCCCACAGAAACCTCATCAAACATCGTTACAGGAGAAGGAAAAAACCTTTGTTACTTTTTGTTACTGGAGGTCAATGTAAAAATATGTTGTTGCATCCTGAAATTGACACAACGTAAACAACTATGATTTATATTTCACAAAAAAGTGGAATTTTTTTTTATATCACATTCATGACATTCATGATATAAAAACGCTATATGGAAATGTTTGCGTGTCTCCACCCTGCTCTAATTACTTCTGCAGCGGAGATCCGATCATTTAAAATATGCACTATTATCATGGAAATGATCAACAACGTTTTTCGCAAATCCAGATAAATCAAATAATCAAGGCAACTTAATAATGACTAATTAAGGTGTGTAATCAAGGCTCCTCTAGCTTGAAGCATTCGAGTAAACACAGGAGCTTCTGACCAGCATTCCAACAAGGCCAACTCATTCCAATCAGCACAGAGGAGAGAGGCTAAACTGCTGCTGTGATCACGTAAATTCAGCAGGGAAGGCAGAGTCCCAGAGCAAGATTGGCGTTGAACAATGCCGGCCAAAAACCATTAGCTCCAAACAAACAGGCGGTGAGGTTCACAAGCGTTCTCACTGTAAACGCGCTGTCAGTGCTGCGAGCATTACATGGTGGATAGCTTTCCAAATCAATAAAAAGATGATTGTGCTATGGGTGACAGAACGCATCGTACATGGGTAAACACCACTAAGGTAAACAGTGGAAACTATGACGTGCGTCCTTGTAATTTTGATAGTGCTGCAGCTGAGAGAGATCCACCCTCAGTACCGTAACCAGGACTCCGTGTTCCTGATTACAGGCATCTGAGGGGAGAGATGGAAACAGCATGCAAATGAGGTTACAGTAATGCAAAGAGTGTGTGTGTGTGTATGCGTTTTTTTTTCTTCCTCAGGGCATCACATCTGCGGGTGTTCACCTATTTACTAGTTTGTTTATCAAATAAACCACTCCTGCCTTATGCCTTACGGTGTTTCTCTGCACACAACGTTGCTCTGCCAAAATGAGCCTACAACCTGTGTGTGGCATGTTTGCGTGGCGGTGCTGGGTACTGCATGGGAGCTGGAACGCCTTGGAACACCTCAACAAGTGAAGTGGGCAGCAGCTGATGATTCAGTGGACTGTGGTCTCGATTGTGACTCACAAAACACTGTAGAGTTGTACCAATGTGTATTATGTAATTATTCATCTTGCCCATTCTCTTCCAGCCATAACATTACAACCACTGAGCGGAGAGGTGAAGAACATTGATTATAACATTGATTATCTGGTCATAAAGGTGATGTGTTGGAGGCAAAACAAAATGGCCAAGAGTAAGAATCTGAGGCACTCTGACAAGGGCCGAATTGTGATGGTTAAACGACTGGGTCAGAAAAAAAAAACATCTCCAAAACACCAGGAAGGTCATGGGAGCCCAAAGAGGTCCCACCTCACAACAAACAGGACTTCCTTGTGCCAGAGTCCATGCATCGACAGGTCAGAGCTGCTTTGGTGGCACACTAAATTAAGTAGGTGGTTTTAATGTTATGGCTGATCTCAGTCTACAAATACACAATTAGCTGGATTCATTAAATGTTTGTTTTTATATCAGAAGATTTTAATGAGTTTGAAGAAGATTTATCATATTAATATTTAACCCACAGAAGCTGCCTCCCTGTCCCGCCCTACCATTATTACACTTTAATTACAAAAGCTCCAAACGAGACGTTGCAAAATGCATGACAGCAAATCTAATTTCAAACTAACTTTCAAGCTAGGAAGCGTCTTAACTTCTAAACCGAGAGAGTGAACGGCTAAGGCTTCCTTGTGCTTAATGCAACAGTGCCATTAGAAATCTGTGGCAAAGGAAAAGCGTTGCTTAGATCAGCGGAATAGGAGCTCTCCAAACCACAGACTGAAGCTGTAATCCATCATTGATTTCAGCAGGAATACTCTGAAGCGCAGCTGAACCAGCATATGATCTCCTAGCTCCTGCTTTAAGGAAAACATACTTTATGCCTAGCAGTAACTCCAGAACCCAACCATCATGAAACCTGAATCAAAGCAACATCCAAACCTGATCCTGTAGTGCAGTATGCAATAACGAAGCGAGGGCGATATGGTAAAAATATTATCTCACGATATTTAAAGACAGTTTCAGGAATATTCTGACTGGCAGGACAAAAACATTCGCAGTGACAGATTCTTAAAATATTCTCCCATTCTGAGCACAGTGATTTCACAGTGATTTCTATTCCAATCTGCTGCACTTCACCTAATTCAACAGCACTAATAATATCATAATAACAAATATTATCACCATTTCAATAAAATAGCATCATATTGCCCACCTCTACCTACCAAAAGTGTTCCAAAGAAGGTCATGAGAGCCCAAAGAGGTTCCACCTCGCACCTTACAGGACTTAAAGGATCTGCTGCTAATGTCTTGGTGCCAAATACCAAAGGACAGCTTTAGAGGTCTGGTGGAGTCCATGCATCGACGGGTCAGAGCTGCTTTGGTGGCACACGAAATGAAGCAGGCACTATCTACACTCTCTTTAATGAAATATGCTGTTGTTTCGTGTCCTTTGATCACAGCCTTTAATCACAATACAACAAACTCTATCATGATTACGATAAAATAGCCTCAAATTGACCATCCCTACAATAAGGCTGGGACAAAAGAATCTCATAAGCAGAAAGAGAGCAGAACAAACAGTCTGAATGTCCACATTACACTCTTCTGAGGTGTTCAGATGCAAGCCGAGATGCCCACGGTAGCACTTTGATCCACTCTGACACCTGGAACTCTTCCAGGTTCCTCATTCTCAAGAATCTGTCAAATTTAGCAGAAAGGTGTGTCCATCCTCAGAACCCACAAAACCAAACCTCCTACCCGCTATCAGACAGTATTCAAACCAGAAGTGACAGCAGAGCACCCTACCTTGCTGAACACCATGCACACCCCCAGCTGCTCTTTACATTATGTGAACATTAACGGAGAAAGTTATAGTACGCTACTTATTATGATGCAGTTTATATTCACTGTTTGTTGGTGTTTATTAGCTATTTATAATAGACCGAATAGACTGAAATCTTTATGATTTATGCAGTTGCCTGCAGTCTAAAAGTGCTGAGGATACCACATATACTTAGAAAAGTATAAAAATATGATGTGAAAGGGACAATACCATGCCTGAGTATTGAGAAGAACCATTTTTGGTACCATAAAGAATAACAATATCTTCATAAATAATTTTTAGCTCCATTTCTTTAAACCTTTTTAAAAACGTATTCATTTTTTCACCTTAAAAAACATCTTTATGGAACCGAAACTGGTTCTTCTATAGCATCCATCAAACAACCATCCGTAGCACCTTTATATGTAAGAGTGTAAAGTTAAGCAGTTGAGAATGAGACTTAAACAAATCCCACTACTGGAACTTCACATGTCCGGAGGTTCAATAGTCTTTGCTACTCTCACTTGTATGAATCACACCCTAAGAACCAGTTCCACAAAGGAAGTCTGCGATTCAAGTCCCGACATTCCACAGTGGACGCACCTGCAGCTCTGAGCGACTCCAGCTCAGTAGGGAGCAGCACTAGTGCCACCCCCGCCAAATGGAACAGTCCTACTTTCCCTAAACCACAAAACTGAACCTCCACACCTAACTGTTCCACCTGGCATGGTATGTACCTGTTCCACAGCACAGACAGTTCTAAACACTGATGAAAAGGCCATAATTCATTGAAATGTCAGGGACATTTCCCACCTGCTCTGTCTTCCAATAAGCATGAGAAACAGCTGGCGAAGGCAAACACGCTTCTGTTAATCCTTGGTAAAAACAAGCCAGGAACAGCTAACGCCCCCACATTCTTTTAACATTTAGCTCAGTGATAGCGAGCGAGAGCGCGAGAGAGAAAGAGAGAGAGAGAGAGAGAGAGAGAGAGAGAGAGCACAACATTATGGGAGCACTATTTGTTTTAGGGGCTCCGGCATGGTTGCACAAACACGTAAAGGTGTTGAAAAGCACTACTGGCACAGTGAGCGGGGGCTGACATAGATTACTGTTGGTCATCAGGCTAAGCGCTACTGAAGGACAAGGTCACTCAAACCATAAATACTGGAGTTCAGTCTCAGTTGTACCAAGGGGAAAGTTCTTTAAAGTAATTTAAGTATCTATGAAGAATTCACTGACTTAGTGTTACGCCTGTGCTGTGATAATCCATGTTTCTTTATAGGCGACCTAGAATGGAAAACTGTATTTGCCTTTGTTTAGTTGAATAATGAGAGCTCTGTATATATGGAAGCATCGAACCGTGAACCTTGAACACTGTTGTCTCTTCATGAAAAGGAAAAACCCAGCATTACCAAAACAGGCCAATTCCAAAACCCCCAAAACTGTTACATAACAGTCTTATATTCTTATATTTATGTCCCCAAAATGTACATACAACAGCGTTCTGATGGCGTTCATTCTCAGGCTGTGCATCAGTAACACTGCTTACCATCGCAATCCAGGCCTTATGACTGTGGCTTTGCCATAGGCCTGATCTGTGGCTGGGGGAGTCAAAAGTGTGGTTTCAGGAAGTGAAAGCTTGGAAAGATATGGATAGCTCATATCTGTGCTAGGCTAAAAGCTAAAACACTAGTCACCTGGCTTTACCATGCTTTCAGCTAGCTACACGCACACTGCAGAACAGGATAACAGCAATACCTGGTAAGGCTCGGCTAAAGTTCGTGCTAAAGTGCTAAAATCAAAGCTATGCCAGGCTATGTAATGCTACACTTTGTGCTATGAGTCCATTCTTTTGGACAAACCTTTGAAACATATTAAAAATCACTGCCGTCTTCCGTACCTTTAGCCGGTAGTATAGCTTTTTCGGTGTGAACCAACAAAGCGCTTTTTTAATACCCATGAATTTGGAAAAAAAAAAAATAAAAATGAGAAGGTGTCCCAAAACCTCTGTCCATATGGTGGAAAAATGATGTAGGTATTAGGTCCTCTGATCGACCTGACCTTTATACACTCCCAAATTAAAATATTAACCTGGCTGAAGACATCTGCCTTCATCAACCCTGGATTCCTGATTTTGCTTTGATTCCTTCACTGAGGCACACAAAAATGATCTGCATGCTCACAGGAGCACCGTGAGGAGAATCTTCAGCCTGCTGTGTGAGTCAGTGAGACAGACTGAGTCATTAATGAGATGAGTAATGAGATACAATTCAGTAAAAGGAAAAAAACACAGATACCGTAGTGCAGATATCCAGCATCGCCTAAACACTCGGCCTTCCAGAACACAATGAAAGCATCACTGAATATTGAGTTAAGGTATCTGTCAAATCGAATCATCTGTCCGATGGTGAAGTTATCTTCCAGTACACATGCGTCACCATACCCATGTCTACCGGTGCCAGTGTTTATATTTGAAGATATTCAATTTACCCGGAACTGTGAGTTTGTGGTGAAAAAAAAGCTGTAACTACACCATGAGCCAATGAGCCAAGCATGCCCCTCTGGGCACAGTGCAAGGGCACTGATCATGTGCTCTAATTAAATAAAGTGTTTTACATGGAATGCTATTCACTGACAGCTCTAAGTGAATGTTATGATACAGTTCCAATATTAAATTATAAAAAGGCTGAGAAGACGGAGAACACAACCACAAGTCCTCATATTTGAATATGCCAAAAATGGGGAAAAAAGAACATCTGCCATCCAGATGGGATCTGCATTTGCATACTGAAATGAACATTTATGAGCCCAAAAGACAGATGAGTGTCAAGAGCCATGGCAGCTATCAGATTTTGGAATGCATACACGTGGATAAGTTTACCACGCATTCTGACTCATCTGACAGCCCGCAAGTTCAGTGGCCATTCTCCAGAAACAGGCTGGAGGGCCGGCCAACAAAATCAAACTAATATCCCGACACTGAGCAAACAGAATTCTTCAGTCAGCCATCATTTACCGTGAGCCCTTGGCCTTCCGTACAGTCCCGTAGTACTGTTTCCGTCCTTAAAATGTTGCTAGTATATGTCATTCTATGCAACATACACTCTTAAAAATAGCACAATAGCAGAACCACTTTTGGTTCCATGAAGACCATCTTTATATAAGGACCTGTGAGTGTGAAGAACCTTCAAATTGGTAAAGAACCTTTACACCTTCTTTAAACCTTTAAAAAAATGTTCTTTACACAGATCTCTTGTTCTTGGTTCTTTATGCAACCAAAAATGGTTCTTCTATGGAATCCCACCTATATTTCTATAAGGGTCTCTCAAAACAGAACTGCTAGTCATTGGACAGCTTAAAAAAATAAAAGCAATTCGTAACACCAGTTTGTGCTTTTTCACAGCTAGGCTTTAACCTTTATTGGAGAACAGCTAATGCTCACCACAGCAACCTATAAATACAGTGTTTTACAATAGAGGGGAGAAAATGACAGAGAGAGAGAGAGAGAGAGAGAGAGAGAGAGGGAGGATGTGGGGTAGAGGACCTGAGGCCTAGGGGGGAGCAGGCAGGCCTAAGAGTAGGACAAACAGCTCAGAGAAGGCTGAGGAATGCAGAAACCCTGCCAGAATACTGAGACTCCATTAAACTCCAGACTCTGCTCAGAGGGCTTGAGAATGTTTAGTAGGCCACGCTTTTCTATCTGCTTTTTGATAACAGGAGGCTGCGTCATTACGGTTTACTGATATAAGGTCACTGTGGACACCACCCACTGCTAGACGTGCCATTGTTAGCTTCTGACTCCTGCTTGTCAGTGTTTGCTTTAAAAGATAATAAAAATGTAACACTCAGCTAAAAGACGAGTGTGAGGGTGGCTTGAAGGCCTAGATGAGTGGACCTTATAGAGGAGATCAAATTCAAGATCAAACATGAATCCGGCATAGTTCTTATTGCTTATTTAAATAAAATGACAGCTGCTTTTTTAATTGATACACTGACTGTGTTAATCCAGACGTGTTCATCCCTGCCTGGGGTTGCCTGATCTCTGCAGAGTCACTTATTAGCACCCTTTCAATGCCAGGCAAGTCCAAGCACAGCCTCCAGTGACTCACGGAGGAACACTTAACGTGATCCTTTTTTACGAGGGAAAATGTGTGGAGGGGTGCTGAAAATAGACAGCATCCCTAATTTGGCACATTCCTGCGCATACAACAGAGCCCAGTGGAAAAAGAAGTGCTTGACATAGGGTAACATCTGTTGGAAGAACACCCAACACACTGGTGACTGCAAAGCAAAACACGCTCCATGGCTTGGCTATTGTGTGTGTCAATCTTGGGCAGATTCGCCCACGTTAGACAGAACTTCTGGACAAAGCAATCGCTGCGAAGGGCATTTACGCCTCTGTTATTACCCTGCAAAAGGTCAGCAGTGGAAGGTGATGAAAAGACGGGCACGGTGATGGAAACTGATTTAGCCTGACCTCGGCCTGCTTAATGAGCCGGGCAAATAGGGAAATATAATGTTCCTGAACTTTAGCGCTTCATATGGCAGGACAATCAGTACCAGGTGCCTCTCCATCAAGTCTGCGAAGCAACATATGCCATGCTAAATATCTGATACGGTCCATGAGCAAAGCCTTATTGCCGTGACCTGGAAACCCTGCAACTGCAGCCTCTGCTACGGAAGAAAAGCGTCCAGGCTTTTTTCTGTCCTGGCACCAAAGTGGTGGAACGAGCTGCCCCTGGATGTCCGAACGGCCGAGTCACTCGCTGTCTTCAAACGCAGACTGAAGACCCACCTCTTCAGAGAGTACTTGGATGAATAGTTCTATGGTCGCCTTATTGTATTGTGTTTAGTAATGTCCAAGCTTAGAGGTATCTTTTGAATTATTAGCCTATTCTAACTAGCTAAGGCTTTCTTGGGAAAATAGCAAAGCACTTTGTAAGTCGCTCTGGATAAGAGCGTCTGCTAAATGCCATAAATGTAAATGTAAATGTAAATGCTACAACATAAAGACGCTTGTACTGCAGAAGCTGTCCCCAAGAAGACGACACAGACGCTGAAAATACCAGTTCACCACGCTCTCCGACACAGGCCACTGCAGCCCTGATCAAGAGGTCTTTCAAAATCCCCTGAAAAAAAAAAAGATCAGATCCCTTCCATATGCCGTTGTATGAACTGGATGAAAACAAGATGCCGGTTTCCCAGAGTCCCCTGCAGCGCAGGGCCACTGAGGGTCTTCAGAGTGAAAAAAGAGAAGGTCGCTCTATGCATCTTCACACAGAGATTTAGAGCATTTCAAAGAAAATAAAGAAGTAAGTAATCTTCCCTTTTGTTTGGATAGGCAAAGCTCACTAAACAATCCAGGATGTGGAGCCGGGTGGGGGGGGGTGGGGGGGGGGGGGGGGGCCATAGACAGCATTCTCTCCTTGTAACTCAAACAAAGACCACCCAGCACTGCACAGATATCTGTGTGGCTTACAGCTGATTGACTTGCAATGCCTGCCGAAATTGCACCCAAGAGCATGGCATTGTTGTAGTTCTCAGAAGAGCTGAGGCTCACCTTCCTTAGTACAGGAAAACAAACCATTTCTTGGACAAAGTGGAAAAAGCGAAGGCTTACTGCTGCTGTTTGTGGACCTACACGTTATACCCAAGTTAATATTTGATACGATGTAGCCTACAATGAATGCTTTCATGGTCTGGCAAGAGTCCTTAGTTAAGCAGTTACCAGAAGAACACCTGAAAGAATTCTGCTGCCATGGGAGCAAGAACTGTACTGAAATGATGTGGCATACATTACTAACTTGCCCTAGAAGGAGTGGAGGAGAAAAGACAGCTGAAGGGTTTGTGGATTCAAGAGACCAACTCCTCTCAAATGACATTTTGCATATAGCATGTATAATTAATAACACATGTGGACTGCTGCGGCTAGGTTTCAGCAGGGAAAAACCTGGGAAGGCTGGAAATGAAATCATGCACCAAGGCCCGCTTGAAGAATATATGACAGCTGCGCAAAGTGGTCCGCTGTCGCAGGGCCGATAAGACCACAACGATCCCAAGGTTGCAGAGCTTACAAATCGCAGACAACGCACCTCACAGCACACCCTTTATGGAGCTCGGACGCTAGAACCGTCCCGGAGGAAGCGTAGGATTATATTTAGCTCAAGCAACAACATCACCACAGAGCAAATAAACAAGTGCGCAAAAGGAAGGCTGGTTGAAGTGGCACAATCAAAGCCTCTGTGCAATACCCCTGCAATAAGAGCAAGTCCTGGTGATCGGCTAGGCCCGGCTGGAAATAGCATACGTCCTTGACCCTTCTGAATGCAGTATTTATACAATCTGACAGTCCCAGACAAAAGGCTGCGCTGGAACATCTGCCATGTGCGTCAAATGATCCGCTGCATTTACTGGGACAAAGGTTCTGGATTTCTGGTCAATGGATTTGAAGCGCCCATTCATTCTGAGGTTACAGCTCAGACAAAGGAGGACTTGCCAATGTTATGGAGCTTCCGCGGGAAAGAGACATCAGTTTTAACATGAAACGGGCTGGTCATGCAGGGGATAAGGCCGTGAAGCAGCACTCTATACTCGAGCTATCGCGGCCTCTCATCCAAAGACCCTGGAATTTCCTTCAGGCGCTTGCCGGGACAAGATGGCTACCAGATGCCAGCTATTCACGAAGCTTTGGCTGCTTTCCCGGGATAGTTGCAGCCTCAGCCAGTTGTGCTAGAAGCTAGACTGTGCTCGAACACTTAACTTCTCTTTACTCATCACAGGATTAAACAAAAAGAGGAGAAAAAGTATCCAGACTGATTGACTTCCTTGTTCCACGGCTGAAGACTTGGCCAGAAGGCTTGATTACAAATCTTACAAGGCATAAGCCTGCAGCTGGGAGTCAGCAGAGCCTTTCATGGAAATGCAATCGTTCGGAGCGCGCTGATCTGTCGGAAGGAGCAGCGGTAATTTACATCAAGCGAGAGGCCAGTGTAAAGCAACGACGTGAGTCACACTTACACCAAACTTGGAACCTCTCGTTGACTCAACAGGATCGGTGGCCTGTGATGCTCGGCAGAGGCTGACAGAAATGCTGCTTCTCGCTGCAGCAGGGCCTCACTGACAATGACAGCGCTAGCCCGCTCCAGTAGACAACCAGGCTCAGCAGCTTGGCATTTAACATGGCGCCATTTTTACTGCTGCACGTAATTACAGGGGCGGTCAAGGACAAAGCTCCCTCCGACATGCTACCACATCATGAAACTTAGAAGGTCCACAACACAAACATGTCATCCGTTCTTAAGCGATTCAGATCTATGTCAGACTTCACTAGGCCGCCTGGCAAACATCAGATCCGTGGAGTTGAGCTGGAACATCTCTTGCCTTTGTAACGTAATTGGCATGAGGAACATGAGGAGCTCACTCTCTGCTGGCTCCTTCGATTTCAATTCTGTGCCAAATGAGTCACGGGGAGAGAGAAAGGGCCCAGGGGTTAGTTGTGAGAAGGTTTGAATAAGTTGTAACATCCTCGTCTTTCTTTGGCATTGCATCAAGTACTGTCTGGGTAGCACTCCGAAAGAACCCACCGTGGTTTCACTGTCTGTAAACCAACCTAGGTTTATATGCTGCTGGTTCCGAGGTAAGTCCCAGTCCATTCAGCAGGTAGCAGACTTGTTTGGAAGCTTACAGGTGCCTGGAGCTCTTTTGTATATGACTCCCATACAAGAGGAGGAGGCGGGGTGGGGGGCACTCTCTCCAGAAGATAAAGTACTCTGCCCCCATGAGTCATAGATGCTGGGAAGAGCCTGAGTATTCTATTACCACTGTTCCAACTTGCACGGCTCACGCACAGCTTCAGCCACAGACACGTCTGGAGCGCGAAGCTCCGAACCCTCTGCAAACAGAACAATGCTTTAGCACCGCCACTGATTCGAGCTCAATCTACCTGAGGTTTATTCTTGGTCTGGCTATGCACACCTTCGTGTGCTCTGTCCCTGAAGGGATTACGGCCACTCGTGACTCCTTTTGGCGCTCTAGCGGGAGAGAGATCTGTTAGAGATAAAAGGCTTTGGGCTGATCAAAGGAGAAGCCATGGAAGGCCTCAGCCAAGGCCGAAAATATCCCGCTGCCTACTCTTACAAACAGCTCTCAGGAGAAAACCTTAAATGGTGTGTGCTTTAAACGGGATACGGGTTAGTTTGTTCATCTTTGAGGCAATGGAGGCAAGCCTGACAGACAATACACCTTTAGGAAGGTGTCTGTTATTTTACAGTCCAAAACAATGGATCATTTTTAGATAAAAAAAAACTGCAATTCTAACTAGGGATGTCCCGATCAAGGTTTTTCACCCCCAATCCGATCCGAGTCTCTTAATGCTGACTACCAGCCAAACCCATCTTTGTGTTTCTATAAATAATACAGCCCCACAGCTTACGTTAGATTTGCTAATAAACAGTAAACACCAGTGAAATTACTATTTTTAATAAACATTTTCTGTAATCAGACACTGATTTACTTTGGTCGGTAGCAACTTTTTAAATGACTGTTTTAAACTCTATAGTGTTTAATCTCCTACAGTCCAGTCTGACTGACCTACCTGACCATTCAGCTCCTAGTTTCTTGACAACTCTGCAGTTCAATCACTTAGTGTGTGTGCATTAGCATTGGCCTCCTCCTTGCTCCATTCAGAGCTGGTTTAGAACCAAATAAAAAAACATGTGGTTCTCTTACAGGTAGAACAGAGCACTTCCACCATAGTTTGGTTTCTAACCAGGCATTATTCAAGAGTAAAGAAGGGATGGGAGTAACGCTAGATCTTCCAAAATGGAGATAATGAATTAAATATCTTTGTCTTTGCTCAATCTGGAAAAAAAGAAATGGACAGAGTATTGGGTATTTGACTCAGCCAGACTCAGTCTAGATCCTTTGCTTTTACCACTGTGTTCCAGCAGAGCGTCTTCTGGCATCCTCCTTGCACCTTAAACGGACATTATTTAGTGATTGCTGTGGCGCAACAGATAACACCACTACCTGGCACTGAGCTATCTCACCATGTGGGAGACCAGGGTTTGATTCCCGGTCTGGGTGACTATGCTGCGCTACACCAATAAGAGTCCTTGGGCAAGACTCCTAACACTACACTGACCCACCTCTGTAATACGAGTTACCTTGTAAGTCGCTCTGGATAAGAGCGTCTGCTAAATGCCGTAAATGTACATTTCCAGCCCGCAGCAGTGATTAGCATTCTCCGAAGGTAACCAAGCAGTTTTACTTCAGTGTGGCATTATTATTACAGTGGAACATGAAAACGTAAGAGGATATCTGTGGTTCTAGTATTTTGACTGAGCCTGAGATGCTTTTCTTCAAGCCTAAACCTTGGGGGAAATATACTCCCATCATATATTCTCTCTTAAATTTGGTTAAAAAGAAAACTACTGCAGAAAATGTCCAATTCGCTCACTAAAGCCACATTTTATATACACTGTTTACTAAAAACAGTGTATATAAAGTATAGTATTAATTAGCAGCACATTCTACCAAGGTTGTGTGACTGTATTACCTACAGAAACCCACAACAGAAGAACAGATCTGTATCGGCAGGTACTCAGTATTAAAGTAATCAGATTGTGGGGAAAAAATTATTGTGGACATTCCTAGTTAGAACAATCAGAAACCAAACACCCAAACTGGCCCGTCCTACACACTATGTTCCATGTTCAAGCCTCAAGACAAAGTGGATAAGCCTGTCCTCCCGGCCACCTTCTATATCCAATTTAAATCCCAGTAACAATATTATTCATTCATGTTTTCATACTGTATTAAATGCTAATTATAACTGATAATGAGGACATAGCAAAATGATGAATACAGGATGTTCAGAGAATACCCTTCAAAACCCCCACAAAACCTGTTCTGGGGTTTACGCTGTCTGGTTACACTACTCCATTCAAAACGAATGCTATTCAAGCAAGTCGTACAGGCATGCCATAGGTATCGTACAGGCATAATGCTGTTCGAGGTCAAGTCGGGTCAAAGATTTGGACTGAAGAACGAAGTCATTAAAGACCGGCTTCTATTAGGCCTAGGCCAATCAAGAGTCAATCAATCTGGTGGATGTTTTACAAGTAAGAAAGGATGTAGAATTTTATGCACGGTAATGCACAAGAGGACATCTAGCCAGTGGACGGTGAGGCCAAGTTACTCATACAGTGTTGCTGCACCACTGACCACAGTGTACAGTGTATCAACCCTCACAAAGCCACATAAGTGTGTTGCCCTTGGTGCCTTCTATACTGTGGGCAGAAAAGAACCAGATGAAACCAAAAAAACAGGCTTGGGCATGTTAATGATATTTAGTTGGAGCCTGATGTCCACGGCGGTCCACCCTCTGATGCATGCACATACCCAAACTATGCAGATATACCGTAAATCAAAGTAATTCCAAAAATGCAATTTTGCTAAATGAATACATACCGGTTAATCAGGTCTGCCACCCATGTCCTCCAGCGTACCGGAACCCGAAGATTAAAAATGCCACATGTTTATATACAGCAGCATTTGCTGGTCACTAATTCCAAAAGGAATTGCAGGGGGGGAAAATACTGGTACGAATTAGACGTACCTGATGTGGGACAATGATTACCCTCTGTTCAAGCCACTACGCAACACGACAGGTTGCACGTGCAATTAATTTTGTGTGATAGACAACGCTTTATGTGCAGTATGTCTGTCCTCTTATTTGCCTCTTCTCTGTGGTTTTTTCCATGTCTGAAATATAAAATTATCACATTACCAAATATGAAGCTAACAGTTCTCAGATGATAGTATACGTGTCCAAAATTGAAATGCTGAAATTATACTGTGGCCAAGCCCAAACCACCTTAACTCCTTAAACACTAAAGGTCTGTATGTGGGCCCATACTGCAGTTCCTCGCCCTCAAACAACAGAGGTTACATATTGTGTCATAGCAGTTACTGAATCATTTAAAGCAGATGCTACATCAAATAGAGTAAACACTGAATCAGTTATTGTAAATATTACAGTTATCAGTTAAAGTACAAACAGAATCATTTACAGCAGTCACTGATTCATTTTAGTAGGTTGTGGGATCATTAATAGTAGATGCTATACCATCTTTAGCAGACACAGAATCATTTATAGCAGTTACTGAATCATCTATAGTAGACAGTATATAATTTATAGTAGATAAAGGATCACTTATAGTGGATAAAGGATCATTTATAGCAGTTACTGAATCATCTATAGTAGACGGTATATCATTTACAGTACATAAAGGATCACTTATAGTGGATAAAGGATCATTTATAGCAGTTAGTTAATGAATCATTTCCAGAGGTATATTATATAATATTCAGATATATTATTCATGAAATACAGAATCATTTATAAGAGTTACTGAATCATTTATAGTAGACAATATATCATTTACAGTAGATAAAGGATCACTTATAGTGGATAAAGGATCATTTATAGCAGTTAGTTATTGAATCATTTCCAGAGGTATATAATATTCAAATATATTATTCAGTAAATACAGAATCATTTATAGGAGTTACTGAATCATTTATAGTAGACAATATATCATTTATAGTAGAAAAAGGATCATTTCTAGCTGTTACTGAATTGTTTACAGAAGATGATATATCATTTGTAGTAGATAAAGGATCATTTCTAGAAGTTACTGAATTGTTTACAGAAGATGATATATCATTTGTAGTAGATAAAGGATCATTTCTAGAAGTTACTGAATCGTTTATAGTACACAATTTATCATTTATAGTAGATAATGGATCATTTATAGCAGTCATTGAATCATTTATAGCAGATACAGAATCATTCATGGTAGTTAGATACTGAATCATTTCCAGAGGTATATTATATATTATTCAGATATATTATTCAGTAAATACAGAATCATTTATAGGAGTTACTGAATCATTTATAGTAGATAAAGGATCATTTATAGCAATTACTGAATTGTTTACAGAAGATGATATATCATTTGTAGTAGATAAAGGATCATTTCTAGAAGTTACTGAATCGTTTATAGTACACAATATATCATTTATAGTAGATAAAGGATCATTTATAGCTGTTACTGAAACATTTATAGTAAATACAGAATCATTCATGGCAGTTCGTTACTGAATAATTTCCAGAGGTATATTATAAAATATTCAGATATATAATTCAATAAATCATTCAGAATCATTTATAGCATTTTCCAAATCATTTATAGTAGAAAAATAAATCATTCATGGCAGTTACTGAATCATTTACAGAAGACGATATATTATTTAGTAGATTCAGAATCATTTATAGTAGATGCAGAATCATTTATATCAGTTACTGATTCATTTATAATACTTACTGAATAACAGGTCTCAAACATTAAACTGAAAGTAAGCCTGGGGTTTAAGCTGTTAAAAAAGCCAGCTTTTAGACACATTCGGAATACAAAAGCGAGAATTATGGATTCAATGTGTGTGTTTGAGTGAAGGAAAAGAGAACAGTGGATTTGATACACTGCACAAAGGTAAACACGCCCTCCAGAGCAGGACCTATGTTGCATTGCAGACGTGTTTTCTGTGACCGGGTCATTAATTAAGCTGATAACATTACAGCAAGAATCATTTCTTGAATGCAGTTTGACATCGCCATGCTGAAATAACTCACCATGAGAGTGGACATCAAAGGCCTCAACTGGAAGCCTCCAATTTTGCCTAATTACCCTGGTTTCCATTCGCAGAGCTTTCCAGTGTCTGACACTTTAAGCTCATAAACAATGCTCTAACGAAGCTGCACTTTTTCACGGTGACTCACCGCTGTCTCCATCCATTCTACTCGTTATTTCTTAGAACACCCATCAAAACCACTTCGGAGGACACACTGCACACAAGTAATGAGTGGTGATGTCACGTGATGAAGTTTACGGTATTTCATGAGCAGTTTGGGCAGCAGGGCTAATCGGGAATAATAGAGAATTTCTTGAACAACAGCAGCTCTAAAAATGAAATCCCGTCTTGGGCCTCCCACAATTTTAATCCCGTTAGGTGCCCAGAACACAGCGTGGTGTCAAGTTGGCAGCAGACTCCACTCATTCCTTTAAACGAAGCCCCTTTTCTCCTGACAGAGCTCTGTTGAGTTTCATTTAAAACTGATTACAGCCACTCTCCCAAAAGTGTGCTGAAAGTTGAGCTGGAAATGAATGTTTTCAGTGCACAAGAAATTGGACTTGGCAAGTCGGTAAACTGACAAGGATTCGGTTCCTAAGGCTTGGGATGAGAGCCAGAAGCTTCAGCAGAATAAGCCACCAAACTAAACTCCATCTTGTGGCAAATTAATTGGCAGGTAGGCTTTTCTCTTACTCGAAGTTTCTAAAAACCCAAAGGTCTTGTGTTTGCATTCCTCGCTGTGCAATGGTCCACGCATCTTCCACTTCGGAGCTAAGGAATGCACATCTGGAGAAATGTTCCCCACATGTATATATTTTCCAATGACAGCTACTCTACGAGAACACCGAGAACGTTTCTCAAGTGTGCTCGGAAAAGCCAAAGCAATATGAAAAACTGACCAGATCTACAAACAAGCTGTAAAGCTCTGAGGTTTTGTGACGAGCTAGCGAACCCTGCTGAGGCAGGGGTTTGTATGCAACATGGCTTCGACACAAAGGTTTCGACTGTTTCCAACACACTGAAAGTCCAAAAGCTCACAGACTGATTATAAGAATTAAGCGATCTGTTCCTACCGAAGCCTGAAAGGTTCAAAACAATCCAGCCCTGTGCTCTCGGAGAGGCGCTGGAACAACAGTCAACAGTCTGGCTGATGGGACTGAACCCCTATGCAGGTAAAGCAGAGAAAAACAATGCAGGGGAGACATAAACAAAGCAGCCATGAGGGCACAGCTCTGACTTCAGCCTACCCTGAGACCACACAGCGCCCAGCTTCTCTGCTCAACTAGTGTAAGCGACCAAAAACATATCATTATTTCTACACTAGACATACACACACACACACACACACACACACATATACTGTGCAGAAAGTCTAAGGTCTTAGAGTGCTATTAAGATGACTTATCTGAGCAGTACATTTGTTTCCACCAGTAAAAACTGGTCAAAACTAGAACGCTGAGATGAATACACATAAACATCAGTAAGAGGAAGAAGAAGAAGATGCAGAACTTCGTGTTCTCATCAGTAAAGCTGCTGATAAGTCTAAAGAACACAGGGTCTTAGAGGTACTACAGGTTTGGTCCCTGGCTTATCTGGACCTGGTTTCCCAAAGTCTTACCCAGGGCAGAGAGAGTGGTCAGTGTGATGCTCACTTGACCATTTAAAAATCACCCCTGTGCTCAGAAGCTTTTGAGGAACCCAGCTCGGATCAATTCCCCCATCGGTTCTGCCTCACCTGATTTCATTTAATGAAGGATGAACTAGGTCTTGTGTGAAGACACAATCAAAACCTACTCTTTATTTGTATGTATTCTTATATTGGTAGATTTTCAACAATAAAACTTTACTTCCTAAGACAGACCTAACCGCAGTGTTGATACCATTTCAACCGATGGAGAGAGAGAGTTTATTGTGATGCTCGCTCTACCATTTTAATAATCATCTTTGTGGTAACACACGTACTTGAAACCCCGCCCAACTAAACAGATTAACATATATATATACACACACATACATACACACACACATATATATATATATATCAGAAATTCAAGAATGACATGAAATGTGATCAGGGGTGCCAAAAGTTATGACTGTATATGTGTGTGTATATATGTCATAACTTTTGGCACCCCTGATCACATTTCATGTAATTCTTGATTTTTTGATATATGTGTGTGTATGTATGTATATATGTGTGTGTGTGTGTGTGTGTGTGTGTGTATATATATATATACACATACACATATACAGTCATAACTTTTGGCACCCCTGATCACATTACAATTCTTGAGTTTCTGAGATACAGTAAGTTCTTACAGTAAGTGATCTTCTGCACGTGTTACTACAAACCTACTGTTTAATTTCTGATTATTATTTTTTTTTACAAATAAAACATAATATAAAATAACCATTTATATAAAAAATATATATTTATGGGTCATTTAATATGTTAAAAGTGTGTTTCCAATAAAGTAGCTAGCTAAAGTCTCATACACAGACAATACCATATCAGAAGTAAAGGTGCTGCAACAAAACCAGTAGATAAGCAGATTAATTAATGAACGAATTCATTCATTATTATTTTCACGTGAGCTTCAGGTTAGTCCACTTATATATCCATCTATTGACTTAGCTCTCTCCTTCCAGTCTCCAGCTATCCTTCCAGGTGCTGTCCTGTTTTACTTAGCCAGAGCTTTTCTCAGCTTTCCTCCAACTAATACATTAATGACTACAGATGAGTCCTCATTTTCTTCTGCATTTCTAACAGAGAATGGGCGCCTGGAGCCATGGAGGAGCTCATCCAGCTGAACAAGCAACCGAGGAGGAACCTTCTCAGACCTTCTCAGACCTTGGTAGGAGAGCAGCTTATGAAGTTCTGCGTGTATTCTACCTCCAGAAAGCGACTCTTCTCCTCTGGGAGCAACTCGAACAGAAGTCTCGCTTTGGGAACCCGAACTTTCCCTTCTCGTTAAGCAGTACTTTCGCTTTTACCGCTCAGCGGCAGAGTTCAGCCTCTGTTAAAGGTTAAAACGCAGCCTTACCTTATTTCTCTTCTAATGTTATACAGGCTTTTTCACACGATTGCCCTCCATGGCTTTAGCTGGCAGAACTTTGTAGCTCCGTTGTAACAGTTCGGGATTAAGGGCACGAGCTGCTACTGCCTTGCTGAGCTCCCATTGGATGAAGCTCCTGTCAATCACTGGAAGACAGCCCCCAGGTTTCCTGTAGAGGGGCCGTAAAGGGAATGGATCCCAAAGTGGATGTCCAAAAGTTTGTAGACAGGCATCTAAAGCGTTTCCTGAAATCGAGGGTTTGTAGGGAGCTGGAAAGGATTTGCACTAGATGTTGGAAGATTGCTGTGAGGATTTGATTGCATTCAGCCACAGGAGCATTAGTGATGTTGGATGACTAGTTCTGGACCATAATTACCACTCCAACGCATCCCAGTGGTAGATTTTGGAACATTGCTGTGAGGATTTGATTGCATTAAGCCACAAGAGTGCTAGTGAGGTCAGGGACTGATGTTGGATGACTAGTTCTGGACCACAAATACCATTCCAACTCATTCCAGTGGAAGATGTTGGAACATTGCTGTGAGGATTTGATTGCATTCAGCCACAAGAGTGCTAGTGGGGTCATGTACTGATGCTGGATGACTAGTTCTGGACCACAAATGCCACTCCAACTCATTCCAGTGGTAGATTTAGGAACATTGCTGTGAGGACTTGATTGCATTCAGCCACAAAAGTATCAGTGAGGTCAGGTACTGATGTTAAACGACATGTTCTGGATCACAAACACCACAATCTATCCCACTGGTATTGGATTGAACTCCATTGCTCCAGAGACCATAGTGCCAGGGGTCTACTGCTCCACCGCCCAATGCTGGGGGGCTTCATTCCGGGCATGGAGCAATTTGCCCTCACACATCTGGACAGTGCAACAAACCGCAGTTGCTTCATCTTACCTTTGGCCTACATCATGAAGCTCCCTCAAAGTGAACATGTGGGTACCAGAACATGCCAAGAGTGAGATGGTTAGAGGAGCCAGGTGTCCCTCCCATGTTGCTGGCTTGTTTACAGAAGTGGGTTCCTAATCCTGGACCATTGCCTCGCACAGTTTAGTGTTTTTGCCTGCTCTATTAGCCTCATTGTAACTTCGTGAAAGACTTATTATGGAGCTGATTAGTTGGTTCAGGTGTGCTTAAGCAGGGGGAACACTAAACTATGCAGGCGACTGAAAATACGGGGCCTAAATTGGGAAAGACTGTGGTACCTTGGTCTCTAATGTGCAGATCTATGACCTATTTCCCATATTTTGGTCCTGGCATCTCCTGTTTCTCATATTTTGGTCCTGGCATCTTCCTCAACTGCACGGTATAGTGTTTCCTCTGCTCTGTCACACTTATTTAATGTCATAGAGGGGGTATTAATGAGCTGCTGATGATTTATCCAGGTGTGCAGGGGATCATGGAAACCTGGTTTAAAGGATTAGAACAGTACCTCAGACCTTACTTTAAGGATTAGAACTTTGCTTTGGACTTGGTAGTCTTGTAAAAAGGCTGAACTTTCAGCAAGTGTAGCTCAGCAGAGCAAATAATCCGAATACAACAAAGTTCAGACGACGGCCTACAGCCTGAAGGGATGTGTTTATGTTGGACGGATCGATTTTTTTCCTTTTTTTAAAACAAAAACAAACCTTGCATCATGTAATTGACTACTCTAAATGCCCACCTGAAAGTCATAGAGGTGTTCTGACCAAAATATTCACGTACCGCTCCAAGTTCCCGAGCCTTCAGTGACCACAGACCTGCTATTGGTGGTTAAAGGCAATGTTCACCAACATCTTGTAACTTAAGTGTATGTAACTCCTGAATTAGGTGAATTAGGCCAGGATCAGGGCCACACAGGTTGCCCTGCATCTGAAGACCAGGTCACACAAGCCCAGGAACATCCTTATGCAAATTCATATTTACAACAGAAATATAAACATAATTAATATTTCCATAAAACCCTGACTGATCCTGAAATTCCCTAAGCTCCATAAAAGGGCCTGCATATAACATTCTCATATTTATTGAATAATTGATAATAATCAGTAAAAGGTTCCCTGGCTGATTGATTGGTCAGATTAAGCTGGTTAAGTGGATAACTGTATTGCTGCTGATGGAGTCGTCTTCACCATATTATTTCACATCATCTTGTTTCGAACACAGACTTCTAATCTGAGGATATTCTACTGAGGGAGTCGGGGCATACGGTTCACCTCATTGCGGCCAATTCATGAATTTAAATGAGATTTGTGATCAAGTCAGTTCAGGTTCTCTCGGTATCTGAGTGAGGATTAGTGGGGAAATGTATTAGATTGGGTGGCTTTGCATTATTTAAGGTAAGATGATTAAAGGCTAGGAATTTTTGAAAGCCCATAACTTAATTTGACTGGCTGCTGTACTTCAGTGCATGTGGGAATATTATTCTTAGTAATAGTATTTATTTGTATTACCTTTTAAGTATTTCATTATTATTATTAATAAGTCTACCAAGCTACCAAGAATAACACTTCTTATAATATTGAATGGTAACACTACTATTACTACTACTACTACTACTACTCATAATAATAATAATAATAATTATTATTATTATTATTATTATTATTATTATTAACAGTAGTAGTAATAGTAGTAGTAGTAGCTGCAGTAGTAGTAGTAGTGATGTGGTGTTGGTTTGTTGTATTACATTTTTAAGAACATAATTTATTTTGGTAAACAAAATATAGTTGTGTAATATCTAAAATAATATTCGTCTGTTAAAAGGGAAATACAACAAACTAATAATACTACTAAGCAGATACAACAACAACAATAATAATAATAATAAGAAGAAGAAGAAGACAAGGAAAATCAACAACATGTAAAACAGCATGTAGCTATTATTATTACTATTATTATTACTATTCTTAGTAGTAGTATTACTATTATTGTCATTATTATTATTATTATTATTATTATCTACGAACAGAAACACATAATAATAATAATAGTAGCAATATTGCTGCTACCAACAAGAATAACATTATTATTCTTAATATTATTATTAGCATTGTTGTTGTTGTTATTGTAGTTGTAGTTGCTGTTGTTATCATTAATATGCAAGCAGATAATAACAACAATAATAATCACCACAATTGTCACTATTGTTACTTAATTATTTGTCACAGAGTGGAATCTTTTCTACTTTTGTTTAAACTATTAGAACTAATTCATTTGATGTGAGAATTCTGATAATGATATATTACACTTTAATTATAACATTTTAAAAATGAATGATATATTATATTATATTATATTATATTATATTATATGTGTTCTACCGTTTAGCTAGAACAGAGAGAAGAATGGTCAGTGAAGCCGGTTCTGTTGGGAACATGGCTGCAGGCAGGTGTAAACACAAGCGTATCTGTACCTCTGTATATTTGTATGTGATCTAGTCTAGTGTTTACACCGAAGAGCTCAATCTTCCACCAGAGGATCTGCAATAGCATATAATCCAAACAAGCTAGCCAGGCTCACCAGATACCCACTTCAAGCTAACCACAAATATGTTGACTTATTTATATTAATCTGGGGATGCTGATGCGGCCTGTGCGTAATTTAAAGCTTGCAGGACATCACACAAACAGCCAGTTAATGATACACTGCAGCTGAACCTCCTGGCCCAGCGCAATATCTCTCAAAGAGGTGAGGGGTGGAGGGGGGTTAGCGTTTCAGTTTTATTGCCATGTGACCACATCATAGTTTCTCTGCAGTGGCTGTTCAGTCTTGTCAGTGGAGTCAAGAATTAATGTTGTTTTTCTCTGGATGTCAAAGTTACATAAATATTTACTTCCTTTAGAAAAAAAAGAGGTACGAGAAACCAATCAACAAATGTTTGTGTAGCTTGTTCTTCCATCCTCAGTTAATCAAACGGTTCAGCCCCTTAAACTGTGTATTACGTAGTTGTTAATATTAAGGCATACTGTTCAGTAAGGACCACAGAACTAATATATCAGTTATGTAGTTTGTAGTTGTCAAGGAGAGGCATTGAAATGTGGATGTATTTATTGAGCCTCATTGGTAAAGGGGTTAGATCAGGCTGACAAATCCCAAATTATCTGATTCGTGCCTCTATACTTCCACTTTACTCCATAATAAGTAAGATTTTAACCCACATTTTTACGCAAGCACAGATTCCCTGGAGTTTGTCCACCCAGACATCTCTTATTTTGTTAACATGCAGTGGAAATGAGTGTAGTGCTGCAAAATCTATCATCTACTGCCTGAAACTATGGCCTGCTGCTGTGGTAAACAAGCTTATGGCGGCCTCTACTGGTAAGAGTTTTGAGTTGCTGTTGCCAAAGCCAAGCCAGCAGATAATTGCTGCTCAGACCTGTTGACAAGTGAGGTGACAAGTCTTACTTCTTGACACTCAAATCTCAAATCAAGTTTCAAGTTAATGAATCCTGACCACCAGCAGATCAGTCAGCAGCAGCGACACTGAGATAAGTGGACACAGATCGATGAATACCTGGAAAGCCCCCTACTGTGCTTCCATACCCTCCACGTATGGGATTAAATGGGCCTGTACCAACAGCGCAACAGTGCAACAGGTGGTCATCTTCAGTGTATAAAGGCTGCTAAGCACAAGTGGTTCGTTTTCAGTAGATCTTTCTGAGCAGACTACACATTCATGAAAATTAGAACTATAAGGGAAATAAGTTTTCAAAACTGGGGATGAAATTATTCAGAGATACAGAAAATGTGGAATCCATAACAACCATGCAAGGCCTGAGAGGAATGTGCCCCTATCAGATAAACGGCCCTTAAAGCTTTCATCTAAGATAGAGCAAATCTGAGGAAGAGAAGAGCTCCACCCTCGCTTCAGGCCTGAAAACATCTTGGCCTCTTGGCCTCTTGACCTCTCTTGACCTCTCATATGGAGGTGTTTCTGTCCATTCCTCCTCTGTGAGAAGATGACTCAACACTGTGGGTCTGAAAGGACATAAAGCTGATTGATCCAGAACATTTGATCCGGTTACACAAAGAAGCTTCTGCTGTTCTCAGAACAATGCATTGACTACTCCAGAGTCCAGACCTTAACATCAGTGAATGTGTTTGAGTGGGACGGAGGGAAACCAAAAATGCTCTGACTGAACTTTGGAGCCGTATCAACATCTGCAGATTTCTACAGAAACACTGAAAGTGAGCTTTCTGAAAAGAATGGAAGATGTAATAGAGGTCACTGTGGAGCTCAAACATCTGATACTGGAGTTATTCAGAACAGTTGTTGAAGCTTCAGTGTTGTTTCCTGTTAATTCCTGTTATTTACAGCCATAACATTAAAACCACCTGTCTAATATTGTGTAGACCCACCTTGTGCCACCAAAACAGCTCAGATCTGCTGAGGCATAGACTTAACAAGACCTCTAAAAGTGTCCTGTGGTATCTGGAACCTCTATGGATCATATAAATGAGCCCTAGGTTCCCAGGACTCTGTCATGTGTTTACTGGTTGTCCTTATTTGGAGTGCTTTTGGTAGGTACTGACCACTGCATACTGGGCAACACCCCACACAAGACCTGCCTGTTGTTTCAGAGATGCTCTGACCCAGTCATCTGGATGACAGACCAGTGCCATTGTAATGAGATAATCAATGCTATTCACCTTACCTGTCAGTGGTTGTAATGTTATGGCTGATTGATGATGTTTTCTGCTCTTTTTCTGACACTTAATAACTAAGTAATTAATCACTGTTTTGCCAGGGAATCAAATTAATGAAGGTTGGTCACTGACTAATGTACAGTAATGTGTAATTACTTATTATTATTGTGTGTAAATATAAATTGGCTTAGTCAGTGTTAATGTCATGATTTCTGCTCTATTTCTGAGCATGCCAGAAATGTGTACTCTAAAGATTCCTCGGCTAAAGCGCTCAGCTGCTGCCCAGCCAGCAGGGGTCAGCCAACTTTCAGCTAAGTGGTGGGGGCACGTTTTATTGGGTGCTAACTCAGATATGTTTGGACAGAAGAGATGGTGTAACAGTGACAGGAATTTTTAATGGTGTTCTCTTTGAGCAAAGAGCATGCACTGAGCAGGGTGCAGACGGAAAATGTTTGTACTACCTGTATTCTTCAAGGCATTTCCCAACCTCTCTGTGTCCCCTAGAATTAAACAATCGTGTGCTTTTACGAGTAGTGTTTGTACATGAGCTGAATTCTGATTGGTTGCCTTGTATCACACTTTTTTTTTTTAGTTTTGCTGCTTGGTTTATGTTGTTTACAGTAAATAATATGTTTCAAACAATGTTTACATACTACATAAGACTTTGATTGACCTGTTTTCCATGAAAAAAATTTTTTATGTTAATAAAATAGAGTAAAAAAATACATTTTAGTGCCTTAATAAGTAATATAATAATTTTAAATTCAATATGGAAACTAGGTAATAGGTAGCCAATGTTAAGGCTGTTTGACCTTATTCCCCTCATTGGAATGAGTGTGTAATGCTGATTATGTTGTTTTTCATATCAAGCTACACTGAAGAGTTTGATGTTCTACACTCTTTAACAATTATGTTTTTGTTGAATGGCAGAAACGTAACAAAAATGTATCTATGTTACTCTGAAAAGCATGTGTGACCACTTGGTTGAGTTGCCCAGTTAAGGTAACACTAATGCAAGTTCAGCATAAACACTGCACAAGATCATATCACCAGTTTCCTTGCTAGACTGAATTATATGTTGTATTTTCTCAGAATGGCAGAGCTTTAAAACCATTTACTCTTACCATAATAAGATTTAGGACTCATTATATCTGCCATAGCCATCACATCTGAGTCTCTTTGAAGTGCAATGTGCATTGAAAAGCTACAGCTTTGTAGATGGTAGGATGGTAGCTATAAACATTACAGTTTACTCTAACATGTATAAGAGGCTGTAAGTAAAGGGCTGGACATATTGTTCTTTGTTTTATTTGGTACAAGAAACTTGATTCTATTCTATGGTATTACTGCGACTGTTCTACAATACAATATCAAGTTTCTTGTTAGTTCATACCTAGAATTACCCTAACTGTGCAGGTCAACCAGCTGGTTGACTTGCATATCTGCTTCCTTGATAGGTAACCCTGGAAAAAACAAACAAAACTGCAATGTTGCTAAATGAGCATCCAGCAACACACAGTTTTATAAATAAATGTTTTCTTCATGCCTAGAATTACCCTAACTGTGTAAGTCAATCAGCTGGTTGACTTGCATATCTGCTTTCTTCATAGGTCATCTGAAAAAAAAAGAAACTGAAAAGTTGCTAAATGAGGATCCAGCAGCACTCCAGTTTAATGAAAAAATATTTTCTGTATTTTTGAGTGTTAATGGATTAATTGTAGTTTTTGTTAGACCAGAAAAGAGAGCATTATAGTGGTCTAGCCTGCTAGTTTTAAAAGCATGCATCAGCCTTTCTGCGTGATACGGGCCCTTTAAATGGATGGTGCTTTTAAGAAGATATAGCAAGATGAAGTAGAAACACCTCCATAACCTCGGCATAGCCTGCTTATGTAGACAAGCATCTCACCCTATTTCAATTTAATTGTGTCAAATTGCCTATAATGGGCTTCGTGTTAGTGATGTGCCTGCGCTTGTCAGTACAAACATGTCTGATAATTAGTGATGATGATATGGTCTCCAAGTGCTGCGAGGTGAAAGAGGTAAAAATGAGGAGTAAAATAAGTAAGGACTGTCTTTAACTAAATTATACAGGGCCCAATCAGCTGTTATTTGGTGCCGGATAATGGGTCAGTAATCATACTCAATCAGGCATGCGGCCCTGTCCTCTGTAAATAATTATGCGGCGTGTTTACTGCTTCTGGGGAGTCTTCTCATGAAGGTAAACGAGCGATTGGGCAATCAACGCCTCCGGAATTGATTTCTGCCGGACTTCACGGTGGCTGACCTCCACCCCATCAGGTTCTTTGAGGTTTCCTGAGGCTAGGGGGCTGAGACATTTCTAGACAGGCCCCTGGCATATCATGTGGGCACGTTTTTTGCTCAGGGCTCTGGTATGTGTATGTCAACACATGGGGCTCCAGGGTGGGAGTGTGGTGGCTGATATTTGTGTCTCAGCCATGGATCAGGAGTGCTATATCCTTTGCTGACTGCAGCTATAGTTCTTTCCCTCTCCCTCTCTCTCTCCCTCTCTCTCTCTCTCTGTCTCTGTCTCCTTTGCCAAGTCATAAAAGTGTCAGTCAGGCTGCGCTTAGCCTAGCCGTGGCTTTGAACCAGCGGCTCCTGTCATGACATACCCCAAGGAGCCACCTTGACCGCAGGCTGCGCTGAAAATGATATCTCTGCAAGTGAAACCACCTTAAATATAGGCATGCATATTTTTGCAAGATATGCATACAGTATATATAATTCTAAATATTCATAGCAAATATAAGTAAGTATATATATATATATATATATATATATATATATATATATATATATATATATATATATATATACTGCTATTTTCAGTTTTTTGCATATGCATATTTTGCTTCTTTTTAGAAACCTATATATATATATATATATATATATATATATATAATTGTGTCATAAAGACAAATATTACACATGCTACCTACACACGAGGTAGTCTACACATCAGTATATCTGGAATGTAGACAGCATATAGTCATATCTCTCTTTATTATACAATTCTAAGATAATTCTAATGTAAAGGTAAAGGTTGTGATGGCAGCTGATCAGTGTGAGTACTTGTGTTTAGTTTATTGTTTGTTTCATCATCATTTCAGTTCATGTGTTTTAGCCTGTTGCTGCACAGTGGGTTTTACTTTTGCCAGCACATTTACCAGCCAGCATTTGTTGGTGTCCTTCGCTGGAACCCTGCCTCAGCCTTACTAAGCTGCTGCAGTAATACTGTCAACGCTAACATGCACTTATATGCAGATGATACTATTATTTTGATTTGTGCCCCATTACCAGCAGAAGCTCTCTCAAATTTACAGGAAGCCTTGCCTTTTTAAGGTTAGTTCTTAATGATCACCAAACTAAATATTTGACACAGCGACTACTTACATCCCAAATGTATATTCTTTTTGGTAAATCAATAGAATTAGTGACTACCACTACTACTACTACTACTACTACTACTACTAATAATAATAATAATAATAATAAGTTCAACCTATATAGCACCTTTTACAAATCCATGGATGCTTTATGTAGGCACAACAAAGCTGGGTTATGATGAATGAAGAGTAAAACATTTACCTTGTGAGCAGACATTTGAAGGAAGACAGGTTCAAGAGAGTTTTAAAGTTTGGGGGCAACAAAATTAAAAGTTATATAGATGATGATAGCTGATAGTTTCATCTTATAAATATTTGGGATTTATGCTGATACTCTTTCTTTTAAATTGCTTTACTGCTTTACTCAAAAAGTCAGAAAAAATAGTTGAAGCTATGTTTTTTTCCTTTATATATATATATATATATATATATATATATATATATATATATATATATATATATATACATGCCTTAAATACAACAATTATTTAGATTTATAACACGTGCCAGTTATTTAACGCATCACTTCAAACTCTTTGAAATGAAAGGTTGGTTTCCACTTTCAGTATGACATCAAATACACTGGGCTATTTTTCTGTATATTTTAGTCTGCTGGAAATCATCAACAAGCGTCTCTCTGAAAAGCTTTGTGCAGCGATGTTTGATATTGCTGTTGCTTTTGATGGCTAGTCCAATGTCAGTCCAAACCCTGACCCAGACCTGAACTGCTTATTGACTCCTCTGACTTTTCAGATAGGACTGGGTGTAAGGTGTAATGTTTTTTGTGCAGATTGAAAAAGTAAGGGTGGTGGCATATTACTTTATATAGTCAGAACTTTGTGCTCCTGTTAAAAAATAAATTGTTAATTCATAAAGCTTCTAACAGTGGACCTAGACCACGATAAGAGTAGCCATCTGACTCTTGCTGGTTGCTACAGACCACCTTCAGCTGATAAGGAGGCTTTGTCCTTCCTTTCAGTGGTTCTAGCTGCTATATCTTCTGAAGAGCTCATTTTCATGGGTGATTTAAATTGGGACTAGATGACCCCAGCTTCAAATGAAATGAAAACACAAATACAGTGATTCAGTAAATTTAACGCAGCTTGTTAATGCCCCTGAAAGGGCAAAATAAAAATCCCACTTCAACAAATGAGCCTCATTAATTTGGAATTTCACAAATGATATTTGTGACCATTGTGTCACTACTGCTTTGAGATTCAGCTGCCAATGGCTAGCAGCATGATCGGGATTTGAACCAGTGATCATCTGAGCATAGAGACAGCGCCTTAGTCCGCTGGACCACTCTGGGCCAACAGCCTAAATTTTAATCTCAGTATGATTATCCTGGTTAAATAAAGGTAAAATTACATAAAATGAGTTTATGAAATTTATTTCTCAATATTGTCCTCACTTCAATAAAATGTTATCAATTTTAAATATAGCTCTAAAGAAATGCCTAATGGAAAATGATCTGCCAGTGACAGATCACCTGATAAAGCAAGCATTAAGGTCTTGAAATAGTTGAATAATCTTATATATAGATATTTTTTGAGACATACTGAACATGAATAAGGTATGTAATATTTCTCAGTATTAAATGACAGTAAGATTATTTTTAGACTGTAAGAAAATATAAAGGTCTAGAATTAGGTCAAGATTTTTATGTCACCGACATTCAAGATGTTTTTTGTACTTGACAAGATATCAGTTTTTCCAATGTGTTGAGCATCACTGACACCCCCTACTATCAACCAACCACACACCACCGCCACTCCTCACCTTGATACAAACATTACAGCCAGGAGACCTGAAACGCCAAACTGGGGCCCACGTAAAATATGCACACTGTAAATCACTGTCAGAAATGCCTTCCTCAAGGGAAAGAGAGAAAACCTGCCCCTTTATATCCTCTCCATCCAACATACTGGTGCTCCTGGTGCTCTTACACCTGAGAAGCATTTTCAAACCCTTAGACATCTTTTACATGAATTATATTAAAACCTGAAAGTGTAGAGTCTATAATGTATACACTCTAACCAAAATAAGGTTCTATATAGTGCTGAAAATGGTTCTCAGAGAACCTTTTAAAATGTGTCTATATGCTATATAGTACCATCTACAAAAGGTTTTCACCAATGCATAGAACCTTTAAACCAGGCATAGAACAGTTTAAGCTCTAGCTGTTCTTTGAATTACCAGTCTACTCCAGGATCAGGTTGGGAAACACTACCCCAAACCAATACCTTCCCAAACAAACACACACACACCTCTGTCTGCCTCTGGACTGCGACAGAACAGCTGGCCAAAGAGGAAAGGGACGAGTAACCTGGCCTGGGCTGAAATTAATTAGCACCTCTCTGGCTCAGCCTGCCCTTCTCCTCAGCCTTGTCCATCAGAGAGGGGCATGAAAGGAGGCCTCCTGCAGAGTGATGGAGGGAAAGTCCCATTTCATCAACTCCTCCTGCTGCTTTCTCAGCTGCGGGGCCAGTCAGCTGTCCTGAGTTTTGATGGTCAGGCAAGTTAAAAGACACAGGCAAGCTCTGGTCAACGCAACCAAGAGGAGTTTGTGGTGACCCAGTCTAACAAGGAAATTAGCAATATGATCTTGTGCAGTGTTTATGCAGAGCCAATGTTAGCATCTGATTCTGTTTACCCTAAGTGGGCAACTCAACCGAGTGGTCACATAGGCTTTTCAGGGTAATACAGAGAAACATTTCATTGTTGCGTATCTGTTGATTGATTTTTAGAGGGTGTAGAACATTAAATTCAGCCAATTGTTTTCTTATTTAACTTCTGTGTAGCCTAAAGATTAAAAAGCTGTGTTATACCATATAACTATGTTTTTTAGACAGCTTTCAGACAACAACCTTTTTATGACTATGCCACCCTGTGGCTATAATCAACATTACACACTCTGTTCAATGAGGGAAATAAGGTCAACAGCCAAAGATGGGTTTTTTTATTACTTATATATCTCTGTTTTGGGTCTCACCCCAACTCTAACACTACTGACAACCAATCAGTGATTCCTGGCCATTAACACAAGGCACACCTCAAAGTTTTTTAGAGGAATAATAATCTTGTCATGCTTCTCACGTACATAATGAAGCTGTTAATGGTATAACAGTGGCATTTAGCCAGAGCAATTCAGCTTTTGGCTTGTGAAACTCTAAACCTATAAACACTTGGAATTTGGCTCCTAATTATTAGCTGCTGTAGAAAAGTCAAGTGTATTCACCCTTTGACAGTTTATTAAGGAATTTTTGTAATGTTCTGTACATTAGGATTTACATTCAATCTGTCAAATTCATCATGTAAGCACTTAAAAAGCCCATGACTCACCAGCAGGCTGACAGTGTGTTTACACTTCTAGTACCACAGAATAGCCCCACCAGTTTGTACATAGGTCCCTGTAGCTACTGAGTAATACATCATGGTGTGTAATAAGCCTTGGTGTTTTAAGGGCTTAACCTTTAAGGAAAATATTAAATTCCATGTTTAATAAAATGCTCCAAATCTTAAGTTCAAATGGCCCATTCATTAAATGTTGTGTATCAGCGTGATGAAATATTATAAGTCAGTTTTATCCGTGTTTCTATTGTACTGTCTTGTATTTGTAGTTTTGGGAAAGTTACTTCAGATGTTTCCATAATGTTCGTTTTTTGTCTCACTGGAAATGTTGTGTAAGAAACGTTCCAATAATGTTGCAATGCAAACCAATAGTTCATCACACATTTTCAGAATGTTCCTAAAACCTTATTTCTGTAACATTACAAGCTGACCTTCCTAGAACCTTTAAAAAAAAAAAAAACATTGCTGACCAGTCCTATAACGTTCTCTGCTAGCCGGGCTGTAATGAGTTTACATGAGTAAACTCCCATGAGTTTATCAGTCACTGCTTGTGTTAGAAGGGTTAGCATCGTTAGCTGCAGCTGACCAGCATTGCATATATTTCTCTGAAGGAGGTTCACCCAGAGCTTTACTTTCCTCAGCTCTCTAAGTGATGAAGACTGATCCACTCCATTCGCTATGTAAAGTCTGTGACTGCATTATACAAGATTTACTGCATTTACAGACCCGTAACATCACTAATGCCGCCTCCAGCTTCATCCTCTTACTGCATAATAAATTATCTCTGTTTTGCTGTGATGCTGTTTTTTCAAACAGGTTATCTCAGGTACCTAACAAATCTTTGCTAATGCTAATGTGGCCAGCATGGCGGCACCTGGGCCTGTGGGTTTTGTGGGTTGTGGCCTGGGGTTGTGGGTTTGATCCTCACTCCGGTCGCTGTCTGTGTGGAGTTTGGTGAGTTCTCCCTGTGTCTGTGCATCTTTCCTCCAGGTGCTCTGGTTTTCTGCCTCCCAAAAAACACTGACCATGATAAATTGCCTCGAGATGTGAGTGTGAGTGAATGGTTGTGTGTGCGTGTGTGTGTATGTGTTACCATGCAATGAACTGGAGCCCTGTCCAGGGGGTATTCCTACCTTCACCCAATGATTCTGGGTACACGTCGTGACCCTGACCAGGAAGAAGCAGATAAGACAATGAATGGAAGGGTGGATGGGTGATGCCATTGCTAAAACAAATATAATAAAAGTATGTTTTTATGATGTTACATATTTTACAGTTTTGAATTAGTAGTAGAAAGAAGAAAGCAGCAAATCAACTGGACAATAAAAGCATCACTGGTTTTACCTAAAAAAACAAAAAAACTAAATTTTTCGTCACTGTGGACAGTTTTTTTTTTTCAGATGAAATATGCAAGCGTGAAGAACCTTTTTAAAGTTTAAAGAACATCTGCATAACCCAGAGCAATGGTGTGGCTGCTGGGGTAGACTGGGAAATAGCACAATATCGATATTCTGACACAACTGGACATCCATGACTCACAGAAAGATCCAGTTTCTAAACAACATACCTCACCATTTACTTTCTGTCAACACTACACACACACACATCTCATGACACCATGTATACTTCATAACCTGCAACATGAAAAATGGATTATTTTTTACTTTAAAAATCTTTAAGACGACAGCGAGGGTTCTCTGGAATCTTTAAGTTTCTTATTTGGCTGGTGGCTAGTCTCAGACAGCTGCATATGATGTACAATTACTGCAATCCAAACAAGTTAACATTTAGGGTAACATTAGGTAATGTTAACGTAACTGATGGAGTGGTGTGTGCTGGGAGCATCAACTCATTTCTGACAATAGCGAGTAAATAAGCCAATTACCCTTTTAATCTTTTTTGATTAAGCTTTTTTTTCATATGGTTGGGACGGCATAGGACCCTAATTAAATCACTGATGCAAGGTCCTTTGCTGACACTCTGGACAATTTTTTTTTCTCTTTTGGAAACATTTTCACTGCTGTTTAGAATCTACTAGAGATTTACTTTATATTTAAAGAACCATCTAACCAGAAAAAGAAGCATTAAAAAAAAATGTTTCGCAAATGTTTGAAAAAAAAAAATGCTGAAATACGTTGTGTTTCCATCCACCAAAGTTATGTGAAGGAACATAAGATGGCGTAGACTGCCATGATCAAGAGTGGCATAGAAACAAGCAGAATGGAGTAATTTGACCCCTTAACACTCCATGGCTTATACTAAGCTGTATTACTCAGTAACTACAGGGACGTCTGTACAAATTGGTGGGGCTATTCTTTGGTAATAGAAGTCTGGGTAGTTGATTATGCCCTATATAATGGTTGAATGCCTGGCTTCAGTGTTGAAGGCTGTAGGAAGAACCATTTTCTGTACTGCAGAGCACGACTCTAAGCTGGCTGTGTACTGCTGTGGTCACTCTTGCATGTGAGAGATAATGAACAAATTTGCTACAACGGATAAAAAATTATTAGTCAGTAAAGTTAGTATACATTTATACATTAAGTACATTTAGTATATTATATATATATATATATATATATATATATATATATATATATATATATATATATATATATATATTTACAGTCGACAAAAAGCATACTCTAATGTCTTATACATTGTGAGCATCCATTTTGTCGTGAAATTCTGGCAACCACAGCTGCCAATATTTTATGATTTTTTGTATTTGTGAGTCTGATTAGAGAATCATGTGAATTATGGCTCTTGCATCACTCTCTTTTGCATTTTGGATTTAACAGTATTCCAGCTTTCCACCACCTTTTTACATTTATCTTTTTTTTTTTTTTAATTAGCAAAACCTTGGTGGATGGAAACCCCCCTAGCGTACTTTGTGTTCTCATGGAGAATATAGGGTCATTGCTTGCTTTACTAAAACCCCTTTAATACCTCTTTTGAGGATCTACAACCATACATTCAATCCTGGAACCATTCAGAAACATTTAAAGTTAAGAGTATCCCAGTATGGCTGGATGTTCTACAAATTCCAGATAATTCAATAATGCAGTAACTCTTAGAGGCATTCAGGAAAGTGCTTGAAAGGGTACCACCCATAGATTGTTAATCTAGATTGCTTATGTGTTTTCAATCTGATGTGTCATAGGTACCCCACTGCATTCTCCTCTGTGGAGCTATGGAAGTGACCACCTTGGTTCCAAAACTGACCGAAATTTGTCAAATTATGAAGAGGTGATATGAATTTTACTCCTCAACGACATGTTTAAGAATAGTACTCTTCAATCACAGAGCGACGGGTAAGCAGTTGTCACACACCTCCATTTCATAGCTCTACGCATGAACACACAGCCTGTGGAGTGAAAAACAATTGCACCTCATCTGTCTACTGACAGAAAGGAGAGAGAGCCAAAATGACTGAGGCTGCAGGCCTGTGTTAGCGTGAGAGAGATGCTTCACGGAATTGGCTGCACCACTTCAGCGCCTGTGCCTGCTGGCCTCTCATCTTCCAAACGACAGTCCACAATTCAAAGGTGCTGCTTTCAAAGGAGGTGTGGGGGGGGATGACTGACTTGGTGGCAGAGGGCAGGTGATAGCTTGTTCTCTTTACTTTTACTCAGCTTCAAAGTCCAACGATTGGTGCTGCTCAGGAGGGTTTGTCTACACCGGTAGAGGAGTCGCCGTGCAGCTGGTTCTCTCACTTTGCTCAAAACACTAGTCACACATACAGACAGTAGGTGTGCAGCTGTCCCACCATTTATTTATTTATTTATTCCAGAAAGATTAATCATTTTTGCACCAAAAAACCCCTAATGTTTCCCTTTAGGTAAAGCTTGCAGATCCAGGGGTTCATGGGAACAGGGAATTGTGGTAAACTGACGCCAGTGTTTCGGGGTGCTCCCATGTCTGGGTTACCTTCTGGCTCTCTCCTTTTAGCCAGGCTGTTAAAGTCAGATCTGCCAGACGTGTCAGCCACGTTCTGATACTGCTCAACATTCTCTGCTCTCTATAGATCCATTCAGAACTAACTCTGTCTCTTTACCTTCTCCGAGTAAACGGTCACCCAACTCATCCAGCCCAACCTGCTGGAAGACTGACCGCTGGGGTCCCCTCTACCTGTGTCTAACCAGCTGCCACCCACCAGTCCAACCACCAGGCTCCCCCACCACCCATGTCAGACCAGCTGCACACCCTCCTACCACTGTTACCTGCCTAATGACCATGTTAAAACCTAAATAGACTTTTGACTATCTGCCACTATTAATATTACCACTATTAACTACCATTACTCTCATTACTCTGACCATCACTGCCATCACTATAATAAGTTATACCACACCATGGTTAATAATGTGTTGCACCCTTGACCTGTACAACACTATAGAATAGTTGTGATCAGAGAAAGATGGGTTCCCCCGTGAATCTTAGTTCCTCCCAAGTTTCTTGCTCCAGCCTTGAGAACCTTTGGCTGCTCACCAGGTTTTTTTAGGTTTTTATGTTTTGCTGATCTCTTGTCCTCTAAATGATTCCTGTAAAGCTTCCTTGTGACAACGTCAGTTGTAAAAAAAAAAAAAAGAACTCCTCAAAGACATTTGAATTGAACTGAATATGGGCCTTTCTGTTTAATTTGAGAGATGTAAACCAACCACCCCTCGGTGAGGGCTGTGAGGCCTCAGCCTGGCTCAGTTGTTTACATGCATTAAAATGATACTACATAAAAGACACCAAGAGGGTGATTAAAATAATATACATGTTTTGACAGGCTAGATCCAGTTTGGCATACCTAACATCAGCTGCGCAATGCCTCTTACACTGTATGTCCAAATATTTGTGGACACTCCTTTAAATGAAGACATTCAGCTACTATTGCCAGTAGAATAGGACTCTCTGAAGCAGATGAACATGAACCAATTGGCACTATGTCTAATACCAGGTGTGGAATAGAGCCCCCCAGTATTAAGCTGTGGAGCAGTGGAAAGTGAGTTTCACTGCTCCACAGCTCATTGCTACACCAGACATTAGGCATGGTGCCAATAGCTTCATGTTTATCTGCTCAAGACAGTCCTATTTAATTCAGTATTTTCTACAGTGTGCATCTGCACAATTGTGTAAGCAATGGGTGCAACTTAAAGTAGCTGAATGCTTTTTTTAGAAGGGGTGTCCACAAATATTTGGACACAGTGTGCATTCTCTCGGGTGCTATCTGTCCATAGGTCTCAGTATTATAAATCAAATCCTTGTAGTTGCAGAGCTATTACTGATTCATTCTGGGATGTTCTCAGAAAATAGCTTCTGCCCAAGTGTGTAGGCCTTATCTGTGTAAGTATCTCTGTTTTCAAATGGCAGAACCAGTTGTATTATAAATTTATACTAAAAGTATACGTGTGGGCTAGATATCAATACGCCATAATGATAGGCTAGTAAAAATTCTTTGACCCACGCTAAAAAATGAAGTCATACTACGGCCTGGAGGTCCACCATGTTCCGCCGTCTAAGGGAACCACTTATCTTCTGGAAGGGAGGGCAAGGCTAAGGTGAATCTGCCCTGAACTGATTAGGTGTCAGTCATACAGTTAGCTGCTCTGAAAGGTTGAGGCTGTCATTAGGCAGGCCTGGAAGCTGACAGCCACGCAATGGACTATTGATTTTCCAGAAATCCACGGTCAGGGGCTTAAACCTCATGTCTGATGGAGAATGTCAAAACGCCAGAGTTCTTCGGGGTGATCACATTCAGCATTCGTGGGAGTGCAGAGGTGGGAGTGCTTTAGCAAGCAGCATACGTGCATCCAAAACATTGGCAATGAAGATCTTGTGCTTGCGGACAGCACTTTCTTTTAGCAAAAACAGAAGGTGTAGTGTGTGTAGAGGGGCTCAGCTGCGGAGGTGTGGAGGACGCAGAAAAAATAGAATAGAGAGGACAACAAGGTCAGGGTTCTAGCCATCTTCAGAGGACAAGATGTATAGAGATGCACGGAGGTGTGCAGAGATTGAAAATGAGACAACCCAGATATATAGCTTTTTCTGAATCAGCAGTGTGTGTGTGTGTGTGTGTGTGTGTACAGGGCAGTGAAGCAGAAGTGTGCTTACATTTCAGAATGTGAGTTTGATTTACTGGAAAATAGTTTTGGAATATATTAAAGAGCCCATATTAAACATTTGTATTGGTTTTGCTCATGTTTTAATAATTCTATAATAATAATCATAAATAATGCAAAAATATAAGTGATTTAATTTAAATATAAATCTGTAAAAAGCTGTAATACATTTTACCCAAGCTGTCTTCATGTCTATAAAATAAACACATTCTACCAAATTTATCACATGCAAATGACCTCTGTTCTGATTGGCTGTCCTGGTTGTCCAGTACTGGGACTTGTGCAGAAAGGAGTCTGGGTTGAAATAGTTATAACATCAATATGAATGGTTGGTCTAAACTGCTATAGGCTGAATTGGCAGTCTTACACAAATATGTTGTGACATTACCAGCACGATTCATTAAAAACAGGCTGTTTTTAAGCTGCTGTTCAGAAGTTTGGGATCACTAATGACGAGTGGCGAATATTTTCAACAAGAACTAGTCCTCCTAACTCATATTTCTTAGCTCTGCATCTCGGTTTAGTCAACACCACATACTGAGTTGAATCTCAAGATTATGTAAATGATCTGTAGCTGAAACTGATTAAATACAGTTTAAGATATTTCGTTTGTGGCTCCGCCCCCTTAATCCATTTACTGTTTATTCCCATCTTCAGGTTAGGACTCTCCCTATCACATGGGGGCGGAAGGCCTTCCTTTTCTCAGACTCCTGACCATGGAGGGCTGTGGTGTTGACGGGATTTGAAACTACGATCTAATGTCTCTTGACTAGCAGGCAGTTAGACAGTAGGGCCGGTCTAGAGCTGTGGAACCACATACATTTCTGTGTTCAAGAAAGAAGGGAATGGTAAATTTATTCAGAACTGTGTAACAAATTTTTATCTAGAGTAATTCCACAGCTCTAGACCGGCCCTACAGTCTAACTGCTGCTTATCAAGTGTGGGGCGATCAGGAGTTCAAATCCTGCTAATGGCTCAGTGCTCCACAGTCAAAAGCCTCCCGGTTTCGGGACATCTTGTGATAAGGCGGATATTTTTAAGGCTCAACTCAGGCTGTATTTATTGACCAAACCGAGATGCAGAAGTTATAAATGTGAGTTACTGCATCATTTTAAGTTGGCCTTATTTTCAAATTTTATAATTAATCCCAATGCTAGACCCAACGTCTACAAAGGGTTTGCTCACTTGTTTTACTCACAAAAATTAATAAAACATATAATTTGAACAGGGCTGTCCAGTCGTTTGCATTCAATTGTACACTGCACATTTAACCTATTTTAAGAAAGCAAAGCAAATTTTATGTTTTAAGTTTTATGGTCCCTTGAAATGGACTTCCATCCTTCCTGCACTGAAAATACCATCACGTGATTGAGATTAGGGCTGAGCGGTATGACCAAAAATTAGGGTATTTTGATTTAGTCATATATTATTTATTTTTGCCAGTAAAATAAACTAATACATTTCGTTCTTTTAAAAATTGAATCCCATTAGGAACAGTAGGACAGTCTTTATAGGTTAACAGTGGCTGACTTTACTACTATTCACACATTTAACAACTAAAGTGTATATCAGATATTTCTGGTGTAAAAAACAGAACTAAATAATAACAGCATTCTTTAAAATGTGTTTTTTAAAGCTTTAGAAAGTTCAGTTTTACATTAGAAAGCCTTTAGCTTTTCAACACTATTGTAGCGTGTTCAGAAAGTGCTTGGCACCCTGCAAGTGTGTTTGGGTGTGTGTGTTGAGAGATAGCTCAGTTCTTGTAATTGACTGTGTGATTGTAGCTGAGGTGTCTGACAGACTGCGCTGGTTGACAACCTCTCTTAAAGATCTCATAGGCCTTCTAACATCTTCCTTACCTCTGTAATTGTGAGTACTGTCACTAGCAACTAGTGAGGTGTTTGTGAGTGTCTAAATTGCGCAGTGCTAAATTTCATTCTGCATTGATTTGTTGAATAACAGACTTATGGTATGTAAGAAACGCGTAAGACTGTAGGCCTAAGCTATACTGAATGAACCATCATACCACCCAGCACTATCACAGACCCAGTCAACGAGCTATGTTAGCATTCATTTCACAGATTTGGGGGTTTAGAAAATGCTGGAGAATAGCAACAAGCTGTAATACACGCACTCATAAAACCCTGTCATTTCCGTTCCGCTCGCAGGAACCTGATTTCATCTCACCAGCTACAAATCTCTGCAAGTGTGGGTGCCAGGAGCGCTAGAGCACTGTAAGCGTTGAGCTTTTGCAAAGCAGAGCCTCTGCACAAACCTGCTGACACATTATAAAAGCTGCCCTAAATCACAGCCCAGTAGCAATCCATCAGAAAATTCAGCCCCCGACCTGTGCTACTAACCCAGCCTGCTCTGCTTCTGCTGAACGCTCCAGACCTAGGGCAGATCCGTCAGCTTTAATGCCTGGCCAGCCTCCCTGCCAGAGCCCACAGGCGTCCAACCGAAGGTTCTGGACCATTGATTTTCCAGCAAGATTTTTCTCAGCTTCTCTCCGTCAGCTAATAAGGGGGTCATGTCTTCTGGCTTTGGAGAACTAGAAGCGAAGGCAGAATGTCAACAGAGTGCCAGTGGAGATTGATGTTTGGAGGAGGCTTTAGATTCTGCTACAGATAGTGACTCTTGCTTGTTTTTTTTCAGGGGAAGCCCGAGCAAGTCCAGCTATCCTACTGCCGTCTACTAAAGGTGGCCTATCAAGAAGTGAACTCCTTTGGAACTGAGATGTGGCTTTGAAGGGAAAAACCATAAACCACACTCATGAATTACTGTGCTTTTTTGTTTTTACGGCTTGTCTTTTTCCTGTCACGAGTACGGGGATGTGGAAAGACCCAGGACAGCTTAATTGAGTGTTCCAAACTGCAATCATCTGTAATCAGAATCAACCCCCGTCCCTCCGGCACTCGCACACATTTGCATTTATGCCAGAGAACAAAAGCATGTTTCAGGAGCTGTTTGCCACGCTCCAGAAACAGGTAACACTTTAGTTTGACGGGCCAGTGCGGACGCTGTGAAAATACTTCCCTTCCTTTACACCTAACCATGACTAATCCCAACACTGCTGAGAGCCCTCTTTAATCTAGGCTAAATATCTGATATCTTCATATGTTCAAATGCAGTGCATGATTTTTCCAATTTTGGCCTTTCAGAGGTGACTAGAAAATACCATAAAGTAACATATTTGTATGATGTTTTCAAAAAAGAAGACCTAAAAAATCAAATTCAGGTCATGATTTCTCAGGACTGCAGTTAGAACTGAATCCTCTCAATTTAACGTTCTTTAAATTCCCACCTGTACTTTCTGTTTCCACAAACCAAACACCACCACCACCCCGTCACATCCCTTTAACTCAGTCCCATCTCTGATTTCTAGCTCCACCTGTCAGAGGGGTGTGTGGGCTTCACGCTCAAAGCAGAAGCCGCCTGACCTCTAGCCCCAAAAGGTCTCGGAGCTCACTCCCTCTCACGGTCTGAACTCACTAGTAACAACAACAACAACAACAACAGCAACAACAACAATAATAACATTCCATCAGGAGGCATCTGAACACTGAATCTCAAGAAAATGAAAGAAAGGGTCGACTCATTGTGAAATGGTCACATTTAATGAACAACCTCTCGTTTTTATATACATCTATAAAAAGAACCCAGATACAGGTTACAAGAATCTAAAGCTAATACATACATTATTAAATAATAAAGTATTTTTTTTTGTCCATGTTAAAGATACATATCGTAGTTTACAAAATATGATCGTGGAGAATTAAGCAATTGTGAATGTTTGAGAAAAGAAACTAAAGATGCTATATGGATACGGTTTAATAATCAAACAAATAAACAAACAAACAAACAAAAAAACATTAAATCACAACAAAATTCCTTGAATAAAGCAAAAAAATAAAAAATAAAATAAAATAACTGCGACATCGGCTATTAAAGTCTCATAAACCAACAACCCAAAATAATAGAAGAGGTGTGGAAAGGTAAATGGATTTGGAGAGTGAGAAAAGTGGTTCTACATAGAACTTAGAACGTAGGTGTAAGAAACGGTCCAATACAATTCATGGTTTCCAAACTTGTTTTTTCCATTTAAAAAGGCAGTCCAGTACATTACCATGGAGTAAAACCCTCCGTTGATGTCCTCATGTAGGAGTGAAAGTGTGTGTGTGTGTGTGTGTGTGAGTTTGTGTGTGTGTCTTTTTCCTCTTGGTATCAAGGGTCGAAGAATGCAGAAAGAATAAAAGGGTAAAAGGTAAATGATGGAGAAAAAAGCCCATAATCGAATGATGACCTTCATTCTAAGTTAGTTAGTCCTCAGTCTATGAAGCTCCTGTTTGCTGGATGGAGATTTCGCATTGCAGCTTCCAGACGCCAGGCACAGACATCAGGCCGGGGGGAAGCAAGGGATGGGGAGAAGAAAGAGAGTTCTCCAAGTCTTTGGCATGATGAGTTAGCTGTATGCTGCTGAAATGAATGACACACTCGTATGACCATCTCCAGTGTACGTGTGTGTGTTTATGTGTGTGTGTGTTTATGTGTGTGTGAAACACAAAAAAAAAAGAAGAAAAAATTTGATTCATTCGTTTAAAAAAATTCCGAGGGGAAGGAGGACGGATGCTTGGTTTTGGGTGTTGTGCTGCTGTGTGAGACAGATGCTTATTTGGAGTCTTTTGTCCCCATATGTTTTGCTTCCCTGGGGGTTCACTGTCCTGTGCCCGTGCTCACTCCACCCTCAGCCACGCTGCCCGAGATGTTGATGCTCTTCTTTCATTCTTCTCCTCCTTCTCCTTTGTTTTTTTTTTTTGTTTTTGTTTTTTTTTATAACTCTTCTTCCTCTCGCAAACATCATCATTTATTAATCAATCCTATTTTTTTCTTTTTGTGAGAAAAAAACTCTGAATTAAATTATCAATGCACGATATCCATTAACATGTGCAAAATAGAACTAGAAGACTTTTCCACAGGAATGAATCATAAACATCTGCAAAAGAGAAAAGCAAGAGAGAGAAGAGACGTCAGTGGGAGGTTGAAAATGGGAGCAAGACATTATTTATGAAAGAGCGGAGCTCACAGGATCTGAAGCTTCATTAGCAGGTCTTTTTTAGAAGAAGACTGCACATCTGACAAAGTGTGAGATGAAAATCTGATGAGCAACAGATTTTGTATTTTAAAAAATCTTTTAATATAGCATGAATAGACCTTGTTATCGCTTTTACGGCTGTCTGGGCCTACCTAGCACTTCAGCTAGAGGTTGCCGTGCATTTGGTTCTGCATGTCTTACTGGCCTTTCTTGATGCGTATCTAGTCTACCATCTAACATCAGAAGTTCTGAGCTTCTCAGCTTTCACAGGCCAAAGTGGAAGAAGCATCAAAGAACTGTTCTTTTGGAACTGATTCGGTAGAACTGCTTCCACTTTTAAGCTTTTCATTAACATCCAGTTTAATGATCCGCTTTATGACCCATTTAATGAAACACGTCCCCAAAAAAACATGCTTTTGGTTGCCGCCGAGATTGTAAAGCTAGCCTTGGTTCCAGGTGTGAAGCTGGCCTCGATTTCAAGTTGCCGCGCTGTGATTGCCACCTGAAATCAAGGCTTGCTTTACCGTAGACCAAGGCTATGGAATCAGCCCTTCCATCTAGGCAAGGAAAACGAGTTCCAAATGCACTGGATATTTCTGCGACGGGAATCAAGCCGAATCCACGGAGATGTTATGAGGCAGGATTAGCTTGGTGTGCTGTTCCTCAACACTTCCACTTGCCTTTGAAACTGTGAAACTATGAACCCAGTGCTATTTTACATCATCTGAGATCCGTGACAGCTTTCAGATAGACCAGGGGTGCGGTATTAGGAAAGGAAAGCTGGCTTCAAATCTGTGGAGGTTTTCGTCGGAGGAATCAGACAACCACAGAGAAGTGATGAGGTAGGATTTGTTTGGGGTGCACAAGCAGTCAGCCTGTCCCTCAACATTTCCAAAGGCAGGAGGACTGACTTCTGAAAATTATAAGTGAGTAAACAACTCCCAGATAGAATCATCTCCAACTAACCTTAACATGAACCAAGAGCTGTCCTCTGTCATTTGACTCTTAGGTAGTGGTGGCATAGCGATTAACGTGCCGGGCTATTGATAATAGGGTTGTGGGTTTGATTTCTGGGCTCGGCCAGCTGCCACTGTTGGGGCCCTTGAGCAAGGCCCTTTACCCTCTCTGCTCCCTGGGTGCTGGAGTTGGCTGCCCACCGCTCTGGGTGTGTGTGTGTACTCACTGCCCCTAGTTCACTAGTGTGTGTGTGTTCACGACCACAGATGGGTTGAATGCGGAGGACACATTTCGCTGTACAGTGTACAGTGACAAATACGTGCACCTTTAGATGGTCTGCATGGGGAATGTATGGTTTACTATAGGTAGTCCTTTTGGGACGGCATTAGCATTACATGGGGAAGTGGGGTAATTTTTACACACAATTGTGCAGATTCTGGCGCCTTTTACTTTCTATAAAAATAACCTCAGATCATATTAGACCAGTGTGAATTGGCATGTGAGTAAATATTCCTTCATACCCTGTCGTAAAGAAGTTTCTGCGGCTTTTCTCAAGAAGAGAATTTAGATACCGCAGGTCATTCAAGTCTTTGGTAAACCTCAGTCAAATCCAGAAGACCAACCAAAGGACTCCCCAGAGGCGTGATGCTGCTGGCAGCTTTAGGCAAGTCATTGTGTAGCGTAGCCTATGTGGTATGAACATGTACCTGCTAATTTTCACACTATTACTGTAAGTGGGTTATAAGATTGTCATGTTCTATGAAGGTGATGGCAGCGTGTAAATCGGTTAGCCGCTAATCTCAGTCATTTATGCCGAGATTTCTTATCCTGTGTAAACCTAATCTGGTCCGAATAGGTCTTTAGAGACTATGGTAGACCTATCAACTTGTGGAAACCGATACGTTGTTGACATCCCACAAGCATGTGGCTTAAAGGTCTGAAGACCGAAGTTTGTCCCTACATGACTTAATGACCCATGCACGAACACCACTTTCACAGCCCAACACTCTCACAAAGGCAGTAATGCAGTGAACCCAGCAGGAGTTACCTTGGCACACTGTGAGATGGGAACTATTAGATCCACATCAGAATTCTATCTCAGCAACTCTTGCTTTCAATCTATGAGGGAGCAGTAACCCATGATGTTAACCCAGGCCTCCCCCTAGGACCATTACTGACCGGCCAATTAAATTTCCCTCTTGCAGGTCGGTCAGTTGCAAAGCGTGGGGCTGAGGTATCTCTGTGTGCATGTATCCCCTCCAGAGGAAGGACACTATTGGTTCTGAGATACCACTGTGGACTGGCTCTGAGCCACTTTGAAGTGCAGGCCAGAACTAAGGCCTGTCCTGGTGTACGATGGATGTGGGGATGAACGTCACGTTTGCGCTCCGGACTCGTTCTGCAGATATGCACACTCCACATGAGCTAGCTTTAATTAGTGTGTGGCTCATTATGCCATGGTGCCGAGTTTCTAGGGGAACAGGCATGCTGCCACCATAATGAATCTTCTGCTTGTTACTTGGCCTGCCCTGTTGGCCAGCTGCTATTGGGGATCGATCAGGTTTACTGGTCTTAAGGTCTGTGCGTTAGCCTCTCCTCTCGGTGAATCTTGGACTTGGTGACTTGTAAAACCCTAATGAGGACTTGTAAAAGCGCCTAGTGACTCTGATTACGTCTTCTTACGATCTTGGCTGTGTTTCATAGATCAGAGACAATTCTGCCTTAGGATAAATTCTTAATGTCTTAATGTTGCTTCAGTAGGTCCTGGAGGGCTTTGGTTCAGCAAACGTCATCAGTTCCATTTCCAGTTTCTGGATGACCAGAGTTGAGCACAGTTTGCTGACTTCGCTGCTCAAAAACACCCGAGCAGGTGTAGTTAATGCTTTTGAGCAGGGACGTCATGATGACGAGAGTCTGAAACTCATGACCCTTGTGGAATAGGATGCCATAAGGTTTCTAGGTCACCAGTTTCCAACTTAGTCCTTGGAGATCCCACATTTTGCTCCACATTTTGCTGTATCCCAGCCCCCTGTACATCTGTACCAGATGTTCAGCTTTTAATAGCATGGTTCAGGTGTGTTAGAAGCTGAAACCGACCCTTCTACGTGCCTTAAGGATTTGCTCCACCAGGTAAATGCCACAGCAGGGTTACAACGTCGTTCTGAGTATAGACTTAAGTCACGTACCACATGATGGACAGCAGGGTGCACACCAGGAGGACATGGGACGAGCAGAGGAGGGTGGAGCAGCCACCTCTGGCGACGCCAACCCTTGGCTTGGCTGAGGGCGGGGCAGAGGAGGGGGTGGTCTCTGTGGAGAGGAAAACGAGCAGGTTAGCATTTCCATTGCAACGTTCACATCAGACACAAGCAGACTTCGAAGTTTGGAGCCCGTACTTCAAATGTTGTCAACTCTGCGGGCTAATTAATGTGTATATTAAATGCAAATATGCAATTAAAGAGAAAAACAAACAGACTCCATGTGGATAATTGGTGTCAATAAAACTGTGGTCGGTCTTGAAATAAACAAAACAAAATCAAAAAAAGACAGAAAGCAGAAAATTCGCCGCACCACACCACATCAGCTTTCCAGCTGGGAGATAATGTGGAGCAGCAATATGAAAATGGCAATAAAAACAAAATGGAAAATATTCATGGAGGTTATTTCCACGGCCCCTCTTGCATGTGACCAGCGTTGCAAACTGCTATATCAGGGAAATCTACTATCAGTGGCACACGCAGTCCCTTCTGACTGTCATCCATCTGGAATATGGACCGCAAGCCACGAGGAAGCCGTGAAAACTTTCTCAATTACGTATTCAGGCGAAGCCCTAATGAAAACGAGCCAAAGCCAAAAAGCAAAAGCAATTCTGGAAGATACAGAGTGAGTGTGTGTTGCCAGCGGAATGATGGCTGCGCCGCTTATGTGGCTGAGCTTGTTTACGTTGTGCTGCCGCAACACGGATTAATCACTGCAGGTGCGAGCAGGAATTAGTTATTCTTTCAATTAATATCACTTGTTTATTGTGTTATTTGCGCGGGTGTGGCGATGTGTGTAATGACTCGGGGGGGATAACATTTCCTCAGATCAAATGGTAGGCCCTACCGCACACTGCCGCAAAGTCAAGTTCCTCATTAACCAAATTAAAATGTGCACAAACACAAACAGCACGGCACGGGGAAAGGAGCGCCGAATGCAGCCGAGGCCCAGGAGAGAACAGCTGTGGTGCTTAGAGAGGGAGGGCTTCGTCCAGGGATCTCAGCAAACCAACGGCAATCGAAAGCCAGCCTTTCTGCTGACTTTCCGATTCCCTCCCCCTTTCCAAGTATAGCTTGAATTAAATATGCCGTCTGCTTGGAGAGGGAGAAATCCAATACTGTCTAGTGGATCAGAATAAGCCGGCTAGTAGCCACCAGATATTACTTCTAATAACAGTCATCAAGTTGTCAATGCTATTTATAAAATGTGTGTAGCAGAGTCACCGCGGCTTTCATGTCTTATAGAATTCGCTCGTCTGCTGGAGAGGGGAGTGCGTCAATCCTTCAATCCTCTGAACACTCGACGCAGGGTTTACGACCCAGCTCTGAATCCTTGCTTACAATTCCCAATTACACATGCAAGCCTATTGAATGCCTTCACGCTGTAGGATCCAGCAGGTGTTTTTTTCAAGGCCTCTTCTTCTAAGACACTTGACCACAACCAAGGAGTAGTCATTCTGTCCTTCAGCACTTAAACCAATATACCCAAACTGTAGTTCACAGGTCAGACTACTGTTTATCTTAATAGAACCTTAAAGATTATGGCTGTGAAGATGAAGGAACCCTGATTTATGAAGCTCCATCTACTGCACGCTTCTCATACCCGAGTGTCAATTTCATGCATACCACATATACAGACATAGATAGCTCGAAAGGATGTTCACGGTGAGGTTTGAACTCGACACAGTGAGATTAGTGTACACTTTATGATGCACATATCATATCACTCATGGTCAGGAGATTCTGATAACTTTCAGAAGCTGCAGGTTAGAAGCACAGCTTCTCAATCCTGGTCCCAGAGTACCAGGAGGACCCCCTGATCTGCAATCTTTTGTGTGTTAAAAGTGCTAACGTATCCACATCAACTCAGGAAAGCTCTGTTAATTAGCTTGGTGGGTACCAAGCCCGAGAACCACTGGTTTAGGACGGGTTTGGGATGGAATTGGGTACTCGGCAGCGGCTGGTATGGATTGGCTAATGGGACTAAGCCCCCAAAGAAACAAAGGCATGAAATGAATGCTTGATTTTTTGCCATCCACTTTGTTTAACATGCAGCTAATAAAGAACTAGATGATGATTACTGTGGACTTCTGTGGGCCTGAGATCAACTAGACCACCAAGTGTGGTCAGGAAAGTGTGGTAAGGAAATTATAAACTGCCCATAAGAGGATGGCTCTTCAGCCCAAGCTGTAAGGGTCTTTACACAAGCCTATCTATGATTCCATGTCTAGATTTACTATCAATTTATTATTATTTTAAGCCTATGATGAGAAGCACTGACTTCCCACTGGTTTGGGTGGGCAGATGTGAGGGTAGAATGTCAATGTGAAATGTGATTAATGTTTTTTAGGTCTTCCATCAAATATTATATGCAGCCATCACAGGTAATAATGAGTACACACTTGGAAGTAGTGGTAAAGCGTAACCAGCTTAGCCTATAAAACACACTTTCTATAACTTGCATTACTACTACTGTCAGCATTCCCAATGTTTCCAATGGTGGTACCCAAAGCCTATTACTCTAAAAACTTTAAAATCAGTTCATGAGAACCCTAAATGCTTAAAAAGCTTCATTAGAGATTTCTAAAGAGGACATAGCATCTGATTCTGGTGGTGGAATATTCATACTCCAGATCCACCCACTACATTGTCAGCTGAGGACCATCAGCCTCATGGCACATCAAGTTTTGATGTGTACTGACCCCGCTGTCCAGCAGGAGGCAGTCTGACTTTGCAATGCAAAGTTCTCCTGCTCTACAGCACCAGTGCTTATCATTCCTTGATGAAGGCAGAAAAAGGGACTGGATATTGAAGGAAGGTTAGAGACCCCATTACAGTGAATAGCAGACTGGAGGTTTGGGCGGGGTCACCTGTGCGAAGGATGCAATGATTGGCGGCCAAAGTCAATGACATTGATTGCAGGAAAAAAGATCAAGCGCGCCGTTTGCATAAAAAAATAAGAACACGTAGATGTTATATGACCTGTACGACATACAATAAAGGCGGCATTAGGATTTAATGGGCTACAGTGCATACGAAGAAATGAATGCACGCCCAAACCGGGTGCAAAAAAGGCGCTAAAGGGGCGGGATTACTATAGTGTTCCCCCAATGTTAGCCTTCCCAGTGTGATATCCCTGTCTATACTGCTGGTAGTTACAGCACTGAATAATAACAGTGCTTTGATGGGTTGCCTAGCTAATAGATTCCCTGATTATACAAATAATCATTCATTACAGCCCTACCTATTAGCACATCTGCTTCAGTGGTGGAGGTGATGGGCTTGGGCTCCTCTGTCCAGGGGGTGGCATGCACGGCCACGCTCCAGTCGCTCCATGTGCCGATCTCCATGTCCTTGGCAGCCAGCTGGATGATGTACTCCTTCCCCACATAAGCGTCTGTGATGGTGTGGGAGGTGCTGTCCGAAAGCTCCACCTGTCAATCATGAGGGACAGAGTCAGTCAGGGCTTTTAAGAAAGAGTTTGCAGATGAAACAGCGTGTAACGACGACGTTCTGTCCATTAGGAAATTGGAAAGTGAGGTTCACCTTAACATAACTAATATAACTAATAAACAAATGCATGAATAAAGAAATCCATGAGTGAGTTTGGGAATATGGAGTTTTCTAAACTTCTAATGCTGAATTTTGTGGTGAGGAAGCAAGAAAAGTTTTCCTCTGTTGACTCATAATATTATATGTGTTGCTGCACAGTAGAACAGTGCACCACCACTACAGAGTTTGCTAACTATTGAAGGTTTTCTGCAGTCAAATTAGGTTTTAATAAGCAATTCTATGACTAGAAGCTTTCATGGTCTTCTATACCTCAACTTGACCTCCATGGTTCCTGTGAACGGTCATTTCTTAATTATGCTAAGAATTGAGGAAATGGAAATCTGATATCAGTTATTAGAAATTTCAGAATGCTAGGCAGCTGCTTAGAGGAGCACATGGCTTCTGATAGCTGGGGCACAGTTTGAGGAGTCAGAGTATCGATAAAGCCTTGAAATCTGCATCAGCAGGTCTTACCTACATTTCTTGTTTTCCTTCCCCATTTTCTACCCAATCCAGAAGACCAATGACTCAATCCCTGTTCAATAAACCAGCAATCCCCCATCTCTAGCAATGCCACCCAACACTAGTAAGGTGAAGACTAGCACATGTCTCCTCTGACACACGTAAAGTCACTAGGAATGATGTGGGGAGGAAGTGCCATCAACCCACCCTTGAGAGAGCAAGGACAATTGTGCTCTCTTTGACTCCGGCTGCTGATAGCAAGCAGCATGATCCGATCACCTGCAAACAAGGAGCTGTTCTTGTAGGAGAAGGTTTGTAGCCATGCAGGCGATAAGTTGAAGCAGTCATGTGACAAAATGAACCAATTACGCAACCCCACACACATAGCTTCCACAACTACAGCAGACCGGTTCTCTGGCTCAAAAACAGCTTCCACACTTGAGCAAACGTACCAAACTCTCAGGCTAGCGCACCAGGGCCCTAAAAGAAACAAGCTAGTGTGGTATGAGCTCTGCAAGCTCATATCTCTTGGGGTGCTCAAACCTTTGCATGGTTACTGAGAGTTACTGCGAAGTTGGATAGAAGGACACATTTAGAAGAACACGGGTTTGGTTGGAGACGTCATTGTGAACTCCAGCCACAAGCAGCTCACCTGATTTACCCCTTATATATATAGGACTGAAGAAATCCTGCTAGGTATTGGATAGAAACTGAAAATGCCGGCCTTCCCACTCGCCCTCAACCAATCACAATGTACTGTTTATCCATTTACATTGCGCCGCCAGTGTTTCTTGAACCAATAAATGATTCCCGGATGGATAATCGGCTCTAGCAAACAGTGGTGCTATAGCTGAGCGGTCGGCAGAAGTAATTGCTGCCACAAAGCCAGATGCCAGCACAGCTTCCAAAGGGCACTCAGAGCACCCTACCTGTCCAGATCCACACAGCAACCACAGAGAGAGACAGGTGGGTCTGTGTTTGCTGTGGGTTGAGAAAATTTGCACGTCTGTGTGGCACCTGAGCGCCGAGCAACAACAACAAAAGAGCAAAACCGGCCCCCTATTTATGATGAGAACCCATGATAGCATTGTCAGAGTGGCTTTGCGTGGTGGGCGCACAGGAAAACAGCCCGACGGTATCGTTTAGACTTCACATTTCCATTTTAATTGAACATTTTTCTTTCATAATTGGAAGAGACTGTTGCTCATTTCCCCTGTGCTTCCTCAAAAACCCACTGAACAATGGCCAAATCCTCTTCATTTAGATTAAGCCGTGTTCACAACTCTCTCTCTCCCTCTCTCGCTCTCTCTCTCGTGCACTCTCGCGCCCGGGGTAAGCGCAAGCGTGTGGGCCGCAGAGTGCCATTTTAGCTGATAATGCAACCGAGGTCCATCTGCAACGGCATTTCGCAGCAGGAGTACGACGCTAAGGCCGTAAAGCCATCAAACCAGAAGCGTATGCTGTTGCCCTCCCCTTGACATTTAAACCTTTTATTCGCGGGGTCGCCATAAAACCATAAGCAGATGCTGAACTTTGCCAGACGAAAGTTGGCAGTTGTGAGCACAGGCTGCAGCGGAGCGGGAAGCTGATGGCAGCCCAGAGCTTCAGCGGGCGGTTCTGGAGCTAGAGCGGATGTTCCTCCTCCATGCTCGGTTCCCCTGCCTTAGCCACAAACCAGCGACCAATTACCAGACCCTGATGAGAACCCTCAGCACCCAGAGAGCAAAACAGGACTTAAGGGAGAGTTTGAGCTCAACCATGGCTTAACCTTGAGATGGACACACACACACACACACACACACACGCACACACACACACAGTGTTGTAAGATATTAAAATACAGTGCACACATACACAAACACTCACACATGCACACACACAAGCACCCCACCTGAGCTGACATATCCACATGCAACATGCAACTGCTCACATATTAGTATGCCATGCACACACACACACACACACACACACACATAAATACCCTGTAAACACAAGGGGGCTTAAGCATACAAAAATACATAAACACACACACACAAACACACACTCTCTCTTTATTACTCTCTCTTTCCATCTCTCTCTCCCTTTCTGTCTCTCTCCATCTCTATGTGTCTCTCTCTCTCTTCTGTCTCACTCCATCTCTATCTCTCTCTCTCTCTCTCTCTCTGTCTCTGTCTCTCTCTGTCTCTATCTCTCTCACACCGTGTCTCTCTCTTTCTCACTCTCCTACTGTCTCTCACTCTATTGTTGTCTCAGTGTCTCTCTGTCTGAGTCTCTCTCTTTGTTTTTATTCAGTCCGTGTTCAATGATGCTAATATAGTGCTGTATATGAGAGACCTGTCCTGATAGGGCTGTGTGTGTGTTTCCCTGCAGTGTAGAAACTCTTGATGAGATGCTGCATATTTTCCTATAGAAATACATTCCTATACACACACACACAGTCTCGCTCTCACACCATAATCACACCACTGGCACTGAGGTCAGCAGACACTGGGAAACCTCCTCAAGGTCAAGTCTGAGCGTCTACAGGATGGCGTGTGGTCAGCGTGTGAGGATGTGGACATGGTGGTGAGGCTGGGATACAGCTGGGTAGGATCAATACACAGGCAGGAAATGACTGGGTATGATTATGTAAATATGGACAGTGTCTCTCTGTTTTAGCTCTGGTTCTGCTGACCAACACCACACACGTCTCTGACACAGCTGTTCACCTTCACTCTGTGCCAAAGACGTGCTGTGTTACCACCATTAATGATCCATACGTATATACAGAGAGAGAGAGAGAGAGAGAGAGACTGGGTGAGAGAGTGATTAAAAAAGGACAAGAGAGAAAGAGAGAGAGAGAGAGACTGTGCGAGAGAGTAACTAAAAAAGGATGAGAGATAAAGAGAGGAGAAACAGAGAGGAAAGAGAGAGAAAGAGAGAGAGAGGGAATGGGTGTGAGAATAATTTAAAAAGAAGGAGAGAAAGAAAAAGAGAGAGACTGGGTGAGAGAGTCATTAAAAAAGGACGAGAGAGAAAGAGAGAAAGGAAATGGGTGAGAGAGTAATTAAAAAAGGAGGAGAGAAACAGAGAGAGAGAGAGACTGGGTGAGAGAGTAACTAAAAAAGGACAAGAAAGAGAGGAGAAAAAGAGGAGAGAGAGAAGAGAGTGTGAGAGAGAGACTGGGTGAGAGAGTAACTAAAAAAGGAGAGAGAAGAGAGTGAGAGAGAGAGAGAGAGAGAGAGAGAGAGAGAGAGAGAGAATGGGTGAGAGAGTAATTAAAAAAGGAGGAGAGAAAGAGAGAGAGAGAGACTGGGTGAGAGAGTAATTAAAAAGGATGAGAAAGAGAGGAGAAACAGAGGAGAGAGAGAAGAGAGTGAGAGAGAGACTGGGTGAGAATGACTGAAAAAGAGTAACTGAAAAAGGAAAAGAGAGAGAGAGAGAGAGAGAGAGAGAGAGAGGAGAGAGATGAAAGAGGGGAGAGAGAGAAGACAGAGAGAGAGAGAGAGAGAGAGAGAGAGGGCTATTTATATGTTGTATCATTTTGACTGTGCTTGCTTTGACCCTTGCAAATAGCCACACCTCCCTGATCCCAAACAGCAAACTGGATAACAAGGAGTCTCTAAACTTTAAACCAAATAGGGCAGTATAATACCACAGACTGGTAGCGCAGTAACAGATGATCCCAGCAGCCCGGTCCCCGAACAGTCCTACAGCACCTCATTTCATATGAATGCCAGTCCAAAACCAGGCTGTCGGATTCCCTTGCAGCAAATCGAAAGGCTCAGCAGTCACCCTTGGCTGATTTCCACAGCAAGACCCACCTCCCCTCTGTTGCATTTCTAACCCAGCTGCGCTCACACCCGCCGGGATAGCCATGCATGACCCTGTGCCAACATGAGAGGGCACTGTGCCTCGGTGAAGCTCCCAGCAAGCGAAGCCCGGACTTCCAGGCTCGTTCAGTGGCCGTGTTTGTGATAGTGCTGTGAATAATGTATAAGACACGCTACATTAGCTGAAAGCCTCTGCTTCTCACATATGCATTTCTATGTAGTGAGTGGTCTTGACTCACACATGCTGTTGCCTGGCTTTTTTTTTGCAAACTGGCTGCACTGTGAAGGCCAGCCATTCTCTATGATAAGCTCATTTTCATGAAGCACCTGATGCACTGGGAGAAGCTGCCATTGGCTGTTTCTCAATACCAAGAATGTGATGAATGGACCTGCATTCTTGTGAAGACTGATCTCACAAGGACAGTTGTTTGATGAAGTCAGTGACTAGTGCAGGACTTTCCAGACCATCTTGTTGGCCAGTCACCAACTGATGCGACCCTTGGATTTGGAGCAAATCAAGAGAACCTGAGAATCTTCATCCTGGACCCGCCTTGACTTCTATTAGTCAGTCCCACCTGTTCCTCATTAGGTCTGTCTGTAAGATCTTTCTGTTTGTCTAGGTCTTTGGAAAGTCTTGAGATGCTTAAAAAATTCTTCTCTTAATTGGTTCTGTCCTAATTAGTTCTGAATTGAGGTTTGAGTTTGTTCTCCTCAATTATGTTCTTCCTGGTTGCCTGAATTGATCTAGGCATTAACGAATTTACCTACAGGGACAGTGGCTTGAATAATGGATTGTCAACTTGGGCAGTTAAAAAAGCTTTAAGCCACTGTCACACTGGGTTTTGTCCGTATATTTTCATATGCGAAACCCCATGCGAGTTCAACTGTGGTGATCTTTCACACCTGATGTCAGGTCAATAGGGGACATTAGGAGATAGGATACACAACTCTTGGTACAGATTACAAAATACAATACAAGCGAGAGACGGCACTGGAACACAGGCAGTCAGGAGGTGGGATTAGACGGTTATTATCTTTTCCTCTGAAGTTTTAAGTAGTTCTGCTTGTAAAACTGCTGAACCAAAATAAAGGACCACAAGGTTTCACGAGTGACGCAAATTGCAAAAAACCCAATGTAACATTAAAGTGAGTCCATGAGAATGAAAAATCACACCGAATTACACAATAAGAAACACCCAAGCAATCCCCATCCTGGATGTGCCTTGACTTCTGTTGACTAGTCTCACCTGGTTCAAATTTGGAGGTCTTAAAAATGTTCTGGTCGGTTCTCCTCATGCGGTCTCCTCCCTGCTTGCCTGAATTGATCGGTCTGTATATACAGATTAGTCCATAGACATATACCTTTTGTGTCTATCAGTCACTTTGAGTTCTGGAGAGATGCCATCAATAAAATACATCCATCTACCTCTCCATCCTTGCCCTAGCTGCTGATGACCCTGGCTAACTGTACACTCACATCGATCCACATCTCCTCTCAAGCGGGACAGGCTTGACCCCCTCTGACCTCAGCCTCATCATTTCAGCAGGTGCAAAAGATTTTTTTATTGCTGGTCTCTCTAATTCAGTTCCTAATCTTTAAAGGAAGATGCGAAAGAGGCAAGCAGTAACTCCCTCTATTTTAATGTCCACCTTCCCTGCTACCTGACAGGTTTGGCCTCTAGGAGCCAGTTCACCTTGAGCACAGATCACTGACGGCTCGGGTAGAGCGCCACAAAACATCTGATTCTTTGCCAGTTGGTCCGGGATGTAAGAAACTGAATCCTATGTTGGTGCTAGATGTGTTGTTAACATCTACCTGATAGATACCTGCTCATCCAACATTTCCTACCAAAAAGAAGGCTTTACACTAGGAAGGCTTTACTCTTGATGCTACCTCATTGCTGTGAGGTTCAGGTACTGACGTCAGATGTAAAATGTTAATAATGCCAATCTAGCTCATCCTAATAGTGCTGGATGAAGCTCCATCACTCCAGAGAGCTCAGTTCCACTGCTCCACATCCTAGGCATTATACCCCCTCTAGCTGATGTTTGGCAGTGATCATGGTGACCTTAGATTCCAGGCAATTCTCTGAAAGCTCTGAACTGTAGATATTATACAAGCTGTTGGTGTGCAACTGCATGCCTGCATCAGCAACTGGTGCACCTTAGGGTAGCTGAATTAGCTAATTAGAAGAGGTGTTTGGATGTTTTAAGACAGATAGTGTAGTCCACTCCAGGTTAAGCGTTCACCTTTTTAATCTCATGCCCTACAGCTTTATCGCGGCAAAAATCATTGAGCGAGCCCCTGAATTCGGCCTGATTCCAGCAGATCGCGGCACAGTTGCCATCCTCATCGCCTGCTTTGGTCTGAACAAAATAAAGAACAAACAACACAAAGCCAGAAAGAAGCAGATTCTGAAGCTGTGGCTTGCCAAGCATGTGTATTAGCCTGGACGACTTCAGGAATACGTATCGAGGGAAGCATCTTTGCTGCCAAAGAACACAAAGCAGACGCATCTCGAGAACCTAACAGGGGCAGATGGGGAAGAGAAGATCCAAATAATTCCACAGGATACCATAAAACAGCGCTCTGTTCAAATCCCCTCATTCAGTCTGTTAAGTTTGGAAGCAGGTTGCGAGGCACTGCTTTGTCGATGAGAAGGAACGGAAAGAAAAGGAACAACAAGCTTGTCACGTTGCCCGCTGACAAAATGTAAAGAAGCAGAGCAGAACAGAACGGGACGGAAAAAAGGCAGCCAGTGCCCACGGTTAAGACGAGCTTCACAATGGAGTGGCTAATGCAGGCAGGGTGTTAAGACCAATTCGGTCTAATCCCTAAGCAAACACACGCTCTCTTCCCTGGAGGACCTTGTCTGCTGTTCAGAATGTGACCAACTTTGGCCATTCTCTCACTTACATCACGAGCTCACTGTGTGCCTCCTTGCTTTCATTCAGCAAGGCTGAGAGTGCTCATAAAATATGCACAATACCTGAATAGCGTCTCGATAAATAAATAATTCATACTCTGATTGGGCAGACGGAGAAAACCAGCATCCAAATAGAAGCATGGTTTCATTTAATAGCTTCTAATGCCGGTTTACTTTGCATCCTGTACTGATGATTTTTGTGCAGCAAAGGCCTTCGTTAAGAGTTCAGTTAAAGCCGGTTGAGCTGGAATCAGGTCTGGGAGGATTACAAGAGAAAATCTAAACTGTCTACAGTCGGCATAAAGGGAAGAAACGACCAGTTGGGCAGCCTGTTTCGTCTGGATGGTCAGCTTGTGTCGCAGCTCCAAAGAATCTGGCTACGATCTGACAATGCTAGATGTGTTTCTTTTTTTCTCTCACAGCATAAAATCAGTTCTATTAATTGTGTACAATGCCTTCGGCTGAATTGAAAACTACTGAAGAACACCTTCTTCATCCATTCTGCAACATCAATGGGGCCATTATGAATTCATCCCATTCCTCTAAAGTGCAAGTGAGGGCTCAGAGCATGCACATGGCTCTGTGATCAGCATCTCATTGTGCATTATCCACAGGCTGTATTTTAATCTGTATATCTGAAACGGCTGCTGAAAAAGGGCTTAGCCTATACAGTGAGGGGGAGGTGGGAGGGGGGGAAGCAAGAAGCGAGGAAGGGGAGATTTCTACATTCTTCTGAGATTACATAAGGGAAAGGCCAGTGACCCCCCTCTCCCATCACTATCCTGTCCAATTTAACTCTAACACCCTGTCCTGACTCCAGGCTTTTGGTATGGAAATCAAGGCTTTGAGGGATCCGAAATCTTTTATCTAGGCCTGAAATTCTTGGGCTCCTTCCTCGCCGTCGTGTATCCAAGGCCGGCTCAATACAGGCCTCAATACACCAAATGCTGTTAGCAGGTTCTGTGGGACATATTTCGGCTTTTACATCCTTCACTGGGCAAGCACATTACACCCGGCGACGGGCAAACACAGGCTACGGAAACTGGAAGGCTTTAACAGTTTTTGGAGAACCCTACTGGCAGAGTTAACCTCAGCCTGCCCCCTCCTTCACTTCCAGGGAAATAATTTTTGACATGCTGGCCATGCATGACAGTGTTTAATTGGCTCAATTCCCCAAATGTGCGTCAAAAAAAGGCATCGTAACAGCTCGGCTCGAGAGCGCAGAGCATACTATAGCTCCCCCAGCCCCGCCCTCACGTCAAAAAAGAATGTAAATACGATCGGCGACCGAGCCAGGAGAGTGTGTCTGTTGTCATGGAAATAAAAAGCAATTATGTGCCACTTCCAACACTCGCATCTGACTTTCCAGTGATGGGATGAAAGTGGTCAGGCAAAGCGGGGCCTGTCACTCAAGCTAATGAGAGCAATTCCCTCAGCCCCCATCCACTGGCTTACTGCAGCACACCAACAGGTTTAATGGATAATTGTCCATCCTGCTTGCCTCCCTTTGATGCCAGGCTGGCCACTGCGCAATTAATATCAAAGGAAAGTGGAAACACCTTTCCAATTATTACACAGGAATGACCACGCCACTTCCTGGAATTCCTCTATCAATGCCGGTTAGAGTTCGTTAAGCATTTTCTGCTATTTTAAGAGGACATCATGCAAAGTAAGCACTCGCTAATGAGACGCGTCTCGCTGTTAAACTGGAAGTAAACAAAGGAAGTGAGCCAGACTTAACTGTTTGCATGTTTAACTTCTACTGTTTGCACGGTTTTGGAAGTCGCTCTGGATAAGAGCATCTGCCAAAACAACTACATGTAAATGTAAACCACAATGCAGTACATCACATACACACAAACACCTCACAAATCTTTTATCCCCTTTTTTTACACAAATCCATATATTACTGCACATCAAAAGTTTGGGAACACCTAGGTTTATTTTTAAGCATTCTTTCTTTTGAAAAATGTTCTCTGGAGTTTTTTTAACCTCATACCTTTGGTCTTTGACCTTCACATTTGTGCATTACGGTCAATTACTACACCCCTGAAATCAACACCAAGGATCCAAAAAGTGATCCTTACTATTGAAAAAACACTGAAAACCATTGTGGTCTCCAAAAGAACCAAGTTCGAGAACTAAGAAGTGCCCATTGAAACTTTTTTAACAAGAAGAAAAGTGGCTCCTTTGCAGCATTGGTCTGAGAATCCTTAGTGGCAAAAAAAAAGACACAAATGCCTCTCTTATAGAACCATTATCCACTTTTACCATCCTCCTGTTAGATTGCCCAAGGTTTGTTCATTCACACAGAGTTCCAGTCGCATGCTATGAAAGTATGACGTTGCAAAATCTAATTACAGAGATGGTTTCTACTGTGAAATCTAAACAGACAAAGAAATAAACATTTTGGGACTGAGACAGCACAAGATCAGTAGAACAGCAAAGGATCAGGCACGTATAGTAATATTGCATAACTGACCTGTTAATCCGTCATCCTTTATATCCACTGTCCCCGTTGAGTTTGACAGTAATTCTCCTGTACTCACTAAAAGAACAGCAACCCCACTGGCTGAAAGCGTGCTCAGTAGAAGGGCAGGTGTTTCGAAAAACATGTTGAAATGATTGTCTGTTTAAATCAACAGATGGAGCAGATAGCATGGTTGAAAAGACACAGAAGTATTCTATTAAAGACCAATCAGGTTTGTTTTGAGGAACATCACATGTAAAATATTTGTGACAGTAAGTGTTACAGTACTACTTTGAAAATAAAGCCAAATGTCACACAATTTTCCCCTCTGTTGGGACGTCAGCTCTCATCTGCACTCAAACCTTTCTGCTGTTTAAAGCACCTTTGGGCCAATGCAGTTTTAAGGTTTTTAACAACAGCTTGAAACGAAAGCTGTCACATTATTCATTAGAATGCAACTCTCTTTGAGCCTAATTACTGTTTAAAAATACACGTTCATCTCCATTTTCTTTCTTTTAACTTTTACATTTTACAATTCTCCCTACACATTTACAGTGGGCACTGAATGGCAAAAAACTCAGCATGTGAGAAGAACGCTGAGGAAGCTTCTCCTATATCTATTTATATGACTCTAAAATCACACTACATACCCACATAATAATCATGTACATGTGATTAAAATGATTGTTGTGTGTTTAAGGTAAAAAATCTGTATATTTTTTGCTATTTTTGTGTCATGCTGACTTGAAGCTATGGATACAGATCATGAACTGAATGCAAACTGTGAAGTTAATGAATAGCTAGATTTCATATAAACACAATAGCAATACTCCAGAATTCTGAATAAATCTGTATGCAGCTCAATTTAAAAAATGACTCCACGAAATACTCTAAAAAAACTAGGTACTGCTTGATGTTTAGGAGGTTTATATTTTTGGGGTCTCTTAATGTGTTTTTAACTTGTTCTTGGTCCCCTTTGGACTTGGTCCTAACTTGGTCTTAGTCCTCTTAGGGTTCAGTCTTGATCTAGTCCTGTCTCTTCGAACATGGTCTTAAATTGTTCTCAGTCCTCTTTGGGTTCAGTCTTGATCTAGTCCTGTCTCTTTGGACTTAGTCTTAACTTGGTCTTAGTCCCCTTTGCTCAGTCTTGATTTGGTCCTGTCTCTTTGGACTTGGTCTTAAATTGTCCGCAGTCCTCTTTGGGCTCAGTCTTGATTTGGTCCTGTCTCTTTGGACTTGTTCTTAAATTGTTCATAGCCCTATTTGGGCTCAGCCTTAATCTAGTTCTGTCTCTTGGTCTTAACTTGTTCTCAGTCTTGTTCTAACTTGTTCTTGTGTTTATATGAAATCTTTGGGCTCAGTCTAGATTTGGTCCTGTCTCTTTGGACTTGGTCTTAAATTGTTCTTAGTCCTCTTTGGGTGCAGTCTCTCTGGACTTGGTTCAGAAGGCAAGGTATCCCCAACTTTTAAAAAGTAGTGTACCTGCACATGATAGATGTTCTCTGGGATAGCCCTCCTGAATCTGCGGTGTGCTCATTCACTGAACTACACAAACCATTATGCACTGACATTGCAAGGATTTCCCCTCTGCAGGAGAGAACAGCAGCCAAAGTGTATTTTTCACCCTCTTCACATCTACTATCGGGCCATCAGAAGCACCTCACCAAGCCCAGGCCGAAAAATAACCCCAACGCTCCCCAGACGAGCTGCTTAATCACACTGCAGGTGTGTGCTGTGTTAAATATTAATGCTCAGCAGTACGCTGTACAAGTGCAGTACGAAAGCAACATTAAAGAGATACACTTGTGCCACTTCCCCGGATGCTTGTGTCAATTGGAAATGTAAACGTGATGAATAGTTTGTGAGAGTCCATTCCCAGCGCAGGTTCCGAAATGTCCACTGTGAGAGATATCTGCTGAGCTATCAAAATGACTCTCAAAGCTTGGCTGATAGAAAAAATGCAGTGTCTCGCTGGGGCTGCGTCGCTGCCATCTCCAACGATCAGTTAGGTGGTCAAAACTTCGATGCAATTAGATTTTCTAACAGGAGAATGACCAGAAACATCAGAGATAGCCATGAAACAGATCAGCAGGCTACAATTAAGCATTTTTCCAGAGTCAAAATATTTAACTGTAGCATAAATGTGTTTATTCTGATGGAGACATTGTTTTGCATGTAGACTAATTGTAAAAATATTAAAAATAAAATTATTTTCTTTAAACTAAAAGAAGTTGGAATCAAATATAAATGTAATTCATTAAGCAGCATTATGTAATATGTAATTATGTAATATGTCAATCAAATATAAAGCAAAATGACCACTGAAACATTATTCTTCAAACCTGTTCATTTAAGAATTCATAAATATGATGGTAACAGGAGACTAAAGGTACAAAATATGTCATGAGTAATCCAGGAGAGGCATGCAAAAAAGAGAGAGAGACAAGAAAGAGGGGAGCCTGCAGTCTCCTGTAGCCATCTGGAGGCTGGACTGATCAGGCTGATGATGGATAATGACAAATAATATCCACTTGCCTCGGCCAGTATTCAAAAATTCAGAGCTGCTGATGGCAGACGCACCGCAGTGCAATTATATCTGTTAGGATGAGCAACTGTTGGACAAAGCCTTGGGTGTGTGTGGTTGTGTGTGTAAGTGTGTGTTTGAAAAATAGGTAGGTAGAGACAGTAAGAGAATACAGGCCACTACACGCCTCTCAAAAACACAAATCAAAAATATTGAGTATATCAAAAGCTGGATTCATGGATTTTCCCCCATGAATTGTATTGAATGTTATAGACTACTCTAATGTAATAAATAATATCTCACACCATAATAATGTAGGAACAATGACCTTAGCATAGCCTAATCTGGCACAAAACATTGTCATTATTGTAATTATTTCTGTCTTCTGAGAGAGTGTCACTATTCTCTTAGTGTCCTCCTGGAGTGCAGTTTGCAGTAGCTTTTAGCCTAGAACCGGCCTAGCACCTGCTCGCTTCTCTAGGTTTGGCTTACTCATGCAGTGCTTTTGAGATCTCCTTCTAATGTGTGGTAAACTCAATTTAGAGGTAGTATTTAAGGGAGTGGATGTTGGAGAGCATTAACTTTTAGCCCAGCACCTTGCTAAAACTGAGAAATCAGCCACAATCCCTACACTCAGTCTGACTGCATGCAGAGCTGTGCGCTAAAGCAGTGCGAGGGGAGGAAGAAGCGTGCCAAGCTGGCCAGAGTAGGCGCTACTCCAGCGGTTGACTTGGTTTGGGCATGCCAGTGTTCTGACGAGTTGTGCTAACTTGTCAAACCGTGCTGCCATAGTGTAGATTTATAGGCAAAGCTGCCTTAATAAACAGCAAAGGATATTCCGATTTCGGGCTAAAAGCACCAGAGCAAATAATTCTCCCAGCAGAAGTATAGGCAGGATATTTGGATAGCCTAAATCATTGTATCAGGATACAGGTAAGCTAATAGAGAATGTTATATTAATTTAATGTGATTAGCCATGTAATACACTTTTAAAAACACTCCAGCAAATAACAGCCGTGAGCTACATTTGTAAGTACTGTCACTGTCGGCCATAGTACAGGAACACAGCCAATTCTAGCTAACTTGGCTAATGTTAAGCTATTTGGCTAGCGCCTTTCCCATGAAATGACCCACCCATGATTACATCACAACGACCAGCGGCCGTTCCTCCAGAACCCAGAAGGAGCGTGGAGAAAGGAGGTGGGGCTAAAAAGCTGCAGATGTTGCTCTTGAACTCTCATTATTCAACTACGCCAAGGAAAATACAGTGTTCATTCTCAGGCACCTGTAAAGCTGAAGATATGCTGTGCTTGTGTTTAGGAGAGATAGCAGAATAGTTCAGTTATCACCACAACACACACACACACTCACACACACACACACACACAACTGTCACACTCTTTAGAGAACAGAATCATATAGGACATTAAGTCAGAGTGAATGTGAGGGTGTGTGTATGCGGGCAGGCCTCTGCAGGGATGTGATCTGATTTTACACACACTGTATATTTACACATGTATATCGTTGCTGTCGGGCAAAATACACGTATCGCCATTTTTGACGCTTTTGACGTTTGACATAATTTGAATCTGACAGTCATTCTTTACATTCAGAATAATTATAATTTCATGATGAATGGACCAATAGAAATGCTCCAAAATGACTTCTACTGAAACTTACATTTTAAAATTTGTATATATATATTTTTTTTATTTATTTATTTATTTTTATTTTTTATTTTCATGAAAGCAATATGTATGTGTAATCATAATTGTTAGTATTTCTTCATAGATACTGGCACTATTAATGTTGAGCATTTTTTTTGTTTTTGATACAGTAAATTACAATAAATTACTGTAAACATGACATTACAATTGATGCTAATAAGAGAGAGAGAAACAGAAAAGGAGAGAGAGAGAGAGAGAGAGAGAGAGAAAGAGAGAGAGAGAGAGAAAGAGAGAGAGATAGAGAGAGAGATAGGCACCCAAGAAGGGCAGAAGGAGGTCTAATGTTTTGTTTGTGTGTATTTGGGGGTGGGTGAACGCTCATGATCTCGATGATCTCGAAGTCAGAGCAGACTGACCCCCCCACCACCTTTTTTTTTGCCTCTAATTTCCTTTGCCATGCTAATGGCACTGCAATGCTGGGGACTATTGATTAATCTAAGTGCTGGTTGGAGGATGAGAGTGACTTTTGGCAGGAGCACAAAAGCCCATTAAAGCCAGGGCAGCCGAGGCAGAGGAAGAGGCAATGCAGAAACACTGGGCTGAAAACAAATGCTCGGGAATAAAATCCTGAGTGTGAATTATACACTAGACTAGACTTCAGGGAGGGGTCAAGCTTTTTTTTTAATGACAGCTCAGCATTTTTCCTGCCAGATTATTTTCTTCAGTTAGCAAAGTTCTAGCTAGCCAGCTTTAACCAGGACATGTTATTTTTAAGAAGCCTTCACTACTTTTTGTATTTACTGCCTTTTATTTGTGTGTGTGTGTGTGGGGGGGTGTCTCTGTATTCCAGAACCATGAAGAAAAGGAAAGGAAGGCCATACACAGATTAAAAAGAAGGAGCGTCCTGGTGACTCTACACTTGTTCCTGCCATAATGCAGATGAAAGGCAAAGGCAGAGAGGACAACCACAGCGTTTTAAACAGCGCACAGAGGCTACAGAGACTGCCTGACCATAATACAGCTCCAATTAACTCACATGCAAAAGCCCACTTTCCGCAGAGATGGACACATTAGCTGGAAGATCAAACTTATCAAAATTACAATCACAACGCTGGATGAAGACAGATTGTAAGAAGGTGAACGGGAAAACAAAGAATAAAGGAACTCAAGAAACAGTACATTCAGGACAGCGTGGCAGGATACAGCACTATTCATTATTTTTAGACAACCATATTCACCATTTGCTCAAGGGCCCAACAGTGGCAGCTTGCCAAGCTTGGGTATCGAACCCACAGCCCTGTCATCAATAGCCCGGTGCTGTAATTGCTGGGCCCTAGTTTCCCATCAGAGGGAAACAATTTACAGTTTATGTCCGAATCCTTTACTGGAGCTTCCTTTCTTGTCTTCTGTCCTTCATCGTGTCTGATCTGTACGTCATGGCCTCAGTAAATATCCTGGTAGAGCTGACTAGTCTATGGATCCACAACACTACCAGGTCAGGCAAATTTTTAGGATTTTTTGGTAGCAGCAGGTCGCCGGTGTGGTTTGGAGGGTGGTCATAATATATATTTCTATACAGTCATATCAGAATGTGTGTGTGTGTGTGTGAGAGAGAGACAGAGCAGAGCAGACACGCCCTGCAGCCTCAGTCCTGCACTGTGATTAGATCAGTGAATAAGGTGGAATGTGATGCTAGTGGCAGTGGGTTGAGGGACAGCATTCAGCATCCTACCTGCTGTCTCTCTACAAACACACACACACACACATACACACACAAAGGCACGCATGTACACACATAGGTATGCCAGTCCTGCTTTGATTAAATAAAATAAAAAAATCATGCATACACACATATACACACACACACACACACACACTGGACAGAAGCATGATTCCAGTGCTCAGCCCATCAGGACTCTTTGACAGAACGGGTGCCAGAGATGGATGGCGAGTGTAAAGTGATATCACAGCTGCGCCGGGCTGACATCACACTCTAATGGCTAATGCTGCCCATGACACCCAGTCAGATAGTCAATACATCTGTGTGTGTGTGTGTGCTGAAATCTGACCCTTCCTCACAATGAAAGGTCATTGTTTTTATAATAAATCATCCAGTCTGAGTTCAAGAAGCCACTTAATAATATAGAAAACATAGGAAAATATGGACGATGCCCTTTTACGTCTTTACAGAGCAATTGCAGTGACCTCCACCATGTAACTACACGTGTATTAATGTAAATGAATGGTGTTAGAGACATATACACTGTCTGTCCAAATATTTATGGTCACCGCTACTAATGAATGCATTCGGTTGCACCAATTGCTGACACAAATGTGGGCCAGAGGGGTAAAAAAAAGCCCCCCCCCAGCATTGAGCTGTGGAATAGTGAATGGATGACGCTCCATGCAATACTTTTGGGATAATAAAGGGAGATCAGGATAATGTGGGGTGGGGACCGTCCAACATCCTGGCCTCACTAACAGTCTTGTCACTGAATGCAATCAAATCCTCACAGCATTGTTCCAGAATCTAATAGAAAGTCTTCTCTGGAGAGTAGAAACACATACTCCAACAAAAGCAGGAAAAACTCTTTTTAAATGCCCTTGAACAATGAATAAGCAGGTGTCCCAATACTTTTGTCCATGTAGTGTATGTTAATATTTTGTGTACTAACCTGCATTGATTTTGTTGCCAGGTACTTGTCTTGTATATTATATTTAGCCATCTGGTTTTTTTTTTTAGCCATTATTTTCAGTCAGTCCTTGTTGTGACAGGTGTTGGAACATTGCTGTGAGGATTTGACTGCATTCAGTCACGAAAGCATTAGTCAGGTCAGGGACTAATAGATGATTGGATGGTTGGTTCTACTCTGAAAACAACCCTTATTAAATTGTGGGCAGCGGTTAAACAGACTATAAATACAATATGTCCCATCGCAACTGCCGTCTTACCGCTCGCAACGTTAGCCAAGAATCTGTATTAAAGTAACAAATTTTATTCATCTGCAACCATTTGCCCATTTTTTTCAGTGATAGATCAGAAACGCCACTCTGACTTATTCCTAAGATATTCTGTGGTCTCCATTCCCCCAGAGAACCCAGTTCTACAGCTCTACATCTCATTGCTGGAGGCTTTACAGCCCTCAGGCTGACTAGAATTCCAAATTTAGTTAGAAGTGCTGTCCAGATATTTTAGAGCAAGTAAATCTAGAAAACATTCTCAGGTGCAGTGGAGACCATTGAGGCGAAATGGAATGGATGCCTCGAACTTCAAATCCACATGAACAAAGCAATCCAATTGATCCGGAGCTGTTACCTGAATTATATTACATCCAACTGAAAGCTGTGCTTTGCCAGCATGCATTTTGTTTTCGCTGCTAGAATCATCAGAATGATCAGCCTGAGCCGGGGTTAGACGGGCTCCTCAGGGTTCTTATTGCTATGACTTCATTTTCATCTTGTGTCCCCACATTTTTAGAGAGCCCCCATTTCTTTGCACCAGCCATCCCAACATTGTGAAGTCAGTCAAATCTACATCCTCATATTCAGAAAGCTCGTCATGCACTACCAATCTGCCGTTTACAATCACTATCATGGATGACAATTTATTGGCTGTTATGATCATAGTACAAATGCAATGTTACACACTGCTATGGTATTTTAGGTGTTTGCTATAATGATGCTAAGTAGTTGCGATGTGGTTGCTATGGTGTCTTAGGTGATTGCTAAGGTGTTGCTAAGTAGTTGCAATGTGGTTGCTATGGTGTCTTATGTGATTGCTATGGTGTAGCTAAGTAGTTGCGATGTGGTTGCTATGGTGTCTTAGGTGATTGCTAAGGTGTTGCTAAGTAGTTGCAATGTGGTTGCTATGGTGTCTTAGGTGATTACTAAGGTGTTGCTAAGTAGTTGCAATGTGGTTGCTATGGTGTCTTATGTGATTGCTATGGTGTAGCTAAGTAGTTGCGATGTGGTTGCTATGGTGTCTTAGGTGATTGCTATGGTGATGCTAAGTAGTTGCTATGTGGTTGCTATGGTGTCTTAGGTGATTGCGAAAGTGTTGCTAAGTAGTTGCGATGTGGTTGCTATGGTGTCTTAGGTGATTGCTAAGGTGTTGCTAAGTAGTTGCAATGTGGTTGCTATGGTGTCTTATGTGATTGCTATGGTGTAGCTAAGTAGTTGCGATGTGGTTGCTATGGTGTCTTAGGTGATTGCTATGGTGCTGCTAAGTAGTTACAATGTGGTTGCTATGGTGTCTTAGATGATTGCTATGGTGTAGCTAAGTAGTTGCAATGTGGTTGCTATGGTGTCTTAGGTGATTGCTATGGTGTCTTAGGTGATTGCTATGGTGCTGCTAAGTGGTTGCGATGTGGTTGCTATGGTGTCTTAGGTGATTGCTAAGGTGTTGCTAAGTAGTTGCAATGTGGTTGCTATGGTGTCTTAGGTGATTGCTAAGGTGTTGCTAAGTAGTTGCAATGTGGTTGCTATGGTGTCTTAGGTGATTGCTATGGTGCTGCTAAGTAGTTACCATGTGGTACCCCATGTGGTTGTTTAGGTGTTACTACCCAATTCATTTCTATGGGAAAAAAAATGTGCTATGCTGAAAAAAGTACCTCACATCAGCTGTATACAAGCCAGAATCACACAGACTGAACTACCTTGGAAAGCTGAAATATCCCCAAAACTAAATAAAAAGGAAAAAAGAAAAATAATATAAAGCGGATAACAGTATAATAATGAGAATGAACATCCAGAATGCGCCATATTTGAAATGTGGTGACCAAATCGTACGAAGGGGCCTCTAATGTATAAGAGAGATGATTGCAGTTTTGATCATTTTAGAGCTTTTCTTTTTTACAAAAAATGTTAATATTAAATAAAATATATATAAAAAATTAACTTTACATTTTGTTATTAATTATTGCAAAATTTATTTGGAATTTGTGGAGAGGTTTCAGACCCTGATTAAACCTAAGCCTAGACTAAAATGCATATCCAATAGTCTGGCACCATTAACAGAGTAATTTAGTCCAAACTTATGTCCAAAAAAGGCTGTTTAGATATTACTTTGAGAATGAAATCTACAAGCAGTAAACTGCACTGCATTGGATTAGCCAGCATTACCTTTTCAGAAGTATGAAAAATTGGTAAAAACTACAGGTACTGAATTAAAAAATCTCCACTGTGGAAAACAAGAGAAATCTCCAGTAGAAACACGTACAAAAACGTACACAGAGACCTGAGTAGCCTGAAGAGGACTTTACTTCTAATATGCGCTGGCTGTAGCTTTTGCTGGAGGCACGCTAGAACCCACAGAATACCTATGATTATTATAGACAACCATGAAATATTGAAAATCCATGTGAATTCTCGGACTGTCCTCGCGCCGTATCTCACTTCATTCTGGCATCGCGCACATCGTCTTTAGGGCGATCGCTGTAATTTGTTGTTTTCTTTTTTTTTTTTGCAGGGAAAAACAGTGGAATAAATGCTGATCAGTCACACAGCCCTGATCACCAGAAACAGGATAGGCCTTTGGGAAAGCAGCTAAAGCAGCTTGAGCTCATGTAGGCCAGATTTGCTTTGCTATCTGCGTCCAATCCCAGAACCCTCTTCTGGCCCAGTCGTTTCTAATTTGGGCGAGTGGCACCGCTGCAGATCGTTAGGAGCAGAGTTTAAGTGCATCATTTCTGAAAATGAAAGGAGGAGGAAGACAAATGGTCTGCTGCCTTCATCTTTACCCTGCCCTCTACCCATTCACCCCCCCCCCCCCCGACCCCATTCCCCTACATTTCTCTAGCCGTGTCCATCTTTCAGTCCACTGCTTTTATAGCGTAAAAAACAAAGCATGAAACACATGTGGTCATTCTTCAGCTGTCTCTGGCCTTTTCCCCTCTCGGTCCACTCTTGCATCAATGTCCCTGAGAAGAACAAAAGCTGAAGCTATGAGAAAAATGTTTTTCAACCAGGGCTCAGAAACAGGATTTTATTCAGCTCAGTTCAGATTTATCGATATGCCGCTTTTCACAACAGGTGTTTTACTGTGAGCAAGTTCCTTTTTAGAGTAAGCCAAAGGCAACATCGTGGCATAGACTGTATTAGGTAACAGAAGGGGTTTATTATAAAGGTTAACTGGTCTACTGTGGTGTGTCGATAGCTCTGTACCACTTGTCGCAAAGTAATGGTTCCCCTCTGGCATCAATGTGGGACAGCACTGTTAGGCCTTTGGGAGGCCCTCAATATGCGGGACGTCCATTCTCGGCAGACCTTAAATACGGCAGCATCCCACAAAGTTAGCGGATTCCAAAATGCAACCACCTTTCTCCTTCTACCCTTATATCATGCCCCTTTGGACATCAGTCAAATCGATCCTTTGCCCATGGCCATTGTTTTGCACTCTGCTACAACTGACTGGTGTGCTCGCTTATTTTTATATTCAGCAAGTGAATGTGTACTGAGAATGGGCTTCTCGCACAGTGAGTGTCTCCCAAATGCATAACAGTGGTACCCCACGAGCCATTGATGCCAGAGGGAAATGATGACTCCGGCTAGTGGTACAGAGCAATCGACACACCACTGTGGAGCAGCTTACCTCTATAACGAACACAGGAATTCAGGAAGACAATGTGAATAGTGGAAATTATTCTGTGGGTTTGGTGCTAAGGTCAATTTTAGTGTCCTCAGGATAACAATGGAATTTTAGGGTGTGATGACAGATATTATCTCCAAGAAGCAGGAAATAGATGATAAAAAGCAGGGGGCTAAACACAGAGCCTTGGGGAACACCCTCTGTAACAGGAGCAGTATTTGATTTGTGCCTCACGCCCTAGATATGTTTAATTGCTTCATTAGTTCAGATATTTCAGCATCTAGTCTTGGGTCTAGGCTTTTGCCCACATGTGGAGTCTGCTTTTGCTGTTTGTCAACAGGAGGACCAGGGTTGTGCCAGTGAAAGTCAAGGAAACTTTTTTTATTTTTCGGCAGAGAAACAAGAATGCTACTCTCAGAGACGTCGGCCAAACTTTAGGCTTTCCAAAATCGACTGTTTGGAACATTATTAAGAAGAACAAGAGAACTGGTGAGCTTAGTAACTATAAAGGAACTGGTAAGGCTCCAAAGCTAATGATGGAATTGGACTTGACTAAATTGGGAAAATAAAAGTTTGAGAAGCACACTGAATGAAGTCATGCCATGATGGAACCAAAAATAATGCGATTAACAAATTCTGTTCCAGGAATGTTGAAGATAGTTGTGTTTTGGGTTGCATTATTGCTTCTAGCAAAAGTACCATTTGATTTTGGTTTTGCTTTCGCTCTGAAGTGAATTTCATAAATCATTTAAATGTAAACCATGCTTCTTTCTTCTTTGTTGTTTCTGTAGCTAGAGACACTCCAAAATAACAACTTGACCCTATGAATAGCTAAAAATACAAAAACATAAACCTAAATGTCTGTATGCCCTTTCTGATAAATCCTGTAAAGACCTGTGTAACATGTCAGAGCTTGTCAAGACCCTCCAGTAGCCTATTCTTCCTCCTTCCTGCTTCCAGACAATCAATGGCAATTGAGCCAGAACATGGATCTATTGAGCTTCTCACTCCAGTCATTCATCTGAACAATGCTGCAGAAATAACATGCACAATGATTATATGAATGCCAATGCAGCAGAATGCATGAGGCAGTTATGCCGTGCTATGCTGTGTTCTGTCTTACTGACATTTGGAGAACTATAGTGGAGCCAACAGTAGCTCAGAGATGTGGAGCAAAACAGAGCACATTCTTCTGGAAGCAATGCGTAACACATTTGTTTTGACATTTAAAACTGGATTTTAAATGCCATTTTTCTGCATTATACAGTATATTATGTGCACAAGATCCTTTTTCCGGTCTTTCAGTTGGAACTGCTGCCTGTTCCAGCGCCTTTTATTTCTGTTTTTTCATTATAGGTTTTAGATTCAATGGATATCAAAGCTGATTTAGTAAAATTGTACTTTCATGCTGTAAACCAACACATTGGATTCAGCTCTTTTGACTAGGAAGGCCACGGAAGAACACTGTACTCACTCACCATGTTCATGAAACCTGTTTGTAAGTAGACATTATAAGATAGAAGGTAGATTATAGGGGCTTAGAGTTGCTCACTATGGCCACTATGGCCCCAGGGATCACAAGTTTGAATCCCGAGCAATGCCGCATTGCCATCAGCAGCAGGAGTCTGAGAGAGCACAATTGGCCATGCTAACTCCAAGTGGGTAGATGGCGCTCTCTCCCTCTTAAAGTGGAGCTGTGGACCCAGCCCTTTCCTCTAAGCCTCTTTCCTAAAAGAACTGGTGACTGGCTTCGCTTGTGAGAGGAGATATGTGTCAGGTCCTTACTCTCCTAGTGTTGGGGCCATTGCTAGTGCTAGAGGGAGATATGAACGGGTGGGTTAACCGGCAGTACCAAATTGGGAGAAAGAAGGAAAAATTTGACCAAAATAGAATTAATAATAATTCTAAAAATAATAATAAAATGAAGATGGTAAACTGTGGTCATGAAGTAATGGTTAGCGACAAGGTCCGTAGATTAATACTGTGGATGACACCAAATTCTGACCCTACCATCTACGAGCCTCAGCAGATCTCATTATTCATCAGACCAGGCCATGTTTCTCCAGTTTTCCAGTGTCCAGTATTGGAGAGCCTGTGTCCACTGCAGCCTCAGCTTTCTGTTCTTGGCTGACAGAAGTGGATCCTGACCTGGTCTTCTACTGTGGTATTCCTGGTGAGATGCTTTTCTGCTCACCACATTTGTAAAGAGTGGCTGTCTGAGTTACTGTAGCCACTCTGTCAGCTTGACCTCCTTCATTAATAATGCCCTTCCATTGGCAGAACTGCCGCTTACTGGATGCACCATTCAAGCATATGTTCAGACCCCACATACTGCAATCCAGTAAGAATATCAGTGCATCCAAAACAGTGAATTCGGGAGCCTACACTGCTGTGTGTTAACCATACACAGATGACCACCAATCATTCACAGTGAACTGTTCTTCATAGCATATCTTTGCCTTTGAAAGCACGCGCCAGCCCCAGCCGTCCATCCGTCAGCGATATCTGTGTCATTCCCCCATTCCTCAGCAGAATGGATGGCTTCCTACTCCAACCTGGCTCTTTCATCTCTCCAAAGCCCTCTTACAATGATACAGTGAGTGTTTGCACATGTGGGGCACGGTTGAAGAGTAGGCCCCTGTGAAACAGATGAAATGTACGAAATGTACGAAACATATGAAACGTCCACTTTAAAATAAAGAGAGTTAAAAAAAATCTGAAAGCTTCCTGAAAACTATAAGATATAATAGGTTGATCTGTAAAGTGCAAGGACCCACAATTAAATTAAATATTGGTTTCATAGTAATTACAGGATAATTTACAGTAGCTCTAAGATTCTTCATTTCCTGGGTGCAGGATTTGTTTACATTTGGACCGAAGGATTGCAACAACACAGTGTTACAACAGTAAATGTAGACTAGCTGTAATTAAGGAAACCTGTGCTTAGCATAGCAGCCTTCACTTCCATTCAATTTATCTCCCATTAAAGCAAAATATCACATCCATTACAAATGTAATGATAAATATATCATCCTACAGTACAGTCCTACAGTAAACAAGAAACACTGTACTACCACAGTACTGCGCAGGTGTCTATTCTGTCTTTTGTCTGCGCAGGTGTCTACTTTGTCATGTCTATTAAATAGACATGAAACATGGCTAATCCAAAACGATGCATGGATATAAAGTACGGATGTCTGGATGTTATCCTGTTAATCAGGATTAGGACCAATCCAGGCCTATTTTAGTGGATCATGTATGAACAATTTTAATCGGTGTTCAGTTCTGAGTCTTTGGGCCCTATTTTAGCGATCTTTAGGTGAGTCGTCAACCACGCAGCTTGATTTAGGGTGTGTCACTGTGTTGTTGCTATCTTAACAACGGGAACAGTACGCCTTGCACGGATCAAAGCGCACAAAAGGCATGTACTTAATAAGTCTCTTAATTAATCATGGGTGTGTTTTGGGCGTAAGGTGCAGTAAACCAATCAGAATGTCATCTACATTTCCCTTTAAGAGCCAGGTGCGCTCTGGCATTTGCAGATTGCTATTTCAATGGTGCAAAGTGAGGGTGTATGCGCATTTAGCACGCGCCTGTGTTGACAATTCACTGCCAAGACAGCAATGACATCTGCCTAGGTTGTTTTCAGTCAGAAGTGCACCTGTATTTTCCATTGCCAAGATAGTAATACACCAGAAATTTTCCTGAACACACCTAATTTCACGACCACCGCGCCCATCGGCACAGATATATTAGAAAGCACTGTTGCTATTTAAACGACAAAGGTGGATAGCGTGAAAATAGACTGTTGGCAGGGTGAAAGATAGCAATGAGCATCGCGACACGCCTTGCGCAGGAAGTAAGATAGGGCCCCTAGTCTTAAGCACAGTGTTCAGAGCGCCATCTAGTGGCCTCAACATGCCATTAACTAACATTATTTCCAGCACTTCTCAGAAGCTCTCTGAAACTTTTCAACTATCACTGAAATGCTTACTGGCAGGAGATCCGCACTTCTATCTTTGTTTTTAAACCAGCACTGAAGAGCACGTTCAAAACCGAGTGGATGCTAACGCTAATGCTAATCCTGTACTGTGTGTACACCTCAGTGTTTCTATGGCAACAGTCAATGTTTTCGAATTGTTTTCGCTTAACTGATGCTTTCGAATCTTTGCTCTCAGTAGGATCCTATATTGATCCCAGTTGGGAAATCACGCCCACCCTCCCCCCCAATACACACACACTGTAAGGAATGCCTCGAGGCATCGCAAGCCTGAGAGAGACAAATCTGTCAAACAAAGTCAGCCAATGTTTCATTTGTAAGATTAGGAGACGTAGAGAAAGCAATTACCAGTTTCTTGCACAGAGGAAACCACAGAGATTATCGTGGAAGCAGGTGCGCCATCCAGTTTGTATAACCCCTTATCACCCATGGGTGGTGGTGAATTTCAAAAACCTCCACCGTAATCCTACCAATTTTAGTTCTGTTTACTGTTGAGTCCTAAATGGCACCTGCGAGATCCACTGGGATGAGGCAAATTCACAGTCCAGACCTGCTGGAAAATTCGCAGTCCAGACCTGGCAGCTAACAAATGTCCCTATGAAACGAATCCTATGATCCCCATCAGATCTCTGCAGAAACGATCTTCCCACTTTCCAATTGGTCTTCTGGACTAACTTCTGGATGGGCCAACCAGATCTTAAGAGCTTCCGGAGGAGGGATTATGGACTCAAGGGAATTTCTCAAGGCATCTGAGTGAGAGCATCTCTAGCAGCGAATTGGAGATTGGCACCATGACGAAGGCAGTGCGATTTGACCGTTCTGTGAACTCAGCATGAACACATAAGCCACATGATTGCAGAAATGGGAAGTTTGCATTAGGCACTTCATTACACAATAGCCTTTTTCTCTGGTCTGTCCTCATTTACCACTCAAGCACTGTTCATTAGGCTGGCGGTATAGTCTATTATTATGCTGCTATGTGTAATCTTCTACCTATCACTTATACGACGCTATGTAGCCGTAATGGGTAATATATAATTTACACAGTTAATTTAATCAGGTCCAGTGTGTTTTTTTTTTTTTTCATATTCTGTACATTATACTGTCTATTTCACACTGTTTGGCCCTGCGGAGGAATTGCATTGGATTTTGGAGGGGAGGGGGAAGTCCAAGGACCTCGCTTCAAGGATCTCAAGTTGATGTTGTGCCAGAAATTGTGTTCTTTGCAGTTTTACACATTGAAGAAGAAAGAGGAAGGCTGGCACCATTTTTCCCATTTCTTCTTTCCCATTTGTTCTAACTTATACAACACAGCATAAAAAGAGCTATTGTATTTTTCAATACCGTAACTTAAAAAAAGTACAGATTAGAAACCAGAAATAGAATTATTTATCCTTCTCTCATTGTCACATTTCCACTGCCTCTTAAAGCACCCCCCAAAGTGTCCGAGCCATGAGATAGCCATTTCAAAATGCATGAATTGGCTGTACTGTACTGTATGTAGGCTCCTGGTCACTCGTACTGTGTGGTCCATTAAACACTGGCCCTTTCTTGTGTGTTGCATCGAGGCCCTAATGGAACATTATTTTGTTCCACTGTATACTTGTATGGGTTGACAATAAAGGTCTTTGTGGCTCTTGTGTGGCATCGTGCTGCAGTACTGACCGAACAGTAAAGACAGAGAAAACTCTTACATGTTGCCATTGGTCTCTGATGAGCGGTCTGTAGCGCAGAAAGTACTTGAGGGGGAAGGAGTCAATGTCCGGCCATGTGGATGGGCTGTTCCAGGTCACCTCCAGCCGCCGGACGTTGTTGGGGATGGGTCTGGCCACCACCTTCTCAGGGGGGTCTGGTTTCACTGAGGATCAAAAGGACAGAATTATGTTGAGAAAGAATATTGGGCTACATTTACAGTATATATACATGTAGATATACACAGTTCACAATACACAGTTCCACTGCTCCACAGCTCAATGCTGGGGGGCTTTATACCCCTCTAGCCCAGGCCTGGAATTAGGCATGGTGCCAATAGGTTCATGCTTATCTGCGGGCATGCATTTGAACATCTGTGTCTGTCACATATGGGTGCAACTTAAAAAAGCTGAATGCATTCATTAGAGGGGGTGTCCACATACATTTGGACATTCAGTGTACACTACAGCTGAATCATATTAACAGAATATATTGGTATATAGTCTATTTATAAGAGATGGAGTCAGTGAGTCAGTGCTTCAGCTTGGTGTTTTGTGGGTAGTGCCTCAGATATCTACAGAGTGTTGCTGTCTACACCCACATGATTCGTGGTCAGCACTGCCTGGGCTCCCTGGATATCAGGCCCTGATGCATGTGCGCTGCTCACACTGTGGTAGTTCACCCAGTAGTAAACAACAGCTGTCCAGTAAAGAAACTGACTGACTTTCACAGCACACAGCAGAATAATTACCAGTAAGCAGGTATAGGTAATAATTACCAGTAAGTAGGTCTAGGTAACCAGTATTGCAAATGTAAATAGGAGCCTAGTTTGCAAGCACCTCAAACAGCTTGTTTATTCTGGGTCAAATATGGCCCAGTTAAGGCGCTGAATAGCTATGGCAGGTGCGCTTTGGGCCAAATCTGCCATGCGCAATGTTTGTACAAGAACTCTGGCCCAGCTGTATCCAGCTGTAGCCGAGCCAAAGTCATTGATGTCATCCCATGGGAGTATGTGGGATTGATGAAAATAGTAAGCATGGTCCAGAACTGGGAACGGTCAGTCCCAAACACGCTGTATGTTGCAGGCAGACCTTGAACATGAAGTTATTGATTTGGAAAGTATACGCCGTTCTGTTCACACTAATGATAGCTGTGGGCCACTTACACGTATGAATGTGAGGCATTCAGGCAGAAAGATCAGACTGGAGCAAAACAAAGGCTTGTAACGTGAACGTTGCCTTGATGTTGCAGTGTTGATTGAAAGCCTGCTTCGGAATGGGCTACCACTGGGGATTAGGGCAAACAAATAGCAATAGAAAGGCGCTCTATTAGAAAAAGTGGAAATATGCACGAGACAATGGTGACTAATGTCCCCTCTTCCCCGCTGAGGGGAAAATCTGTTTGACATAATACACACATCTTTGTGGGAAACCGCATCGCAACACGTCTCGAGGAAAGTCTTTAGAGGCAAAACATCTCTTGAATGCGGGGAGAGTCTTTCGGGGCCGCCCCGTTGAGCCGGGGGTTTATGGGAAATGGGCAGAGTGCAACAGAGTGGTCTTTCTCTTTCTCCCTCCCAGTGGTGGCTGAGGATCAGAGTGTTTGCTCTGTGGTTTAGTTTCACACACATACACACCCCTACACGCACACACACGCGCACGCGTGCACACGCATGCACGCACACACTAGGACAAAGAGATGCCCTGAGCTCTGGGGTAAGTTCCATCACTCCCTCGCTCCCTCCCTCCCTCCTTCCCTCCCGCTCCTGCATCTTAACTATTCATAGTAGACACACAGTTGGCTTAGATTTATATGCCGAGTCCTGACCTGGCATGGCTGAAACACTCTTTACGACTTCGAAACACTGTGTGGATGTTGTTTAAACCCACTCTGGGACAAATACATGACTGGCCTTCTCTCAGCCGCCTTTAAGCTTTAAAGGAAAGGGGGGTGGGTGGGTGCTGCTTGCTCCGTGCACACACAAAAAAGAAGAAACTCAATGAATGCATGACTGACTGAGAGAGTAAATGACCTAACGGGGCAAACATGGCAGGGCACGACTGTTTAAAGGAGGAATGCAAAGGCAACAAGTCAAAGTAGTTACACTACATGGACGGAAGTATTGGGGGTTTCTACTGGATTTTGGAGCATTGCTGTGTGGATTTCTCTGCATCCATCCACAAGCGCGTTAGTTCTCTGCACCCCTAACTCCCCAACTCATCCCCAAAATACAGTTCCACCGCTCTACAGCTCAATGCTGGGGGCTTTATACCTCTCTAGCCCACACCTGGCATTACGCATGTTGCCAATATGTTCATGCATATATGCTCCAGGGAGTCATATTCTATTGGCAGTAGTTCTCTACACAGATTCGACAAGCGGTTTGTGTGTGTGTTTTGCATTTGTGTCATCTCTGTAGCTGAATGCATTCATTAAAATGGGTGTCCACAAACATTTGGACGCTCTTGTCGCTGAATGCAATCAAATTCTCACTGCAGTGCTCCAAAATCTAGTGGAAATCCTTCTTCTCCCCTCGAAAGTAAAGACGAATACTCCAGCAAAAGCAGCTTGCCCTTGATTTTTGAAGAAACAACAAATGAGCAGGTGTCCAAATACTTTTGTCCATTTAGTGCAATGAGATTCTTGTAAAATCTGAACGTTTGTCAAAGAAAACATTGAAAGCTGGTGTTGTGTTGCTGTATTGTGGCGGCGGCTACAGCATGACTGCCTTCTAATTCACTGAACTCTTTCTATTCTCAGACCATCTCAGTGCATAAAGGCCTCCCGCTGCGTCATCAATATCCTACCTAATAGTCTCTGAAATGTGCGCTAATCATAATTCACTTTTCACATCAAATCAAATTTGCCTCCCAAAGCCGTGCCCCGTTTAAAAGGGGAACCTCCTTTTGCCCCATAAATCATCCCTATCACTAGGAGGCAAACATTCTTACAGTTAATCCAGTCATCTAGACGGCATTAGCATTTTTATTACTATCAAGCATGCATGTAGTCATGCATGTAAACACTTCATTTATTTGCTGGGAGCCTCGCTATTTTTCTTCCTTATTGGATTTTTTTTTACGCCTCACAGAGAGCACATATTCCCTTCCTTCTCGCCATGGAGGGCCTGGGTGGTGTCCCCCAGCTTGATAAGGAGCACATTTCAGACATTCCCAGATGTGTGTGTGTGTGTGTCTGACAATAAGAGCCAGATGTTTCGGCCACTTCCATTCTCGCGCCCCCTCCAGTAAATGATTACAGGGCTATTCTCAGACTGAGCATGAAATGCGGCCCGAGATGCCAAACATGATTTGAGTAATTCACATGGTTGGCCGTAGATAGCAATGCTCCCTCGCCAGCTGCCCGACCGGGGCAGGTTGTGTTTAAGCGAGAACTGTGCTGTGCTGATGTTTGGGGGGGGTCAAACGCACGCATCGCTTCATTCATCAAAACAGTTTTACAGTCAATAAAATTTATTTGGAGCTATTTTGGTGCTTTGCAAATCCCACCTCACACCACGTCCTTTGTGTCGTATTTGAATGTGTTTAGTGTGAATGCGAGCTTAAGGGCTTTCTATTTCAGGGACGCCCTCTGCTCGTGGAGTGGCTGAGTTTGAATGGTGTGAACTGCAGGGCTGCAAATGAAGTGGGAGAGGAGCGTTTCACGTGGCACACGCTGTTATAAGGTCCTTGTTGCGTCTGCTCTGGTGTCTTGTTATACACTGGTTTGTCTCTGTTGCTGGGAATGTGGGCGGACTAGACCATGTGATCTTCACCAGCACGCAAGAGCAGCAGCAGGAGTACTGAGTCATTTGACTTATTGAAAATGAAACCTGTTTACATTTACATTATCAGCATTAAGCGACTTACAAGGTTATTCATATTACAGAGGTGGGCCACCAGTGGGGTGTTAGGAGTCTTGCCCAAGGACTCTTATTGGTGTAGCGCAGCATGGTCACCCAGACCAGGAATCGAACCCCAGTCTCCCACATGGTGTGGTAGCTCAGTGGCAGGTAGTGGCGTTAACTGTTGCGCCACAGCAACGATTACGATTAACGGCATTTTTTATAAATACGAATAAATAAATAAATAAATAAATAAATAAATAAATAAATAAAGAAAGAAAGAAAGAAAGAAAGAAAGAAAGAAAGAAAGAAAGTCTTTGTCCTCTGTCTTAGTAAAGCTTTAAAAAAATCACAGCATTTGTTTAAACATATCGCCGCCGTGTCTCAAAAATGGCAACTTTACAGGAAAAGAAAAAACCTTAACTTTGGAGGTCAATAGAAAAAGCTTTTATTCATTTGAGTCCGTTTTGGGCCATTTCTATTGGTCCACTCATTTAATTTAGGCACAATGTAAACAGCACCTTCAAGACAGCACAGAAATGACAGCATATATTTTTTGCCATTTTACAGCTGTTTAACATCATTTGAATCTGCAGTTTTTTACATTGTGTCCAGATTTCATGAAAAACGGACCAATAGAAATGCTCCAAATGGCAAATGGCTTGACACTGACTTTCCTTGGAAAGTTATGAAGATTTTTCCTTCTGTAAAGTTGTCCACAGTATATTTTACCAAGTGTTTCTCTACTTCTCCTCAAGTGCAAGATTTGTATAATTTGTCCTCTACTGACTATTAAAAATCCTTAACCAACTAATCAGCTTGTTAATAAGCTCTTCCTGAGTTCCTGAGTTCATGTGGGTGAGGAAAAACATTCAAACAAACAGGTCCTGGTTTGTGAATCAATGACTGACATAAAGAGGCTGAACCTCTGGAGACGCTGGACATGAAGAAAGAATATGAATAACGTAGAAATGAAGTACCCATTGATGACTCCTCGAAGCTGTAGGCTGTGGATGCACTTCCCAGTGCATTGACCGCTGTGACGTTGACTCGGTAAGGAAAACTGGAGAACAGTTCTGGAAACTTCACGTGGCAGCGGTTCTTATGGACCTCATCCCGCTTCACTTCTAGGGGCTTCTGGTTGTGTCTGGACAGAGAGTGGATTGAAAGAAAGTGACTTGGTCATATTAACCATTTTGGACAATCATCAAATCAGATCTGTTTAAATTTACCATTTAAAATATTGCAAGTGCTTCATGTACTTGGGCCCCCATATATGATTATAGTTTAGGAAGAGAAGGACTGTAGGAAGGGAGAAAACTCTGACAACTTCGGCTGATTCTTCAAAGAGTTAGAAAACCATCCCCACCTTCAGGCACGGTCCGGCTTCTAAACTTTGATTATTTCATAAATATGTCGATAATTATTTTGCGAGTTCAGACTATGCCCTTAGCGGACCATAATATGGGAGGTGACTATAAAAAACGGGGGCAGAATTCATAGAACTTTGAGCCGGAGTTCGGATGGCTTCTGCCATGTGTTCGAATGCCAGGCCCCCCTTTGATTAATGAAGCTAGGAATAAGAGATATGGCTGAGTTAAAGAGATGTGACGGGGTGGTAGTGGGCTGTGAAAGGTTCATTGTGAAATTGTGAACAAGAGATGGGATTCATAAGATGTTATATTGGAAGGAGGAGGGGCTTTAGGTATGTTCCTCCTCCCAAAATTCAGCTATTTCATATTTCCACTTAAGTCATAATATATATATATATATATATATATATATATATATATATATATATATATATATATATATATATATATATATAAGGTCAAAGGTCTGTGGCTGACATTAAACTTTCACTGGTCAGCATTGCAAAACTACCACAAGCCATACTATCTCTAGCAGTAGCCAACATGCTTTTTGGTCTGTTCCTGTTCAGGCATTTTCATATAAACAGTATTCATATTAATATGCCAGTCCATCTTCGACATTTCTTCACACTGTGAGCTGCTCAATTAAATCTCAGTTCGTTTTGCACCAATGGGATGTTTTTCTGCAGCGCTGGAGACAGGAATAGATCTGCTGAGCTGGAGAATGCCGGGAGCTTGCCCCCAGGGTGCCATCTGGCCACACGTCTGGGTGCCCAGAGTGTCTTTACACTTTTTCTGATATCACTTCCTAGCCCTGAAGAAGTAAGATGACTGGCAAAACGTTTGATCTCCAAGAGTGAAGGCCATGCTGGGCCTTGATCGTCGCTCCTCAGAAGTCCAGAAGTTGCTTACATTCAGTTTCCAACCATCATGTATTTCTGCAGAAGTGGAAATGAGCTCCACCATATGTTCAACACAAACCCTCACAGATCTTTAATGAGTCAAACTATGGCCTGTACCATTACTAATGCCTCATTAATTACTTTCTCATTTGTTGATACTAAGGGTTAATAAAGGTCATTGTTACCTAATTAAGGCCTGTTTCTAAAACCATGAGTTTAAGGTTGCACCAGGATATCCAGAAGGGAGCGTAAGAAGAGAAATGATTATTCAAATGTGACATATTGGCCGTAGAAAATTAATGAGGAGACGCCTGCTGCGAAATTGCCTGCTGACATTTGTGATCTGGTTGAGCTTTTAAAAAACGATCCGGAATGAGCACCGGGCGCGACGTGATTCCATGACATCTAGGACGTCTCTCTAGACCTCCGTGTGAGGCTTACACCAAATTGCGTCGGTTTGAGTAATTAAGAACAAGTTTTTCCTTTTCTGCGTCTCCCACTTTCTCCAGGCTCCAGAGAGAGAGAGAGAGAGTGAGAGAGAGAGAGAGAGAGAAAGTAAGATGCCAGTGAGTGAGTAAAAGAGAGAGAAAGTGCTCAGGCCCATGTCTCAGAGTACTCCGTGGGGACTTTAGGTTGAGAGTCCATTTCTACTGCCCACAGTTCCTGGCCAGCTAGACAGGCCTAATCAGCTCTGACCAGAGAGAGCCTGACTGTATAGATCACTGATTTAGGCAGGCTTTTCTTACAGGACTGAGAGGGAGGCAGAGAAATGGAAAGAGAGCGAAGGAACAGGATGGAGAGTGCCACAGACAGGCAGCAAGAAACAGAGGGAGAGAGTCAAAAAAAGAAATGAAAGAAAAAGACAAAAAGAAAGAAAGATAAAGAAAGATAAAGAAAGAGATCAATAAAAGAAAAAAAAGAAAAAAGAATCAGAAAGAAAGCACAAAAGAAAAAGAAAAAGAAAAAGAAAGAAGAATAAAATTAAATAATGAACAAAAAGAAAGGAAGAAAAAAAACAAGAAAACTAAAGAAAGAGAAAAAAAGAAAGAAATAAAGAACAAAATAAGAAACAAAAGAAAAAAGAAAAAAAATAACGGAAAAAAGAAATCAATAAAAGAAAAAAAAAGAAAAAGAAAGAAAGATAAAAAGTCAGAAAGAAAACACAAAATAAAAAAAGAAAGAAAAAAGAAAAAAAAATAACGGAAAAAAGAAATCAATAAAAGAAAAAAAAAGAAAAAGAAAGAAAGATAAAAAGTCAGAAAGAAAACACAAAATAAAAAAAGAAAGAAGAAAAACATGAAAGAAAGAAGAAGGAAATAAATAAATAAATAAGGACAAAAAGATTAAAAAAAAAAAAAAAGGAAAAAGAAAGAAAGAAAAAGAATAAAATAAAGAACAAAAAATACAAACGAAGAACAAAATAAAAAAGAAAAGAAAAAGAAATTAGGAACAAGGGAGAAAGAAAAGAAGAGTGAAAGAGAGTGAGCGAGAGAGAGAGAGCGAGAGCAGGATTGTGAGAGAACCGGTAACCGAGAGTGAGTGACTGAGTGAGAGTAATAGAGATATGGACTAACAGAGCAAGAGAGAGAGAGAGAGAGACAGACAGGATGAGGGATGGAGAGGTTTAAAATACATACAGACAAGTGTCAAAATCTCTTACCGGACGTCGACTTCGAACTCTGTGGGGATGTAGGTGGGATGCAGAAGGTGCCAACTGCAGTAGAAGCCCTTGGGGTAAGTGTTGGATCGGCATGTCACCTGCGGTTCCCTTGGAGGAACTACCGTAGAGAGGTCAGGGTGGAGAGAGAGGGGAATAAACAGAAAGAGAGAGAAGAGAACATAAGCACTTTGGTAAAGAACCTGTCCATCATGGGATGTTCTCGAGACCTTTGAGAGGCCCTTATACATCTCTATTAGAACAGGAGGCCTCATACACCGACCATTCTTCAGAAAGAATTTCTTCTTAAAAGCCACATGAGCAGTTTTTACAAAGAATCTGCTTTCTTTTCCTAAATCATTTCTCATAGATCTAAATATATGAGTCTGAAGATTAATAAGACTAATAAGCCCCTCCCACTGGATTGCATGTAGACCTGTTGTCCTCCTCCCAGCTCCTACTTCACTTGGAGAAGGATGAAGAAGGCGAAAAGAGGAGAAAAGAGGAGAGGAAAGGAGGAGAGGAGGGTAAGGGAGGATGTAATAACCGCCCCATTCCTCCTTCCAGATTAGGGCCCTTTCTTGCTCCACCACTGGACCGTGCCCTCCAACCGCCAAAATTGAAACTGATGACTCGGACCAGTTGCCCTGGTGATGCATAATATTAGCCCTCAGCTTTCTTTCCGCCCCAGACACAGGGCTGAAATGCAAGAGGGCGGCTTAAGCCGGGACGGCTGGCAGGCTCTTCCCTTCTCCTTCCCTTTACCACCAACCCCCCACACACACACACCCCTCGGGGCCCACACTGGAGCGGCGGCCATAAGAAACAAAGCTGCTTTTAAAGCTCACCTCTCAGCTCCCCCCTTTGAGCTTTGATTACACTAAACACAGCACTGAGCGGCCGGCCTCTGCGGCCCTGCCCCGCTGTTCGAACGGCTGCCTTTAAATGCGAGGCCAAAAGGGGAGGAAGTGAAGCTGGGCTTCGCTGTAGCGCCTGTTTGAAGATAATGTGTGCTTATCACATCCAGCTCACCAAACAGGGCAGGTTCGTGTTTGGATTAGCCTGAAGGATATTTGTAAGACATTTGTATGAGACAGTAATTTCCCTCCACACATCACTTGGTGCCTTTTGTCAATGGTAGATAAATCATTAAAAGGATGATAGCCTGTAACCAGCGTGTCTTAAAAAGGGTCTTCGATTGAAGGGCCAGCCACCATTGCAGTTGGACCATTTGGATGGCGAGGAATGATGGGTTGGTGGGGCAGTAAAATGTTAATGTACAGTGGAGATGGGAAAAGCAATCACGGCACAGACTACAGCCTTCACAGAGATCTGGGTCTGAGACTCTTTTGAGCAAGCTAGTGGGGACAGTGGAAAGGAAAAACTCCCTCAGATCGAGAGAAATAAACCTTGAAAGGAACCTAGACTCAAAAGGGGAACCCATCCTCCTCTGGTCAATACCGGATAGCACAATAAAAAGCAAAACCCCACGATGACATCACCCCGGCCTGCACAACGAGGGATTGCACCTGCATTGCAAGATATTCACTTGGTAACAGTAATAGTTACAGATAGTCCGGTGTCGCTCTGTGAGCATCCCCGAAGTGAACCTCCCCAGTGTGTGTATGTGTGCAAATAGAGAATGAAGGTGAAATAAACTGTACGGTTGGATAAAGGGAGTGTAAAGGAGTGTGGAGGAGAGCAGAGTGCATATTAGAAGGGTGGGGGGGCTTTCTGAGATGAGCCTGACCCTAACATTCCTGCCGTGAGCTTGTCACTCTTTGGCTTTGGGGTTTCTCTTCAGGAGGCGCATTCCGCTATAGAGTCCAAACCACAGGAGGCCTTCCTCACCCTGGGGGCAAACAGGCACACTGACAGCTCACGGACCCCCAGTCCCCAGCCACTACACACACCGGAACCTCCCCCTCCCCGACACACACCCGCACACACACACCCTGCTCCACCTCAAAAGAGAGCAGACGGACCTCCACACAGAGGAGCATCTCAAAGACACATTCTCCAAAGAGGCAAAAGCCGCAAAACAAAACAAGATTGCTTTTCTGGGAGCGTTCGCAGCCTAGCAACGCTACCATTGTTCCCTTTATGTTGCTTTCCCCCCGTTTTTTGTAGGGCAGAACGTTCTTGAAGCGACAACAAAGAAATATATCTGCATTCTCCCCCGTTTGGCTTTGAGGTGATTATATCTAGTGCTCTTCTTTCACGGTAAACCGCATTAGCTAAAATGCTAACAGCACAAAACTTGAGCTGATCTGTTATTTTTGTGGTATTAAAATTAAAACCTGTAGGAAAGACAACACAGCTCATTGATGTAGCTCCATCGATTCTTGATCTCACCACTAAATGCTTGAAGAGTTCCTAGACAAAAAATATATATATGACCCAGAGGAATAGTTCAAAAAGGGAGAACTTCCACACACACAAAAAAATGTTCCAGCTGCCATTGTCCCGAGGTGAATGTGGATGGATTGGCTGATTTGAATGAGAAGGTTAACTGTGTGTGTGTCTATGTGGACTTTTGTCTGGCATTTCTCAGGCCTCTCCTTTGTGCTCCTTTCAATGCTGGAATGTGGATGAAGAAATCAGGGTAGGGCTTCTCCAGAGCTTTCCCATCCCCAGCGACCACAGGAAACCCAGAGCCAGAGCTCACGCTCATGCTTTCATAGGCCTCAAACCGTTGTCACGTCATATGCAGAAGAGGTAAAGGATACCCTTCGAAACATGTCGGCGGTCAGAATCCATCAGTGAAAGCACCAAAAGAGTTAAGTACTGTTTGTAATAAAAGCTGATAATTGCGCGAGTCAACAGAGAGCGGCGATTTAGCTGTCAGAGAAAAGTAATCATACCTATGAGAAAGTTCTTTTCTGCCCTTCTGGTGAATATTGACTCAGTTTAATTTAACCATGTGAAACCATTTGTGTGTGACCTCCCTGGAATACCCCGTAACCCCACTTTACCTTCAAACTCCAGCTGTTTCTTCAAGTGCTGACAACATCATTTCACATTCAGCCCAGGTCCATGCCCTCTGGCACATCACATAAGCTCGTATACACGCTACGTGTTATAGATTCCACTCGAGCACCCAAACACAGTGTTAACTCTCGCTGAATTTAAAGGTGAAAAAAAAAGTGCTTGGCCCCCTGCATTGCCGCGCGCCCGCTCCCTAATCTGAGGTTATTAAAGAGCCAGTTCAATGAAAAGCACGGTTTCAGGGGTCAGCTGACAAATGTCAAGCTGTCGGCCCACATGAAAGGCCTGGGAGTGGATCCCAGGCGACTCCCCCTATCATCGCTGACCGCGGATCTGTCAGAGCCAGCAATGGCCCCCTCCTCCCTTCTGACAGGTCTGGAATGCTGGCTATGGACTCTGCAATTGGAAGCAGAGGCTTGTAGGCTGGTGGCGGATCGAGAGCGGGGGTCAAGTACTGCAGAGGACATGTACCTGTGGTCGGGGAGGTCGGCGTACACTGAGAAGTCGTCATAACCCAACAGCAAGTCAACAGCAGGAGCAGCGCATGACCATTAGCTGCAGCTGTGAACCTCAGCACTTACTGACACAAGCAGTTTGATATGGAGACAACATAAGTCACCCTCAATTACTGAGAAGTACCACTGAAAGCTGATTGACCTGACTACCTGAATACATAGTGTCAAAAGTTTGCGGACACTTCGCAATTTAAATGCAAATGAGCTTATGTCAATAATTTAGTATTCCAATTGAATATAGTGTGAAAATAGTTTGGTTTCCTTTAAGTTTGATGCTTTAGCTGATCTGTTAGCATGAGCACACCAATATGACCAAGCTTGTTGACCAGCATTAGCAGCATCAGCATAACCCCGCCGGTCAACCAGCATGACCACCATGATGACAATGACGACCAGCCTGACAAATACGTTCCATCTGCTTTACCAAACTAGTAAACCAGTATGACCAGCTTGACAACCAGCTTGGTCAAGTTGGTCTCTCTGATAGACCAGCTAATCGATGAAATTCAAATGAAAACATACGCTATACTGGTCAAGAGACAAGCTGGTCAACCACCTTAACCAGCTAGCTTACCAGCACAGGGTGTGATTTCTCCTGGATGACCAGCTTTTCAGCCTTCGCAAACCAGCTTTCATCAAAAGCCAGAAAATGATTATTATGAATTATGAATATTAGCGAATATGTTTTCTGCTAACACCTTTTTTAAGATAAGATAAGATAAGATAAGATAATCCTTTATTAGTCCCGCAGTGGGGAAATTCTCAGTGTCACAGCAGGAAGGGATAGCAAGACACTCAGTTACAAAAATGAAGATAAATAATTTGCACTATATCCACAATATAAATAAGAATAAAAGAAAATAACAATATTATTTACAGGTTATTGCAAATACAGGTTGACTCCTAATTGCACATGTGGGGGGGGGGGGGGGGTATTGCACATAGTATTTTTGCATTGAGGGATCTCTGTTCCCTGAATAGGCATATTTTACAACACTCGCTTCTTTCTCTTGTTTTATTTAGTTATTTATTGCATACGTACTTGATAAGTAGTCAATAACTAGTAAGTAGTCTTGATAAAATGATGTGAAAAGAAGGCAAGCTGCCTTCAAAGTGGTAGGTGTAATGTGGTGGGTAACAACAGTGCCGTCCCTGAGGCACACTAGGGGGCAATTCCCCAGTCAGGTAAGCACACTATGCTACACCACTAAGAGTCCTTGCGACAGCTTCTACAAATGCCACCTTCACCTAACTGTGTTCAGATTCAAATGTACGTTGTTCTGAGGAAAAAGCAATGAGGGGAAATGTATAAATGCAGCTCATATGTAATGGGTTACACCTATATACAGGGGCTCACAGGATAACATGCTGAAATCTACATGATTTACTGAAGCCTTCTGAGTGGTTTTACAAACGCATTATCACTGTAATGATATGCTTTTGCTTTTTTGATTCATGAGTGTGTGTGTATGACTAGTTTTACACACCCATTTCCTACAACATTTACATTGAATGCATTCAGTCAATACGTTTAGACCTAAACGGCTCCCTCCTGGGCATATCTATGTAAAGATTCACAGCAGGGGTAAAGAGGACCAGTGAATTCAAATGGGAAAAACCATCATCATAAATTACCCACAATGCATGTTCCGCACCGAAAGTGCCTGGCTGGCATCTCTCTTCGGGGAATGATCTGGCTTCGTTGACGCATGCATGTGAATTCATCTCGTGCCTCGGATTCTAATCGAAAGTCCAATATAAAGAGAGCCCCATAAATCCTAGGCCGAGGTACCTATCCGGAGTGCGAGTGGGCCTGGCCTATCGGAGAAGGCAGCTACCCACACAGCTAAATGAAATGTTCCTTCACAAGTGCCAATAAATCATCACTCCCCACTGAATGTGCACTGAGTCAAGGGGTTTTAGAGAGAGAAGCTCCAGTCTCTGACCCATCCATCCATAGATACACTCCCTCTTACACTCAGCTGGCAGTTTATTAAGTACTGTCTCGTACCTACACTCACTTTGCCTTGCTTTGTTGGAGTAAGTGTCTCTGTTGTCCAGAGAAGGCTTTCTACTACATTTTGGAGGGGCACTGCTGTGAGGATTTGATTGCATTCAGTGTCAAGAGTGGCAGTGAGCTTAGAATGTTGGATGATCACCACCCCACCTCAACCCCAACTCCCCAACTTATCCCAAAAGTATTGGATGGAGCACCATCCATCATTCCAGAGAACACGGTTCTTCCACAGCTCAATGCCGGGGGGGTTTATACCCCTCTAGCCCACTACTGGCATTAGGCATGGTGCCATAAACTCCCAAATAAGAGGTCTAACATTGACATTTAGATTAGATTGCAGGGCAGTGGTGGCTCAGCGGTTAGAGCGCTGGGCTATTGATAACAGGGTTGTGGGTTCGATACCCAGGCTTGGCAAGCTGCCACTGTTGGGCCCTTGAACAAGGCCCTTTACCTTCTCTGTTCCCCGGGCGCTGGAGTTGGCTGCCCACCACTCTGGGTGTGTGTGTACTCGCTGCCCCTAGTTCACTAGTGTGTGTGTATGTTCATGACCACAGATGGGTTAAATGCGGAGGACACATTTTGCTGTACACTGTACAGTGACAAATACGTGCACCTTAAGATTACTGGCCCCCTCTAAATGTGCATAAATGTGTTCAATTCCACGAGCAGCCCCCTCCCCCCCCCCCCCCAATTTTCCCTAATAAAGTACTGATTAGCTGAAGCAGGTCTTCAAAGCTAACTATAGATATTGCTATTAGGGATGGCTAAGCTAACACTCAGACCCAGACTTTATTCCATTTGAAATTATATTTCACGTGTTTATTTCCAGCAAATGAAAGCTTACTGCCCAGGGTTGGGTTTCCTGAAAGTGTCTAAATGGTCAAGCGAGCATCACACTGAACACTCTCTCCACCAGTAAAGATGAAGATGTTAACACTAAACTACTTTTGGGAAACTGGGCCCAGATAAATAGCGTTACATAAATTTCTCAGATGGCCTGAGACTCCCGCACAGTACTGTGTGTGCACTTGGAAGGTTTACAATTACTGACTGTAGCCCATCCATAGCTATGAACAATCTGTCAGCCCCCCCTCTCCCTCTGATCCATCTATTAATTGTAAGGGACCACCACAGGACCACTGCTGACCAGATGTTAATTTGTGGGTGAATCCTTTTCAGTGGCAGCAACATACTAGTGGCATGTTAACGGTGCAGCAATGCTGCTGCTGCTGTTTTTACCCAGCCTGTACATCATACACTGAGCAAGGTGTTGTGATGCTAGCTGCAGCCTCCCTTTTTTGCCATTTGTTTTTTACGCAAAGGACAGACAGACGAAGTGAAAAGACAAAAGCAAGAGGAAGAAGAAGGGAGTCAGCAAGTCCCACTGAGCACAATGCCAGAGTGCCCGCGGGCTAAATCCACCTACTACAGGCACAATAAATCACCAGGTAATATAGTGTGCGGTGTTAACAATCCATTTAACAGCAAAAGCCCAAGCAAAAACACCATCAGCCGGGTATAAATAGCCTTGAAATAGAATGAGGGGCTATTGTTTTCACTCAATCTACCTTTGGGTGGGGTGGCCTGGTTATACAAACCAGCTTTCAGCAGCCTTTGCCCATAATCACTGAACGCTGTGTCAGAGTTTGAGTCCATTTTCAAACCCTAACAAGTAAAAGCCATTGAGTTTAAGCGGAAAAAGAGAAGACATTTAGAATCAGTTATCCCCGTCACCTCGAACCCTGCATTGCATTATATACAAGCCTACTCTCTAGTAATGCAGATGCCATGGTGTGATTGCATAAAATGAGACAAAAGCCAATCTACAGCCCTTCCTTATGCCTCCATGTCCAGACACTCATCGTTAAGCACTCTTGTTAAAGTCTCAGGGCTTGGCATTGTGGCAGCTAGCGTTTGATTGACACTGTTGAGACTAAAAAAAGGCCAGCCTCCCCAGACCAATCAGCAGATTCACAGCAAGCCCTGAAACCTGCATAAGGCCTTTGTCCACATCGCTGCACGTCGGCTCTTTCAACCCGTCATGAACAAAGCTACAAGGCCGGAATCATGTTCCAGAGAAAAAAAATACTCCAACTCCACAAACCTCTGAGGAGCAATGTAGCTAAGCTCTAGAACGATGCAGCAGCTTCAGCAAAGCCCATCTGCACAGGGGCGGACTCGATGGATTTTAACCTCCAGGCTGTAATCTTATATCAAAGCCATTAGCAAGCTGTGGAAAAAAAAGTAGGAACAGCAGTTCTGTTCCTACTGACCTTTCCTATACTGTCCCTTAACCACCTCTCCATTACCATTAGCATAGAAACAAAGGGACATTTGAGATGGGTTGAGGATATGAAGAGTTCCTTGAGCTCCGGGTGGGAAATTCCCTGGAAAGGTTCTGGATCCGTGACCCAGCAAAGCGGTTCCTGTCCTGTTTTGGGAGGAGAGTGCTCTTCCGAAGTCTCTGGATTTATTTAACGTAACCGAATACACCGGCAAATCTCTTTCAAACTATATGCCTTATCAGATAATTACAAACACACTCAATTTTATGGGCCATAATTACAGAGAGAGACCTTCATAATTACTGTATTTACATAGAACTGAATGTTCAGCAGACACTACCGACAGAGTCTAATGAATTCTATGTGGTGTCTAAGAGTAAACAGTCAGGAAATCTGCTCATTATCCATCATCGTGCAGGTGCAACTTTTATCCACACATCCACGTATCAACAGGCTTCAGTCGATTCCACAGAAGCACACACACAGTTTTATGGAGAATTAGTAAGGTGGAGCTCAAATATCATGGAAATATCATTGCTAATAAGCCTGTTCAGTTCGAATGAAGAGAAGGAGCGTGACAAACCTAGTAATCTGGTGCGCGCTGCTTGGCGCTTGAGGCATTGTCAAGCAAATGAATTCCAAACAGAGTCGAGGATCATATTTATCACACAGTTTTGTAGAACGACAGAAAAAAATAGAAATCAGAATGGAGTTTACGAGGCCATGTGACAGGCCTAATGTGCTGTGTCAAAGCTCATGGCAAAAATCAACCAGGCAGCTGTTTCAATCAAGCCAGCATCAGCCACTCACTGTCTAGAACGCTGCTGGGCAGTAAAGAGGCCTGGCCATCACTTCACTTCCCTCTGAGTTTCATTCATCCTCCATTGTGCACATGTCCAGCCTTCCACTTATTCAGGCCTGGACCAAACATCGACTGACAAATATCTGACAGAGAAGGGAGTGGGTGGGGGGTGGGGGGTGGGGGGCCCTTCTGAAGTAAGGCCATCATGAGGGACTAATTTGACAGAAATGCAGGGAAGAGATCGATGGTCTTGGGGGCTTGCAATGGAAAAACAAAAGAAGAAGAGAACAGAGGGAGGGACTGGTGGATGAAAGAGAAATGGGGTAGCCCAGGCTGAGGATAAGGTGGCCTCAGGAGCTTCCTGGCCTGATTGACTCTGGGTGGTCCTGGTCCCAGAGTCACTGCCCTGCTTCCCAGAGATAAGCTTTTCTCTTTGGGAGCTTTATTTCACTCCTCTTTTTTTTTGCTATTGATAACGATGCTCTTAATTCTTAATGGCACGGAAATTGCCTTAGAATAGTAGGAAGTTGGAGGAGGAGTCTGACAGGAGTAAATCTGAAAGGAGTAAAAAACACACAAGCTTGTAAATTAGCAGGCAGACTTCCATTAAATCAAAGGTGTGGTCTAGAGAAATGTGAGTTTCCATTATTCTCACACCAGTAGAACTGGTGTGTTTTTTGTGTTTAACCTCTATATGAAATTCTGATACAAGGCAATAAATAGATGTAAAATATATGACATATATTGGAATATATGAAAGTTATGTCTATTTTCAACCTTTAGCCACATATATACACAGATACTTAACAAACAGTATATATATATATATATATATATATATATATATATATATATATATATATATATATATATATATATATATATATTACTATTACTACTATTATATACCATATTTCCGTATGGGAGGAAATCTGAAATATGGCTATATATATAACTTTTACATACAATACTAAGTAAGTATTAGCCTGTAGTAGAAAGAAAAGCTACAAATGAACACAGACAACTAATTCTGAACTTATCTTAGGACTAAACCCATCCTACACTCCACTGTAGAAGAGAGAACATTTTAATTGATGCTAGTTAGCAATAGCACTATCCTTAGCTAGCCTTACTAATTTAATATTAGATGAAAACATATCAAACATATAACAACATTCAAGTCTTTGTTATATTCTGAAAAAAAATTTTATGTGCTACCTATGTCGGTCTTGTTAGCCATGGCTTGTTTTGCGAGTTACAATATAAATACTACTGCAGTCTACCCTTCACCACTACATGAAATCACATCGCCAAAGCTGAAATAATTGCCTGGTACATTTCTATTTCACTGCTCAGGAATATTAATGCAAAAGTGCTCAGACATATTTTACCAGTGTTTTGGCTTTTCCTGTTTCTGACTTGCATTGAGTGAATCCTTTGAACCAAAGCAACTACAGGATGGTGAGTGTCAGTCAGCCGAAGCATCAGTAGTTCTGAGATTTATTAAGTCAGAATATTGGTGTGTGTGTGTGTGTGTGTGTGTGTAAGTGTGTGTAAGTCTGCAGGGGTGTTTTAGAGTTCAAGCGTTCATTAAAATGCATGCTCTACAGTGAAACAAAAGTGCCTGTGTGTGGAGTGGATGTGTCTGGACAGAAGTGTCATTAAGCGAGGACACCAGACCAAGTGTCAGTACATTTTACTGGGCTTGATTAGGAAGTCAAATGCCAACCTTTGATCTCTGCGTGTCAGCGTATAGTATATCATTCCATTTCCCATAAATAACTGCATCATTAGAAGGTATGAAAAAGAAAACCAACATCAATTGAACCACTAATATTTTCCAACAGCAGAGTTTAGGGCCTCTTAAAATTAGTGTCAAAGTACAGTCGTGAAGAAATATACCAGATGGGTTTAATAAATTCCCACTTAGCTCTCAAGGAAGGGCAGAAACACAAAATCACAAGCACCAGATTGTAGCTCTTAGGCTGTGTCAGTCCTGATATCTTAGCGTTCTTTAGAGTGATTCCATCTTTAGAGAAGATGAACTGCTTTTGGTTCACTGAGGAACTTTCTTTAGAGTTACTTCATGAACATCTACTCCATTGTTCCTCAAGGAATTTTCTTTAGAGTAATTTCATAGAAGATCTACTTTTGGTTCCATAAAGAACTTTCTTTAGAGTGATACCATAAAAGAACTGTTTTTGGTTCTGTGAAGAACGTTATTTAGAGTGCTTCCAAAGAAGAACTGCTTTTGGTTCACTGAGGAACTTTCTTTATGTTGATTCTTTGAAATATATACTTTTAGTTCCCTGAAGAACATCCAATAATGATTAGAGAGATTCCAAAAAATAATGATTTGTGGTTCCCTACAGAACCTTCTTTAGAGTTACTAATTTTTGTTCCCTGGGGAATTTTCTTTAGAATTATTCTATAGAAGATCTACTTTTGGTTCCCTAAAGAACTTTCTTTAGAGTTACTCCATGAAGATCTACTTTTCGTTCCTTAAGGAACTTTCTTTAGAGTCATTTCATAGAAGATCTGCTTTTGGTTTCCTGGAGAACGTTCTGTAGAGTTACTCCATCTCCTTTTGGTTCCCTAAAGAACTTTTTTAGTGTAATTCCATAAAAGAACTGCTTTTGGTTCCCAAACAAAATCTCTCAGCGGATGGATCTTGAAGAACCATTTGTGTAAAACAGATGTGCATGTGTGAAGAACAAAATTCCACACCTATTATAGCATGTTCCTTAATTCCAAATGAAGAACCACTTCTTAACCTTTATTTATAAGACTGCAAAGACTCACATTAAAATCCTGCATTGCTCTACAATGTGTTACTGGATCACACTCCATTCACCAGCAGTGTGAATAAATGCTGAAGTGCTAGTTTTGGAAGGGTTCCTTACCCAGTCTCCAGTGCAGTGGTGCTGGCGGTTCAGACTCTAATATTACACAGAGTGGCAGGGGATAAATGGTGGCCATTGTGTTCACTGGAGCTCCCTGACATTCCACAGTCATGCTAATAGCTCTAATCTGACAGTGGACTCCGGCTGCCAGCTCTTTGCTCCTTGCTTTACCCCCCTTTCCCCCTCTTCAGCATTCCTGTCCCCCGTGTCATCCACAAGGAACGGTGGCATTACATGCCTGTTTGTTCCCATTGTCATGTAGCCTTCCCAGCTATTAGGGCCAGAGAGAGGAGGGGTGGCGGAGAAGGGGGGAGGCTAGAAGCCCAAGCAGTGAGTGTTTTGTGGGGGTTTTCTGCTTTTGCTGACCGCTGAGCTTCAGCGTCGGTTCTCCCCCGGTGACCAGCCACCATTGTTTCCGATCAGCCAGGAATTTGCTCTCGCAAAGCCGTGGCCACCTCAAAAAAAAAGAGCTAAAAGCTTGTGATTGACTGTGGAAGGCAGAACCAGCCGAGAACCCAGCTGGAGTTTTGAACCAGACGAGGGTTGGGCTGCAGGTGGACTGATGCAGTTCCTGACTCTGCAGGTACTTGGGTCCAGATCTGATGTGTACAGAAGCTCTACCGCTGTCTTATTACGCTAGCAGCAGGAGTAATTGAGCTGAAAATTGAAAGGCCATCACAGTCCCAAGCCATGCTGGTCCATCAGGGATAAGAGAGTGAAACGGTTTAAAATACCTGGGTAATCTGGTCTGGCAGGCCTAAATGCAAGTGCAATTAAACGCCACATGAGTGCCACCGAGAGACACCAACATACGAGATTGTCTCCGTCCTGATTCAACCCATCAGTGGATGAGATAATGGAGGATGTTAGCAAGAGCTGGGAACCTGGACCATTACTCAGGTGAATGTGCAATAACAGCCTCAAACAGGCACATCAGAAAAGTCCTTTTTTGAAAGGTTGATCTCAAAGATTTGAAAGATTTTACTAATTCAAGTCACTGTCACTGCACAAAGCTCACACTAGACCATACCAGACGGCATTTAATTAGCAGCTGTTAAACGTTTCGGGGGTAAAACCGAGGATTAGAAGTTCTAGCAAGGGGATTAGTCCAAAATACCAGTCTGGAATTTGGCACTGACGCCAAGGCATTCAAAACATACACTATATGACACAGATGTGCAAATGCACACACACACACACACACCTTGTCTAGTCCCTGTAAAGAAGTACTGCCAATAGAATCAAACTCTCTGGAGCAGATAAACATGAATCTATTGGCACCATGCCTAATGCCAGGCATGAGCTAGAGGGGTATAAAGCCTCCTGAGCATTGAGCTGTGGAGCAGTGGAACTGTGTTCACTGTAATGATGGATGGACCTTACTCCAATACTTTTGGGATGAATTGGGAAGATGGGGATCATCCAAAATCCTGTCATTACTAACACTCTTGTCAGTGAATGCAATCAAATTTTTATAGCCATGCTCCTAAATCTAGTAGGAAGCCTTGTTACCTGCACAGTAGGGACAGTTACTCCAACAAATGCAGGATCAACTCTTTTGTAACACTCTTGATTCCGGAAGAAACAATGAACGAGCAGGTGTCCCAATACTTTTGTCCCTACAGTGCAGTATAATTCCTTTGGTAGAAACCTAGAAAAGGTGATGCAGGAAGGTGCTATTTGGGCAAATCAGCTTTGGTAGGTCAGTTCTAGTAAAGCCAGAGAGATTCTCTAGCCAGAGAATCTCGTGCTTGCTGTGTGAACGGGGTGCTAAGCAAGCGGATTCCTGACACATAATGCTTGACAGCTTCATTTATCATTCAGACTGACGGACATTTCTCCTTCGGGATGGAATGCTTCTATTTCAACCAGAATTTCAATTGGTCTGAGTGTGTTAGGTCATTTGACCTATGGGGTTTAGCTTCAGTTACTTCGGTAGGCTCCCAAAGACAGCCTCAAAGCTGAGGGCTGTCTGAAATGTCAGACTGCTTCTGCCCCTAAAATGGAGTTAGCAGATGAAAACTGATACAAGGGCGACTGAAGTATGTGAATGGCAAATCAGAACACATTTGAAGTAAATGGTAGAAATAGTTCTATTGCAGAAAGAAGGGAGTACAAAGTGCTCTCTAATTTCAGCATAATTTTCTCTGAGAGGAAAATGACAGGTTAAGTTGAGTGGTTCCCCCCGCAGTAGATGTCATTTCACCGACATTTTGCTCCACAGTGTTCCTGTGAAAATATCAAGCAGATTAACATTTCTGATTGGTAAGCCAAGAATCCCGGCAGGAGACACACTCATGGCTTGATTTCTACCCTGCAATGACAGCACAAATGATCCCAAAGCTTACATTTAGATATCATGGCTTTGCCTCAAGTTTGGAACTCATTTAGATCAGGCGGAATTGAAAATTAGCCACAGTTCAACAATCCTCTGTCATTTCTATAGGAAATGGATGTTATGTTAAGTAAAGATTTAACAGTCCAACTCATCTGGAACACAAACATTCCACTCTGTAAAATCCTTAAAGACACCAATACTGCCTGGAGCCCTGGAGCCCAACACTGTGCACATTTTAAGGGAAGGCAATGTCCCACATAACAAACCACACACTTATCCAAGATGTCAGGGAGTTGTGTCCCAGAATGTGTCCTAGAGTCGCTCCCAGGTCCCAAAAGGATGAATAAGGTCTACTGGTTCAGTCGCTCACAAACAAGCACTCTACTCTTGAATGCCCACCATCCATGCCAACTGCTCTCGGAGCACCCTGCATCATATCCTTCAGCTTCAGCTCACCTGAGCAAGAGCAAATAGGCCGCAGATCTCATCTCCAGACCTCAACGCCTGGTTAGTTTTGTAGGGGATTATGGAGATGCCGGAAGATTCCAGGATGGGGTTTTCGATTTCACAGGGGTCATCAACCATGATGATAAACAACAGGGATGCTATGTCGTTTTGTAACCAGGATGGCAGATACCACAGCTGATAGTGACAGGAAGCAGGGCCAACAAGAAGATTCCTCAAGTGAATAGCATGCGATTTATCTGATGATCTACCAGTTGACCCAATATTTATGACCATGGACCAGTTTCTGCGGGGAAAAATGGGACGAGAGATTGTTAAAGATTGTTAAAGAAGCCACAGGAATGTCTTAGGAATGTCGAGGTCACTGAGGTCAGGATGAAATCCTTCATTAGACATGATTATGGAGTGTTTAATGGTCTGACAACTGTAAACCTTTATCTCCATGATATTTCTTAATCCTGGGTGTAAATCAACTGTGTTAAAATTTGTTGAGTTTTCCCTCTTTCCCCCAAATTGGAACTGCTCACCTGATCATAACTAGCACTAGCAATTCTCTCAACACTAGGAGGGTCAAGACTTAACACATGTCTCCTCTGATACATGCAAAGCCAGCAACTGCCTCTTTCCTCCGAGCAGCAGCTCCCCAGCTCCACCTCACCAGCTAACAGACAACATTGCTTCAAGAGTGATGAGGGGAGAGAGCGGCCTCAACCCATCCCCATAGCAAAGCCACATGGCTCGGGATTCGACCCCGGGGCCATATGGGTAGCGTATTAGACCACTGTGCCATTCAGAGCCCATAAATATGACATCCTTAACATGGGACATCATCTTTAGAGAACCTTCAGGATTATAGATGGTTGCTATTCATTCCTTTTCTCTGCCACTTCATCTCCGATGGATCTCTCACCGTGACACAAGTCTAAAGAGTTCCTGTACGGATTTTTCATATACAGAGCATACCATGCAGGTGAGGTGCGGAATTTGCTTCAAAACTCAAACGGATGCTTTATACCTTTCCCAAACGTCGACAAACTGTCAGCAGCAATCAAATAAAAAAGCGAATCCTGAAGGGGCTGAATAAAAGTCAATTTGAGCACTAGAAGAGGGTGAAATGAGACAGCCTGCCTCCAGCACTATGACATCCAGCAGCTGTCACTGAATATTGAATTTGGGAAGTAGGCTAAGGAGGGGAGTGAGGAATTGATTATGGCACCTTGCAGCTGTGTTGGGGACGTGTTCTTGCCGCAAATACAGCAGTTCCACGAAGACAAGATAGATGACCTGGTCACATCCAGAACCATTTTACCTCCTCCTCTTAAGGCCCTTCTTCTCAGGGAGTGGAGAGGAAAGGCGTTCTACACATGGCATACCAGCGCTCCTTTCGAAATTTATGCAATGTGGTGCCGGAAAACAGACAAATACATCCTTTGTGGCTAGAAAAAAAGGCACAGGCATGGAGTTCTCCGTCATGCGTAGTGTAGACTATCAAAGTCGAAACCACCACAGCATTCCACAGAAACCACAATATCAATCAAGACCACAACGGTGACACTGTAAGTATATACGATGAGTTGTAATCCATCAAAAAGCCGCCACGAGGTGTAATACTTTGAGTTTTTTGTGTGTGTTTGGTGGGAAAACGGCTCTTTTGGTTTTGAGCAAGTGCTGGAAATGTTTGCACACAGCCTAGAATTTCAAGGACTAACCATGGCGCTCCAGAACGACAGAGACAAAACAGACGGACACAAACACTGACCTCAGCAAACGTCTCAACCAAAGCATTCATTACCTCTGCACACACACACACACATACACACACCATGCCATTCTTCATTGCACGAGCTGCGCCCTGCCACGCCTTGCCCTCGTGCTCAGCAGTGGCCGGGGCCTGCAGAGCGGCCGGCAATTTGGGCGAAATATGCAATTTCGCATTAGGCTCTGAGTTATGGGCTGGCCAGACACACAGCCCTCTGTCTCGATTAGTGCCAGTGACGTCCGCAATGAGGACAAATCACCTGGCCTCCACAGACAGTCCGCTTCCATCTCTGGAGAACCGGACAGATTCACTCCCAGACATCTGGTCCATTTACAAATTGGAAAACGCAATTTAAGAAAAAAAAAGAGAGAGAGAGTGAGTGAGTGAGTGAGAGGGAGAGAGAGAGAGAGGGAACTCTGCACAGATACAAGTTTCTGCAAAAATTCAACCAGATTCCCTCTACAGCCTCTAATTAATATTGTTTACCAGCAGAGAAAAGCTGTGGGTTTAATACTAGGCTGGTTTATTGTATTTTGGTTTTTTTCCCCCCTTCTTCTTCTGCATTAATTTCTTTTTGATTGAATGTGGTACTTTTATTTAAATTACTTTCTCCTCATGAATATTTCCACAACATCTGAAAAGCATTCCACGTTACACAGGCGGTTCTCCTCTCGCTAAAATAAAATCAAATGAAGTGAGCAGTAGAAGCTCGTCGCCCATGTTTTCCTGATCTCCCCTCCAGTCGTCTTCCTAAAAGGATTGAGTCTCTCGGGAGGATTACGTCTCTCTCTCCATAATGACTGTATGTAATAATTAATGGGATTAGGAGATTACACAGTGGCTGTTCCAATCTGTGCCCAAGGCCAGACCGCCCCGCGCCATCTCCACACTTATCTGATGGCACGAGCTTGTCTCCACACGCCACCGTTATGTTAGCAGGGCCTTATGGAAGACGGCCCGGCACTAACAGAATCGTGTATGCACAGGGAAAAAGGTTGGGAACTGAAAGGGTGAGTGGAAATCATTATTTCCCCATCACTTTGGTCTGCGGTCGCTTGACCTGTCAGCACCCACCAAGGCATGCCTTACACTGACAACCAGCAGCAATTAGCATTCTTCACGGCAGCGCCGACCATGCCAAGACAAATACTGGTGTCTGACAGGATTCTGGAACGTTCTGGTAAACAACAACAAAAACAATTCCTGAGTCTGGATCTTCAGCTGCTGATCCTGAGCTTTCTTGAGTGAACTGAGTAATTGATCAGGCTTGGGCAATCCCATCAATCTATGATTGTGTTTTGCCAAGGCCTTCATTGAGCAGATGGTTGGACTTGGCCTGCAATGCTCTGAAGATGCGTTTGGTAAAATCAATAAACACACACTCATATCAGACGTCCTGGTTTCCCCTTCTAGAGGTCTCATCACAGAATGTGGTCATGAAGCACCTACTTTGACAGGATAGGGCCGCATGACTGAAGCGCAAAATAAGCAATCACAGACTGCTGTGTGTGATTTTCAAAATGGGACTACACATAAACGGATAGTCAATTAGAACACCACAGACAAAAAACAGACAATTATAGCCAGCTTAGCTCACATATCAGATTTATCAGATCAAATAGCTCTATGTAGCTCTATGTATATCAATAAATATCAATTTATTGATATACAATTATATCAATTATATCAATAACTTATATTAATAACTTATAAGTTATATCAATTAATAATACAAAATATGACACTTTCTGGCTGTATTCCAAGTCAAGTTGGAACTTTTTAATCTAAAAATAAATAAATAATGATTAAATATATATATATATATATATATATTTTTTTTTATTTTTATTTTTTTTTTTTTTATATATATATACTAGATATATATAGAAATATATAATAATTTATAGTATATATGGTATAGTGTATATATATAAAATAGTAATATATATATATATATATATATATATATATATATATATATATATATATATATATATATACAGTGAGTCCAAGAAGTATTTGATCCCTTGCTGATTTTCTTCGTTGGCCCACTAATAAAGACATGATCATTCTATACTTTTAATGGTAGATGTATTCTTACATGGAGAGACAGAATATTAAAAAGAAAATCCAGAAAATAAATCTAAGGAATATATATTAATTGATTTGTATTTCATGGAGTGAAATAAGTATTTGATCCCTTAGTATTCATTAGCAGTTCTGGCTTTTACAGACCAGTTAGACACTCCCAATCAACTTGTTACCTGACCTGAAGCCACCTGTTCTCACTAATCACTTGTGTGAAAAACACCTGTCCACAGAATCAGACAGATCACACAGATTTCAAGTCTCCAACATGGGTAAAACCAAAGAGCTGTCACAGGACCTCAGAGTCAGAATTGTTGACCTTCACAAAGCTGGAATGGGCTACAAAAAGATTAGTAAGGTGTTGGATGTGAAAGTAACAACTATTGGTGCAATTATCAGAAAGTTTAAAGAGTATAACATGACAATCAACAGACCTCGGCCCGGTGCTCCAAAAAAGATTTCGCCTCGTGGGGTGGCAATGATGCTGAGAACAGTCAGAAATCGTCCTGCAACCACTCGGCAGGAGTTAGCAAATGACCTGAAGGCAGCTGGGACCACAGTTTGCAAGGAAACAATTGGCAACACTTTGCGCAACAATGGATTCACATCCTGCAGTGCCCGAAAGGTACCCCTGCTGAAGAGAGCACATGTGGAGGCGCGCCTCAAGTATGCCAATGATCATTTGAAAGATGAACCAAGTTATTGGGAGAAGGTTTTGTGGTCAGACGAGACCAAAATTGAACTTTTTGGCCTCAACTCCACCCGCCATGTGTGGAGGAAGAAAAATGCTGCCTATGACCCCAAGAACACTGTGCCCACCGTCAAGCATGGAGGTGGAAGCATAATGTTTTGGGGGTGTTTCTCTGCCAAGGGTACAGGGCTACTTCACCGCATCACTGGGAAGATGGATGGAGCCATGTACCGCACAATCCTGAGGGACAACCTCCTCCCCTCTGCCAGGGATCTGAAAATGGGCCGTGGTTGGGTCTTCCAACATGATAACGACCCTAAACATACAGCAAAGGCTCAAGAAAAATCACATTAAGGTCATGGAGTGGCCCAGCCAGTCGCCAGACCTCAATCCGATCGAAAATCTATGGAGGGAGCTGAAGGTCAGAGTTGCCAAGCGACAGCCCACCAACCTTCATGATTTAGAGAGGATCTGCAAAGAAGAGAGGGCCAAAATTCCCCCTGGTGTGTGTGCTAAACTTGTGGTTAACTACAACAAACGTCTCACCGCTGTGCTTGCAAACAAAGGCTTTGCCACTAAGTATTGAGTGTGTTTGGCAAGAGGGATCAAATACTTATTTTCCTCATTGAAATACAAATTAATTAAAATATATTCTTTAAAATTATATTCTGGATTTTTGTCTTGATATTCTGTCTCTCCATGTTAGAATATATCTACTATTAAAAGTGCAGAAGGATAGTGTCTTTATTAGTGGGCAAACAAAGAAAATCACCACGGCAAGTCTTCAGTGAATGTAATCCAACTGTTGCAATTAGGGGGGCAGGAAGATGGATAGAAGGATAGTGTCTTTATTAGTGGGCAAACAAAGAAAATCAGCAAGGGATCAAATACTTCTTGGACTCACTGTATACTAAATGGACAAAAGTTTGAAGCTAGTAACACTGCTATATGCTGGCATGCTAACCGGGAAAGAAAAGCCTTGCTTGAAAGCAGTACATAGTTGAACATCCCATAAATGATGGAGCCACAAATGGGATTACCTCCATCAAGGAGCATAATTCTACTGTGTCTTTTACACTCACCACGGCAAGTCTTCAGTGAATGTAATCCAACTGTTGCAATTAGGGGGGCAGGAAGATGGATAGAAGGATAGTGTCTTTATTAGTGGGCAAACAAAGAAAATCAGCAAGGGATCAAATACTTCTTGGACTCACTGTATACTAAATGGACAAAAGTATTGGGACATCTACACACTACACCTACAGGAGCTTTTATGACATCCCATTCTTAATCCATGGGCATTAATATGGAGTTAACAGCAGGGTTGAAGAAAATAAGCTACTTTCCTATTATGACACTAAGACCTAAGAAGTTTCACTGCAGTTCTGTAAGTTTGGTACTTAGGTAGTTTTAGACCTGCTGGTTTTATACTTCCACTCAAGTTGGTTTCACATGTCTGTTCTGAGCCCTAAGCCTCTGTTAAATATTAAATATTGTTGATGTCACAAAAAAACCTTTTGTCACAAAAACAACATAATATATCAACACCTTATAATGATTGGACCAGTAGTTATGCACCAAAATGCCTGAATGTCTGCAACCTGAAATGAAAGCTTTTTAATGACGACTTCCATTTAAAGTTTTAACGTTTTTTCTCAAGTTAATATTTTTGACAAAAAGATTTTTTGTGCGTCACAGCAATGATATTCCGATCCATTTCCACCTAATACCACTGTCAAATAAATAAATAAATGAATGACACTAAGGCACCACCTGCAAGCGGCACGTCGGTATAGCACAGTATGGAGTATCATGATGGCCTTGTGTGAGCAGAGTTTAAATGAGATTAAGCCCTCTGTGTCCACAGAGAATGCGGCAGAGGTGTTTCGAGTGAGTAGGCCGTACTTGTTTACTGTGACAGGATTTAGGCCTATTAATCCAACCATTGCTATCTTAGTCCTTATCGATATTTCTCCGAAATGACATTTCAAAAATCAATTTTTCTCCATTTTATAACAAAAGCCTGCAGCTCTGCGTCTTCCTCGCTTATGATTTCTTCCGTGTAGGAAATGCAGATTATAAACTGAGCTGGTTTTACTTTCCAGTGACCCAGAAAAGTTCCAGATCAGTTAAAAGTAACAGATAAAAGACACTCAAACTCAAAAATAAGCTGGACATGGTGGCGAAATCAGGCTATGAAGATGCTCTTGCGTCAGCTTCATAGCCACTAAAGGATCGTGTGGACAGTTCCTTTAGCCTACACATTTCACGCTAACAGAGCTTGACACGCCACACTCTGTTGTTACCCCTTTCTTTCGATCACTACTGAGAACAATCACTAAAACTATGATGAAAAAAGTCTGAAAAAAAAGAGGAGTGTTTGAAGCTAGTAACACTGCTATATACTGGCATGCTAACCGGGAAAGAAAAGCCTTGCTTGAAAGCAGTACATAGTTGAACATCCCATAAATGATGGAGCCACAAATGGGATTACCTCCATCAAGGAGCATAATTCTACTGTGTCTTTTACACTCATCACGGCAAGTCTTCAGTGAATGTAATCCAACTGTTGCAATTAGGGGGGCAGGAAGATATAAGGTCATATCAAAGGAAGCTACGCTGCTTGGAAAACAGGCATGGAATGTGACGACGCTAATTACGACGGGCAAAGCGCCGCAGCACCGAATTCCTTCTGATAATGGGACACTTTGTCCTTTCAAGCATCTCCCACTCCGACTTGTGGAATAGAAATAACTCTCACGCTCCTTTCCCATATTAACGACATGGATATTTTGCCTCCCAGTGAGAAAATGCCCTGAAAGGACTGTCAGGACCCAACTGTGAGGGGGAAAAAAAGACCTCCACAGTTGCAACAGTGGCGGTTTGCATAGTACTGGTGCGGGAATCGTACTGCTGTGTTAATTGGAGAATATAGCTTGTTAGCTTTTGAAATTTTGGAGTTGATTTTGTGCTCAGAATTTTGACGCAAAATAATAAAATCTGCCAAATGAAAACTGTGTGTTGCAAATGCAGAAATGACGACTTTATGACTCTTTGCTGTTGTTTGGCAGTCATTTTGGTTTGTATTGTGTCAGTCTATGCTTTCATTTGTTCTCTTTTTTTTTGCAATTTCTTTCCATGCTGCCAATTTTATAGCACTTTCTAACATGGCGAAACGAACGGGTTTAGGTACACGGCAGTAGATTAACTGATTGTCTGCATTTAAAATCGGACAATTATATTGTAACTAAATACTGAATTTTATAGTTTTGTAGTTTGGAAGTTTGTAGATGCATTCGCTCAAAGCTCTTGCCTACATAAATGTTTCACTTCAGCTTAAACGGCTCGCTCGAAAGGTAGGTGTGTTATCGGTTGTAGCCATTCTAAAAGCAAAGACTAAAACAATGCAAACCAAAATGACTAATGAAGTAGTCAAGCACCTTTAAACTGCACATATTTGCTGTATATTTCATGTATATTTTGAATTCGCAACATTTTGCTTATTTGATTAGCTTCTTTTGGCCCATAATGAACTCCACAGAGCTTGAATTAGAGCCAATTTTCAACTCAAGCAAAACATGTGGACCATTAGGATTAGAAAATACTACAACCTGTAATTAGTATAGAATCCTTACATTAAGGACATTCAAAGGCATTCGATTCCAGTCCTGTTAATTGCCAGGTTTATCAGGTGTGTTTGAGCAGGGAAAACAGCCAACTGTGCTAGACTCTGGCCCTCCAGCACTGGAACCGAATATGTGTGCTGTAGATTATGCAGGCGCTCTTTGAACACTCCAGACTGTATTCAGATTGCTAGTAGTAGTTTCAAGGACTTTCAGTTTAGCCTTTAGCTTTCACTCACACTCAAACAAATGTGCTACAAAGGGCTTAAAGTGATGCCATAGAAGAACCATTTTTGGTCCCATAAAGACCCATTTTTGTAAAAGTAAAACCATTTACTTTTACATGTAAAACCATTTTTTGAATGAAGAAGTTTTTATAGGCATAGAGAAGTCCATATAAAGGCTCTCCACCAAGTTTTTGCAAAAACGCTTTTCTGGACCTTGATTTTCTGAAGAATTTAAGGACCTACAAATAAGTCACTTGAAGACAAACTGAAGCACACGCATAAAAAGCCAACAACAGAGTGCTAACAGAAAAAAGCGTATGTCTCAAGACCCCAGTGAGCAAGATCAGAGGGGGATGTATTCACACACCACTCCACCATGCTGAGGCTATGGCGCTCGCCTGACAGACAGTCATTTAGGCCTTTTTAGCCCGCAGCGCCAGGCCTTTACTGAGTGCCATCAAAGCCACTAAATATGTGTATAGTCAGTGTTCACAATCATTTGTTTGATCATAATCCAAAGGGCGGCGAGTCTTACCTAATGCCTATATTCAGTGCGTCACGTTGTCACCTCAATAAGACCCATGAGAACCTTGTGAAAAGTCTGAATCTTCTCCTACACTCGGCAAAACCAATAATGTGAAACCCAGCATTATTCCACAGCAAAATTGATCACGTCTCCCACGTAATTGAACTTCGTCTCTCCAAACCGTGCGGGCTTACATAATTCATAGGGACGTTGTCCTCAAATGACTAGCCCACAGAATTCAAAAGTTAAACTCTCAATGCGAAAACGATTGGCTTTTCTCACATATGTTAAATAAACCTGCTCCCATTGCCTGCCGCTTATTATGCCATCCAGCTTTCAAAGGCTCACTTTAATCTGCATTAAAATGCAGTATAAGCCTTAAGGAGCCATATTTTTGGCTTCACATTTTTCATATCCCTTATAGTGGCCATACATTCTTTATGAATTATAATCTGGCAGTGGGAAACAGGCAACTTCTACCATTAGGAGATATTAATGTGAATGTGGGAGTGTGAGGAGGGACATATAAATATACAATTACCCTCCTCTTACATGAAATATGTATAACTCTCCTATTTCTGCGTGATGTTTTTTTTTTTGTTGTTAGATGGTATGTTCATAGTATACTATCCTCCAAAAAAATGAGTCCACAGTATGCATATAGGTAGGCAAAATGCACTGAAGTCTGGGGGAGGAAAATGCTGTCTGTGCAGGGAAAGTAAGTAATGGAGTTAAATGGACCAAAACCGGATATACAACAGATTTTATGGGGTTCAAGCACTAGTGCTGAAAAACCTATTGTTTTAGTTAGGCTTCAAGGGGTAGAAATATATGCATGCATGTCTCCTGTTGTCTGTGTATTATTTATAATGTATTGTCCTGAAAAAAAAAAAAAAGTAATGCATGTACGTGGTCGTGGCGTGGCCCAACACATGAATAAATTAAAGTGACTTTAAAGGGTCCAAGATAAAGTGCTGCAATCGTACTCAAATATGAATAGTAAAAATAATTTATACAAATATATGCCATCGAGAATATAGAAGGGTTTAAATCCCCACAGCACTCCAGCCAATAGCTCTGGGATACGTTTGAGTCACATTTCTGATCTGCAACTAATCATCTATTATCAATTCATGACCTCAGTAAAGCTCTCATCAATGTCATCAAATCCTCACAGCAATGTTCCAAAGTCTAGTGTAAGGCCTTTGCAGACAAGCAAACTAGCTCTCAAGTGTTACCCTTGATTTCAAATGCAAAGTGTCTACAAACTTTTGGACTAGGAATGTGGGCTTGGTGGGTTTCAGGTGGGCATGGGTTCTGAGTGGGTTTATATATGTGTTGTTACTGGGACCCAGTTGGGCTTCCCAAATAGGCCCCATCATTAAAGCTCATCCTAATCTCACATGGGTCCCCCTTTAGGCCCCTTGTACAGTGTATAATCCAGATGGGTCCCATGTTGGCTCTCCTAGTCCTATTATTAACCCTGGTGGGCAAATATTTGATGCCAACATGGAACCCACAGACAAAACCTGCTGGTTCTTAGTTGGGCTAACAATACAGGTCCCGCACGGGCACATTATCTGAGAGTATATATATACATATGTAGTCTAACTGTACTCTACAGACTCTGTGGCTCCTCTTCTTCATGCACTGCTCTGAGAGTTGAATTGTCATTGTCCTAATTGTTGGCAGCATGAGATAAAATGTCCTGACCACAGACCTTTTCTCTAAGAGCATATGTCTGCCAAAAAGCTAACTGGAAACTAAATATTCCAAATAATAAGGAAATCGATGTGGATGAACACTAGGCATGCTAATTAGTGGCATAATTAGGTTAGAAATAAGAGAGACTCAAATATGTAACTGACATCCATTTATCCCTGTAGAATAAATAAACAGGGCCTGTATTGAGTGCCGTATTGTATGTGTGCAGACATAAACTGAACTTCTGGAAGTAAGAGCTCTCTTTGAGAGTCCCAGCCTAGGAAATCATGGCCAAGACACGAACTGTGTATCTTCAGCCTTCCTAATGGCAGCAAAGAATGAAGCATCCACTAAAGCCTCTCTCCTAAACACAAACAGACGAGATCCAGAGTTAGCCAGCGGTGAGAAGAGTTCTCAGAGAAACACTTTTCCTGTTTTTTGGGGGGGGGGTTTTACACGTCACATAACCAATTAGCTCAAAAGACTCAGCCGGTGCCGCTTAAAGCCTTATGTAAGTCGCACCTAGCAACTAAAAACCTTTATAAGTCTGAGAAACTCACGCAATGCTATTTCAGACCTTGTCATTTACTCTTAAGAAGCTATAACCCCTGTTTAGATTTCCACACTGGGGCTTGTAAAAGTGTGCTAAATCCAAAGCCTCTGACGCATCAGTCCAATTTACAAAAGCCAAATTGTCCGTTCATCAACCTTCTTTGGTTTCTCTCTGGTCTTTGAGTCCCTGTAGAGAGGTGCTGCCAATAGAATAGGAGCACATAAACATGAACCTACCAGCATCCACTGTCTACCAACAGGACTGGACAAGAGGGGGGGACAAGAGTTCTCTGGAATGATGGTTGGTGCTTCATCCAGGACTTTTAGGTTAGGGTTTAAAGAGATGGGGATGATGAGGTGGGGTTTTTTGATCATCCAACAACCTGACCTCACTAATGCTCTTGTAGCTGTATGCAATCACATCTTCACAGCAAACCTCTGCAACATCTAGTACAAAAAGCCTTCCCTGTACTGTAGAGACAGTTACTCCAACAAAAGCAAGATACCATTAAAAATAAATAAATAAATAAAATAAATAAATAAATAAATAAATAGATAGATAAATAGGTAAGTATGTGTCCCAATACTTTGTTTTTGGGATATGCACACAGTAGTATGTGCAGCTGCTCAGACAAATGTTTTCTCATTTGTAAGAAAGTATCTAGAGATATCTACTTCGATGTACAGGTGACTGACCTAACAGGTGCTAATAAGACCTGTGTTAAAAGTTCACAATGCAGTTAGAGTCCAACAAAACTCTTGGTAAAGTCAGGGAAAAAAAAAAACTTACACTGTTACAAAAGTAGAAAAAACGAAAGAATTCTGGGCTTAGAAGTGCTGTGAGTTACACTGTAAAATACCTTTATCTCAAAGACACAAGGAAAGTTGAAAAGCACAATCACGGTTCAGCACTGTGCCTTTGAAGGATTCTACATATTTTATCACGGTAGTCGTACACGGTGCTTTACTGAACGCTGCAGAGTTTCCCCCCATTGTGCTCAGCGGTAGTTTTTCTTTTTCCCTTTGGCAGGTCGATTCATGGTATCAGGCATCCTCTTCGGGCAGAAAAACTAATAACCATTGGCATTTATAAGCAGTGATAGTGTTATCTATATCTAATGACTAATGACAAACAATTCCTTTTCATTTGAAGTTCTGCCTCTACGCTACTGAACGCTGCTTTTTTAGGTGAAGTCACTCAGTGGCTTCAGAAAAGCAGCATAGTAGAGGATACAAGTAAACAAAGCCTCTATTTCAGGGTCTGTGCTTCTTAATTATGTTTGTAATAAACTTCAACAGCATGAATATTCATTAAGCGTGACACTGTAGTCTCTGTCAGGCGGCTCTTGGGTCACTAATTGAATTGCTCATGTGCATTAGCTGCTGTTTCCAGGAGACTGTGGTGCCTGGAATTTACTTGAATGTACAGCAGTGAGAGGATAATGCACTGAAAGCACTAGAACTAGAATAAAACTCACTGTAAAAAAAGAGTTATGTAGGTTACTCAATGCTCTTAGAGGTGCTTTTAAGAACATTTGGGATTCCTAAGTGTAAAACCTGGTTTCTCAAAGAACGTATTTGAATTAGGGTTACTAGAGGATCTTTAGACTACACAGTTAAAAGGACAGGAGCTACTTGGAGCTATTTCAGTTTGGAAACTGTGGCCAAACCTCTTAAGATGCTTAAAGTAACCTTCAAGAAAGTTTTTTTTTTTTTTTTTTTTAAAGAAGGTTCCTAAAAAAAGTTCCTTAAAAGGGCATTAACCCCTGAACACTCCAAGGCTTATTACACACTAAGGAGTATTACTCAGTAACTACAGGGACTTCTGAATAGTTTAGGGACTTCTAAAGTTTTTAGCCACACTTTTGGTTCGTCGGCAGGCCTTAGGCTTTTTAAGGGGTTAGGAGGTTTCTCAACAGGTTTCTCAAACTGAATAACCTCCAAAAACACCTAAAGATCTGTCCCTTTAAAGTTTACAGTATACACTGATTAAAGAACAAGATAATTGAGGAACTTTTGGAGGTTCTTCCATTTGAAACTGTGGCTCAACCTCTTAAAGTGATTTAAAGAACCTTCAAGAAAAGGTTTTTAAAAGTACAAGGTTTTATGATGGTTCCTTAAAGCACCTTAAAAGGTTTCTCCACCGTGTCCCATAAAATAAAAACTCCAAAAATTTCTCAATGATCTTATAATTTTGTCAGTGTATGAGGAATCATCACTGTTTTCTTTCTAAGAACCTTTTCTTGAAGATTCCTTAAAGTATCTTAAGATGTTCCTCCACAGTTCTTCCACAGTTCTTCAAGGATCCTGGGTTCTTTTAATGATGTAGGTGTCCATTACACAAGTAATATACTAAGCCTGGCCTTCACTGGTCAGATCAGCTGAACTTTTACACTCATGCATATATTGATGAGTTTAATGACACTCATTAATCAAAATCACTTAGCTCCAAACATCAGAAGAGGGGGAGGATGATCAATAGAGACATCATTATGATCAAATGCACAAGAGAACGTAAGATAACCTTTCAAAGCATTCATCATGAAATGTAGACCAAGAAAACATACCCATCAGCCAAGTGCTGAAACCACACTGACAAAAGCAATGCTAGAAGCTGACCTGATCCAAAAGTGTACGGCAATAAAATACCGTACATAGATCATCATTCGCATTGATGTGATATCATGTATGTGGAAATGTGTTTTTTGCTTTGTTATCTGGTCTTGACAAGAAGAGAACGGGTTCCTCTGTTGGATCCTCTTAGGGTTTCTTCCTTCTAAGGGAGTTTTTCCTGCCACTGTTGCCACTGGTTTGCTCACTTAGGACTCAGATCTCGGAAAGGCTGCTTTTTAAAGCTACATACATACATACATACAAAGTCACGAATGTCAATATTTGTTGAAAGTGGCAAATCATGACATACAATCTGGCTTCATTATTCTGAATAAAATAAAAAAATAAATAAATAAAAAAAATAAAAAAAATATATAATATATATATATAGTATTCAATTAATTAATCACAATGCAGTGTTCATGTTGTGCTCTTCACCAGAACTGTCCTGTCAAAATCTGTCCTGGCAGATACAAAGACACTGAATTAGATCTGACCATGTATTTGTCAAAAGTTTCTAAAAAACCAAACAAACTGCTGTTTGATTGGCAGTAGCATCTCCGCTGCTTGCTGGGTCAAGGGCTCAAATCCGCCAAGAGCAGTGGCCTCGCCTTAGCAGTACACTGGGGATTTTCGAGAGGGTGTGATGTGATCTTAGATCCCTACAAAATCAGCAAAGTCATGCATGCATCCTTCAGCTCATCTTTCAGCGAGCTCTGCAGATTTCACCTCCATGCTGGGTGAAAGATTGAGTCCACGGGCCAGAATGATTTATTTTTGCATGTGATTAATTCATATCATTTACTTCGAGGGTAACACGGTTTGCTGTATTTTGTGTTGTTTGGTTGCTCTGCTCTGCTCTGGGTTGACTGATTGATTTAATACATGTGAAAAATGTATCAACAGCATCATGGCATGCATTTATTCAGTACCACATGTTACTGTTTAGGTGACTTTTTGGCTAAGAATTGAGGTGAAAAATGCTCAGATGGCATTGAAGCTTCTCCACAACCCCGTAACTTTGCCCCATAAGAAAGACTTGGCCAGTTTTATCAGCCAGCTCATGTCATCATGACAGCTCACAGCACCCATTTAGCCTAGCCTAGCCTAGCGTACCATAGCATAACTTTGTTTTTAACACTGCAACAAGAACAATAATCATATCAGAACACTAATTATTGTTATTATTTCTGAGTCTTACTGAATAATGTTGCTGTCCTCTCAACGCGATGTGCGGTTAACAATCTGAGGAGATTTTAGCCAGGTTGGCAAGCTTTTAGCCTAGCACCCGCCTAGCACTAGCGCGCTTCCCTGGATTTGGCTTTCTTACTTGGTACTTTCCTATATAATGTGCCTTTAGCTTCAGTTTGCTTCAGCTGAGGTAGTCCAGCCAATGTTAGAGTAAGAAGACAGTAAAGGCCATTTGGCTTGCGTTAGCTTTTAGCCTAGCAAGGATCATTGCACGCTGCTTTTGAGCTCCCGTTGGAAAACAAAACATTGGTGCATGCAAAGCCGAGATCCCAAGGCCTGGTTCACGCAGCCAGGGGCACTGCCAGGGGTGTTCGGCTTCATGAAAAGGTATTACACTGGGCCCTATGACTCTAACAATACCACTAAAATACTTAATTAACACATTTTTAGGGCTCCTGTCAGTCACAAGACCTCCACCCCCATACACACATGGTAACCCATATTTCTTTTGAGTCTGGAGGTGATGAGCTGCTCTGTAGTCTCAACACCATATTCTCTTACAGTTGCCGTTGTGTTTTACTGTGGCGCAGCTTTACTTGTTGAAAGGCTTTTGCTACTGGGCGGGATTTATGTACATTTTGAGGGTGTAAGTATAATGATATAACCCGTTTTGGGGTTTTGGCATTTGCCTGTTTTCCTGTTCTGTTTTGGATATGCCAGACAACAGCGCTGGTGGTTAACAGACTGTCGCAGTTTTCCATTCTAGGGCACCTTTAAAGACATTTAATTGCTATCAGTCAAGCTACCCATTACTGTACACAAACTATTACACAGGTTATGGGTTTAGATTGCAAACATCTGCTTCTTTCAAGCAACCGAATGATTTTAGCAGGACATATGGAAGACGGTGAACGTTTATGGAGGAGTCAGGACCTTGAAGTTATCTGCTTAATAGCTGACGAAGGTGACTGTACTTTGATGGGTCTGTAGGGGAGGCCTTGACTTTGATGACTCGTCTCAATCTCCTCCCTATGCAAAATCAATAATGCCCTGTTAAAGTAATTGCCTCATTCAGATCATAAAACACCAGTGATGTAGTCCTTCATAATGACCACTCTCAGCATCCCACTGATTCTATTTCTCAGTGGCTGGGGGTACATGTGTATGTGTGTGTGTGTGTGTGTCTGCATACATATGAGCACTTGTTCAGTAAAGCAAACATAATTTCCTCTGGTACCTCTGTGTTATAGTGTAATAAGACTCTCCAGACATTTCCATCTCTTGCAGTGTAACAGTAGTCTCCTGACGCTCCTCGGAGTTAAAGCAGCAATTGCTGCATGTCTAATGGGTTCTGACTACTCTTTCCACACCTGCTTAGCAGCGGCTTCACTACATGAAGGAAAGGGAAGTCAGGCTGCTCATGAGCCAAACCTTGGTGAGAATGCACTGAAGTGATTTGAGCTAAATGGAAATGTACATATGAGACCTGGAGACACTGTAGAAATGTCTGTGAAATTTACAGGGAAATGCACGGGGCCTTTTGCAGATAATGCCTGACACCCCTCGTGTAAAGCAGTTGCCAGCATTTTACCATTAAACACAGAGAAATATATATATATATATATATATATATATATATATATATATATATATATATATATATATATATATATATATTATATATTTTATTATTAACACTAGTCTTTTACCGTAACATACACTGCAAGTGTGTTGTCTTATAGTAAACATTGCTGGTTCACGTTGGCAGACTAGGGTTCCCTGACTTTGGGCGAGACCCCTAACATACTCCTATTACATTTGCCTACTTTTCTAACATGATTCAGCTGTAAATAAGAATGTGAATAAGAGTATCGGCCAAATGCTGTAAATTTACAAATTTTATGAACGTTGCTTTCTTACTGTTTACAGTAGGTTCTGGCAACTACAGCTGCCAGCTATGTTTTTAAAACACTAATTGATTTTACTAATTGATTTTATATTTTATATTTTCCAGTCCACTTGTGTACTTGTAGGCTATGTATGAAACGTATTCAGAATTCATTTAGGTTCAAATTAATGTCCTTAAAATTAAACTATATATAGGTAATAGACTGCAGAAAAGTCATTTTTTATTTAATTAATTGTTTTGTGATGATATAAAAACAAATATATAAATTCACTTATTTAGGTTATTTAGAGTTTACACTTACAGAATTAGAATATTTTTTGTTATTCAGTCTTTACTGAACTGGGGAAATCTGCTTTTAGTCACCGTGCACCAGCGAGCTGGAGTTCACTACAAAGAACACTAAAGCTCAGCTCACTGGTGTCCCTCACTCATTTCTAACCACCTCCACACAGCCTGCAACTATTATCATTTTACTATCCTTTTGTTATTCAGTTGTTTTTTATTTTTATTCTTGCAATTGTTTTATTTTTCTTTGTCTTTTTACATTTTTACTCAATTCCCTATGCAACACCACCGTGTAACTAACGTGCATGAAGAAAAACACCAGCTACCCAACTCTGATGTATGGGCCAGCCAGTATCACAGAGAGAGCCATATACCTGTGCTCTCTCAGGCTCCTTGATCTTATTCTTTTTCATATTTAAACTGGATCATTTCTTTTTAATATCTCACACTGATCTGTTTTATGTGGAATGTTTTAAATTCTTTAAGATTGATGTTTACCTTTCCTATTCTATGTAATTCAGATTTTACTTGTGTCATTTTGGTTTCATTAATTTCATTTCATTTAGTTTAATTCATTATTTCATTTGGTTGTATTTCTAATTGTTTTTGTTCTAATTTATTTTATTAATGGAATCTCAATGTTTACTTCATCATGGTATTTACTCTTATGTTTTTGTTGTTTTTTTTATTTTAATTTGTTCATTTACCTCCACTGGTTTTAGTCAATGGTTCTAGTTGATGAAATATTAGTATATTTCCTCTTTCACTCGCTGTCTACTGTAAATACTGGGCTATGTTGAAAACGAGTGTCAGCCTCAGCCTTTTATGAATGAAAATAAAGGTGGATGGATTGATTGAAATGAGCAGGCTAAACTGCAGGCTAAATGAACTGAATCCAAGTGTTCGCAGCTTTATTCACAAAAATGGACGTACAATATGGACTAAGGGGAGAATGTTATGGTTTTGAATATTTACACTGAATATTTCACTTTCATCTCCATATTTGTATATGGGGCCCGTAAGCTTTTCAGGTTGTATGGTTGTCTGGTTCAAGGCGGGTACTAATGCAACTTGTGTTAATAGCCTTTCTACTGAGTGTAGTGTAATTTTTGTAATTGCGCTGCTTTTTAATAATTCACAGCATGGACCCAACTTTGCCCTCATTACGGCTGAGGTGAAGGAACCCCCCTGGGGAGGAGAGATATGCTCCACTAACATTAATTCTACATTATTTATACACTTGGCCGAGATCCTAATCATAATGAACGTCTCGTTTATTTTTCATCTCCAACCCAAAGGCTCCCGCATCCGGCGGAAAAAAAAAGTGGAGGCCGCCTGGCCAACAAGGCCTGCCCATCACCTTCCTTTGATGGAGAGTAATTGCGGGTTAAACCTCATTTAGAATGAGTTGAATCCTTGTGTTTGGTGTTTGAGTTTAGCCGCTCTGTCATTAATTTGTGAGTTTAAAGTGTCAAAAGGAGTGGCACTGAAGCATGAGACTGTTCCCATTATTTTATTTCACCTATCTGTGATGAGGCAGCGAGCCGAAACCTGTGAGATTCTGAAAAGGAGCAGGTCTGAAATTATTTCTCTTTTCGGGAAAGGTGATAGCACTAATCTCGACCCAGCCACACCTGCTAGCAATGGAGTTGAGATTCCTTTCTCTTTTCTCCTTTTTTTCCCAGCATGTGTCTGCATTCGCTCTGGTAATTGAATTATTTATCGTTTAACCCAGCTGTTCTCCGCATTCACTGGCAGGAAAAACAATTTCAGTGCTTCCTAGCAAACAGAGAGCCCATGACATAAACTTTGAAGATCCCCAAAGAAGCTTCTCCTGTGAGTGAGAACTAAACTAAAAGCTAAAAAGTGGTGGAGAGTGGAGAGCGAACGCCGGGATGCAGCTTGTTATTTCATCACGTAGAACTTCAAAAGCTTTTGGAGACACTTTCCCAAGCTGCCTTTGGATTGGGGCTCACTATAAAATCTTAATACCACACCCGACCGGCTTCATACGATCTCTTCTAAAGACTACACGTGCCTAATTGCCAGTACAAAGACAGAGCCGGGCTATGGGGAGCAGGAAACGCTGCCACTTGCCTCTCCTCCATGAGTGCTTCCTCTGCAGAGAGGCTCAACTGTGCCATCAGTTCACGGAGAAGCGCTTCAGCTCTTTTCTTAAGATTTTAATCAGGAAGACAAGCAATGGCAGCAAGTGGCAGCTCTTACAGAGCACACCCGTGAGATAGTGGCAGCTGAAAAATGGAGCACCTCCAGGCAGGCACGGGTGGTGGCGGGAATTTATAGTCAAGCACAATGCTTCTATGTAAAAAAACTGCACTGAGAAGCAGACTGAAATTCATCTGAGCTTAATGGAAATGGATAAATGGAAGCTGGAGATCTAGAAGTCCATGTATAGCATCTGTGTGAGTTTACGTACCAAAAGCAAAAGCCATAGTTCCTTTTTAAAGGACCATTTTCCACTTGGAACAGGCTGTTTTTGGTACTGTGCCTTTAAGACTGATATATGCAAATGATCTTTGTTCTGGTGGATCGGATTGGCTGCCCTGTATTGCTCCTTATTTGAATAAATAGAAAATTCTACAGCCACACGTGAGTCTGAAGTCACCATGCTCAATGCCATCTGGTAGATGTAGGTGTGGAACAGTGGAAGTGATTATTGGTACTGGAGCTCACGCCTATACCTCTGGGTTAAGTTTGAGTGGCACTTTTGATCTATAACTAGTCATCCATTATAAGTCATTAGTCATTGGACCTCACAAAAGCTCTCACCACCGAATGCCATCAAATACTCAGAGCAATGTTTCAAAATCGAATGCAAGGCCTTTGTAGAAGAGTGGAGGCTGAAACTACCAACCACAAACTCCCTATTATTACCCTGGATTTCAAAAGCAGCCCTGGAGGAGCAGGCGTCTACAAAATTTTGGACATATAGTGCAGCTTGTTGAACCAGGCATGTTTGAGCTAGTAGATCACCAAGTTCTGCCCCTCCAGTGACCATAATTAAAGCACCTTGAGCTAGAAGATAAGCTAAAGGTGCCATTTGAGGTGTCACAGTTTCACAGGGTGCGGCTACACGTTTTGGTACATATTTAATATCAAAATATTATAGTTATCAGTGACTGACTGTACACAAGGCTTCAGGCTCTTTTGGAAGGATTGAGTGGACGTAAATGGAGAGATCCACTGGCTGGACTTGTGAAATGTCATTTATTCTAATAAGGCCTATTCCGAGGAGATCCATAATCAGTGTGCTTCATTGTGTGTTTGAAAGTGCTGGAGCTGTGGAGCATCAGTGTGCCAAAGGCAGCACACTAGTGAGGTCAAGCACAAGGGAAATAATGGATGAGTGTGTGTCTATGTGTGTGTGTGGGTGTGTGCTGTCTATCTTTTGAAGTTAAACCTCCCTAGATAAAAAGCTTCTTCAGATTTTTTGTATCGGGGTGTTTAAACTTGAATCTATGAATGGACACACTTTATGCAGAGAGTGGGAAGGGAAGGGAAGGGAAGGGAAAGACGAGGCCACCACTCGGTATTCCGATTAAGCCAACATCAATAGCGGTGTGTTATTCCCTAATAAAACGAGCTTATCCCGAAGAACGCATGCTCGTGTTTTCATCATGTTTTGCTTCTTTTCATCTGCTGCAAGCACTTGGGATCCAGAAGAGTCGGAATTCGTCATTTTCCATTTCATCCCTCCCTTCGCATGTTTGTTTTCACTGAAAATGCACAGGAATTACACCCGGACAGGCCCTTCCGAACGCGCCCTCACTGTTTCTGTTTCTCCAGGGATCAAGTGGACACTCGGAAAGCATTCGTTAATCTGGTACGCTTCGTTGCGATGGCACACGAAGAGTGCATTGCGTAATGCTTCTAAGCTACTGTTTCCCGCTCGCTCTTCAGCCGAAGCATTCAGATGGTCTGAGTTAACGCAGATGTTTTTGGAAGGGAGGTGCCGGTTGCAGATGTTCCGCTCTGTCCTTAAGTCACATTAAGGCCACAGCAAGTGAATAGTGCTGGTGTTTACTCATTGTTCACCGCAGTCGATGCAATTATCCAGTGCCGTGGAGTTCAACGTGATGTCACCGGGAATCAGAGCCCATTCTCCAGACCTGTCTCCCTTGTTAACATTGCATCGATCAAAAAATCTTATTTCAGATTGCGACACAAATGTTGTTTTCATTTTCAGACAGGCATGTTCGGTCCGGCCTCGCATTGATGCCATTGTCGTCTACTCGTGAATTACAATACTGCCGTGGCACAGTGAAAAAAAAAGGGTTACGCCCAGGGAAATGATCCACAAAAAATGTAAATTACTTATCGATCCCTCTGCCTTTCGGTATGACATCTATCTTAAAGATGGGGACGCGTCTCACCATAACCATATTCATTTTGATTAAGATGTCAACACTTCATTTGAATTTACAGACGCTGTGTCTGGTGGGGTTTTTAGAGGAACCCCTCTCCCCTCCTCCCCGCATTCTCCACCCCACCACCTCCTCCCTCGCTTTCTCCTTCTTCATGAGTACTCACACAGGGTATAGAGGAAACAGGGGAAATTTGATTAGAGACGGAATACTAAAGGAACAGACTTGTAAATTACAGCTGAAGTTCAGCACTGCCTCTTCCCAAAGGACACGACGTGATGGAGAAAAAAAGAAAAAAAAAAAAAAATATATATATATATATATATATATATATATAAATCTGCAGCGGAAAATACAGATACACCAGTGCCCCATCTCTATAGCTCTCTTTTCTGCTCCCAAAAGGAAGACACACCAGTGGCACTTCTCGATATCTCTCTTTTCTCTGCTCCCTGTAGGAAAAAGCTCCAAAAATATGATCAGCAGAGGGGAAAAAAGTGTTGCACCACATTCAGAATGAAATTCTCAGCCTTGATTAGAATGGCTGACAAACCTATTCAATGCACTGCAGCCATTTGCCAGTATTAGCAGACTTAGGGCCACCTGTCTCCTCATAGAAGAGCGTCTACGATTGCATAGCGCCAGTATAAAAAGATACACATTCATTAGCTATTGTGCGTATGCTGCTACAGTCAATTAACCACCGGTTATCTTGCTAAGGCAGTGATCTATGTTTGAGGCTATATTTTGAACAGCTTAAGGCAAATACCCAGTTACAAAAAATAAAATCCTTATTGGGTTCTTTGGAGCAATGTCAGATGAGTGGCATTCACTCCCTCATAATTTAAAGGTTCTGCATCAATAAAAGCTGTTTCCTAGAACCATGTGTCAATGCCAAGGACTATTTAGGAACCTTTCTTTTTAAGAGTGCCAAATTGGACACTGACAAATCTATCAATTGCATTTGATATTAAGCAGCTTCGGCACAGTGAGCAATTAAAACCATTTGTCTCCTAATAAACCAGTGCGTATGACTGAATAGCACCAGTATGATGGGTGCATATTTCTTCATTAGATACTGTACATGTGCTGTTAGAGTCAATTAACTACCATCGATCTGCTACTATCTTCTTTAGGTGGTTTGGGCTGAGGCTATAGTTTCAGCATCTCACAGTATCCCTTCTAATGAATGCTTTCGGCTACTTGTAGCTTCGCCCATTGCTGACACAAATGTGCAAATGCATACACACATAGCTTGTCCAGTCCCTGTAGATAAGAAGTACTGCCAATAGAATAGGACTCTCTGGAGGAGATAAACAATAAACCCATGGCAACATGCAGCCTAATTTACATTTACGGCATTTAGCTGACGCTTTTATCCAGAGCGACTTACAAGGTTACTCGTATTACAGCGGTGGGCCAATTTAGTGTTAGGAGTCTTGCCCAAGGACTCTTATTGATGTAGCGCAGCATAGTCACCCAGACCGGGAATCGAACCCCAGCCTCCCACATCGTGTGGTAGCTCACTGGCAAGTAGTGGTGTTATCTGTTGCGCCACACCAACCACCACTAATGCCAGGAGTGGGCCAGCATTGAACCCTGTTCTCTGGAATGATGGATGGTGCTCCATCCCATACTTTTGGGATGAGCTGGAGAGCTGGGGATGAGGTGGAGTGGTGATCATCCAACATCCTGACCTCATTAACACTCTTGGCAGTAGAAAGCCATCCCTGGACAGTAGACACAGTTACTCTAACCAAAGCATGATGAAGTCTTTTTTGAATATCCTTGATTTGGGAAGAAAAGGCGGATGAGCAGGTTTCCCAACTGGTTACTTTTGCCCACCTAGTGCACTTAAACTCTTCAAGATATGAATGTCCAAAGAAATTCTTGAGTAATGCAAGCGGACCCAGTTATGGTTTAGTAAAAAAAAAAAAAAAAAAAAAAATGTTCAATGGATGTAAATCAGAGGCATGAGAGTGAATAACTGTTTAAAGACATCCAGGATTATCTCCCTACTGTAAATGTAAAATACGTCAAAGGTGCAGAGTAATCTAGAGAAGTAGGAGTAGTAACAAATCCTCCTGTTGCTGATAGGCTGACTTCCCCTTGCTTCAGTCTCCTCTTGGTGCGTTTTTATCCGGAGCTGATGTAATTAGTGTATGCTACATTTGGCTGACCCGTTCTCCACACTCCCACAGGACCCCAACAGTAAACAAAATATCAATCACGTTCAATGAAGATGGCCGTGCAGGGAGCCTTGCCTTCACAAAATACAAGCAAAAATCAAGCTTGCTGTTAAAGGAAATAGAAAAAAAAAACAGATTTGTTGAATAAATGCTAAAGAAGTAGCTATAAAAATGCAACCCATGGGGCTTGAGTATATAAAGGTTATTCTTCCTATGAACAACATTTTGTTTAGCTGTCATAAGCAATAAAGTGGAGAGAAGACATAAGTATCTCTTATAGTTTGAAAGAAGGAAATCCCAATGCTCAAAAAGTGTCAATTAGGCTTTCAATTAGGAAAGCATCAACGGATAGGCAGCAACATTAGTCTACCAAGACGTCTGGATTTCACATTCTTGATTGACCCATGCTTAAAAAAAATGTGTCATTGTGCCATAGTATGTATTCACACTTAGTGTCCCACTATAACACACTGCAGCCGTTGAATAAAGACATACGTACATTTAGTATAGCTTTACTGTCAGCCTGTCCTTTTCCATTTAATTGGTCAAGGCGGTTCGACATCGCTGTTTTATTCTTCTGAAAGCAACAATAGCAATAAAAGTTTGATGGTTCAGAACATTTACAAGCATTCCAGAGCACAGTGGTGACAACCTCAACATGTGTCCCCCTTGTGCCTCTTCGCAAGCCTCCTCCCTGACAACCACCGCAGAAAAAGCCAACACCAACACACTGACAGCGATGCAACTAGTTTCCCCAGGCCCGCTCCGTGGTCCTTGGCCCTCAGCTTTAACCGCAGCGATGACTCTAGCCGTTGGGCTTGTCTGGTCGGAAAAAAGCAGTTCTCTCCAGGGATGGACAGAACATGCCATTTTAATGGCTTTCTCTTGTTCCTCATAGCCGAATGGAGATGGGCCGCGAGAGGAAAAAGCAAACAGGATGCAGGATGCAGCGAGACCGGTGCTTTACAAGAGTAAAGTTGCTTTTTCTTTTTTTCTTTCCTTTTTCTCGCTCTCTTCATGACCTTATCCACTTTTGAGGACAGCTTTGCACCCTACACCCAGCCTTGGCGTGTGTTATTCAGAGGTTAGATTGATACCATACTTTGGTAACTCAATGACAATTCGGCCTGGGTAACTGAATCTCTCTTTCAATCATACCTCTCAAAGCTAAGCCGGAAGGAGCTCCGGAAGGAGCATTCCGGGTATGAAAAAGGCATAATAGAACCTGTGGATTATAGCTACCAGAGGGCAGAACAAAATTCCAATTTACAGAGAATATTGGGTTTCGTGAGATGTTTTGTGCTCTGAAGCTTGCAGAAATAGTTTGTCATTGAAAGGGTGAATGGCAAATGCAGAGAATCCTATTGGAACAATCGCTGGGCTGAAAAAGCAAATAAATGAAGGCGCAATAACCTCAGATAAACTCACACTGTAACTGTCAGAACTACCAGGATTCACCACCAAGTCGTATTTGCTGGTGGTTTGACAAACTTAACCACAGTTTTTAAAGAAGAACACTGACCAAAGACGCCATGGTTTGAAGATAACCCCGAGCTATAGTTGCAGGACCAGCCCTCAAAAGCACAGGCGCTCCAGGACCATGGTTTGGAACCAACTGACCCAAAGCATCCATGTCCTTGGTTGCCTTCAATTTTAGGCCTCATAATTACAGGACGACAAAGATGTCCACTCTCCAGTCTCGCAGTGGAGGCTGAGTTACAAGCTGTTGTGTTTATCACAGGCCACTGAACAGGGCTGTGGTTTTGAGGTGACGACGTGAAACACGGTAATCTGCCGGCCAGCCCACACTCATCGGTCTCCTCATCTCCTTGACTGGCGCTTCTGTGACAGGCTGAGAGTTTGACGCACATGTGGAGGGGCCTCTCCCCGGCTGTGGGATTGGGACCATGCCACTATCATTCAAGCACTTAGCTCTAGCACTTGTCTCGTTAGCTGGCTTGTGACCCAGGCATAGCGCGAGTAGCTGTTCGCCCTGTTATTCCATGTCCAGACCGCAAGAGCTCTTGCGACCAAGCATTAAAAAAGCAGCGAGCTTTGCTATCCCTCGATCACAGTGGGGTTTTTTTTTTTGGGACAGGCTGAGGCTTTTCTGGCAGTTGCTGAGTGGAAAATGTTTCTTAGAGAAAGCTGAACACAAGTAACACTGACAGGGCAAAAGGAAAAGGCCCGAGACGGTCGACGTGTAAATCCGTGCTGGCATTTGGCAAGAAAAGAAATAAATAAGCTATGCTCTTTTGAGGACGCCATTATTAATGTATGTCCCCGGCTGAGAAAGAAACATGTCTTTAAGGGAATTAGAAGCCATTAATCATGTGATTCTACCAATATTCCACGCTGACATTCTCGAAAGGCCTAGTAAACACAGAACTCCACAGCTGAGGAAGCACATTCCTCATCCTGAAGTCACGAGCAGGGCTCATCTCCTCTTCTGCTCTTCTAATTTCTCTAATTTAATTAGCGAATTTAATTGCTGTCAGAAAGTGTTACGGGTAGCATCTAGTCACCGTTATTGATTAGCAGCCTCGGCAGTCCGAAACAATTTCCTCCTGGTTGTTCAAGAGAGGAGAAAATCCTCTTTCCTTGAGACATTCCGAACTGTCCTTCAGCCACCTGCATCCATGCTGTTCGCAAGCCGCAGGGCTTAAATGACCCGGCTTGCACGGTCCTTTCGGCCAAGCAAGATAACAGTCCATTAAACTGTGTACACATTCCGACATAGATCACTCCATGTTTGCAATTTGGGCTGGAGATGGCCACTTCTTGTCTGTCAGGCTGGGAGAAATGGAGCGCGGTAACATCCTGCGCGCCGCAGCACCATCAGATGTACCGCGGCCTGCAGATGACCCTGCTCTAAGCCGCTAATCAAAGGAACGGCACATCTGGCCCTGGCTTAACGTCCAGTATGACATCACACTCCGTAGCCACTTAGGGAAGGCCCAAACACAGTCCATAAATCGCCCTGAGTTAACAGACATGGTAAGCGCTCGCACCCATTCTGACTCCCACACAGGAAGAGGTGGCTGAACATGGATGGGAAGGAGGGTTTTGAAGGGGGCTAGAGGTTTGGGAAAGGGTGGGGTGGAGATGCAGCTAACATGCAGTAAGTGTATCCAAGCCAGCGCCTCTTGGTCTTTCCCTCTTGGCGTAAGCAAGTAAAGGGCTAGTTCATGGGGAGAGGTAATATAGTAAGCTATACACTGAGTGAAAGTATGGGACAGAGAGTGAAGATGGGAGAGTTGAGGACCAGAACAGAGATAATGAGGAGAAAAAAAAAAAAAGCTGAAGCTTTAAGGCTAATGTAGCTAACAAGGGATGGAAGCTTATGGACACTAATTAGCTGAGAGGGAACTGCATGGCCAAATTACTGCTCAAGAGCACAGATAAGTTCACGTAAGTTAAAAACTTTGAGACAATCCGTTGCCCTAAGAAAATGTGTTATATTAACATTATAATTACCTTTTAAATTCCACTAAGAATGTTGCATATGTCATTTCCTAAAATTATGTACTTTTTCTAAATATGGGAACACTGTCTGGTGTTCCTCAGTCCCTCATTCGTCCCTGTAACACTGTAATTTTTCTCCTTTCCTTCCAAATTTTAGATTTTTTAGTCAACTACCCAACCCACTTGTTAGTACCCTCTATCACATGTTATGCTCCCAACACTGAGAGGGTGAGGACGGACACATGCCTCCATGCCTCCTCCAGCGCATGCACACCCAGTCACAGCCTCTTTTCGAACTGCCGTCAATGCAACCAACCAATCACCAATGTGCTCAAAAATACTTTGCTTTGATGCATTGGCTAGCAGATGGCCGGCCAGCATCCTACATGGTCATACAGAGCTAAATGACTGTCCTCCATTTCTTAAAAATGGGGGAGGGGTGCTGTTTTCAAGCTCACATGGGCCGATCACTATACTGAAGACAGCAGACTAATCCCACGCAAGATATAGGATATGTCCTATAGGATATTATCCAACGACATCCAATGACAAATCATTATGTATAAAAATAGATAAAAGTGTCACAGTTAAAAACTTTAGTAGTGGCCATCCTCAGAGCTCCTCATAGAAGGAAACTTTGGATGGCAAACTGTCTTGGCTAATTTTGGAGTACGGGTCAAATTGTGCACCTTGGCATTTCCCTGCTGTTTCATACAAGCTTTGGAAGGGCAGAAGAAAGAGAAGGGAATTCACTCACGGCCAACACGGAGTGTGATCTGGTCGCGGCGCTGAAAGTCGTCTGGGTTCTGGAAGCAGCTGTACAAGGCGTTGCTGTTCATGTCCACATCAAGGAGGGTGAGCCGTGGCCCTTCCTCCCGTCGCCGAGCCTTCACGTCCGTCCCGTTCACCTTCCACATGACCGAGGCGTCGTTGTCCAGGGAGCCGCACTGCATGGTCACGTCGCTGCCGATCCGCGCATACTGGATCCTGGCCCCTATGGAGAGAGAAAACCACAGTCAGGACTGCATCCGCTTCCTCGCTCACCTCAAACACTCTACGGTGCACTCGGATGGGGCCCGTAGGGTTCAGACCCAGATGTGCTGGCAGGCAAGAAACGCTGATTATTTGCAGCTTTAGTGGATTGTATTAAACAGTGCGAGTATAAATACACTCTTCCCTGGTGCCTTGACTGTGAACTCGGAATACAGATCCTGCCCTTTCTTTAATCTTATAATGCATTTAAATACCTCGTTTGTTTCAGAAGCGAGAATTTCACAGAGCGCTCATTATCGTACCCTATTCAGTCCCTGCTCCCTTCAAATGAAGTCTAAGAATCTGCATACTGTCAGAATCACGCAAAAACCTTGCATCTCCCTTCTTCACTTTTTGACATTTTGTTGTTATTTATTTATTTATTTATTTATTTATTTGTTTGTTTGTTTGTTTGTTTGTCATCCAGATTTTTACACATCCTTCCCAATTTTGGATAGCCAATTACCAAACCCGCTCATTAGTACTCTCCCCTTATCACATGTAATGCTTCCAACACTGGAAGGGAGGACTGACACATGCCTCGTTTGACATATGTGCAACCTTGCCACAGCCACAGTCTGGTTGGTGCTCTATCTTATTATTTTTGCGAAGAGTTGGGGAGTTAGGGGTGAGGTGGGGGTCATCCAACATCCTGACCTCACTAGGGATGCAATCACATCCTCACAACAATGCTTCAAAATCTAGTAGAAAGTCTTCCCTGGACCGTAGAGACAGTTGCTAGGATAAACCTGAAAAGTAGGATAAACGATGGATGAACAAGTGTCCCAATACTTTTGTCTATATGTGTAAGTACAACATGAGAGGGGCTGAGGGGCACTGGGTCATTCAGCCCCTGCCTTACAGTGACAGAAAGGACAGAATGGCAGGTTTGGTGATGACCAAAGGCTGTGACCATTCTTAAAAGTTGGCGATGGTGCCCATGGTGGAATGTGACAGGTTTAAATCCACCCAGATTCTGAGAGAGATAATTGCAGCTGCATTTTCACGTGCACCATCGACACAATGTGCCAGCATAGCTGATGGGGCGCCCACAACAAGATGAAAGCACACAGGTTGAGCGAAAGTAAGCTGCCCACTTTTTCTCTTTCCTCCACTGACTGACCATGCAGCTCTTATTCTCCAGGCAGTCTCTGGCTATGAATTTTGCATGCGCTCCCATGCTGTTGGAGTCTTCTGATTCTGTGCTGTAGAACAGGATCAGAAGTGAAGGCACTGCGCCAAGGCGAGAGCGAACTCCTGTTATCTGCTCCCAAACCAAACACTTCCGTATGGATTCATCCAGTCAGTTTAGCGAGATATGCTGCTATGCAAATATGATAACTTTCACAGCCTCGCTTGCTGTCCTTGTGCAGGAGTGAACAAGTGAATCAATCACTCCTTTAAAGAACGATATCTGTAACACAACTGTCAGAGATATCTTCCTCTTCGCGCTGGAGTTAAACCAAACTCCCTCCTAACTGATGAAGCCATGTTTGTGTTTTGGCCCGTGCATCCGTAGCGCCGTGTCAAGCCGGTTTAACTGTGTTTTGGCTATAAAAGAGACAGGCAAGCTGCGTGGCAAAGTGCCAGCATTCAAATTATCCTCATCTCTATTTGCCTTTTCTTCTGCCCATCTCCAAACATCTAAAGCTCCAGTTACGTTCTTATCTTGAAAGAACTGGAGGGTGGGAAAAACGTCCTGAACAGCCTCAGGAGTCTGGAACACATTCACCTTCATTGAAAAACACCTGGTCTCGGGTTTCATATCTCATACAAAAGTCCCTTATTATGCTCGGATCCATGCAATAGTAGCTTCAACAGCTTACAATGTAGCTCCATCCAGCCCACAGCGGAACGTACCTCTGCGTTACTCACACAACTGCCCAGCTACACAATACTAATGACAGCCTTCTAAAATATTTACCAACCCAAACACAGATCACCCAGAGGATAAAGGAGATGCATGAGGGCCCGAAGCTCTCTGAAGCCCATTTAATGGAGCTGATTTAATAGCACACCCTCAGACCCTTGCTCTCTAAAAGGACGGCTGAGTAAAACACGCCAGTGAAACGTCCCCTCTTCAAACATCTTCACCATAGGAGTCATTGCTTTGCCCTCTGTCTCATTTCCTTTGAAGATTCTCATTAAGAGCTTGTCTCTCGTTTGCCCTCGTTCTGTCGGGCCGCTTTTGGCACCCGGCGTGCTTGGCAGGGTGCGAATAAACCCATTTCCTGTTTCCTGCCCACTTATCTGCAGACACCCCCGAACAGGCAGCGATAGGGCACCTAATCGCTGGCCCCACGGCATGAGCAAAACAAAGCCCAGGCACAATAAGTCATGTCTGGTGCTTTTCGATAGCCCAGAATGTTTCATTCTCATTATGCAGTTTAGCAGGTGCGTCTGTCGCAGCCTTATCTGATGCGGGGTCTCTTTTTTTTTTTCCTTCTTCCGCACACAGCCACTATAGGCATTTCCAGTCCGGTCCCCTCCCTCCACTACCCCACCTCATGCATTTGTCATTGGCGTAATGCATATTATCTTCAAACACACAGAAGCACCCTCATACAAGCCAAAGAAACCCCCACAGACTTCCTCTGGTGTTAGCCACTCCACGCTAATGCACTGTGAAACTAACACGTAGCTTCAAGGACAATGGCTGGGTGCCTGCCTTTTTTTTCTGAAGAGGGGAGGGGAATGTAAAAAGGCACACAGCAAATTGAGATTCAAAGCCGCAGCTAAATTGACACTTCGCGTTGCAGAGACGTAAACCGGCCATTGAGCTTAACCGAGGCTCCGGGGAGAGATGAGATACAGAGGACTCCACACCCACACGGAGGAGCTTTCGACTTTTACGAGCCGTGGTGGTGCAGGCTGGGCCAGGAAGATCCTGGCCGAGGGGCCGACAGCTGGATCTCCTGTCTAGATGAGGAACAGCTGTGTCTGTGCTCGTGAAACATGCGGCCAAGAAAACAAAGCAGCTAAGTGGCCATGCAAACAGGGCACTGTTTACCAGAAGCTATCTATCTCTATAAATGGACTGCATTCTGTTGATGTTTTCACAGAGAAAGGAACAGGTCGTAACAGGTTGGAGGTATTTGTTGATAATCAGTTCTCATTTCCACAAAAAAAGGGAACGAGCTCAACGTGACTAACATTAGGAGGGAGAACACAAAAGGAACCTCTAGATCCCTCAAAACGTCATTTTGTGAGGTCACAAGACCCGCCAGGTCACATGTCCTCCAGAGCTGCCTCATCTCCTGTTGCGCTCCAAGCTGCCGTGATGTCGAAGGACCACCACGCACAATAGCTGTGACTACTGGCTTAGGGATTCCGCAGTGGAATTTTCTCCCTGCTCTGTAATATTGCATTGTTACGCGATGGGATTTTCGCACAAATGAAGGTCATGCAAAGCTACATGCTACAGAAAGGTCAACGGGATTAGAAGGCATCAGATTGATACAGTGCGGATCAGACGCCTCCGTCCTGCCCTCGCAGCTCCTGCGGCTTAACCGCTCTAGCCAGGGAATGTGGGCTTGGCCGTGCCGTTTATTTTCTCGCTCTGGCCCGGGGAAGGGGGATGCTCACTAACTCTTAGCCCCTGGCGCTGTTCTGCTCTCTCTCTCTCTTTCTCCCCCTCTCTCTCCCTCTCTTCTTCCAGACCTCCCATGATGCACCACATGCTACTCCAGGATGGGATAGTTGGGGTTTTGCGCTCAGGCCTTCCGTTCCACCCCAATCCTTTGTCTGTGACCTCGTAAAAATACTGACGGCAAGTGCGTCAAGGTCCGCATGAGGTTTAGAACAGATACCACAGTTGGTGATGTGGTCCAGCCCCACCAGGCTCAAGTGAATAAAATGTCATCGTTGATGTTTTACCAATGGGATGACATGCTTGCCTGAGGCAAGGTACACTGGCCAGTTGCAGGGATGGTATCCCCAGGGCAAATTGGGGTTAAGCACCTTTGCTTAAGGCTACTGTTGTAGTAGAATGATACTGACAGGTACGTTCTCACCTGCAACCTTTTAGTTCATGGATTGGAACCAGGATCAGATTTCATTGTTTACATTGTTTTATTATCACTTGATGTAATCAACTGTAATTTGCATCAACAGAGGCACTGACTGGAAATGAAGCAGGACGTACAAATTCAGACAACTCGGCTAATTGAAGGAAGCGCAAGGCCATCCACTAATGCAAATTGGTAGCAGAGAAGATTTAAGCACTCTACCATATGCACAGCAAATAAAACTAGAATCCAGGTCCTGAAACGTGCTGCACAGCAACAGTTCCTGGTCAACATTCCATGCATTGTTCACAGGACATGAGTCCTTTGTGTCTGTAGACCCACGAGACATCTCTAAGTCAGCAGTTTCCCCTGAAGTACCCCTGCTCTGGCTGAATTTTGGTTGAATATCTTCCATGCTTTATCACACCAGCTAATCAACTAATTGGCAACCTCTTGGCAATTTGCAATTCCTGAGCTGGGAGAGCATGTCCAAGGGTGCAGTGGTACTATGGTAATTCCTGGACCAGGGTACTTGTGGACCACAATTGGTGAACATGGCTGTAAATAACCCAGTCCTGCAGGACTGGGACAAATCGTAGAACATTTTCAGGGCTTAGGATAGTAAGACCAGCTACAGAGTTAGATGGATGGATCTAGTGTCATGGGCTCCTTGCAAGTCGAGGCACTGTGCAACTTTCAGTTGCTGTGCTCGATGTTGGTACTGGCAGTGTCCATCTATGTTATGAGGCAATTATTTTGATTGTGAGATATGAGGGCTGGTGGTCTGCTCTAATTTGCCTCAGTTCTTTTCTATCTGATAAAGAATCCTCATAAGGAAGAGAATGCGCCATTCTCAGAGATGGCTCTTGCGAAATGCACTCCTTGCCCTTAGCTAACTTGTTGAACTGTACACAGCATCAGCTTGTTTTTCAGTGTTATGGAGGTAGTTCTCATGGAAATCCAAAAACCCAAAGTCAAACTCAATGTGTATCCTTCCCAAAACAAAAAAGTTATGAGTTTTCACCCAGACACTTCATTCATATTTGAAGTGGCTCCTTGAGCCAAGAGATTGTGGTGTGGACTGTGTTTATTACTCAAGGCAAAAATGAAGTGCGTTTACTGAAGTTCAGGCCCTCACGAGGTCAGCACAGAGTTCGCAGATAACAAGCGAGCGCTTCAGCCCTGCGGACCCTATCAGGACCAAAATATTAGAACTGACTCCAGCTGTTGAGAGGTCTGGCAACCACAACTGCAAGCCTGCAAAACAAAAGCATCTTAATGTGCACGCCTCCTGAAAAGGCTGCAAAATCATTCTGTGGGGGGTTTGGGGGAAAAATCCTGATGGAACTAAGTTGCATGTCATACTGAGCCCTATTTAGAGGCCTGCAGGCCTGTGCTATGCTACATTCATCCCCAGCTCTAAGTCTGCAGCATGTACCTGCTCCATCACACTCAGGCCCACAGAGAGCAGAGAAAACACGGCTCTATCCCCTGATTACTTGCACATTCATACTTCACTTTGCTTCGAGACCAAGAAAATGCGTGGCCTGCTGGTGGAATGTAAACAGCCCCCGGCTGCTCTGTGTCTGCTGCCCCTCTGCCCTCTTCATCTGGGGAAGAACCTGCCTGCCTTGTACCTACCCCCCTCCACAACCACCACCACAACCACTTACGCCGGCACACACACACATAGGTAGGTATTTTCTAGGTCTGAGTGCGATGATCCGTGAGAAATGAAGAGCAAACATGCCTGGATGTCCTTATAAAGCACTAAAGCCTGATGTGAACCGCTGATGTAACCACTGATCACATACCTCGATTCTTAAAATCACCCATTAAAAAAAGGTTCACCTGGGACACCTGAGGTTTAATCAGGATGCTTACAGGCGTGTATGGCATATCAGCACTGCAACAGCTTGTCTAGTCCCTGTAGAGAAGCACTGCCAATAGAATAGGACTCTCTGGAGCAGATAAACATGAACCAATTGGTTCCACTTCAATTGGCCAATGCCAGGTGTGGGCTAAAGGGGTATAAAGCCCTCCAGCTGTGGAGAAGTGAAGTGGAACTGTCTTTTCTGGAATGATGGATGGTGCCCCATTCAATACCTTTTGCTGGAGTTAAGGAGTTGGGGGTGAGGTAGGGTGGTGATCATTCAACATCGTGACCTCGCTAACACCCTTGTTGCTGAATGCAATCAAATCCTCACAGCAATGCTCCCAAATCTAGCAGGAACCCTTCGCTGGACAGTAGAGACAGTTACTCTAACAAAGGCAGGATAAACTCTTTTTTAATGTCCTTCATATCGGAAGAAGAAAAAAAATGAATGGGCAGGTGTCCCAATACTTTTGTCGGTAGCACAAACTTGGAGCACACCGCAGCAGGGGTCAGAGAGAAGTCTGGCTCTCGTTTATTATGCCTGTTTTGACAGGCTCTCGGAGCATCAATGCGCAGCGTAATTTGTCTCCATTCGCTGGGCTGTTGTTATTGTTTCCACCAATCAATCCAAATCCGAAAAGACTCTTTTCTGCCTTTCCCTGGAGTTTATATCTGAATGGAAACTCTTGCATGGGGTCTATCTGTTTTTTATTCTTGTTGTTTTTTTTTTGTTTTTTTTTCATTTAACTCAATGTACTGTATGCATCCAGCCACATAGTGATGCTGCTATGCGGAGAAAGGGTCTCAGTGACTTGAGGAACACAAAGCATTTTTGATTGCGTGCCAATGTTTGTAGCATTCCCACTGCTCATAGATCATTTATCTTGTCAGGCCTAGGCACATCTGAAAAAAAAGAGAAATTGAAAACACTTGATGCTACTTTGGCCGGTTCTTCTAACGTCTCTGGAGGGGCAGGGGATGGACTGGACTTGGCGATTTTGATTCAAATATTCTTCAGTATAACATGATCAAAATTGCTCACATAAATCCTTGTCACAAATCAATTCTGAATTATGGCAAGAGAGTGGAAATGCTTCTCCTGGCCACTTTTTAAGGGGGGGGGGCGGTCTTGAAAATAATGCCTGCTGCATTGTGTATGGTGGTTGGCGTGGCGCAACACCACGGCCTGCCTGTGAGCTACCACACCCTGTGGGAGACCAGGGTTCGATTCCTGGCCTGGGTTACTATTAGGGCTGGGCGATATGATAAAAACCCAATATCACGATATTTAAAGACTTTTTTTTTCGTGATACACAATATTTATCACAATACGTGTACATCAAAGACTAAAAACAACAGATTCGACAGATTCTTCTAAACTACTATTCAGAGACTCTCCCGTACTGAATACAGTGATTTCTATACCAGTCTAATTACACTGTTAGTAATGAAATCTGCAGCTGTTTATTGAGCACTAACAGTATCCTTGAATAAGATCAGAAAAGCATATTGTTGTCATGGTAACAAAATGTATGTATCATGATGCGATAAAATATCGTCATATTGCCCAGCTTTAGTTACTATGCTGCGCTACACCAATAAGAGTCCTTGGGCAAGACTCCCAACATTACACTGGCCCACCTCTGTAATATGAGTAGCCTTGATAAGTTCGAACTATTGACTACAGCGCCTCTCTGTTCCGTCCTTATCCGCAAGCTTTCGGAGAATGTGCAGAAACATGGACGAAAAGAGCAGACACAGGGGAACAGACACTTGGCTCGGTCTGCGTCTGTATTTAACGGTGAGCATAAAAGAGCCTTTAGATGTTCTCAATGTACGATGTGATATGAAGAGACCACTTGAGGGTCGCCTTTTCAGGTTGCTTCTTTTCTCTCTGTAATAGTGCCGTTATCACTAAAATGCCATGCCTTCCAAACATTTTAACTTCGCCATTTGAGACCTAATTGAGGACTAAGAGGATGTTCTCAGTCGTGCACTTATAATGCAGAGCCATTAGAAGTATTGATCCCCAAGTGCTCCTTTAGTCTTTATCAACACTTTACCTTGAGCCTGCTGTATCACCTCTATCAATAAACTAGCACAATAGACTTACAGAAAGGCACTAGACAGGACAGGCAGTGCTCAGACAGCCTTGCTGGTTGCTGTAGGATGTTCTCATTTTTGAAGGCTAAGGGCTATGGCAGGGCGATTTTCCACTGCACCCTGCAAAGCAGCCTTCACAACATAACTACATAACCCAGCATCTCCATATCTCATCTCCTTCACTGTCTTGTACCCTTTCTGCCCTCTGGGATCCTCCCTTCCATCCCTGTCCGTTCTTCCTTGTATTGTCTTCTCATTATCTCATCTTCCTCCTCTTCTTCTTTTCTGTTCTTGTTCTACTCTGCGTTCCGTGTTCTGCTCACACCTTCCCATTTCAGGGTCGGTGCCCCAAATCGCGAGGCAAGTGAAAGCTGTCGTGACTCCAGCCAAATTCCCCTATTACTACAGGGTAATCCCAGCGTGATTGGCCTGTCTAGGGCCCCATTCTGCAGTCTTGCGGGTGGCACGCTACTTACGGGGATCTGTCACATTCCGCCCGCAACAGCGTGCAGGCCTTGTTTTCCTTGCACTCAATGCTAATCTGACTTTGGTCAGGAAATAGGCGAACCTCGTTGGGACTGTCACTGCAATAACAGATCCCCAGGAGAAAACAATCATAGTCAGGTGGGGCACAGCTCAAATCTGAGGCCCAGTAGGGCCACTCTGAAGGCAGGGAACGTTTTCCACTGATGGAGGGTCTAATGTTACATGGAGCCAGAGATGAGATGGATTGTGCAGGGCTGTCTTTTTTTTCCTTTTTCTAATGGATGTTACCTCACAGCACCTTGCTTCCACCCAAGCATCCGAGCCACTTCACGTGGCATAACCCAGTGGCTCCCAATGCCAACCTACTTCAATTTAAGGGGGGCTTCCTAATTAGCGAATAAGTTGGATCAGGTGTGTTAAACAAGGGAAAACACCAAAGGGTGCAGATCAGGGGTACTTCAGGACCCTTCATAAGAATCACGAACAGATGGTGACAGCACTACATATGAGACAAAACACTCACTATACCGCTTCCAGAAGGTCACAACGGTGTGGAAATACTGTGATATCACCAACAAATGTAATATAGCATCAACCACGTGCAAAGCGGGTCGAGCTGAAGCACTTGCCCATCTAATTGTGATCTTTCTTTTGCTGATGGAGATATTTCTGCAGGTTTTGAATGGGAGTGTGGGTGTAGGCTGGCTTCAACTGAGTAATCTTCCCTAATGGGCGACTGTGCAGGGAACAGAGGCATAAGCAGAGTGGAACTATTATTAACTCTCCAGTGTTCCCCGTTAGCACAACCCCCGGCATTCAACTCACACTGCGAACACTCCTCCACTCACTTAGCTGAAGCTGAATGGTCACAGACCAGCTCACCCTTTCCTTGCTCAAGGAATAGCTTGCATTGCAGATAATAACCCTAACTCTAATGGAACAACCAGCAAGGAAACAAGGCCATGACCATAAACAGGTCATAAACGATTCCATAAGCCCCTAGAATATCAACACTGATTAATTTGAGAGAATGCGAAAGGGAACGACTAGAGGTGCTCCAGAAGGTCCTGTAATATTGACCAGGATCCTCCAGATTTCAATGAATAGTCCACCATCACATCCGTTCTGATCCCCTGTCATGACTGCCCTCCCCTGCAGGAACTTCTAACCTGTTTCTAACCTGAAGTTGTGTAAGCTGTATCCTTGCCATATGCTTATAATGAAATTCATCAGCAATCTGGACTCTACAAACATTTAATGTCAATAACTGACTTATCTTGTGAATTCTTCTTCTGTATGATCCAAGAAGCTCAATATCACACTATGGTACTTCATGAATGAGCATGCTCCTTATATACATAGTACATATGAGAAATCACATTACTAATGGAGACGAGTACAGACCAGTACCAGTTATTACATATTTGGCTTGGTCCGACTTGTATTCCGACTGTGCTCTCTGGAGCAGCCCAGAGAAGGTTCTCCTTCTAAGCCTTTTTAGGGTTTGTTCTATGCTTTTGCTCAGCTTGGTCCAGACTCACATTACCAGAAAGTTGAGGAAACAAAGAATCAAATGAATCTAAATGAATCAGTAAACTGCTAATCCTGAATTTGCCCCATGTATCCTAAATAGGCCCTTTGGTGCAGCCCAGAGAAGGTTCCCTTTTTAGCCTTGGTTCCTCATATGCTTCCAAGGACTTTCTGAAAGTTTAATTTTTTTTCTTTGTCCCATCACCCTTAGCTTGGTCTGGATTCATATTTCTGGAGAGTTGCTGTAGAACAATGAATCAAATGAATCTGAAAGAATCAAGAATAGTCTAATCTAAATTTAAGAGGAACCTTTTGAGCTCCAGGTTCTTCTCATGGTTCCAAAAAGTTTTTGCTTGCGCTGTCCTGACTCTCATTTCTGCAAAGTTGCTTTAGTCCAATGAATCAAATGAATATAAATTTGTCTGGAAAGGGTTCATCCCAAATTTGCCCTATGTATTATAACTGTGCTGTTTGTTGGAGCCCAAAGATTTGAGAGCCCAAAGTTTTCAAGGTTTCTCTGATGCTTCCGAGAAGTTTCGAAATGCTTTTCCTGAACTTTTTCCTCACCCTCAGCTTGCTTGGCTTGGTGCAGACTCTCATTTCTGGACAGTTGCTTTAGTCCAATGAATCAAATGAATATGCATTTGTCTGGAAAGGGTTCATCATAAACTTAGAAGCCCTACTTCTATCATAACTGTGCTCGTTGGAGCAGCCCAGCATAGGTTCTACCTTTTAGCCTAGGTTCCTCATATGCTTCCAAGGAGATCAGCTTTGTCTGGACTCATATTTCTGGAAAGTTGCTGCAGAACAATGAATCAAATGAATCAAAAGTTTTAAGCCTTAGTTCCTCTCTTGCTTCCAAAAAATTTCTGAACGTTTTTCCTGAACTTTTTCCTCTCCCTCAGCTTGCTCGGCATGATCCAGACTCTCATTTCAGGATAGTTGCTTTAGAGCATCTCTTGCTTTATGAATCAAATGAATTAATATACAGCTATGGTTGTGCTAGCTCATGGTAACTAGTTCATAGCAGTGTGGGAACGTGCAGTGTTTCTCGCTTCTTTTTTTTCAATTCAAACAGAGAAGCCTAATTACTGAACAGCCCAGCAAACTGGTGAGCTCCTGCTTTGGAAGCTACCAGCAGACTGCTAGACCACACAGGAAATTAAAACTAAGTACAGGCATTAGTCGTTAGAGACAAGCTTGCAGTTCACTTTCAGTTTGCTCCTCTGTGCCTAGCTTGAGCACACACATCATCCTCCCCAACCCCAACCATCCCCCTCCAGTTGTGGAAGAGGAAACTCCTTCAGCAGATATATTGGCGCTGCCAAACATGCAAAAAGAGGTGTTCGATCACGTACAGTAATTGCTGTGATATTATGACTCCATATATTTTCGTGGCATTTATGGCGATATTAAAGCATAATTATCTTTGCCTAATGTATCTGGAGATATGCTTTATTTCCTTAGTAAATTACATTTCAAGTGCGGCCTCATCATAAAACTGTGGATTGAATTCAGCAAGGTCGCCGTTTATGCAACAGGAACCATCTCCACTAGGGCTCCAACCTAAGCCGCTTTCAGGAAGTGTGATAATATTCATAAATACAACATAAAAGGTATTAATAAGCCCTTGACATGGAAAGTGACCTTCCGAGCCCATTCTGTGGCTGTTAATTGTGTGTACCGATTTCCCTCTTTCTGATGGATGAGCCTAGTGCTAGCCTTTCTGTCAGCTAGCGGAATAGCGAGTGACCTCTGAAGTGCTGCCGCTTGCATCCATTCTGGGGCGAAGCTGTAAATGGGAGGTAACAGTATCATAATAGCTTTGTTACAGCCTTCAATGCCATAGCGCTCAGTTTTTGTCACACAGAGGGAAAAAAAAGCCAACAGCACTCGCAAGGTGAGCATTTGAGAGGTGAGAGCGCTATTATGGAAGGTTAATGCTAACAACGGTGGATTTTTTGACCTGTAGTCCTCACACACCTCTCTGCGAGAGTGTGTGTGTGTCTTTGTGTGTGTGTGTACATAAGGAGGCGTGAAGATTAATGTGCTGTGTTTGCCGTCTGGCGGCTGAGGGCTCTCTGTGCCGTTGCAAATGTGCACACAGGCACAAGCATAGATGCACATATGCACACACATATGCCTGTATTTCTATATGCATCTTTGTGAGGTGTTAAATGATGCTGTGTCAACACTGGGAGTGTGGCCGGTAAGAATATGTGTATCTGTGTTTCACAGTAAATTGAACAGTATCCAGTGATAGTTACCGAAGAAAGATAGTGGCTAGATACTGCTGATATAGCAATGCAGTTACCTGAGCGTTTAACAAACGTTAGAGTTAATCTTATGCCTCCAAAAGCAGCTGAAATTAGGCTACAGGCGTCCAAGCAGTGTGAAAAAGGCAGGGTTTCAGCTCCAGAGTGGACGGAACTGGTCTCTGTGCTGCTTTCACTTTTCCAAAATGGAAAGTAGCCTTCCCAATGGCATCCTTTGCCTTTAATGTGAGGAGAAAATGAGCCATTTTGGGGGGGCAGACAACACAGTGAAGAGGAAAAAAATGCAGCAAGTAACATCTAGTAACATCTAGTAACATCTATTTTTTTTAATATATGGATACTTATAGAATGTGTCTTGCTCATGGCTTCTAAAGTCCACGACTAAAGGGTCAGAGCTGTGTTGGCGCTTCTGAAGCAGGTCTGTTTAATTTGTGTTGAGTTAAAGCCTTGTTTGAATGGTTTTCTCCTGTTTTTATTTAATCACATGACTTTACAAAGACTTAGTCTTAAAAATGAAGGTGCTATAAAGAGTTCTTTGAGCGATGCCATAAAAGAAAAGACTTTTGGTTCTATAAAGAACCATTTTTACTATGAAGTATATAGTGAGAATGAAGAATAGAAGGTTTAGAGAAGCTTCGCTTGATGAAAAGGTCCTTTCCCCTCACACATCCCTATCACAGAAAAGCTTCCTAATGGAACCAAAAGCGGTTCCACTATGGCATTGCTCAAAAAACCCTCTCTAGCACCTTTTCTATTTTAAAAGAGCAACCCAAACTTCCACCAGATTTTCTCAAAAAGCACTTTTCAGATAAAGCTTTTTTTCTGACCAGTGAATCATCAACACATTCATTTCCCCCTTTCATTCTGGCAACCCTTGTTCCCCCAAAAGGGCTAAATACATGGCTACATACACACACGCACACGCACACACACTGACTCTAGGCCAGGCCTTCCACACACACAATGCTAGCGACACTTTGATGAATTAGCATGAGCCGAGCTGGGAACGAAAAACATGGCATTCATCAAAGTGAGGCACGAGATTGCTCTTTAGTGCTTCCACAGCTGCTGGAGACCGGGAATGTGTGTGAGGGTGCATTATCTAACTATCAACACACACTCTATAGAGTTACTCAGCACGGCCATGCTTGTGACCGTACGGCACGGAGCGTGACACATCAAATGGAGTTTGAGACAGACTGGGGCTGTGTAGTTAGAGCAGGGGTCAGGCGGTTCACTCTGAGTGCCACTGAGACTCGCATTGCAGTGGGCTTTTCTAATGCTGAACAAGCGGCTACACACACATGAGTGACAGGAGAATGTTTTCATTGCATGTATAGACTCTGATTTCTCACAGTACGAACACGTATATTTCAGCACACCTGCACACATTTTTACAACATCAATTAATGGCACACACACACACACACATTCACACACACACACATTCACACTTGTTTTTGTACTTTATCAGGATGTGGAACTCCTATGTCCTATATATATTATATATAGTGCCATCGTTGAAACATAACCCATGCTTTACTTTCTCACTCCTCAAATGCCTTACGTTATATATTGGTTTCACAGCAGTTGGTTGGTTTCAAAATGTATATTATTTACTATTTGTTTATTATTTATTATTCATAAATACATCCATCCATCTATGCTTCTGTCTAGCTACGTACCTACCTACCTTCCTTTTATGCATTTATCTGCCTGTCTGTCTATCTGTCTGTCTATCTATCCATCCATCCAGCCAGCCAGCCAGCCAGCCAGCCATTCATATCTATCTATCTATCTATCTATCTATCCATCCATCCAGCCAGCCAGCCAGCCAGCCAGCCTGCCAGCCAGCCATTCATCCACCTACTAACCTACCTACTTTCCATCCATCCATCCATATATCCTCCTATCTATCTATCAATTCATCCATCCATCCACCTACTAACCTACCTACCTTCCATCCATCCATCCTTAAATCTACCTATCTACCTATACATCTATCATTCCATCCACGTACCTACTTACCAACCTACCTTCCATTCATCCATCCATCGATCTCAGATTGTTGTTCCATGACTTAAACAGCTCCTTTAAAAAAAGCTAATGTAATTCAGTGTGTTTTCATCACACTCTGCATCAGGTTACATCTGTCACGCAAAGCTAATTCAGTGACACGCTTGGGGACACTGAGGTGGAGCACTTGAAGCCTTTCAGGGGCTGTTTTTGTCTCCGTCTCTGTCCCGCCCCAGATTAATGAAGCTCCGAAATGGAAACCATCACTTGCCAAATCACAACCTGCTCTGCTTAATGTGTTTAGCTTAATGAGCTTGGGGAGAGACAACAAACAGCCAGTGATCACAAGAGGAGAGAGAGGGAGAGTGAGAGAAACAATGAGGGTGAAAAGAAAACAGCCATGCTTATGTTTTTTAATGACTGATGATAATGGTGGCTTTCTGTGTTACCTTCAGGGGCAGCAGTTATGGAGGTATTTATGGGATATTGAGAGTAAAAGATGGCTGCATTAGGCATTAGGCCTTTATGGAGCTAAATACACTCTTATCTATCTATCTATCTATCTATCTATCTATCTATCTCTCTCTCTCTCTCTGTCTCTCTCTCTCTCTCTCTCTATATATATATATATATATATATATATATATATATATATAAATATATATATATATATATATATATATATATATATAGCTCTGATCTATGAGGTTTTAAGGCTGGGACACCCTGACATGAAGCGTATTTCTACAAGGGTATTTTTTTCATTTTGGATTCAAAGAAACAACAAAATGACTGTATGTCCAAACGTTTCCAGACACTAATCCTAATTGTGATATTTTAAGGTCCCCTCATTCATTCTTTATAGGAAATGAAGCCTAAGGTCACCAGGTCCAATGCCGAAAGACCAGTAGAGGGGTTGGTTGTGGAACTGCTTCACATCATAGCTCTGGTCATAGCTCTACCTGACCTCACTAAACACTCTTGTGGCTAAATGCAATTAAGTCCTGCCAGCAATGTTCTAGCAACATCTAGTATAAGATCTTTTTTTAGAATAAGGAAAATGACTTTTTTAACATCTACAATTTTTGCGGTAATAAAATCTTAGGTATTGTACACAGACTTCAACCTCACTGTAATGTGTGTGTGTGTGTGTGTGTGTGTGTGTAACTGGCTCATGGTTTTGGTTCCAAAGTCTGCTGGTGGTAAAACATTTTGATGGTCCTTTACTATTCGATCAGTGTCTCTGTGGCATCTGCCTTCTGAAGAAATGGATTCATAGCGTGTTCTCGATGACAACAGAAAAACAAAGAAGATGAATAGCAGAGAGCGAGAGAGATAAGAGAGGAGATGGTAGAGCGAAAAGGTAGAAAGCCTAAAAAGAGAGAGAGATGCAGAGAGGGAGAGAGAGAGGCAGAGAAAGTTGCAGACACACACTTACAGAGGCAGAGAGAGAGGCAATAGGAAGAGAGGCAGAAACTTATGGAGAAAAAGAGGGAGGCAGAGATGTAGATAAGTAGACGGGGTGATAGAATGGAGACAGAGAAGGAGAAAGAATGAGAGGCAGAGGCAGAGAGGCAGCGAGAGAGAGAAAAGGGAGGGATGCAGAGACTTAGAGAGGCAGTGAGAGAGAGAGAGAGAAAGAGAGTGAAAGAAAGAGAGGCAGAGACGCAGTGAGAGAGAGAGAACAAAAGAGTGAGGCAGAGACTTAGAGAGGCAGTGAGAGAGAGAGAAAGAGAGTGAAAGAAAGAGAGGCAGAGAGGCAGTGAGAGAGAGAGAACAAGAGAGTGAGGCAGAGACTTAGAGAGGCAGTGAGAGAGCAAGAATAAAAGAGAGGAAGAAAGAGAGACAGAGGCAGAGAAACAGCAGGGGAGTCTTACAGAGGCAGGACAGAGAGACTGGCATATAGGGGTATGGAGGCTGAGACAGAGAGGGGGGGTGGAGACTTAGAGAGTCAATGAGACACAGAGAGACTTAGAGGCAGTGAGAGAAGAGAGACACAGAGAGCAGGATGAGGAGGTAGAGAAAGAAAGAGAGACACAGACTTAGGGAGGCACTGAGAGAGAGGGAGAGAAGGGTAGGGAGAAAGAGAGCTACACGAAGAGGAGGGAGGGAGAGAGAGACTTAGACAGGCAGTGGGGAATGTGTGAGAGAGAGAGACAGAGACAGAGAGGGTGGGGAATAAACGCATCAGTAAGTCTAGAATGTTCCAGGCCCTCTGCGTCTCTCTGAAAGAGCCGAGCGGATCGATACACTTCAGGAGATAAGCAGCAGGCTTGCCTGCACTGTTTCAGATAATAAGTCCCTATCACCTGAAATCAAAGCCTGAACTGTAGCGCACGCAGCCCGGCCAGCCTGGCCTTTCAGGGGAAAGCACAGCTCACAGCTAACAGTGCATCTGGACCATGTCAAATGATGGGTGTTATTAATTCGTTATGGGGTGTTGGAGTGTATGTGAGTGTGTGTGTATGTAGGGACTTAGGAAGTGAGATGTACTGCGCAGCGCCGTAGAAGAACCCTGTGTGACTCTCTTAAGAATCTTTCGAGGGATGGTTCTTTAGATCAGTGTTGATGTCAATGAGCTGTGTGGAGTGTGAGGAACCTTTTGTTTTTAAAAGTCTGAAGACGTAAAGGTTCTTGGAATTATCTGGATCTTCATTGATTTCCGATAAAACAAAATGGTCGGAATTGATACCTAAGTCATACTTGTAGGCATACACAGTGCTGTGCATGTGTTTTGTTGAACTCATTGAGTAAACATTCATAGTGCAGGCTAGAAAAAGTAAGTGAGCCTCTTTTGTGATGGTAGAGGCATCCCAGTAATACTGATGAACTGAACCATGTGTGATTGGCTAAAAATGGTCCAGAATTACTTCTGCAAATATTTATGTAGCTACAGGAAATACATGGAGGTGATTGCTGCTACAGGGGAATCTATTGATTATTAACATCCAGGTTCACTTACTTTTTCTAGCCTGTACTGTGAACGTTTACTCAATGTTTTTAAGTGTGTTATTAGTTTAGCTAGATTGTGGTCATCTATAATTGTGACTTATGATACTGCCGAAATCCAGGTAAAATTTCCAAAGGGTTCACTTACTTTTTCTAGCCTGCACTGTGGGTGTTTACTCAATGTGCTCAAGTACACCTAAGTACATGTAAATCACCTCTGTATATAAAAGATCCCAACAGTGGCTCTTTTACGTCTAAAAAAAATCTTTGTATTAAAGTCACTGTGGACTATTTCTATTGGCCCGTTCATGATGACATCCTCCCACAATGTCAAGTGTGCCTGCTGGCTTCACGTGGTGGCTCAGGAAACATGAAATTGCAATGCTTCATTATGGCAGTGATATTAACAATATGCCATGGCTTTGTAAGCTGCTGTAATATGATCTAGCACTTCCCCTGAATGCTGTATAAAAGCAATTCAAAACAAAATGTTGATGCTCTCTCATGCAGGACACCTCTAACATTCCTCCCCCCAACCGCCGTCCCACTCCAGCAGCATTCGCTAAGCTCACGCTATTCCTCGAGACACAATATCCGCCACTTCCTCTATCTGCTGCTGGTCAAGCCACTCTGGATTCTCTCCAGCCACAAGCTCCGTTTTCAAGGTAGCGAAATCCATCTAGGCCCGCGCCGTGCTTAGGCAATCCAATTCCCTCCGCCCTTTAAACCAATTTCCAGCCTGGAATCACTTATGTCGGCTTGGCTGAAAAGGTCACAGGCAAAACAAAGCTGTGTATTTCTCTCCCCTGCTCTGGCTATCACACAGAAATACACAGCAGATCAGCGATATCAAAGTCTCACTGATCTGCTCTGTTCATCACCCAGAGAAGTAGAGGCTTACGAACAGTGCTGTCGGTGTGCATGACCTTGGACCTACCATGTGAAAAAGTTATACTGTATGTATATATATATATATATAACCTCCTTGTTTCTTGTCTCATTGTCCATTCTATCAGCTCCACTTCCTATATAGGAGCACTCTGTAGTTCCATAATTTCAGACTATAGTCCATCTGTTTCTCTGCATACTTCGTTAGCCTCCTTTCACCCTGTTCTTCATGGCTCAGGACCCCAAAGGACCACCACAGAGCAGGTAGTATATGGGTCATTCTCAGCACTACAGTCACACTGACTGATATGGTGGTGGAGTGTTAGTAGTGTGTGTTGCGCTGCTGGTACGAGTGTATCAGACACAGCAGTACTGCTGCTGGAGTGTTTGAACACCTCAGTGTCACTGCTGGACTGAGAATCGCCTACCAACCAGAAATATCCAGCCAACAGTGTCATATGGGCAGCATCCTGTGAGCACTGATGAAGGACAGTGATTGGACATGGTGTTTAAACACTCCAGCAGTACTGCTGTGTCTGATCCACTTGTACCAGCATAACACACACTGCTAACACACCACCACGTCAGTGTCACTGCAGCAGTGTTGAGAATGACCCACTACCCAACAAAATAGCTGCTTTGTGGTGGTGGTCCTATGGGATCCTGACCATGAAGAACAGGGTGAAAGGACTACAGTCTGGAAGTACAGAACTACACAGTGCTCCTACGTGAAGCTGATATAATGGGTCAAGTTCATTCCAATATTATATTTTGATGATGAATGTGATATATATATATATATATATATATATATATATATATATATATATATATATATATATATATATATAAAATGCATAATGTACTTACAGTTTACAGTGTATTTTTGTCTGCACTATATAAAACTGGTATTACAGTACTGTTCTTAATACCTCCTGACATCTGACAGCCAATTAATTCACAAACTTCACAAAAGCACACAGTCAAACGTGGGAAGGCCCAGTCAAGCTGGAACACGTTCTCATTAGACACACAGCGGGACAGTGGAAAGTTAATCATGTAATTACAAAAAAAAAAGGCCTAAAGAAAGGTCGTGCAGCCAGAGGTTGAAAAATTCCATTCCTGAGATTATCCCAGACACAAGGGATTAAGTAAGAAAAAAAAATCCTCCTTAAATCCCAAATCACTTTCCTGGTGGGTTCTTGGGCCCCTAACGTTCCTGTGCCTTGTTGCCTTGAGATTTGTGTATGTGCTCCAGTGCTCGGTCCATGGACAGCAGAAGCAGTAGATCTCAGCCTTGTCTGTGACCTACTATATATTAATTAAATCAATGTAATTAAATAAAAAACAACCCTCAGGCTAAATGCAAAAATGTGTTCACTGTAAAAGAGCAAAACCAGTGAAAACACACACCCACACCTCTGTTTTAATGCTTATAAAAGCCCCATATGTTTGATATACACATAGGTCAATACTATGTAATAATATGGCCCATAGAAACCACATACATGTAAGTCCACTATATGGACAAAAGTCTTGGGACATCTGCTCATTCATTGTTTCTTAAGAAATCAAGAGTACAAGGTTATGCTGCTTTTGTTGAAGTAACTGTCTCTACTGTCCAGGAAAGCCTTTCTACTATATTTTGTAGCATTGCTGTGAGGATTTGATTGCATTTAAGAGCATTAGTGAGGACAGGATGTTTAGTGATCACCACCCCACCTCATCCCCAACTCATCCCAAAAGCACTGGATGGCGCACCGACCTTCATTCCAGAGAACACAGTTCTTCCACTGCTCCACAGCTCAACACTGGGAGACTTTATACCCCTCTAGCCCACGCCTGGCATTAGGCATAGTGCCAGCAGGTACATGATTATCTGCTCCAGAGAGTCCTATTCTATTGGCAATATTTTACTCTACCGGGAATAGCCAGACTGTGTGTGTGCATGTAGTTGAAAGCATTCATTAGAAAGAGTGTCCGCAAACATCTGGACATCTAGTGTACCTATATGTACTACTATGACCCATACAGATTATACACATGTAAGGTCCTCTTCTACAGCTAGAAGTCCACGTTGCAGAGCTACCTACTCACAGACTGATCAAGCAGAACTGTTTTATTATCCTTGTAACACATCTGTTTGACCGTCCACACACAGCCACATATTCACACACACACACACACACACACACACATACACACACTCCAACACAATGTGAAAACAATAAACAGCAGCCCTTCATTCATCCCGCAAACACTTAAGCCAAGGCCACATTCAGCGAGTATTTACAAACAAGCGTGAGAGAGAGACAGAGAGGGGGGTACAGAGTGTGTGGAGTTGTGGATGTGTATGTATGTGTGTGTGTGTGAGCGATCAAACAGATGTCTGTGGATGTCTGGATGCTGTGAAGTTGCCCAGGGCTATACACTGATGTGTTGATATAAAGCTTGGTTAAGGCAAGACAGCGTAAGAAGAACATTCACACAGTATATTGGTTTAAAGCACAATAGAGAAGCAGACCGAGGCCCGAGGCTCCTCAGCTGACCACGGTCCAAAGCCATGGGGTGATGTCCGTCCTGTCAATGCACAGCACATCAATTCACACATTCATACCAAGACCTACAGGAGTTGCAAGTCACTTTGTCACTCATATTCAAATGGAACAAGCTGAGAAATTAAGAAGATCTGGACCCCTACTCATTCATGCAATTATCCAATCAGCCACTCATGTGACAGCAGTGTAAATCACAAGATATGGGCTTCAGGTAGTCATCAGACCAGGCTACGTTTCTCCACTCTTTAACTGCCCAGTGTTGGTGATTCAGAGCCTACTGTAGTCTCAGATTTCTGTTCTTGGCTGACAGAAGTGGAATCTGACGTGGTCTTCTGCTGCTGTAGGCCATCCTCCTCAAGGTCAGACGTGTTGTCTCTGTTCTGCTTAGCTCAAACCAGCTCAGTCTGGTCATATTCTGCTAACATCACTTGTTTCTAACAAGTAACTCCAGTAACTCCAGTGTTGTGCTGAAACTACCAGGAGATCAGCAGCTAAAATGGCTAATGGGAGCACTACCTGAAGCTCTAGGCCCATATCTGCCGCCACATGATTGGTGGGTTAGATAATTGCATGAATGAGTAGATGTTCCCAACAAAGCTATTGTTGGCTAGATGATTGAGTCGTATTCGTTGCGCTTAAGCCCAGTAGATGTTGCATGAGTACAGATGTCATTTAGTGTTATGCTCACTCATTAAGGCCTGCCTACTGTAAAGCACATTACATGGCTCCAGCTATATACTACAAAGCTTCACCAAGTTCATTAAACATTCAGTGCTTTATATATATATATATATATATATATATATATCAGATCTTTGAACTTTCCGTCAGTCTTCTGGCTTATTACTTTATAGTTTGGAGAGCAGGCCAGAATGACGAGGAGAATTCGAAAGTCTTATGAGAGAGCAGCTTTTTTGATCTCGCTGCCACAGACCTTAAATGCTTTTAAGTTTTGAGAAATGTTAGTCAATAAAAAAAAGACTTATGATGCAGTGCCTTTAGCCTGGACACACTTTCTCTCTTTAACCGCACACCAAAAAAGAAATCGTCCCGTATGCTATTATAAAACGCCATGCCTGTTCCTGGGACCCTCCATCAAATGCGGTAAACAGCAGCCAACAGAAAGCAAAGAACCGACTGTAAATCAGTCGTCTTCCTGAGACATCTGACCCCTGATCCATTTTACATACAAGGCCCAGATTCTTACTTGACCCTTGCTCCTTTTACAAATGACCCCTGACTTCCCTCACCAAAGCCCACCATTTGCAAGATGTTCCATCAAACCATCCACCCACTGCGGCTTACAAGAATAGCCCGCGTGAACAAAGACGCAAGCTCATCCAACAGAGTGCACCCAAGTTCAGAGCTGCCTTCACCAGTCAGATGAATTAGTACACTGTCCAACATAATTCAACTGTAGTACGTTGCGCAACGCGGCAAAGAAGAGCTTGGCACGCGCACAAGCTGACATCAGCTCGCTGACCTCTAGGAGTAAACATTATCTCGCCTGTTGGAGACGGACTTGGCCGTGCTGTTTGGCCCATCAGCGGGAATGGAGCAGATGTACTTCGCTGTAAAGCCTTTTGTGGAGGGCTCTATCTTCTTGCTAAATTTATTGGACTTGTTCGAGGTTCAGAGGAAGGTCCAGAGCAGGTGAACCCCTTGAAAGAGCAACATATTGTCCTGCACAGTTCAACACAAAAGCATCTATCAATACAGCAGCCCGGGAACACGCTGCACCCCTTCACCCCCACCCCCCTTATAGAGCGCGAGCACAGTGGAGACAGCCAGATCAGAATCGCGGCGCAAGAGGATCTGTCGTTTGTAAAAGAGGCTCCAGAGGTCCATTTGCCAAGTGATGCTATCGGAGTGAGACAGGAAGCAGGATCCATGCTTCCAATTAAGAATCAATCACGTTTCGGACAATAAAGGGATTTGGGCCGTCTTTCTCTGCCCTGTTTCCCTCACCCTCACCCACGCCCCCGTCCCCTGCCTCTTCATCCCTCATCACTTCCCATTCTCCCAGCTCAATCAAGAGCAGAAATAGGCACGCAAGGGGCTGGCTCTGATCAGTACAGTACCAAAAACCCAAAGCCCCGCCTGAGTCAATAAACAGGCCTTGACCAGACGAAGAAAAGATGTGCGTGGTAATGAACGAATAAAGCTTGTTTGTTTGGGATGCCGAGCTTCGGGTGACGAGAACGTCTAGAACGTTGATTCGGTCGAGGTTGAATGATTCATACACTGTTTGTGAATGGTTTATTTTCAGACATCTAAGGAGGTAAACAGTCCTTCAGAGCCTCGGCGAGCAGGGTGGTGAGGACGAGGCACATTCCTTTGGATGGACATTCCTTTGTGCCGCTTGATGCAGAGTAGTTGTCTACGTAATATACAGTATACTCTAGGCACCCATTAGCAAACCACCAGGCTCTGCTTATTCCTACTTAAAGGAAAAGTTTGAATAGTCCAAAAAACTGTCAAACATCTACGGAAATAAGCTGACAAAACAAACCCTGACGATCTGGATGTGATTTGAATGGGTTGTCTAAGTCCAGTGATTGTCCAGTGATTGACAGTCTAAGTCCAGACTGACAGTCTAAGTCCAGTGATTGTTAGCAATGATAGCCAAGCATCTCTATAGAACTTTAGATACTAAGCAAGTCAAAACCAATTCTTCAAATATTGCTTTCTGTAAAGATCCCTGGTATTCCTCAGTCAATCTGGTCTTAGTGTCAGTCCTAACAGGTGAGGATTACATCAGTTTCTTGAGACAGTTTCTGTCCATTTTATCCCATTCATCCATGACATTTGTGCTTCTTGTCCAAGCAGAACACAACATTGACACTCCCACATTCCAGGATGACAGCTGTAGAGAGCCTTTGTCTGGTAGGTTTAACAGACATGATGGAACACTCTGGCCACTCCGACCAACCAGCAAAATCACCAGACTTCAGTCCTAATTCTGGAATGTGGAAATGTGCACCCAGTTTGTGGAGCAATGGTGGACAAAAGGACAGGGTTGACTGTTATTAAGGAAAGTAAAGACACTGGCAAACAAAGTGCAAACAAAACGTTGACATGGGTTGTAGATATGCTACATGCTACAAATGTTTGTGGACAGCCCTTCTAATAAATGCATTCAGCTACATTTAAATTGCACCCATTGGTAACACAGAGGACCTAGAGGGGTATCTAGCCTTCAGCATTAAGCTGTGGAGCAGTGTGGCTATGTTCTCTGGAATGATGGTGCTCCATCCCCATTCAGTACTTTTTAGATGACTTGTCCCAACACTTTTGTCCATATAGTGTATGTCAAAATGTGACAAATGAAAAGACACTGACATTTATGTGTGATGCTTGCGTGAAACTATACTTGTGGGTAAGTTTGCTAATTACAGTGTACTCCTTACTTCTGACTAGACTAGAGGTGTTCGTTAAAAATCTTTGAAGTTATCCAACAGCAGCTTCAAAGCTGGAGTGAAAATGAACTGTGCGTGCCGCTTCAGAGCATGCTCACAACACCATTTGTGCACCTGACTCCTTTTTCTAGCTTTTTTAGCACCAGCCGGGCTGTAAACCCAACACTCGGGATGCCACCACACTCCCTCATTTTCTCCTCCTCCCTCTCTTTGCCCACTGATGAGAGCTCTGAAGACATGACAGCTCGCGCCTGTTCTCTTTTGTGCCATCAGCTGCCGACGCCATCCGTCCTCAGGACGGAGTGTTAGAAACACGAGGGCAGCTCGAGTTCGCAGCTTGCTGTGGTGACAGAATTCACACCCGCAACCCATTGCAGACACTACGGACGTTAAGCATCTGCCTGCTGTATGGATAAGTGACGTCTAGCTGGAAGCCTCAGGCCAAAGAGAGCCTCCACTTTGGCAGCAGCAGCAGTCCCCGGCTTGGGCTAGAAGTTGGCTAAGTCAACTAGCTAGCTAAGATAGCTGAAGGTAAAGTAGATACAGAGAGGACATGCAGGTGTACTGTGGTTGATGTGTAGTTGTATGTACACTATATGTCCAAATGTTTGTGGACACCACTTCTAATGAATATTTTTAGCTACTTTAGGTTGCACCTATTGCTGACACAGATGTGCACACATTCACAGCTTGTCTGTTGACTGTACAGAAGTACTGCCGATAGAATAAGACTCTCTGGAGCAGATAAGCATGAACCTATTGGCACCATGCCTAATGCCAGGCGTGAGGTAGAGGGGTTTAAAGCCCCCAGCATTGAGCTGTGAAGCAGTAAAACTGTGTTCTCTGGAATGATGGTTGGTGCTCCATCCAGTACTTTTGGGATGAGTTGCGGAGTTGCAGATGAGGTAGGGTGGTGATTATCCAATGTCCTGACCTCACTGACACTTTTGTCACAAAATGCAATGAAATCCTCACAGCAATGCTCCAAAATCTAGTGGAAAACCTTCTACCCTGGCATTGCTGCTTAGTAACTCTTGAATAGACATTAATGCAGATTAATTTCTGCTCACCGTAGCCAACTCTACAACCATCAGTGCTTTAAGTTCCTACTGATCCTGTTTAAAGGAAGGCATGGGAAAGTTCCTGCTTTGAAACAAGCCGGGAAGTGTCTGGGCAATAATCGGGGATTTACAACCCAGGCCGAAGATTTGTCCTAATCCCATCTGTACATACGGACATGCTAAATCCGACGTCCCGATCGCTGCCCATTTACTCGCGGCCCATGCCAGTCCTGTAATCCAGCAAGTCAGCATGAGGCATATGTAGCCATCAGCATGTGAAGAAGGGTCAATCCCCATCACTCCCTCTCACGCCGCACTTAGCTTTGATCCTGCAAAGGGAGACTCCAACCGGATACTGGAGAAGTAAGGACCCTATAGATGCTGTGGGCTAAAATAAGCGATAGATTAAAGGCAGCAGTGCTGGTCCACTCAGCAGAACGGGAGGTGGACAGGACAGTGGGTGCACAGATACATTCCGTCTCATTTGCACTTAGGAGCTCATGAATAATTAAAGTGCCAGTGATGGGCTTGTCTGGACTTCCAGCACTGTGATTGATGGAATGAAAAGAGGCTTTGTCTGCCCGTTCCTGATGGAGGGAGAGGGAGAGATCGAGAGAGAGAGAGAGAGAGAGAGAGAGAGAGAAAGAGAGAGAGAGAGAGAGAGAGAGAGAGAGAGAGAGAGAGAGAGAGCATGCGACAGAGTGAGAGAATCTTAAAGAAAAACCTACAGAATTAGCTCTGGAATCTAACCATTCCTTAATGGCAGCAAAAGCTTCATTAACTCAATGGCAAGTGGCTTTAATATACAATGCATTTCAAAACCTTGCTCTAATTATGCACATACTTTGATATAAGGGGCTTGTAAAGCATCCAGAATTTCATGACGAGCAACAAATGACCAATTCTTCCGCCAAATTATTTGACACACATAAGCAAATAACAGAGGTAGGGGTACTGAGGGTGCAACGGCACACCCAGATTTCAGGATGGTCTAACAGGAAGTAGTCAAAGAAATTTTGAAATAAACTTGTCCCCTAATGTATTGCTCAGCACCTTCCTATCGGCACCATGTCTAATGCCAGATGAGGGCTAGAGGGGTATAACCCGCCCCCCCAGCATGAGGCTATGGATCAGTGGAACTGTGTTTTCTAGAATGATGATAGTGCTCCACACAATACTTTTGGGATGAGTTTAGGAGTTGGGGATGCTTTGAACATGCTAACCCTACTGCCACTCCTTTCACTAAATACAATCAAATTCTCACAGCAGTGTTCCAACATCTACTAGAAAGCCTTCCTAGGACAGTAGAAACAGTTACTCCAGCAAAAGCAGGATAAACTCTTTTTGATTTCCATAAAAACACTGAAATGAATGAGCAGCTGTCCCAATACTTTTGTCCATATAGTGTATTTGTGTGTGTATGTATGTTTGTATGTATGTATGTATGTATTTTTGAATATTCATAGTTTCCTCAATCAGCGCAAGGTGTTCAGGTGCCAAGGCAGCAAATCCGCCCCAAAACATGAGGCTCCCACCACCATGCTTTACAGTATGACAGGGTTTTTTAATGGTGCAGTGAAGTGCCAGCATAACTCGCTGTCGAATCAGGCCAAAAACTGAACTCTCCTAAATATTATGGCAGATCTGAGGCCTTTTATCTTATTTTAATGAAACCAGGAAGTTGATGAAACCTGGGTGAGCACTGAGTAAAACACAATGAAGCCAAGACTCAAAGGGACAGGTTTTAGCTGACATTGCTATCTACGCTAGGCCTGTCACCCCTAATACACCTAAAGCAAAACAATGTAGATTCAGGGAGGCATGTACCTGCCCTAAAATCACTTCACATTAGCAAAACATTGTGAAGATTTTTAATAACTATTAATCATAAAAATACACTATACATTCTTTGGTCACTTTCCTGGAAACACTCGCCTTGTAGGCCCATCTTGCTGTAGTCTTTCGGGTTCCCAAGCGCAGTTTGCCTTAGCCCTTTATCAACAGTCAGTTGACAAATCATGCCTGGTCAACAGCATTCCTGTGGCCATAACCTGATTACTGATGAATGGGGTTGAGGGCGGCTGACAACAGATGGGCTACAGTCTGTGAGTCGGTGAATATCTGACCTATTGGGTAAGTGGAGTCCATAAAGGAAGCAGTGAGATGAAGTACAGGGTAATAGTTTCTAATAAAATGGACAGTGTGGGTCTTGTGTGTATTCAGGAGAACTTTAAAGCATATGAGCCTTGCTATTCTACTGAGGCTTATCCCTTAAGCTGATATGAGATTGTTAGTATCTCAGTGTGTGTGTGTGTGTGTGTGTGTGTGTGTGTGTGTGTGTGTGTGTATGTACTGAGAAGAATCAGTTTATTAATGACTCTTGGCCCATAAGCTGGACAGCTAGCACCAATCAAACGTCAACCCCAACCAAGCCCCTGGCTATTCTGCATGAAGACTAATCTAATTGTGTACACAACCACACAGACACACACAGACACGCACTGACACACACAGGCGGGAGCAAAGCAATCACTCCACACTCAAAGCAGGATGATGAATGCTATGAAACTCAGTTATTGGAACAATAGAAGCCGACAGCTGCTGTAAGCATGCGAGGATTTCCAAATTTCGAGAAATGAACAAACACAAAGTTCTAATTCCTCAGCCTAGAAATCTGCAGGACAGAAAGAAAATGAAGTGTGTGTGTGTGTGTGTGTGTGTATACATTATTTGCTTTATTTATCTATTTACCAAATTGATGAGCAGTGCTGAAAGTTTAATGATGATGTCCTGTGCTGTCAGAGCGCTCACATAATTACTCCGCGAGAAGGGCTTTCCATTAATTTACATCGGTGTTTGCATTCGTCTTGTCTCCTTTTGGGATGTTTCTGACACTAATTATAACGATCAAATCATACTTCCCTCAGATATACAAACATAAGACTTTCCCAGTAAGGCTGAGTAGCATCTAAATCAACAGCATAGTTTGTGTATGTGTGTGTGTGTGATTAGGCTGGTTTTCATATATTTCCAGGACAAAACTGGCGACGGTATTAAGAGAAAACAGTGTTTCAGGGTTATGTATGTATATACACACTATATGGACAAAAGTATTGGGACACCTGCTCGTTCCCTGTTTCTTTTGAAATCAAGGGCCTCCTTACAGTAACTGTCTCTACTGTCCAGAGAAGAAGGTTTTCTACTACACTTTGTGGCATTGCTGAGAGGCTCTGATCACATTCAGTGACAAGAGCTTTAGTGAGGTCAGGATGTTGGATGATCACCCCTCAACCTCATCCCCAACTCCCCAACTCCTCTCAAAAGTATTAGACGGAGCACCAACCACCATTCCAGAGAACACTGTTCCACTGCTCCTGGCATGGTGTTAAAATAGTGATGGCTAGACAGCTGGGTCAGAACATCTCCGGTGACCCGGCAACGATGTCATGGACACCAAAGGCTCACTGATGTGATCCATGGAGACCCCACCTCACAGCCTACAGGACTTAAAGGATCTGCTGCTGAAACGCTTTGCTAAAGGTGCCAAATACCACAGGGCACCTTCAGAGGTCTTGTGGAGTCCATGCCTCGACAGGTTAGAGGCTCGACGGGGACCTACTCAAAATTAGGCAGGTGGTTTAATGTAATGGCTGATGGTATATATCGGTACCTACACACATACTGTATATTCGACATATGGGTACTTTAGAGAGAGTGAGTCTGCTGAGGGAGGCTCATTAAAGTGACGAGCAAGGTTGCAGCTCGCAGCAGCACATTAAGTTTACAGCTTGGTCAGCTGAGAGCAGTGCTGACCATATCACTGGACAAAGCTAACGAGTCATGGCACAGTGACATCACCATACCAGTCATGCTGCCACAGAAACCAAGAGCAAGCGGTGGGGGCACGCTGCTGATGTAATCAGGGCCGAAGGAGATGATGACCATGGCAGTGGCTTGGGAGATGATGGTGATGATGATGACAGCATGGGAGCATCACTGAAAAATAACTGCAGGCTCCAAGCCCACAGCTTTCGGACAGACTGGGTCCACTCTGTGGTCTAAAGGAAAGTGACCACCCTGGAATATTCAAGCAGCCCTGATTGATTTATTTGTGTATCTTCAACTAATTAGTCTGAGAAACTGAGAGAGAGCAAGTCCAAGCCCAACAACAATCAATTGCCTTAACACTGGGATAAATCTCTCTCATTCTGGGAGGAACTATCTGGTAAAGTTTTTAAAGGGGTCAAACTCTGTTTATCTTGCCAGAGTTAAAAACAGGCCAATTCCGAAACTCTAAATTGTTACGTAAATTGTAAACAGTTATGGCTCATTTAGCCCTCAGAATTGACATTAACCCAGTCCACTAGGTAATCACTAGAGGCTAAACACAACAGCTAGCGAAGTTTGGTCTAAAATGGCTAAAAGCTAATGCTAGGTAACCGAAGCAAGAACAGCTTCTGTCATCCAGCATGCTGGAGCCTTTGGAGGGCTTAAAGCTAACGCTAGGTGACCGAAGAATGGATCGATGCTGTTATCTATTACGCTGGAGTCTTTGCTGCAGTTAATAACCAATGCCAGGCCAAACAGCTACACCTCTATTTAGCTGGCTAACTGCACATCATGCTAACTGGACACTCCAGAGAGGACAGCAACACATGGAAGGACTGAAGCACTGGAGCCTTTGGACCTGCTAACACCTAACATGAGGTGACCGAAGCAAGGTCTGATGCTGTTATCTGGAGGACTGGAGCTTTTGTAGCAGCTAAAAGCTTACACAAGGTGACCAAAGCAGGACCGATGATGTTATGTAGCATTGGAATGGCTAAAAGCTATTGCTTTCTGGTGCAATGAAGTCTTTAGAGAAGCTAGGTGACTGAAGCGAGGGCCAGTGGTGTTATTCAGCACACTGGAGTCTTTGGAGTAGCTAAAAGCTAATCTCTTCAATCTCTTTAGCTATCTAACCACATACCATGCCAACTGGACAGCATGAGAGGACAGCAATCACTATGTGGTAAGAAGTAAAAAACTATTTTTGCTGCAGTTGTTACAGTTCTAACCTGTGCTATGCTAAGCTAGGCTAAGCTCCCATGGTGACATAAACCAGCCAATGAAAGCAGAGCTCATCCTTTAATTCAATTCTAGCATATCAATGAATTTATCAGCAACTTTGTAACAGCAACAAAGTGCTCCATGCTGCTTGTGTGTGTGTGTGTGTGTGTGTGCAACTGTAGTGTGTAACGCCTTAGTTATGTACTTCGATATATCACTTGAAAGCCATTTGAAGTGTCACCAGCTCCTCAATGAAACACAGCTTAATGGATATTCACACAGGCCTGTGAGAGACGGTCACAAGCAACACAATATGTACACACACACACACACACAAAGACACAATGACCGCTCTTCCCTTTGCTTCTCTAGCTGCCTAATCTTTCAGGGCTTTGTTGTAGAGCTCTGTGTTTGACCCTGTGACAGGGAAGTTGCTCTCCAGGCAACTAGGCCATGTCTAATACAACACACACACATATATACACCCCACCCTGCGGTCAGGTGATAGCAGTCTGGCCCTTTGCTCACACTGTGACTCCTCTGTTTCACCCAGACAGGAGAGAGAGAGAAAGAGACAGAGACAGAGGTAGATAGAGAGAGCGAGAGAGAGAGAGAGAGAGAGAGAGAGATTATAAAGACATGCAGATAGGAAAAGGAGAGAGAAAAGCTTTAAAGAGAGAGAAAATAAGAGAGAGAGAGAGAGAGAGAGAGAGAGAGAGAGAGAGAGTGAAGGTGAGGACATATGAACTGCATTAAACCATTAAACTGTGTCCCAAAATTAAACTGACATATGACATAAAAAAATGACATACAACATATTAATTAATTTATTATTATTATTAATAATAATAATAATAATAATAATAATAATAATAATAATACTTGAATAACTGAATAGTGTTACATCATTCAAAATATTTAGACCTCAACTTAATCTTAATCTGGTCAAGGTCTGGTAAACTGCCGCTCAGAGTCTGACTGGTTAAAAGACTTAGACAATCCAAGTCTAGAGCCGATAGAATGTGTGTGTGTGTGTGTATGTGTGTGTGTGTGTATGTGTGAGTGTATAAAGATGGTCAAGAGAAGAGGAAGGGTCTTACCTTGCTGGCTGCGTCTCTGGGCATACACCACCACCACCACTGCGAGCACCACACAGCACACCGACGTCACAATGTTGGCCATCTGCAAACACACACACACGGGCGACGGTAAGCTTCCGGCCAGAAACACCCACCCAGCACCACTGATGACCAGCCAACATCAGGAGATTCCTCCCTCTATCTCTCTCTCTCTCTCTCTCTCTCTCTTCCTCTCTCTCACTCACTCAATCTCTTTCTATGACTGTCTCCTCATACCCCGCCCTCCTCCACTCTCCTGCCTCTCTCCCTCTCTCTTCTCCCTCCCCTCTCCTTGTCTCTAGTTCTCTTAGCTTCTCTCTCTCCTATCACCTTATCTCTATGTCTTTCAATGTCTCTCTGTCATTTCCTCTCTCTCTCCCCTTCATTTAGCCTCTTTCAATGTCTCTCTCTCTCTCATTTCCTCTCTCTCTCTCTCTGCCTTTCACTCTCATCTTACAGCAGCTGATCAGGAGAATGAGCGCCCACAGGGAGCGCTGACTCCTCATGTACATACATACACTTACATCCACACACACTCACACACACACACTCACAGCTTTAAAGGGCCAGTGGAGTCAGAGAGCCTGACCTCAGCCTCCTCCCTCTGGCCTCAGGGTAGAGAGAGATTGAAACAGAGAGAGAGAGAGAGAGAGAGTGAGAGAGAGAGAGAGAGAGAGAGAGAGAGAGAGTGAGAGTGAGAGAGAGACAGACAGAGAGGAGTAAACAATGCCAGGCTCTGTATGTCTGCGGATGTTTTCAGGCTTTTCTGGGAAGTGCACCACTACACACTTGTCTCTCGCTCCCCCTCGGACAACATCACCCTCTCCGACCTCGGCATAAAGCCCCCTCTCACTGCCTGATCCCCTCTTCCTCTCCATGCTTTCACTTTCCCACTCCCACGTTCCGTTTCCGCCGTCTTTCTCCTCTCCACTCTGCCTGTTAGAAGTTTGGAGACACCTCGACTGCTTTTGAAGTTCCAGGGTTGTCCTACTCATGCTCCGCCCACAAATGCATTCCTTCATAGTAACTGTTCAGAGTCAATGTTGACTCTTAAAAATAGTGTATGCCATATGATCTACAGTAGCGTCCAAGAGCCGAATTGTGTTGCCGACTGGTGTAGACGACTGGGTCAGAACATCTCCAAAACAGCAGGCAGGTCTTGTGGGGTGGTCCTGGTATGCAGTGGTCAGTACCTACCAAAAGTGGTTTAATAAAGAACGACCAGTGAACCAGCGACAAGGTCATGGGCATCCAAGGCTCATTGATACAATCCATGGAGGCCCCACCTCACAACTTACAGGATTTAAAGGGTCTGCTGGGAACATCTTGGTGCCAGATACCACAGGACACCTTCAGAGGTCTTGCTTTGAACGGTCAGATCTGGGAGGTGATACTAATGGTACTTCTACAGTTCCAGTTGTAAAGTGCAGGGCGCTGTGGGTGAAGGTATGGTGTGTTTTTTTTCCATACAGTTCCATAGTGCTGATTGAGGTGGGATGTATATGCTATGGACAGACACTGTGCTTCTGGCTGTTCAGTAGCCTGATGGCCTGAAGGAAGAAGCTGTGTCAGAACTAGATAGGTTGACAATCGCCATGAATGTGCCACTATGCTAAACTTAGATCCATGAACCAAGAAAACACTCAGTATAAGTATTATTTAATCATACAATCTGGATTTCCAGATGTTGGATATCTTGTAAAAGCATCCGTGGGCGCATACTTTGTGTTCATCTAACCGTCAGCCTTGCTATGAAGAGCAGGTTTGATTTGAGAGTTTTATTGATAAAATCACATCCTAAAGCTCCTTTGGTCCAAAGGTAGTTTAAACAGCTGAAAGGTTTGACCTCTGATAAGCGCTGGCATCTCAACAAGGGCATGACATGCTTGGTATTGACATGCATTTTGATATTATTCCCGAATCCTTTCCCAAACTTTTGACAGGCAGGTTCTCTCCCTCCCTGACGCCCCGTTCCTCTGTTCCTCAGAAGACTCCATGAGCCAAGCATCTGAAACTCAGACCAAGAACAACACTTCCCAGGGTTGGGGTATCAATCCGTCTCTCTAAGTATCTCCCCCATTTCAAACATTAAAAGGACCCTACAGTTAGAACAACACCGAGACGAGCATTTTTCAGAAGCAGACGCACAATACAGCGTTTGAGGCAGGAGAAAAACATATTTCCCCAGTTAAAAACACAGAGGAAGCCATGGGAGGGAACTCGAGCAGAAGACTAATACACTTTTTACACCACTTAATAGTTTCCCATGATCCCAGCGGTAGTCATTCATTACAGTTAAACAGGAAATCACGATGTAGCAGTGCGGGGAAAGCTAACACGCTAAGGGTATTTAGCTATGAACCTTATCACAACACAAGCTCGCCAACATGAAAGAGCCAAGCTGCGTTCCAGCTTCGTTCATGAGAACAAACTCTTCTCTGGCTCCAGTGTCGAGGAAGATAAGTGTGTGATGTACGCCTAATATTTGTGCGGTACTGTTGTCTGTCCGCACGGTCAAGATGGAGGATGTTTAGCTTTTGCTCGGCTACTTATCACTGCTCTGTTTATGTGTCAGCCAGTTTGAGCTTCTCTAGCTTTTTAGCCTCATTGAACACAGGATGTGCATTTATTTACTAAGTCAGAGCAAGATAAGATGCTATTTTCTTAGTGTGAAAGATAACTCAGAATTAAGGATATATGGTCAGTGTTGAACCTCCGATCAGGTCCTCCAGTGCTGATTCTCACTTCTTCTCTAAGACCATAAAGCACACTGTAGAAGGCCTTCAACAACGGCATGATGAAAAGTCACTGTCATTTATCATTCACATAAACATCATAGGACCTCAAGGATCGGGCATTTACACCATATGGACAAAAGTATTGGGACACCTACACATTACACCTACAGGAGCTTTTAGGCATCCCATTCTGAATCCAAAGGCATTAATATGGAGTTGGTCCCCCACTGCAGCTCTAACAGAGGCAGGTCTGGAGCTCTGCAGTTACTGAGGCAGCAGAGTGTTGGAGTCTCTTCTGCACTGATCTGCTCTGAGCTCAGCATTTGGTGACCCACTCTGAAACCTTACATGGTCTGACACTTGGAGTTGCTCTCTGTGGTTCCTAAACACGTCTACTTCTAATAATACCACTCGCAGATAATGGTGAAAGATCTAGTAGGAAAGAAAGTTCACCAATTGGCTTGTTGTAGCAGCGGTGGCTCCTAGATTAAGAGGTGTGTCCCAATACTTTTCTCTCTATACTGTATATATTGTATACATATATGTAAATATCATATAACAGTCACATATACTTTGATTGGTAGATCCACCTTTTAAATAATTTAAATCTGGTTGTTTTTTACATTGTATCAATATTTCATTATAAATGGACCAATAGAAATGCTTAAAATCCACAAATTGTTCAATATATGTCTGTTATTGGTTGGTATATGTTAATAAATGGCTGATATACATGCGATTTCAGATAAGCCATCCTAAATGTAACACATTAACAGTGGTTTGATGTGAAATGCTCTGTTCTTCAGAACCTCACTGAATCAGAATTGTTCATAGTGATAGTGATAGAAACCAGAAGCCTTTAATGTCTATAAAAGCTTCCTCACAGAAAACTATTACATGAAATGGCCTCAAATATGCTGCTTGATTCCTGAGACATTGCTTTATGATAGATTTGAGAAAGATTTGCCTTAAATGTCATTTTGTTAATATCCATTCATGCTGGAGAAGTGCATGTAGAGTGCAGTGAGGTAAAAGTGCAGTGACTCTGAAGAACTTTCACTTTTAGATTTTGCCACTGGATGGATTTTACTACTATCAGTGTTACATGTAAAGACCATCCTATCAGCACCATTGCAAAGCATTTAGAGTCAGTAGGTTCCTCTACAAGGAATCATCGCTGTGAATGACTTTGTTTACATCTCAAGGGCTGAACTATGCAGAAATTTTGGGGAAAAAATCTGTAAAATTTTCATTTAATTATGAATGAAGCCTGTCGCTGCTGGAGTTCATTACTGACCGTCCTCAAAGCGTACTTCAGCGAATGCCGGCACTGAAGTATCAAAACAGTACAGCCGAGCTACTGATATTTTCAATTACAACCACTTGTCAAAGCCACACATTCCCTTCCAGGTTCCAAGAAAGTTTGAAGCCAAGCTTCCAGCCGAATACCTGAGGATATCTGCTGATTGACACTTCGTATTTATTCCCGCATTACAGAAATAAAGCACACTGACAGCGGTGAAATTAAAATTGCATCTCCCTGTCTCTGCTTTAGAATTCTGCTCTTTCTCTCCGGGCCGTAAGTAGCATTTAGCCTATCAAACTCTGGAACAATAAGTTTGATATCTGACAGCTCAGGATCTTTTTTTCTTAATGACACCCTGTGGCACTGAGGACTGTATAATAATACCAGCCAATTGAGAAGCATTTCTCTTCCCTTCATCTACTTCCATATTTATTTATTCATTTTTTATTTATGGCTTTTCGGTGCTGAATGGGCGTTTCGGTGGGTGCTTAATTAAAATATATAATTCATTGGAGCTACTGAATGATTTTTCTCTCGCTCTCGTTTCAGGTTCTTTGTGATGTCCTGTACAATTTGCATTTAAATTGGAAATTCCAGGCTGAGTACTTGGCGAGAGAGGGTATGAAGTATCACAAAATAGAATCCCAGGCCCAGCCAGAGGAGTCCCACCGTACCGCTGACTGACACACCGACAGAAATCATAAAAGCTCCCCCCTGCCTCCATTTTATTGTCTGTTTTATTTTCCACCTTCTTCTCTCCTTGGGAAAAGCTCTGAATGTGTGAAAGTGTACCCCCATTATGAATCTATCTGCTTTGAAAGATATGAAGATTAGGGGAGATGTTTAATGCAGATGGCACCAGTGGCAGCTGGGCGTTGTGGGGGAAAAAAAGACCCCAAAAAAAAAGAGAAACGAGAGAACCTGAGGTGGATCGCTAAGGTTAGTCATGAAGCAGAGCGCGGCGGAGACGATGCTGCCTCGCAGGAGTTACAAGTGAGCCGCTTTGATTAGAAATTCTTCTGAAGAGTTTTCACAGCGTCTCACCTGATGTGCTGTAAAGTTTGCAGCATAAACTGGAGGTTAAACTGTTAAAAACAGCCTGTTCTAGTTTTAGGGTTGGGGGTGGGGGGTTGATATGAGTCAATTAACCTCTCAAATGCCAAAAACCCATAAGTGCTTACAGATTTAGTCTCAAAGATAGTCTAAAAATGTTATATATATATAAATATATATATATATATATATATATTCATATTGCTACAGGGCTTGATTAGAAAGGGGGTGCAAGGGGAAGCCATTACCTTGTCAAAAAGGTAAATAAATAATAAAATATTAATAATCTGTTGCTTAAAACAACCACCTCCTGTGGATTAATGTGATATCACTTAAGATCACAATTTATTCATATTATCATTCCATCCAGATGTGAGGGGATCGATCTTCATGGGCTGCAAAAAGGTTATGGGGTTATGGTTGTGGCGGCGCATTTGTTCACCTACATATGAGCTTTTCATTGGTGCTGTTTTCCAGTGTGTGTACCCCTCAAACTGTAACCATAAAATCTTTGGATCTTTAGAACTTATTATACTTGAATATCATACCTACACAGCCCACTGCATCTCCAGAATGAGATTTGCTGAGCTAGCTGAATGTCACTGCTGCCATCAGTGTTGCGAACCCCACAGTGTTCCACAGAGGTACCTTATATGTTTTAGTGAAATATCTACCATGTCATGAGACACCAGTATCTTGTATTTCATGCATTGAGCAGTACTGAGCGGCATTTATTTATTTATTTTTCAAAATGGAAAATGACTACGATAAAAAGCTGTGCATTTTGCCAGAAGCCACAATATAGCTCTGAAAAGGGTCTGAAAGGGGGTAAAGCTGACCTTGATGCTAACTGTGGACAGCAGAGATATCAAAAGTGGTTTAATTCAAAAGCTGATATAGGAGAAATATAAAGAAATGCCCAGTGGCAGTCTAATCAAAAAAGCAAGATGGCGTATCTAAAAAAAGCCACTTCTTCATTTCCGAAAGAAATCCCAAAGAGAAAAAAAGTACTGGATACTTGACTTTTTCCACTCATAGTTCACAGATATCATTTAAAAGGGGAGCAAAATTCTGTCCAAAGCACATAGTCCAAGCTTTCAATCCGTATCCTGCAGTATTTGTGTCTGCAGGTAAAAGAACCTAGACGAAGCTAACATGCTAAGAGAATTTATCACTGAACCTCATCACAACACTAGCTCACTACCGGAAAAGAGCTTAGCCGTGTTCCAGCTTTGTTCATGAGAACAAACTGTTCTCTGGCTCTGATGTCAAAGGGATAAGTGTGTAATGTCAACTGAATATTTGTGTGGTACTGTTGTGTGTCCACACGGTTAAGATGGAAGATGTTTAGCTTTCGCTAAGATACTTAATAAAGCTTAGTTTATGTGTTGGCCTCTTCAAGCTAGCCTTTTATCACCAGCTTGGGTTCACACCAGGTTCATCCCTCATGAATACAGGATTTGCATTTATTTACTTAAGGCCAAACAAGATGGAAAACTATTCGTCAAAGTTTGAAATATAAGGCGTAATCAAGGACGTGTCTTCTGGGTGTAACGTCTAGCGAAGTTCTGTTTGTAGTAGGTCTATCTATGAGATTTCTCAGCTCTCAGCTCATCTACAAGACAATTATAGTGAATATTATATCATACTACATATTATATTGAGGTTGGTCTATTATAAGTATGGATGTAATGATTTACACACACTATATGTCCATAGGTTTGTGGACAGCCCTTCTTATTAATGCATTCAGCTACTTTAATTGAGCTGCACCCATTGTTACTGCACACACAGCTTGTCTGATCCATGCAGAGACGTACTACCAATAGAATAGGACTCTCCGGAGCAGATAAACATGAACCTGTTGGCACCGTGCCTAATGCCAGACATGGGCTAGAGGGGTATGAAGACCCCCAGCAGTGAGCTTTGGAGCAGTGGAACTGTGTTCTCTGGAATAATGGCTGGTGCTCCATCCAGTACTTTTGGGATTAGCTGGGGTGGGTGGTGATCATGCAACATCCTGACCTGACCTTACCATAGAGCTCTGTGTCCTACACATCGGCAAGTTTCCCAACAGCATATTAGTGTTAAGGTCATCTTAACTGGTTAAGAGAGTGCTCAGTGTGATGCTCACTCAACCCTTTAAGAAGTACAGTCTCTTTGTGTTTATATGCTTTTGGGAAAACCTGTCCAGATTATCATTATTAATATTAAAACATAGCTTAAAAGGGCAGCAAATGAGAGACCCTGAGAAGAGACAGAGGAGGGTATTGGGGCTGCCACTGTCCATGCATATGTAAATATCCATTCATGCTTAGTCTCAAAAACAGCATTTCATAGTAAATTATGGGGAGTGAAGGTTGGAAGGTTCTCCAACAAAGCTGTTAAATATTATAGTGGAGAACAAAGCAAGCATGTGCGTTTGTGGGTGTTCGAATAGACTCAAACTTCTAATTCGTACATAATTAGGTTTTGTATGAGCTTTAAACAGAGATCCATAACTATAATCTCAATCAGTATTCCTCCAGAGCTCAAATCCTCCATAACACATACACACACACAGACACACACACACACACTCCTACAGAAGTCCATCTCCTGTAATTAAAGCCTTGCTTCCTGGGCCTCTCCTGACACTAATTCCCCCCATCAATCGCATGCTATCAGAGATCACTCAGATTAGCACCCATGCAATAGAGGCACATTGGCCTGTACATGCGTGCACGCATTCAATAAGCCTGACCTCTAGGCCTGGGCTTTGTCTTCAATAGCTCGCTCAAGACGCTATCAGTCCTGTCAAGGCCTGCCCGACGGGGGGGACTGCAACCTCCAGGCTGCTGGGATGGTGTATGCATTGGAACAAAGAAATCAATACAGCATCAGCACACACACAGCACCGGACGTCTCTTTTAGCACCTGTCTACACCGACATGTTTGTGCGTCAGGGAGACTTCGAATAAATGTGTGTTTAGGCGCGTGTGTGGGCCAGTGTTCGTGAGCATGCATGCGTAGCAGTGTTTGAGCTATGCTAGCGGGGGTTAGCCATCTGGATTGCGTCCACAGGACTGGACCTGTTCCACACCCTGAAGAGCTCCCTAAGCAAACACAGGTCACTGACCTCCTGACCCTCCTGAGTGTATCAAACCAAAGCAAATACAGCAGGACTGTGGGCGGCCGAGGCCTAGTTAGCGCTGATAGGCTTCGTTCTCCCAGAGCACGCTGGGAAACCCAGTGAGAAGGCATCTCCTGGCCATTTCGGGATGGCTCAAGCCTCTGTTTTGAGTTAGCACCATCAGTGCTAAAAAGGATACAGCATACAGAACTAGTTTGCAAGTGTGAGCCACTGGTGGGATTCATTTGCTGTAGACGGGTCTTCTGCAATCAATTATCTTTGAATAAGGGCTCAGAATGAGGGCCTTCTGAAGAATTCATAAAACGCTTTTGCGACTGAAGTTCTAAAATCCATAAACACTTATGGAGTGTCAGGTTGATATGAGCAACAAAATTTGTTCAGCAATAATGACCACAGTAAAAATTCGACAATCAATCCTTTATGACTATTCTCACATAAAAATGGCCAGAAATTGATTAGTCAGTTAATTGTAGAAAACTGCCCATCACTTAACCTTGTCTAACTTTTAGAAGTCACAGCAATAACGTTGTCTAATTTTATGGTAATTATATTTCATCTGGAACACTTTATTTTTTCAGTTCATTATACACTGCAGATACCTTTTGGTTCCTCTGTGTACAACCAGTGTAAATGTACTCTCAGACGTACAGTGTTGTCGGGCTCCGAGTGGCTCAGCAGTCTAATGTGTTACTGCTATGGCCCGGGGGTCGCAAGTTCAAAAACCTGAGCCCTGCCACTTTGTCACCAGCAGCCAGAGCCAAAGAGAGCACAATTGGGCGTGGTCTCTCCGGGTGGGTAGATGGCACTTTCTCCCATCATCACTTTTAAAGTGATGTTGGCTGGCACATGTGCCTGTTTGCTGGTGCGACTACTGCTATGTCCCGGGGGTCTCAAGTTCAAATCCTGAGCCATGCCGCTTAGTGAGGTGAGGATGTACTGGATGGAGCGCCACCATCATTCCAGAGAACACAGGGTTCCACTGCTCCACAGCTCAATGCTGGGGGACTTTATACCCCCCTGCCCCTCGCACATGCTTGGCATTCATGTTAATCTGCTCCAGAGAGTCCTATTCTATTGGCAATAGTTCTCTACAGGGGCTAGACAAGCTGTGGGCATATAGTGTACCTCATTAAAACCCATTTATCTCATCAAACCCGGGGACACTGTGAAGTCAAACTCAGATAACCCCTAATGCATCTGACCGCTAACCTCCCACCACCCTGCGTGTCCACTCTAAATGAGTTATTGAGGTAAAAAAACAAGGGTCCGGCCATGAACCAGCCTCTGTGTGCAAGTTCAGAAACACGTTGTTTACTTGGTTTCCACCAAGGCCCTTAAAATACAGCCTCCATGAATAGGGCTTTCCTGCTCCGGCAGCCAGTGCAACCCTGACCACCCGGAGTGCTGACCACACCACGCACCCAGGCCCATTACCGGGAGGCTAAAAAAGCAGATGCCCCACAGCGGGATGCACACAGGATGCTTTTTCCTCCATAAGGAGCCGGTGTGAGTGCGGTGTACGCGTGTGTGGCAGCGCTGTTTACGGCCACTGCGAGCGCACAATAAAATGACTATGAGACTGTGAATAGCAGCTTCAAATGCATGATTTCTTTTTCGGGGGTGGGTGGGGTCGGGTGAATCAAGCTGTCTGTTGATAAACACAACACAGACAGCACAGCTTGCCTGCTCTTCTGGATGCAGGCCCAGATTTCTGCCTCCGCCGCTGCGAGGCCGGGGGAAAATATGTCCAAACGGCACGACGGTTACGGCAATGTTGTCTAATGTTTATGAATTCCGTCCTTCTGCTCGAGCGCTATGATCGTACACGCCGAGGCATATGGAACGGTCGCCAAATGAAGGGCTTGAACAGGTTGCCAGAGGAGAGGATGTGTGAAGGATGACAGCGATGATGATGATGATCAACCTGCTGTATTTTTCACTACGGGGGTCGTGTCTGCCGAGCTCGCGCCGCCACGCTGGCACCCATGGACTTGCTTGAACTCCGAAAAGCTGAGCAGAAGCAGAGAGGAGCCATTTGACACTCCGTGATCTATGACTCGTGATATAATTATCTATTTCTTCATCAGTTCCCTAGCCCAGGGCGGACATCTGTCATGAAGAGATGGGGATGGGACTGACTGGCTCGCTCTCTCTCTCTTTCTCTGTTTCCCTATGTCTCTCTCTCGCTTTCTCAGCTGTTACAGATTGTTACGATAGTTTTTAATAAATACCATTTTCCCTTTACCCGTAATGTCATTTGTCAGCTAAGACATGTTTGAGTTTTTTTGTTGTTTGGGCTTTGTGGTTAGTTTGTGGTGGAGCTAAAAGCTAATATAGCCAACGAGTAGCTAAATACTTAAGTGACATAGGTCCATATTTATGAAAATGGAGAAAGTATGGTCATATTTCAGCTTTCTAGATTATTACGACCACCGTTTTTAGCTATGCAATGTGCCTTGTATACTGTACTTAACTATGTCCATGTCCATACATAAAAATGGGACAGAGCGAGGCACAACCTACTGCAAAGCAAAATATAAAATGTATATTTTATGGAGTTATACAACTTGGAGAAGAACGTCCTTTTGATCACCTTCCTCACAGGCCATGGCAACATAATCTGCTAATTCTGACAACGAGACTGAGCAGCCTGAAGGCCATGTTTATGTACCAGACGGTAACTGTAGCGTTATTCATTACTGAGCTGTGTGTGTGTCACAGAATTCACACCTATATTATTTTTAACTAAATATAGCATCATACTGAAGCATGGAAGTCCCTCACAGTGAGAGCTAGCCATGCTAAAGTGCAGCCTCCGTGCAGTGGGGTTAGTTTTAGCGCATGTCTCGCTCATTTCTCTCATTTTCTTCATTTCTGGATTTTTAAATGCAAGAAGTTTTGTATCACTGTATCACTGTATCAGGCTAATATTAGCTTTTTTTACTTAGCTGTCATATTTGACAGCTATGTGGAGAGCCTATTGGAAGCTATATTAAATTGAAAAGCTAGTCTACATAGAATTGTAGTCAATTACTTTCTTTGAATATATGTTTATTAATATACCAGCTATCAACTAGCCCATTGTACCACACTCTTCCCTATGCCATACACTGTCAGAAACCACCACAGTCTGAATTCCCCTCATTGAGGCAATGGTGTGGTGGTTTAGTGATAGTACGCGGTTTGTACAATGTTAACAGGTTGGATATAAGTGGTCATTACTTGTTAGCCTCATTGCTAAATTAGCCTCACAGATTAAGTCCAAAGCTACAGAAGCAGCCTTGAGACACCAGAAATGCCTTGGCAGATCAACTACTTTTGGGGAAAACTGGGCAAATGTAGTTTTTTGGCTTCTGGAGGAGACACCATGCCTTGCATACATTAGCCACTTGCCTGCTCTTGCCTTGCCGCCCTGATGAACCATCTCAATGGCGTGTTGGGATCATCACCTCTACATTTACCAAACCATATCAACCAAGCGACCCTGACCTGCGTGGGCGGTTAGCCTTGTTTATGGGTTGATTTGTCAGTGGAACGACATCTATAAATAAAGCAGGGGAAGCTGCTGGGTGGGGGTGCCAGGCGGTGGGCTCGGTTGAGCTCCAGCACAGCGGCTGGCGTGGGGCATCCTCCATGCCCTGTGGCATGCACACTAAATGTGCCTGAGCCTGCCATCTCTGCAGGAAGACAACATCTGTTCTTCTGACAAACCAGCGAGCAGGAGCCAATAAATTACCGTGCCGTATGGAGGCGGCAGGGCGCACAAGAAGCGCTCTGAAAAATAACAAAAAAAACAACACTTTGTGAAGAGCGGAATTAAGAGAGAAATGTGAGGAAGGGGAGAAGACACACACACACACAGAGAGAGAGCGCGAGAGAGCAGCCCAGTCTTGAAAGTCAAAAGTACCTTTTGACTTCTCACATGTAAAGACAACCTTTTTACCTCAGAGGCTTCTCTGAAGCAAGGTGATGCTGGCACTTTGTCACTCACAGAGCTTCTGTGAGTTTCTGAGTGTAGGAGTCTGCCAGCTGTCAACAGCACAGCCCTCGGCCCACAGTGCGGCTGAGCTATGTCTCCTAGACCCAACATATGGAGAACAGAGTGTATATTCTTTGTTTCTTTGTGCCAAAGGCAGGGCCAAGGGGTCGCTAGAGCTGGCCAGTGCCACTGGCTACATTAGACATTCAGAGCAGGCCAGTCAGCCATGGGCAGTGCAGCTCTGCAATCAGAATAAAGTTGTCTTAGGCTGAATTTTACAAACAGTTAAGAGAGATTACTAAACAGAGACGTTTTAAAGCAACAATATGTAGATTTTCTACCTTAAAATGACATAGTTACATAGTGCATAGTGCATAGTTAGCAGTATGCCAAGCTCGGAGTAGCAATGATAGAGACTATTCCCAGATCAATGGAGCATCACAGTGATTCTGAAGCTGTTATTTTAAGGAAGAAAATCTACATATTGTTGCTTTAAAATGTCTCTGTTTAGTAATCTCACTTAACTGTTAAATTGAGCCTAAGACAACTTTATTCTGATTGCAGAGCTGCACTGGCTACACTAGACATTCAGAGCAGGCCAGTCAGCCATGGGCAGTGCAGCTCTGCAATCAGAATAAAGTTGTTTTAGGCTCAATTTAACAGTTAAGAGAGATTACTAAACAGAGATGTAACTTTGGTGAAGCAGGCAGAACAACGCTTACGAGAACTGTCTATTGTTGTATTGTCTATATTGTCGATATATAATATTACTCTACCGCCTCAGTCCACATGCTTCTTTACCTCTCAGTAACGGTTTTGTATGTCTCATCTTGCCAGGAAATGCATGTGTTAGATGTGTCTCTTCTCATCTATTGGGAAGGCCATGAGCAAGAAATGCTAATTCTTACATAAAGCTGCTTTAAATTAAGCACTTCCCATTGTGACGGGTTCTGTGTGGAGTATGACTATAAGCTATATTCTCAACATTAAATAATGCATTGTTAGCTAATTTTGGACCAGTCAATCAAAAACATAGATCTTAGTTAGTTAACTTATTTGTTTAAGTACTTTAATTAGCATATAGTGCTACTGTAGTTTCTACTCACAGGCCATCAGGCTTGTGAACACCTCACGCACTACCTCTCCAACCCTTCCTATCTGAACTGGTTTTAAACTCTAATCTGATTTTAACTGCACCTTACACTCACTGTACTGCTGCAGTCAGAACACTGTTTACATTCGCTACTTGCACACTATTGTTTACATTTCTTACTTGCAACCTGCACTTTATAGCTGCTGCTCTTCAAGCACATGTAACTTTTATTAGCACATGTAACTTTTATTTTCATTTTTTTTTTTAATTGTAAAAAGGAAAGTTTACTTTAATTTTATTTACTTCAACTTATATTATTATACTTTATTTACTTTGTATATATATATTTTTTATTATTATTTGTTAATTTCTTTTTTGTTATCTTTATCTATTGGTGAATGGAGGGACAGCAAAGTAAGAATTTCATTGTACAGCGTAACTGTCTGTTTCTGCTGTGCATATAACAATAAAACTCTTGAATCTTGAATCTTGAATCTTGTTCTCCGGAACAACAGTCAGTTGAATGTATTAAGCTTAAGCTAATAACATAAGCCTATGAAAACTATGTTAACTAGCTAGAGTGTAAACACTGACACACTTTTACAGAGACTACTATGTTCCCCAGAAATGTTAGTCAGTAATTTACTTTAAATTAGTAAACTTACTCATTAATGACCAGTATTTACTTTAAATAAACACAATGAATGTTAGCTTAACTATCAGGAAAGCAAATAAAAGTAGTGTAGCATATCAAAAAAATTTAGTTGATATACCAAAAAGGTGTAAAATAGCACTGTGTTCAAACTGCACGGATTCTGCAAGGGTATCAGTGTGTGCAGCAATTGCGTGGGTGGCCTGATATATGTACACACCGCTGTGGGCAGCTCAGTGCGCACTGTACTGTGCAAGTAGCCTGGTGGGTGGTAACTAACCTCACTCGGCGCAGTGCGGACAGGTAGCTCATTGTGTGGATAAACAGTTCTGACTTATGGTTGAAGGCTAATATATGGACCCGGGGACTGAAGAGCAGCATCGGTGTTGTCAGAAGCAGCCTGGAGCATCGGGGAGAAGCCCAGGGGCATCCCAGGCTGTGGAGGCCAGGCTTCGGCAGCCCTTGTCACAGAGCTGACAGAGTCATTAGGATTCTATTCCCAGCTCCCTGCTCCTTTCATTGCTTATTAGCCATACAATCCATTACAGGCAGGCCATGCTCACGGCCTCCTCCCCGCCAGCTCCCCAAATTACACACGAGGGGAAATATTCCATCACTACAGGCAGGCACACTCTCCATATTCCGCAACTACTACAAGGAGGAGAAAAGGAGCCGAGGAAAAGCAACAGGAGATAACAAGGCCAACACACTGACAACAACATGAAAGAATCTTCCAGTCACGGAGGGCACTTAGTTATGGAGGGACTGGTGCGACGTTGATGGTGTTTCACTGCAGGAACTGGCATAGTGACTTCTGCTCAAGCACACAGCCCAGAACAACAGGAGATAACAAGGCCGGCACACTAACGACAACACAAAAGAAACTTCCACTCCCAAAGAGCGCTTAGTTATGGAGGAACTGGTGTGATGTTGATGGTCTTTCACTGCGGGGACTGGCATAGTAACTTCTAGACAACATACAGATGCAGGAAACATGACAACGAAACACAGATTTCACACCCCCGCCACGCACTTCATGTGAAACACGACTATTAAAGGAGTCGTTATAAAAGTTGTGGGGGAAAAAAAAACACAGCCCACGAAGCATGAAGCAAATCAAGCAAGCAGTTTGCTATTCTGCTTTTCGAGCCGTTGCAGAGCTAATCAAACAGCGCCTCTTTCCATAGGAACCATTTGGAGTTCAATTTCAGATTCCATTTCACAGAACTGCGGGATAAGCAGCAGTGTCCTGGGCCCGGCGATTCGGCGCAATTACAATTGCAAGGCTGGAAACCGTTGAGTCTGCACCCCTCTCCCTGACAGAGCCCATCGATTTGCACTGCTGGAAAGAAAGAGAAAGAAAGTGAGACAGCTCTCTCGCACGGTGGAGTGGAACCTCCACACAGCCCACCTGAGCGAACAACACTGAGATTATCTGCTGCTGCCCTACACTCCACACTCTCTGCTCTGGTGGACTGCAGGCTTGAGTGACACGGGCTAGACCGGCTAGTCACAGCTGAAGGTGAAGACGTGAATGGAATTGATGGAATACACTGGAGATAAGGACTAAGGACTGTGATAAGGATTATATATATATATAGTGGGGAAAAACACTCTTGGCTCAGATGACACCGTAGCATGGACTGTATTAAGTGACTAGCTGGTGCACAGCATTTTCCCGCTCACAGGAGTCACTGTAATAAGGGGGAGAGATGGTAGCATCTCGAAACCACTAACTTTGTAGGGTTGTTCTAGAGCTCTGTGTTGTGTACCACACATTTGAGTGCCCCCAACAGTGGTGTCCCAAGGGCCATTGATGCCAGAGGACAACAATGCCTCTGGCGAGTGTGGTACAGAGCAACCAAACCCCCACTGTGGGCCACTATTCTGCTTCTATTCACATTTCTACTACATTCTGGAGCATTGCTGTAAGCATTTGATTGCATTCAAACATCCCAAAAGTTTTCCAGAGAACACAGTTCTTCTTGCCCACACCTGCCATTAGGCATGGTGCCTATAGGTTCATGCTCATTTACTCCAGAGAGTCTTATTCTATTGGCAATACGTCTCTACAGGGACTAAATATGTTGTGTGTGTGTGGATGTAATGTACCTAATTCAACTCATTATTAATTACCAAGTTTAGTAGTACTCTGCCCTCCAGGAATAGAGCTGAGGACCCTTTTTTTAGTAAACTGCAGTGATTCAGTCACTCAATTTCAATCAAACCACGCAATTGAAAGATCTCTCCAGAAAAGCAAAAGTGGAATTGTCAATGGAATCGCTCTGAAGAAGTTTTTGCTGGCAGAGTGCAGAAGGACACTGAAGACTGTGACTCTGGCAAGGCCCAAAGCATTCATACTAAAAGAGAGAGACTTCACTTGCCACAAAGAGAATTCAAAACTCTGCAGTGGTCAGAACCTTGTGTGACCACTCAACAATCCTTGCTTGTGAACTCCCACTGCATACAAGACTCAAGTCGGCACACTGCAGAGCACACGGTCTGTCTGCTGACCCTGAAAGCTCTTCCATATGGTCTGAGCTTGTCCATTCCAGCAAAAAGAGAAAAAAAAACACCTCAGCAACACACAAGAATGCAATTGACAATTACATTTTGCACCAGCTGGAGAATGCCTGTCTCAAGAATGTCTGTCGCAGAATTAGATCATCGATTTGTTTCTAGCTCTCCGTCGTTGCCCTCAAAGACAATGGCACCCTTTTCTATCTTATCTACAGCAACTAGACCAGATGATGGAAACTCTGAACAGCAGGATCTCTCAAAGACAATGCTATACGCTACGGTGTATCCATGATGATGGTGCTCAAGCAGTATACGCTTTATAGAATTAGCAGCATGCTAATAGTAAGCAAACAGACTGGTCGCTGATTGTTAAGGAGTGGAATTGAATGTTTTACTCGCAAAGTACCGTTAACGCTCGCAGTTCGCAGCCACTTTTTCCAATAACATTCTGCTGCATGCATTTTGATTGCCCTCAGCCAAAGCACCTAGCGTGTTTGCTCTCCCCTCTTATGAATGCAACTCAGCAAAAACGTGTAAGTGCTAATGGCATGCTAATAGGGACGGCTAATGGAGTTTATTTTCGGGCGCCTCCTTTGTGCATTTATTGACTAGCATCCAAGAGGGATATAAGGGCATGCTATTCTTTACACCTTCACAACTCGATTGCCTTCAGCTTGTAAGCTAATATATTTTGAGCTTCACTGATCTATTGATCCTCGCCGCTACTCAAAAAAAGGTCTTTTTTAGCAGAGGAAAATGAGATAGGGAGGGGTAAAGAAAAGGCCCTCGTCTTTCAAGTAGCGAGGATATTAGCATTTTGATGGTTTGAGGAGGGGATTAGAATGTGTTTAAGAGGAAAACAGACAGGCAATATGATTCCTTGTAGAAAGATCAAGCATTGTTCTGTCGCTGGCTACAGATCCACCATACACCATGCCATGTCATGGCCCGAAATAAACGACTCCTAACCATCAGTTGCCACCAAGTATACCAGCAGGAGCTCTAAACCTAATACGTGCAGCTCTTGAAGGTGCACAAAGCAGTGGCCTTGGGTTGTTTATCCCCCCAGTTGCCTGACGCTCTTGCCCATCTTAACTGCTACTGACACGTGGTAATGCACATTTGACTGGCTCTCCCTCTCGCTCTCTCTCCTTCCTTTGCTTGCGGATGGTCTGTAATAAACACTCTACGCAGGGCTTGTCTGCCACTGTCATGCTGAGCAGAATCAGCGGCGAGTGCATTAGCTGCTCTATCGGAGAGAGTATTGATCTGCTCTGAACATGGTTTACAGCTACAGAAAAAGCCTGGGAGAGGCGGCCTACAGGAGAGGGAATGTGCATTTTATTCCACCACCTGGCTCCCAGCCAGCGGTCCATAGCTACATTACATAATTACAAATGCTTCTTAGAGGATGCCGAGACTGGAGGGCTAGTAGATATGAGGAAGGGAATGAAAATGAAATGGAAAAAAATGCAGTAGGAGCGATGCTTGGTGCTTGTTTTGAGTTTCGAGTTTTATCAAATGAAATCTAATGGATCACAACATTACAGGCCAGTTTTGTCACAGCTAATCAAATAGAGTTCTAGTTCAAATGAATAATTACAGTACATGACCATTTATTCATGATACAGTTCCTAAATGGGTCCTGGCTTGGCCGTATGGTTCTATGAAAAAAACTTTGGTATAGAAACTTTCAATTTTATGGAAAATGTGGATGCAGATGTAGTGCAAAACAACATTAGCATTAAATCTAGGGATACACCGATCTGCCCTTTTCCAAGAACAGAGTGAAATTACCCCCTTAAAAAGCCTATGGACTGCTGGCAGGCCAAAAGTGTTATTACAAACTTCTATTACCAAATAAATAGACTCAGTTTATAAGTAAAAGGTTCCTTGTAGAGTAATACACCTTAGTGTGTAATAAGCCTTGGAGTGCTAAGGGGTTAAACCCCAGCCCAAGACTAAAGAAAATGGGACTGCAATCTAAATGTTCTCCCAAACTTACAGTCTTGACCTATTATATTTTTGTGCCCATAAAATGTCCAAAGCCCTTAGCCCACCAGCAAAAGCCCAAGTCAAAGCTGGTGAAAATGTGGTAAGACATGACAGTGACTTAAGGTGAATACTGGAGAGCAGCTCATCACCTCTAGACACTGCTAGTTATGGAGTACAGGCTGCTACAAGAACTATGCCTTGTGACCGCAGCTTTTCCTGTGCCAGTGTCCGCAGAAGGGACTGAGTGGGTAAACTGGAGCTAAACACAAATCAAAAGGGAAATAACTGTTAATTTTTTACTGATGAGCCTTGAGAAAGCCAAACCTGGAGATGTGAGTGAGGGCAAAGCTTTAGGCTAACCCAGCTACAATCTGTTCAGCTTGCTGACAGCACATTGCGCTGAGAGGACACAACAAGAGGACAGCAGCACTATCCAGAAAGACTCTGGAATAATGGCAGTGTTTCTGCTACAGTGTTAAAACTGTGCTATGATGGACAGATTCTGCAAGTTGTCACCGGTGCTGTAAACCTGCTAATAGTTTAAACCTGCTAATAAAGGCAGAGCTTATGATTTTTTCCATGAGCTCTTCACAAAAAGAAAATCAGTGTGTTTAATTCTGAGGTAAATAACAGGGTGGTAAATAGACTTATAATAGCATTTTTAAAACATCATTGAATGAATTAAAAGACTCAATAAATGCATTCTTTGGCATCTTTGAATGATAATAAAAGCCAATGTTTTCAATGTTGCCTCACTACTAGACATTTGAATACCTCTTTATGTAATGTTCAGTAGAAGTAAAAGTATTGAAAGTATTCCATTAAAATTGCACTCAAGCATGTGGAATTTGCTCTGTTCACATCATGTACTGTCATTTTTATTCCATTTAGCATGGCAGCAGGCATCCTTTTCTTCAACGATTAAGCTGTCGGAGCTAAGAAATGCTATTTCTCAAATAAGCTGTAGAAGCTGTGGTAGGTCTGTGATATATGAGGAGAACAAAAATCATTACACCTGGGTTCAAATCAGTCTCCTGAGTTTCGGTACTACTTACACCCTTGGCTTTCTTTACTTAAACAAGCAAGCTGGTCGATAACAGAGTAATCATAATTGTCAGGCTAAGGGTGTATGCTTTCTCATCAGGGAGAGCGCTTTTTTTTTTTTTTTATCCTGCTCAGGTTTGCCTCCTCAGCTCCAGCTGCGATGCAGATCGAAGCGTCAGCCGGGCGGAGCTGGAGGAAAGAGGCCAGCCAGAGACGTTCCCCGCCATGCCCTTCAAAAGCATCTCGGCCAGGGAGGGCTTGTGTAACATCAGCATATTGAGTTCAGGCTAAGAGACCGCTTCCATTCCTCTGCTGTGGCTTTTGATCGATGGTGAAATGGAGGGAAAATTATTGTGCATGAATTGAACAAAGCAAATCTGGTGAGTTCTTTTTTTTCCCTCCCCCTCTTGTTTCCTCCTCTGGCTCTCAAGGGGAGGTTGCACCGAATGAATCATTACAGTTCTGCGTGCCTTTTTAACGAAAACAGAGTTAACGCTGGTGATTCCCAGCATCCTCAGACCGGTCCCTTCCCTCAGTTACGTCTGATTAGTGTTGTCGCTTCTGTGGTGAGACTGATTTGATGAAGTTGGGGAGGAAAGTGGCTCTGTGACCTCTGTGATCGGCATAATCAGTCTTGGCGCATGCTGAAGGCGTCAACTCCCCACTCGTTGAGGTCAAGGCACTCATGGATCACTCAGTTAAGGACGATTGTTGTGGGAGACGCAACAGCAGTGCTAAGAAGGCCTGCTGAAGTGACAACAAAGATTCGTTCATAAGAGGAAAACTCATATCCCTGTAGTTTTGTTTGCTAGCAATCATTCAGGAGGCAGTAAACAGTTCTTAACCTGGACATACAGCTCTGGCAAAAGTATTTCCTTGCCCTATCCATGCTCCATCCACAAAAAAAACAACTGCACTCCATTCAACCTAATGAGAATTGTAGTTCTGGAGCTTTTCAGTTTAAGGGCTGTGCTGTTGTAACTAATCACACTAGTGATGCAGTGGAAATGACCACAGTTAAAAGAATGCCATGCTAATGTTATTTTAATTAAAATCATTTGATTAAAAACGAACACACTGCTCAGTGCTGGTTTGAAACCAAAGGAAGAAATGCAGTTTAGTCTTATATTAAGAGTAAATATATGGTGGAAGTGTATTTCCCCAAATGGTTTAGGCAGCGTGGGCAAACAATGGCTGAAAACTGGAAAACGTCTCAAAGCACTAGACCCACAGATGTTACGTTTTCAAGTTCCACTATAAAATAGTTCCTGTCCTGTTGTCTTCTAGGAAGCTCTTCACCACTGCAGGCTGTGTATAATGCCTGATTATTGGGTCTAGAACATAGCGGTAAAACAAAGGATCAGAAATGGATCAGGCTTAAAATATGTGATACACAATTCATTTAAATATGCCTGGACTGGCCACATTACTAGTTCACTGGATTGGAATGTCACACCTAATTGTTATTATTATTATTAGCAGTAGTAGTAGTAGTAGTATTAATAATAACAATAATAATAATAATAATAATAATACTTTTGTCATTTGAAATCATTTAATTATTTTTCTACTAATATGTTTCTGCTATTTACATAAACAGTAAACCATTCATTTCATGTTTTAAACAATATAATAAATGTATTTGAAATAAATACAGTAAGGAAACCTGAACAAACCCATGATTTACTATATGATCTGCCCCTAAAACACCAGATCCCTCATATATATGCTTGATAGTGGTTTTGCATGAGTGTGATCCTTGAAAACATGATTCTTAATGGAACCAAAAGCGGTTCACTGCTAAAATAACTCTTTGCAGAAGAAATGTGTATCTGTGTGGGGTGAAGTAAAAATAGCTTTTATTTATTTAGGAATAAACTGGAGGGAAAAATCACAAGCTAAATATTTACTTGGAATATTTGGACAAATTTCTTCCAAAACACAGAGAAAGGGAAGGTTGTGAAATTCAGAATGTAAATTTTATATCACTACTAATTACGCCTTTATACAGAGATATTTTCTTTGACGTTGGCATAAATAAGAGTGCTTCAAACTGCGAGGGTCCCAGAGGGTTCATGTACCAGTCATCGAAAGGTTCTTTGAGGAGCCAAAAAAGGTTCTTCTAAGGCCTTGCTCCAGCAGTGCTGGACTTTTTCTTTTTTTAGATGTCCTAAAATCTTTAACATGTGGTATGAAAGGCATAATATGTACAGTATATATACTGTCACACAAAAAACATAACTCCTTACCCCATTATTGTCATCTTGTTCATTGTTACCAAATGTCATGATGAATGGACCAATAGAAATGCTCCAAAATGACTTGGATCTTAAAATCTTTTTCCATGGAAAGTTGAGAAGGTTTTTTTTCCTTCTTCTGTAAAGTTGCTATTTTGAGATACAAGGTATTTGCTTAAGAGCCATGATATACAGAATGTACTGTACGATTGTGTGGAAGTACTCCTATTATAAATGTGAGCTTGCTCGAGCATGTTTATTATCGCAATGGTCACATTAAGACAAATTTCCCATCAAGGACAACAAAGTGCATTCAGCTCAGACAGCATGGGCTGTTCCTCAACTGTGCGAAATCAAAGCAAGTCTTTTTGGCTTTCAGTGTCAATATTACTCCTAATTAGAACTGTGGTGCACTTCTCTGTAGACTAATGGAGGAGCTTTGATGGAATGACACGAATGACCATGAGGACAATTACTACACAGGTGGGCGCGAGTCACAAAGTAATCACACATCGCTACTTACTGTAGATTAAATCACATCGGATCGAGATAATGAGATGCCGCGTGATGAATAATTTAAATTAGATTTTAATCAACGTGAGATTAATCTTCCCATGTCCTATTTACAGATTGAAATTCTAAAACACTTGAGCGAACATTTGCATGCCTCTCATTAACGCGGAGACGGGAAGAAACACAGGCTAAACAAGTCATCCCTAACTGCTTGTCTATACAACTGCCAACCTCTTGTTAACCCCCCACAATCCACTCTACACTATGCAGGAGTGCAAGTGTCCTTGGTTGTTAGCCTTTGAATAATGTAATTTGATGAATGACAGGAGGGAAAAAGTGAGAAATCCCTGCTTGTGGGATCAGAGAGTGGATTAAAAGATGGAGCGCTCAACTTTCTTCCCCACTTTCACAATCGAGGCAGGCACGCCGAGCCGAGCTGCAGATTTCATGGCAGCTTTTAAGGGATTAGGAAGCAAGTCTCTGCCTTTTGCACCCCCACCAACACCACCACCACTGTCACCAACCACTGACATTCATCTCCAACATCTACCCCCACACTAGCCTTTGTCTTTCTGGAATCATCATGCAGAAGCATTCATCACTCTGACGAGTTTAAAAGAGAAGTCACGAGTGCTCTCCTCTTAAGAGCTGCTTTTTGTTCGGGGGAAAATGAGAAGGAAGAGGAATGAAGATGGCCTCTGCTGTGTAAACTCAAGCACTCTCTAGATGCCTGTCTAGGAATAACACAACTTTCCCCCTCATTTGCTCACGCACTCTTAACCAACAGCACTGTTAAATAACAGTTCCTACACAGTTCTTGGCTTGGAGGTAGAGCTGTAAAGTGAAACTCCACAGACTTTCCATAATTAGTGCATAGTTACATAAGATGACCAGACGTCCTCTTTTTTCCAGACATGTCCTCGCAGTCAGATTGTGTATGGATTTGTAAGCTTAAAAAAAATTGTAGCTTTAGACACGTCTGTTTAGGTATACTGCATCTACATTAACCATTGGTCAAACTGCTCAAATCTCGCCTTCTAACCACCACTATTGGTCTACATGCACTGCATCTACATCAACCATTGGTCAAACTGCTCAAATCCTGCCTTCTCACCACCACTATTGGTCTACATGCACTGCATCTACATCAACCATTGGTCAAACTGCTCAAATCTCGCCTTCTAACCACCACTATTGGTCTACATGCACTGTTTCTACATCAACCATTGGTCGAACTGCTTACGTCCTGCCTTTCAGTACTGCATCTACATCAACCATTGGTCAAACTGCTCAAATCCCGCCTTCTCACCGCCGCTACCGGTCTACGTGTACTGCATCTACATCAACCATTGGTCAAACTGCTTACGTCCGACCTTCCCGCACTGCATCCACATCAACCATTGGTCAAACTGCTCAAATCCCGCCTTCTCACCACCAGACACGGGTACATGTAGACCAATAGTGGCAGTGAGAAGGCGGGACTTGAGCATTCTGACCATTGGTCAGAATGACCAATGAGCATTCTGACCATTGTTTTATTCACATATGTGTTAATATTTTTTAAGCGTAGAGGTGTAGAGCAGTGCATTGAGCTGTGGAGCAGTGGAACTGTGTTCTCTGGAATGATGGTTGGTGCTGCATCCAATACTTTTGGGATAAATTTGGGAGTTGGGAATGAGGTGAGGTGGTGATAATCCAACATCCTGACCTCACTAAAGCTCTTGTTGCTGAATGGCTCTTGTTGCTAAATGCAATCAAGTCCTCACAGCAACGCTCCATAATCTTGTAGAAAGTCTTCCTTGGACAATAGAGACAGTTTTACCAGGATTAACTATTTTTTCATGCCCTGGATTTTGGAAATGAGACAATGTCCCAGTACCTTGTCTAAATAGTATATTACTGAAGGTTGGTGTAGTGGATAGTGTGTAGTGGATAACAATACTGCACTCATCGCGGTAGAGAAGGGATTTATTCTCTGGCCAGGCAAGCACACCAAAGCAAACTCTTTTTGTAATACCTTTTACTTCGGAATGAATGGTGAATGAACAGGTGTCCCAATACTTTTGCCCGTTCAGCGTATGATAAGAGAACTGTCCAATTCTGTGCATAGTAAAAAAACAAGTGGATTTGTGCTGTAGATATGGTGACATCTGGTTTCTATCATCACCACATTCTCTATTCTCTACAATAAAAGTCCTTGACAATAATTATCTGCAGAAATTTAAATTCTAAAACAACCTTTACGGTATGTGGGAGATTCTTTAAAAAAAAAAGGGGTTAGTCACACTCGCTCATCTCATTTACAAAGCATCTGCTGAAACGGTTCTGAGAAAAACCAGAAAGTGGTCCTTCTTTTGGCATTGCTCCAGCGAACCCTTCGTGGTGCTTTTATTTTAGAGTGTACATCAGATTAGTTATTTTCTTTTCCCATATGAGCCACTTAGAAGTGTCACAACTGCAAACATCTCGGCCCTAATGATACTTTAGCCGCACAACATTTGGGCTTTATAAACAGCCTTTTGTTTAGGCCTGCTCCTTTTTGATTTATTGACCGGACCTTCAGAGCATCGAGCCAGGCTAAAATATTACAAACACGGCTCCAAACCGAACCTCAGAATCTAAATCATGCACGCATATGTATACCCATGCGCGCACACACACAAAAACACACACACACACATACACACGTACACAAACTGTGTGAATTTGACCCAGGCTCTTTCCTTACAGCTGCTCTCTGGTAAAAATGCATATTGGCCTTTTTGCTGCATTATTAAAGCGCTCTTTGAATGATGACCTTTAGTGCGCGGAGGGGTGGTGTCAGGCGGGTTGGCTTGGGAGGGGGGGGTAGCTTGGTTTACATGCAAACGTATCAGAGGGCCGGCCACGCGAAACCCTGCAAGCGTGTCCAGCTTCATCGATAAAAGCAGAGAGGGGCTGCCAGCATGCACTCAGAGCGGCCTGGGCCAAATCCGGTTTCATATTCGCATGGATGAAAGGGAACCCTCCCTTTAAATGGAAGCGAGATGGATCCTCCGGCTCAGAGGACCACTCGGGAGCAGAGACAAGAAAGCAGCTCCAGGTCTGGGCGCCGTTGTTTTGCAAGTCATCCCAGGCCGGGAGGCAGCAAGGGGGAGGTGGAGGAGGTTAGCCAGGGTGTCCTGATAGGCCTTCATTACTAAAGCACTACTCGGGCAGGATTAGTTTTACCAGAGGAGAAGATGTAATGTAATTTGTCAGAATTCGACTGGCCAATTAGAGTGGGATAACGTGTGATTTCCCAAGAAGTTTGTGGGGCAGTTGTTAATGTCAGTGTTCTGCCATATTTACCACACTCACTAGTATGGTTGGTGTGGCGCAACAGATAATACCACTACCTGCCCCACACCATGTGGGAGACTGGGGTTCGATTCCTGGTCTGGGTGACTATGCTGTGCTACACCAATAAGAGTCCTTGGGCAAGACTCCTAACATGAGTACCCTTGTAAGTCGCTCTGGATAAGAGCGTCAGCCAAATGCCATTAATGTAAATGTAAATGATCCCAGCATGGCATTCTGCTCATTCTGTTAGCAGAGTCTGGTATTCCTGCAGTGTGAGGTGGACTGGAAGAGTGCGAGAGCATAGTGGATAACAGCACTGCTCTCCTCAGGCTAGGCTTTCCAGGCTAGACAAGCACATCATACTACACTCTTAAAAATAAAGGTGCTAGGAATGGTTCTTTGAGCGATGCCATAGAAGAACTATAGAAATCCTGTGGAAGAAAGAGTCTATACCAATATGAGGCTTTGGGTAAGACTTCTAAAATTACTGTTGTAACATGACTCAATTGTAAGTCACTCTGGATAAGAGCTTCAGCCAAATGCTGTGGATGTAAATGTACTGTAGGAAATCTGGCTTCAGCTAATCACAGAAGGTCATTCACTCAACAACTATTTATCAAGACACGTAACCCCTTAATGCCGCAAGACTTACTATACACTACAGTGTATTACTCAGTAACTATAGGGACTTCTGTACAAACTGGTGGGGCTATTCTAAAGTTATAGAAGTTTGCAGTAACACTTTCAGGCTTCCATCAGGCCATAGGCTGTTTAAGCACTGAATTTGTCAATAATGCTGTTGCCAATTTTAAGGAGCTAAAAATTCCAATAGCCAATAACAGTTCATATTCAGTCAGTTTTACCTTCTTCAGTTTTTATTTCTTCGCTAAAATAACCTGAACTCTCTGAACCTGAATTTCTATGCATTTAACAAAAGTACCTCACAAATAGAAAGAACCTCCTAGAACATGACAGTGAGCCACATTCATAAACTCAGAGGTAACCATGCTATGTACCAAGTTTATATCCAATGCAAATTACAGTAAAGTTTAATTCTGTATCAATGCTGGTCTAGCCGTCAGCAATTCCCAACTGCTGGGTTTCCTCAATATAGAATGCTACCAGGGAGTGCTGTGAGGGTAAGGATTAAAATGTGGTTCGTTGGAGACTTGCGAAGCACCTCTAGACAAGACAGTTAACCCCTTAATGCAGTAAGGCTTATTACACACTAAGGTGTATTATTCAGTAACTACAGGGACTTCTCTACAAACTAGTGGGGCGGTTCTTTGGTAATAGAAGTAGTAACTATGTATTATTCAGTAACCCAGAGGGGGGTGAGGGTTAGCATGTGGTTCCCTGGAGACATCTGAGGCACTACTTCATCGTTTTAACCCCTTAAATGGCCTATTTTGTTATTAGAAGAGCAAATTTTTTTTGCTATTACCAAAGAATAGCCCCACCAGTTTGTACATACCTTAGTGTGTAATAAGCCTCTCTGCTTTAATGGGTTAAGACATGTGGTTTAGCTGCTTTTCAATAGAAAAAAGCTTTGCACTCACAAGCTCTGGAGACAAAAACAGCATATTCCATATATGATCAGCTTAGCAAAAGTCAGTCCATGATTGGTTCTTGGCTATAATAAGGACACTCGGGTCTGTGAGGTTTCCTGTTGACATCCTAACCTTGTAGCTTGAGAGCTTTTACACCAAGACACAGAGGTCAAATTATAGCCAACCGTTATAATTATGTCGTTATGTCTGATCACTAAATAACTCAATCACCACAATGCTAACTGCCAATTCTGACACATCAGCTTAAAGGTACCTGGGTTGGAGGGGCAGGGAGGGCAATCCTACCCAAGTGTGAAGCCAATTATGCTCCTCTGGACTCCTTACCACAAAAAGACCATAACAAGATTTTATTACGAGCAATTTGGGGGCATTTCTACCCGTATTGGTCCATTCATCATGAAATGGTCAGGAAACTTAAAGGGCAGTCTTGTGTTTTGCTTATTACTTGTACTTTACCATTGGGACATTCATAAAGATCCTAATATTGGCCAGTGGATATATCTGTGGTGTTCCAGCATAAACACTCCGAAATGAGGAGGTGGAAGCTGAGTGCGTAAGAAAACTAAGAGGTTCTAAATGTCATGAATGCAGCATGAGCTCCACAGTTAGAGGCAGGGATGGAGGAGCAGCTGCATCAGTGACACACTCACACACACCCACAAACAGTGGTTCTGTGAGTGTCCAAGCTAGAGATTTACAACCCTCGCCCAACAGGCACGGCAAGGCACCGTGGCGTCTCTTCCCGGGCCGAGTAAAAGGCCCAGCATTAAATAGATTTATGCAGCAAAGCGGCATGAGACGCGGCGGATTAAGGAGATGGAGGAGTTTCATTAATTTAAAAAGCGAGCAGCCTGCAAACCTCAGCCAGGTCTACTGGTCTGGAACAGTAGCGGTGCTGGATTAGCAGGGGGAAAGGCCTGGGAAGGAAGCTATTTGGCCAAACTAATTAACGGAACCGCGCACGAAAAAATATACTCGGCTGAGCAGAATGGGCACGCCTCGGATTGAGTCGGGAAGAGGACAGAATACAGAAGAGCAGCATGAACAAGCTCACTGAAAAAAAGAGTAGCTCCGGAGGCCGGTGGAGGAGGGAAAAGCAAGAAGCGAGCGGAAGTGGTAAAATCTGAGCTTTGAAAAGGACACTGCGGAGAGGACGTTGGGGTTGACGCTCTGTGTTAATAGATGCTAATTCTTTACAGGCTGATCTTTTACTGGCCATTTCTGTTGTTTCTATATATGAACAGCATGACGTTCTTTATGCACCACCTGCTATCGCTATTGATATTGCTACTGCAGTAATAGAGGCATCAAAAGTCACATGCTGTTCAGGATAATTCAGAACGGTCTATTAGTGCAATCTTTAAAGGGCCTATATAAACACGTTAGAGAGCGTTTCAGTGATTATAAAGGTTCTTTGATCGTGTTCCACTGTAAAACAACTTCAAAATGACTCTCAACTCCCTTATTTACCTTCTGAGAACATCCACACTGCTGCTGGCTGGGCAGTAATGTGCTTTAGCAGCACCTTGAGGACACCAGATGATGCTCCGAACACCATAGTTAAAAGAAAAGAATCTTTTAGAACTGGAACTTTTAGAATTCCCTTGGCATATACTATACAGATCATCTAAAAATGAAAGCATATCTTACAAAGAAATATCGGAAACATCTGTTCATTAAATACTAGTTCTTGTACGTCTTGTATGATTAATTTTCGTGCAGCGTACAGTGTATTATATTAAAGACCAGCTCAATTGAATTCAGCTTAATGTTCCACTGGAAATTAGAGCAACTTCTGGAGTGGCTTCCTACTCCATTATGCATCGCCCCCCCAAAGGGACGGCTTACAGTGTGAGTCACACCAGTTCAAACTTTCATAACACAATCACTGCTGAAATAACATGACTAAGTCAGATACTATGTTTAGATCCTGATCTCGGTTTCAGTCCAAAAAGCTGACTGACTGCATTTGACTGAAGTAATGAGGAAGAGTACAGTGCCAAAAGTGAGTGTTCGCCTCTCTTTCCCGGAGCTACTTCTGTATTTGTCTTTTTCCTGCTCCTCTGTTGCATTAAAAGCTATGGAAAACTGCACTGATGTTCCAGCACACTCGGCACCCAGATGTTTTGTAATGTATTATTTCTGGCGGCCGGAGGACATGTTCTCTGCTTTCAGCGGAGGTCATTTGAGAAATCATTGCAGACGACGAGGAATTAAACGCTCTCAGCTTTGTCAAATTAGAGCGAGCAGTCGGCAGTATAAATGACTTTTCCTAGAGCATTGTCATTACTTTCAGAGGCGGGGAGGAAAAGCAAGGCAAAGCCTCGGATGATACTCACTAGAGCATGCTCACTGATGGCTGTTTGAGGCCTACTTAGATAATCAGCTGAGTTATGCAGATGATTCATCCAACGTCTGAAAGGTTTGAGTGGTACCCTTTCAAAGACGAAGGGTTCTGCATGGAAGAGCCACTATTGAAGGTTTTGAGAAGCTTCACTTGATGTCAAGGTTCTTCACCAGTTTAAAGGTTCTCATTACAAACATGGTTCTTTATGGCACTTTTTCTATAGCACTGACCCTTTGTAGGACCTTTATTTTTCAAGATTGGACATGTAGGGAGTTTGTTGCCACTTTGCTGCCCTTTTAACACCCTCTACTCTACTGAAAATTAATTTTTCACTAGATTTTAGTACACTGCTTTGAGAATTTGATGGCATTCAGCCATGACAGAAGAAATAGTCTTTCTGGATCACAAACACCACTTTTACTCATACCAAACACACTGGATGAAGCTTATTCATTCCAGAGAACTGCTCCACAGCCAATACTGGAGGGGGGGGGGTGCTTTTTACCCCTGTACAGGATACTTGTCATTGGACCTATAGGGTAATGCTTTTCTAAGCAGGTTGTACAAATTGGGTGTGCAAATGGACAGCTGTGTCAGCAACAACAGGATTCACCTTAAAGTAGATATGTTTTCTGATGTAAAGAGGTGTCTGTATATTTATGGACGTAGTGTATTTCTGCATATATGAATCATTACTTTTCACACTAGATGTGTTGTTATTAGGCTTCTACAATGCTATTCCAATGTAATTAATTTATTATAACTATAATACTATGTAATAACTATGTAATTAACTACACACAGCTGTATAATGAGTTATATTTTATATTTTCTGGATCAAAAACTTCAAAGCTGTGTTTTTACTGTATGATCAATAACTTTGAGTCAAATTCAACTTACAATAAAGTGACAACTGTGGTATCAACTGAAAGTACTGTTCAGTTCAGGATCTGTGCTTTTATCTAGTTATGAGTGAGAAATAATTTATATTATTTATTCACATTCATATTAAAAGACAGAATGCTTTTCTGCTCACCAGCCATAATTGCGACTTCTCAAGGTTAATAATACAAATGTACTCAAAACTCAATTAAACACATTAAGGTATGAATAATGGCACACAGAATTCCTCACAGAAGACTTGCCTCATCTCCAAAACACACTACTATGTGCTCATGCATCTGGCTCAGCCATCCTATCAATTGGCAGGCATGTCTTTGCCATACAGTGGCCATCTGGTGCTCTCGCCTGATTTAAACTGACACGACCGTTAGGAAGTAATGTCACAGAGAAGGTTCTGGACAGGGGAACTCATGGCAGCGGCATGTTTGGCAGGAAGTGGACGAGTTCCGAACCCACCGTCCATGCCAGTAGGATCCATAAACTGCCCATCTGGCCCCAAATATTCTTGCACCCTCGCAGTGATTCATCCTCCACAAGCACATGCCCAACTCAGGATGCTCCACATGCGGACTCGTATTAAAACCAGCGTGTGGATGGATGGAGTTGGCGGCGTTCAACAGCAGCACAGCGATTATGGAGGTCATCCCTCTGCAAGCGCTGGAGATGAATTGCAAATTTGGAGGCCGTTTGCAGCATGCGTAGTGCGATCATCTGCATATTAACCCTGGATTCGGCGTTGGGAGGCAACAGAGCGGTCTGAGAGGCAACCGGCTTCTATTAGTGAAGGAAAAACACCACAAACTAGATGTCCACTCTCCAAAATAAAGATGTTGATAAAGAGCCTTTGGAGTGATTCCACTGAAGAACCACTTTTGGTTTCTTAAAGAACTTTTCCATGGACGGCTCGTTAAAGAACCTTTTTTGTAAATAACACATGCAAGCGGGAAGAGCATTTTTTATAGTGCCCATATCATGGACATCATACACATTTTTCCTAGTTTTGGGAAATGAAAGACCTTGATAATTTAAAGGACCCTGGTTAGTCCCTAGTTTTTGTTTATCTGTACCTTAACAAGTCAATTATCCCAATTATCACAAATTATATTTATTTTATTATTTCTATTTTTTTACTGGAAAGATTCTATATTATTTGTACAGTGTACTGCTTTCTTAAATCCCATTGAAATTAGTCAGTGTTTGGCAGATTTCTGTTAATTTCTTCAGAACTTCTAGAGTTGTCGTTTTATTGAAGGTGTTCAATCACAGTAATTCAGGAACAAAAATCTGCAAAATAATGAAGTTATATTGAACCTTTAATGAACATTTCTGTAAACTTATTGTTATTCCACTGAATTTAATTTTGGATATTTAACCTTCAGGTATAACCTGTAGGTATATTAGTCACACATCAGTCATGTTTTATTGTTACTCTGATTAACTAGTCAATAATAAGCACTTACTGATCGAAATGCACTCTGAGTGAGCTCACGCTCTTGCTCACAGTGCATCCAACAATGAAGGAGGCCATTGCTGAAGACCTCCAGCGAGACTTCCAGCGAGACGCTCACTTCAATAGGGTTAAAAGTTTTTTTTTTAAAACTGTACTTCCAAGCCAAGAACCATTTAGGAACCTTTATCCATCAGACTGCACTGTGCTTCAGAGTAATTCTGGTGATTGTATACAAGTCAGAACAAGCCAGCTTCTTCCTCTTCCCTGATAAATTAGAGCCACTGATAGAGCTATCTCTCCTTGGCTCTCTTCCCTTTGAACTTAATGACACCAAACCACTCCACTTATGTTCAAAACAAGCTAAAACACCCTCTCGCACATCTGTCTTGTCTCGCCACATCTTTGAAGGCAGACTTATGACTATGCATAAAAACACACTGACACAAAGGCAAATGCAGCATTCATTTGCTTTACAGACACAAGGACAGACAAGAACACAACGTCTCACCTGCACCTACAGCTCCTCACTGGCTAAAACCCTTTTTTTATGAGTGCCAAGGTCCACCGTTAGTCAAAGGGAGAGAGAAGCCGCCAGCATTGGGCCGCAGTAGCAGCGGCAGCAGCAGCATTCCAGATGTTTTGTTTGAGATAATGTGATTTTAATTACCGTCCCTGAAGTGTGATGGCTTAAACCGAGAGTTAAGCACTCGCTCTCTTTTTTTTTTCTTCTAATTTTACAGTTGAGTAAGCAAGTTGTAAATCTCGGTCTAAGTAGCCTGTCATATGGTACACCCATCAAGGACACAAAATAAGGCGTTTTTTGCTGATACACAGCCATGTAAAGAAACAACCTTAAAATGAAAGCTTCCTAAAGGGTTCTTTGCTTGTAGTTCTGGGAAAAAGTGCCAGAATTACCAAAATTACCAGAGTACTTTTACATGGACGTTCTTTAAACTTTGATGCTGTAGACAGTAACATTTTAAAAGGTTCTATATAGAACCATCTACAATAGGTTTTCCACCAGTCTGAAGCGGCATTAAGGCAATTTGGTTCTGCCAATTTACCCACCCAGCCGTTGCTCCCGCCAGCACTAGCAGTGCTCCTGATATATGTAGGGTAAGGACATAACACACATCTCCTCCAATGCATGCAAAGCAAGCCACCGCCACCGGCATCTGCAGACAGCCGACACACTCAGCCCAGCTCTGCCACACCAGCTAACAGAAGCCTGTGATGGCCAACACTGCTTAAGAGTGATGAGGGCAGAGAGAGCCATCCACACACTACAAAAAACACTGTCAATTGTGCTCTCTTGGACTCCGGCCGCTGATGGCAAAGCTAATGGGACTCGCAACCCCCAGGCCATTGTTGTAGCGCATTAGACCACTGAGCCACTTGGAGCCCCCAAATGGTTCTTTCAGTGGTCTTTTTTCTATCTAGGACCACTGAACCCTTAAAGAACACTTTTTAAAGAGCATATTTAGCACTGGCTCACCTCACTCCCGTAAGCAATTCCGTAAAGAAGCATCCGTAGAAATGTTCCTTAGTGAACCAAAAGCAGCTCTCTTGTGGTATCACTCTCTTTACTGGTAGAGGGCCATGACATTTATTTTTTGAAGTGATATGAGGGTTATGGCATTGTTGGCAATGGCCCAAAATGCCAGTCTTTCTTGCAGGGGCATGAGAAACATGCCCAGGCTTCCAAGATACCCTCATCAAGGGTTGTGCGTTTTTGTTTTACTGCTCTGGCATCTGGAGAGATAAGAACACAGGGAATCTCTGGCAGTGATGGGTGCAGTATCACACGTTCTCTATCCACATGGATGATAATGTCCACAGCAACTAGCCAGCTACCGCAAACAGCTGCTATTGTTTTCTGTAAGGCTGCTGTTACTACCTAGAGTATTCATTGTCTCCTCTCTTGATGCCTCCTAATTTGACTGCATTGAGTTCGGATTACGGTTGGATCGCTCAAGCCACAGTCAGAGGTGGTCAGAGACAGGTTTAATATAAACCTGTATAAACCCACATTTAATATAATTGTAAACAGAGTCCAGTCCTGGCCCGCTATAGTCTAATTTCACCTACAGAGAGAGCTGACCCTCATATTCTCTCTACAGAAATACAGATGTTCAGTTCCCTAGCTTTCTCAATGTGCTTTCATGTGAGACTCAAATGTTGTAGCTATTTATCTATGCCGGAAAGCATCTTGCTCTGCATTAAGTCGGATCTCTGCAGTCTGGACCTCTTTCCTCAGAAGCAGCACTCCTGCTGGAGGAAAAGGTTGAGGATATGTCACTCTGTTTTGCCATTGTGACCCGCTGGACCCTTGCCAACGACCTTTCGCATAAACGAATTCCGCTGAAGGGCCTGGTGACCTTTTGCACTGGAACGATCAGCAAGACATCCAGCCAGGCAGCTGGCGCTAAAGGCTACGGCTGGCCAATGCAGAGCGTGTGTGATTATACACATACACGCTGTATTATGATGACTCTGTGGGCTGACATTTCATGGATGAAACTGATGCTAAGCTGCCAGGAGTCACAAAACTACACAGCACCAATGTCAAGATGCATCCCCCGAAAGGTTATGGATCTGCCTCGCATTTCATTACAGGAGGAGGCTGCTTCTGTGGGCTTTTGTAGAGAAAAGCGCTTGTAGCTGTGACTTATAGAGGTGCATGGGGCCAACCTGGTTGTTTAAACAGTCTGTATTGTTCTTGTAGTAGTTCCTTTCCCCCTCTGAGGTCATGTTTGACAATTGCATGGTCATCTGTAGCCAGAACTGTCCCGACTCATTTCCCAGCCTCTCTTCATCCCTCAGCATGAACCTGTCTGGTTGTTACAGTGTTTTAAAGCTGATATATGTAATGTATACATATAATGTATGCATTGGCCGGCTGGTATAGTGCCTCGTTGAAAAAGTACTTGTATTACACTCTGTATTACTTCAACCTGAATAGGCGGGGCTAGACTGTTGAAGATTGAATAGGCAGATATGTTGGATATCCAATTGCGTGACATCATAAAAAGTTATATTTGCAAAATGGGCTGTTTTGGGGGCTTAGTTTCCATATATGAACCATATGAAATGAGGACAAAGGGGTTTCAGTGGAAAGAAATTCTGATGATTGTCATTTGTTTCATGTTCTGCTTCTTTCCAGCTTTGAAAGAAGTCCAAGTGAACTCTCAAGGACAATCCGCCTGGCTCAGCCGACACTAAAAGTCCAACTAATTAAGAGAGGCAGAATTATTCTTAGTCTAAAAGGCCATTTAATTGATTCCACATTTCGCTATTTGCTTTGGCCGGCGGGGGAATTTAGCCGCCCGGTGGATGAAGCGCAATAATTATCACACTTTCAAACCATCAGAGATGCCTCATTTCCCTTATCTCCACATATCCTCCTTGGACAGACGTATGCGCGCAGTTGGGCATCTTGAGCACAGTCACCGCAGTGCAAACCCCAGCTTAACCTTAACGCTGTGATTAACTCTCAACTAATAATCCATATTGTTCTAGAACAAAAAAGCATCACGTCAGACAGGAGGGGACGGAGGCTCTGTGGTGTGGAACGGACAGCGTGTAGTGAGAAGCATTTTTCGCGAGCAGGCTGGGGTGGTCCGGGCAGGCAGGAGCTGTCGTCCTCCGTTGGTTTGATGGACATGTGTGGCGGACTTGTTTACGGGCCGGAGAGCAGAGCTGTCCTTGCGGCTGATGATTCTGCACCCAGACAGGCGGCTGGTGTCTGCTCTCCACAGCAGGAGAGACAGCTTAATCGAGCAGGCATGGACAGCACGCGGAAAATTGGAGAGTCATCTACATTGGGAAAGCGAAGCTGTTTGTGTGTGTGTGTGTGTGTGTGCGGATGTGTGTGTGTGTTTTTCACTGTCACGGACTGAAGCACTGAAGACCTGAGAATTGTACGTTAATAGTTTTGTAACGTACCGTTCAAAAGTTTGGAATCACTTCTGTGCTTATGTGCAGCCTAGTAGCCTATCAGAGTAACTCTGTCATGGAGGGGGAGGGGCTAATATTACATATACTTTCAAAGGGGATGTGATTGAAGGGTTACGTTCTTAGAGTTTGGAGTCACAGGCAATGGATGTAAGAAACGGTGGACAAAAGTATTGGGACACCTGCCTGCTCATTCATTGTTTCTTCTAAAAAAGAGTTTATCCAGCTTTTTTTGGAGTAATTGTCTACTCCTACTACTAGATTTTGGAGCATTGCTCTGAGGATTTGATTGCATTCAGTGACAAGAGTGTTAGTGAGGTCAGGATGTTGGATGATTACCACCCTACTTCATCCTCAACTCCCCAACTCATCCCAAACGTACTGGATGGAGCACCACCATTCCAGAGAACACAGTTCTTCCACTGCTCCACAGCTCAATGCAGTGAGGCTTTATACTCCTCTATGCCACACCAGGCATTAGACATGGTACCAATAGGTCCTTGTTTATCTGCTCCAGAGAGTCCTATTCTATACCAATGCTTTTCTACAGGGACCAGACTTAAAGTAGGTGAATGCATTGAGCTATTTTTTTCTTCTAAATCATTTATGTAGATTCTCAATTATTATGTAATCATCCAGAGCTCTGTTCATGCTGGAAACGTCGTCATTTTCTACAGCTTCCTACAAATGACTTGAAGCATATACAGCAGTAGGGTGCTAGCATCATATTAGTCTCATCCTGCACCTGCAGTCTTTTATTGCACACCGCGATTCTGAACTTTTAACTAGTAGCATAAGAGCATCTAATGAAGGGCCTCTTGATGTATTTGTCAATTAAAGTGTTATTATGTCCACTGAGGCAAAGCCTGCTAGCGAGTGCTCGAGGTCTAAAGGTGAATCTGGTGGTAATCGTTCATCCAGATGCCTTGCCGATCATCTGAGATAGATGCTTTCTGTTTTAATAGACTTAAAGTGGAACACTCCTTCTCTGCAGCATCACTTGACACGCAAGAGCAGCGTCAGGGGAGGAGTGGAGATAAAGGAAGCGGTCACTGTTTTTCCTCTCCCGAGCAAATCACAGACGTCCCTTATCTAATCCGCTCAAAGTAAAAATGATTCCGCGACGAATCAAACCCCAATATCTCGCGCCGTTCTCTTGCAGATAGAGGTGCGAAGAGCTTGTTTAACAGACAGTGAGTCAATCCCTCTGAAACAGTGGGGAAGTGAGAAAGTGCAGAGACAGAGAGAGAGAGAGGAAGAGAGACAGTCAGCAGAGTTCGACTCCTTTTCTGTTCCTCTGGTGCCGCGTTAGCGTGGAGGCAGATGGAGGAGCAGACCGAGGGAGGCAGGCTCAGATGGAGGGCCTCAGCTTTGGTTGGATTACTTCTTGAAGGTGTGTGTGTGCTGTAGAGGATGCACTGAGCCAACGACTGGTGGGGGGTGGAGGGTGGAGGGGAGGGTCATGTTGTGAGCTATGGGTGGGCAGAGCACAATAAGACTGGCATAGAGAGAGAGGAGCTGGCATACTGTGTGATAATGTTGTGATAGTGCAGAATGCAGAGCATTACTGAGGAAGAGCCAGTTTCAGGTGCCTGTGAAGGACATTAAAGGTTGAAAATGACATGTACTCAGTTTACCACCAAGACATATTCAGTGTCTGAAGCTTCTTTCGTTTCGTTTTCGTTAACGTAAGCTTATTTAGCAACTAGCATATGCTTAAATTATAACACAAAGGCTACCTGCCCGAAGCGGTGACTTTTAAAGCAATCTCAAAGGAACTTTTACATTCATACACTATATGTCCAAATATTTGTGGACACCCTTTCTAAAGAAGGCTTTTAGCTTCCAACTTTAAGTTGGACTCCTTGTAAATGCACGCACAAACAGCTTGGCTAATCCTTGTAGAGACATATTGGCAATAGAATAGAGGGGAGCTGTGTTCTCTGGAATGATGGTGCTTCATCCAATATTTTGAGGTGCTGTGGATCAGGTGGAGTGGTGATCATCCAACATCTCACTAGTGCTCTTGTTGCTGAATGCAATCAGATCCTCACATCAATGCTCCAAAATTTAGTAGAAAGCCTTCTCTAGGCAGTTGAGACAGTTACTTCTTTTTAATATCCTTGATTTTAGAAGAAACAACGAATGAGCAGGTGTCCCAATATTTTTGTCTAAATATTATATAACATATGTGCACTCACTCATTCCGAGTTAGTTAGTATGTGTGTGACTCAGTGTCTGCCCCAGCGCTGAACCCAGTAGGTAGTTCAGATGCTGGAGGTAGACAGTCAGAAGTGTTCATAAGCCCTTTGAAGTCTTAACTAAACAGTAAAAGTGAATCCTACCTTGTTTTGCGGCTTTATTCCCACACCTCCACACACTACTCCACGGGAGGCGAAATATCCCAGCTGGACAAGCAGAACATAGCTGCTAGAAGAGCCAGCCTTTTCCCAGTAGCAGATGGCTAAGACTACATGGTTAATAGTAAGTAAGTAAGTAGTGCAACTTTTAATCAATGCATTCAGCTACTTTAGGTTGCACCAATTGCTAACAGATAAACATGACCCTATTAGCAACATGTCTAATCCCAGACGTGGGCTAGATGGATTAAAAGCCCCCACAGTATTGAGCTGTGGAGCAGTGGAACTGTGTTCTCTGGAATGTTGGATGATGCCCCATCCGATTCTTTTGGGATGAGCTGGGGAGTTGGGGATGAGGTGGGGAGGTGATCATCCAACATCCTGACCTCACTAACGCTATTGTCGCTAAATGCAATCAGATTCTCACAGCAATGCTTATGCAATGCATAGAAATCTAGTCGAAAGCTCTCCTCAGACAGTGGAGAAAGTTACTCCAACAATGCTTTAACACCCTTGATTTTCGAAGAAACAATGTGTGAGCAGGTGTCCCAATACTTTTGTCCATATAGTGTTTGTTCATGTTTGAATACATGCCAAAGAGAAGAAATAGAGAGACAGAGACAACGCGATTCTAAGCACCACCTGAGGACTGTCTGATTTTCCAAGGCAGAAAGTAGTCTTGTTTACAACCATCAAATGTATTCAGGCCTTGCCTTTGGGGTGCTATTAGCCTCAATTCCCTGGCGGCTTCCTGGAATCACAGCTTTACCAAAGCAGTGAGAGGGTATTTTACATCCAAGTCATTCTGTTGCAGTAAACACTGAATTGATGAATGCTGATCAGAATGCCTGATGGCAGAACCTCAAATAGCGGGAATTAAATCTAAACACCTGTTTAACCACACACAGCGTGATCGAGTGCAGATCAGGACCCTGGTGTTTAATGGTGAGTACCACATGCCTACCAGCCTGAGGGAGTGAGGGCACAAGATATTCAGCCGCCTGTAAGGCATCCTACGTTCCTTTACAAAAGGGTAGCTTAAAGGGTATTGAGTATTTAAGGTGTTCTTCAGCATATAATTACCAAGCATGTGACTTAGTTTAAGGAGACAAATGCTCAGATACTGTTTTACAAGCGTATTTACCACCCTGTTATTTTCCTTTAATGGTAGGCTTGTGAAAATCTCTTCTCTCTGTGACGGCTAGACGACTGGTTGATCTCCAAAACACCAGACAGGTCTTGTGGGTCAGTACCTACCAAAGGTGCTTCAAAATAGGAACTACCCGTGAACCTGCGACAGGGTCATTGATGCATGTGAGGTCCCACCTCACAACTCACAGGACATAAAGGACCTGCTGCTAACGTCTTGGTGCCTGATACCACAGGATGCCTTGTGGAGTTCAGTGTTGTGGCGGCACAAAAGGGGCCTTGTCTATATCAGGAATTAATGGTATTAATGTTATGGCTGATCGGTGTATAAAGTTAATGCTTTGAAATCCCATATTATTATGCCTTATTATTATCTTCCAAATGTTTTGCTGTCTGTCAGATCTCTGCGAGGGCTGTGTTTGCTTGGGCGGTCTGCCTGCAAAGCTATCTAATTTCAGACCAGTCCAAATCTGTGATGTTCACTGCATTTCGTTTTACAGAGGGCCTGGGTGACTGTTGCACCATTTGAAATGTGAGTGACAGAGGGTACTTACGAATGCGCCACACGATTGTCTGTAATGCAGCCCCTTTTTACAGCAATTGAGACGTGCTGAATTGATGAGAAAGAATCTGGACCGGATGCACGCCAGTCAAAACGGTCCATGCTCAATTATCAGCTCGCACCCGTTCATCTGCATAACAAGCTCTTTGATTCGTTAACGGGACAAAACGCGTGATTATTTGCCCGGCTCCTGTCTCTGCTCTCACCCAGAGGAAACAGCAGGTTTTTATGTTGTTCATTAAGCTCCTTTCATCACCACAGCATTATGGAGGTCCTTAACTGTGCTCTTCTAATTCTGCTGCTTTCAGCATGATTATGAGCTCATGAGCGGAATAGCTAACGCTGAGCGATGAGGGATGGTCACACATTCACGGCTGCGTGTTCACAATGTCCCCTCTGTGTCCTGGCAGAAGCAGTGGTTAAGCAGAGTGGTGAAGATGTGAGTTGTACGCACATGTGCGCATAATCAATTCACCGGTCCATAAATCAAAAGATCCTTTTTCCCTGCGTTTTTGCAGCACGTGCACAGACAGGCTTTCGCACCGCATGCACGGAGGGAACCAGCTTCATCCAGCGGTTTCTCCATGAGTGCACATTCTGATGAGCCGAAATCGAGCGCAAAATATCATAAACTGCAGAGCCGAGCGAGATGGAGAGGAGGAGAGGTAAAGGGGGAGATGGAGTGAGCGAGAAAATTGAAAGGAGAAACAAATGGGGAGAGCGCTCAGCCCACTTAAGGAGCAGCATTTAGGTAATTAATGTTTGAGATCTTTGGACGTCAGCTGGCAGCATCCCACCAGAGCAGGTGTCAGTTTCTCTCTCTGTCTGTCTAACACACAGATACATACACACACACACACCTAAAGAGAAGTCAGCAGGTTTTGGGCCAAACTCCTTGTGAGATTACCTTTATAAATAAATAAATAAATAAATAATCTTTCTTCTTCTTTTATATAAATTATTTGTTTATTTGTTTGTTTGTTTATTTTCTGTTCTCTGCTTTTTAATGCAAATATTTGAAATGTATATATTTGCTCTTTATTTGTCTTCTTAATGTTATATTGTACTGTACAGGAAACCATAGCAACTACCTAGCAACCACTAAACATCTCCATAGCAACCATTATTGCAACACTACTTCAACCACCTAGCAACCACTCAACAACACCATAGCAATCACCTGTAAACACCATATCAACTCACCAGCAATCAATCATAGCAACCATCTAATAACACTGCAGCATCCACCCGAACAACACAATCAATCAATCATAGCAACCACCTGGAAAACCACTGCAACCACTACTCTACTTTACAATAACCACCTAGCAAACACCAAAGCAGGCATAGAGCAACACTATTGCAACCACTTAACATTGCCATAGCAACCACCTGAGATCCCATAGCGACCACCTAAAAATTAATTAGGAAATCCATGTTACCAGTAACCATTTTGCAATTACCTATCAAGCACACAGCAACATTTTATAATCACCTAGCAACCATGTAGCATCACCATAGCAACTACAGTGCAAGACAAAAGCCACCATCTGGGACGCCATAGCATCCACCTAGCAACATCGTAGTATCCACTCTTACTCTTGTAACTACATGGCAACAGCCTAGCAACTGCCTGGAAGTGGGAATCACTTAAGCTGTGGAATAATTCAGTGTGTTCATTTTTCTGGTTATTAATATTCATATTTGTTTGCATTATTTCGTTTTTTTATTCATTCATTTTTTTTGCGGCAGTCACTGGTCACCACAGTGTGGACACAGCTCTTTCTGAAGCTCACCTCCAGAGCCTGGTGAGCTTTCAGTTTCTGTTCCCCATGTTTAGTTGACTTCTTGTCAGCTTTCGCTTCTTGTTTAAAGAGGTGCTGAGGGGGCACTTCAAACTGTCATCCATAAAAGCCAGCTTTGCTTCTGCATCTCACCGTTACTTAACTTCTCCCTAATAGATCACTTTTCCCTCTTTGGCTTAAGCACTTCACACTTAGGCCGAGACTACAGGCGGCTGGCGGGGAGCAGCTTTGCTCTAAAGGCCTGAAAGCTGATCCGTCTGACGCATCGTCCAGAGATCCGCCAAGGTGGAACGTCCATCAGCGGGGGATCAGGCGGGCTGACAGCCTGTTTATCAACCATCCAGCAGGCAGAGATGACCGAGTCGACTGACCGCACGGATACACGCTGGCATTTAGAGGCCCACTACACCGAGGGAACCGGAGAGCGTACAGTGGCACAGTTGGCCGAGTAAATTCCAGACCTAGTCTTGGACTGAATGACAGTGAGTGGGTGCTATCCTCTAAATATCCTATTTAGCCCCCACAGCTAAGTTTACCTTTCTGCTTAATGTGTTTAGCTGCATGAGAATATCCACTTAGATTAATACGGCAATATTAAAACTCATCATGGCTACTCATTTGTTCAAGTGGCTGGTCTTTTCCCACACACACACACACACACACACACTCATGCAAAGCTCAGCGCTCCAGTGAGATTTCCCAGCGCTTGGCCTCCTGCTTCTTGTTAAATCAAAGTGGCGGAGGTGAGCAGAGCGAGGAGGCTTTGGGTTACTGTCTCACTGCGCAATGCATGAAAGTGTCAGCCGTATACACACCAGTGGGTGAGAGAGGGAGGGAGGGAGGGAAGGAGGAAGGGAGGAGGAGGTGGATGAAACGTGAGGAAACGAACCACCGGAGACGTCCATCAGACATGGGTAAGGCTCAGAAGGGTTGGGCTCGGACCTGCAGAGTAAATGACTTCCTTCTGCTTTCCTCCTCTATGGAATGTGTTTTTAAAAAATAGTATGGAGGATCACATATCTGCAGGAGGAGAGAGGAGGAGAGGAGAGGACTGAAGAGGGAATGACAGGACAAGCAGAAAGGAGAAGAAGGGAAGGAAAGACAGGAAGGGGAAAGGACAAGGAGAAGAAGGAAAAGGACTGGAGAGGAGAAGATAGGAAAGGTAAGGAGCGTAAAGGAGAGGAGAGGAGAAAAGAAAAGACAGGAAAAGAAATGAAAGGAACAAAAAAAGAAAATATAGGAGGATAGGAAGAGGAGGACAGGAGAAGAGAAAGAAAGGGAAAAAAAAAGAAAAACGGAGAGCAGAGGACAGAGACAAAAGAGGAGAAACGAAAAGGAAAGGAGATTTAATCATCTGACAGGAAAGGAAAGAAAAGAGGAGGAGGAAAAGAAGAGGATAGAAGAGGAAATGGACGGATAAGAGAGGACAGAAGACAAAAAATAACAATAGGGTGGTGTAGAAGAGGACAGGGAAGGATATGAGAGGATAGAAGAGAAATGGAAAAGAGAGGATGGATGGATGGATGGATAGATAGATAGATAGATAGATAGATAGATAGATAGATAGATAGATACTTTATTGATCCTGAAGAGATATGATAGAACACAGGAGGAACCAAGGAAAGGATAGAAGAGGATAAAACAGGAAAGAAAAGGATCAGATAAGACAGAGGAGGAATGATGATAGATAAATAAATAGGCAGACAGACAGATAGATAGACAGACAGACAGACAGACAGACAGACAGATAGATAGATAGATAGATAGATAGATAGATAGACAGATAGATAGATAGATAGATAGATAAATAGATAGACAGATAGACAGACAGATAGATAGCCCCCTAGATAGATAGATAGATAGATAGATAGATAGATAGACAGGCAGACAGACAGATAGACAGACTGACAGGAAAGGACAGAAAATGGCAAAAGGAAAAAAGAGGAACAAAGAAAAGGAAATGAAAGGAAAGGAAGGGGCAATTCCTCCAACACACACTGAGTCTTTTTCCACCCATTGAGAGAGAGCGAGAGAAAGCGCAAGGGAGAGAGTGAGTGAGAGCGGGAGAGAGAAAGAGATGTGGAAAATGAGAGGGCGTTTGGGTGGGGAGAGCAAATCCGCTTTCTTTTGTCAAAATGATTATATGATTGTGTCTCCACACATGTTCTGTGTTGTCACATTCAAGCGTATTCATAAGCAGACAGTACATTTCGACAAAACAACCATTATGCATGCTCTCTGAACTTAAAGCGAAAATGTGATTTTTTCTCTTGAATACTCTCTCGCTTTGATCAGCAGCTTTCTCTGGTGTCGATTTTTTCCGCGGATTCAATTCCGTCTTTAAATTATTCCCTTAAATTTAAATACACACAGAGGGAGACATATCTCTTTGTTCCTGTCTACGCTCCGTTAGACTCGAGGGAAAACAGAGTAAGGACCGGTTGGGGCCTCGCTGCGGGAGCAACACCCAATCAATAAAAGTGAGCTTGTACAATCACCGGGCGCTGGAAGACGAAGCCATGCAGATGTCTGAGATTCAGAGGTCAGACCTGTGCCCTGGAGCTCATCCCCAGATAATGACCCTTCTTTTTAGAGCATTCACTTAGAGACAGGAGAGCACGGCAAGAACCGACTGCAACTGAACTACAAGATCTACTGTCTTACAAGTTCATTCACTGGCCACTTCAATACACCCTCCACTTACTGGCCACTTTATCAGAAACACCTACCTTGCGCTTTTAATCACTGACCACTTTATTAGAAACACCTACCTTAGAAACATCTACCTTGTATTTCCACTTATTGACCACTCAATTAGAAATACCTTCCACCTACTGGTCACTTATTAGAAACACCTACCTTGCACATTAACTTACTGATCACTTTATTCAAAACACCCTCCACTTACTGGCCACTTTATCAGAAACACCTTTCTTGCGCTTTCAATCACTGACCACTCAATTAGAAACACCTTCCACCTACTGGTCACTTTATTAGAAACACCTACGTCATACCTTTACTCACTGGCCACTTAAATAGAAACATCTACGCTGTACCTCCATTTACAGGCCAATTTATTCGAAAACACCTTCCACTCACTGGCCTTTTTATTTAAAACACCTACCTTCCACCTCCCCTCACTGCTCTGTGGTCAAGAACTGACCACTAATGAAGGGCTAGAGGATGACCAATGACCTAAAGTCTCTACTTAACATCAAAAGTAGACAATAAAGTAGATAACAGATAATAAGGTGAGTGTGTACTCACAGTATTAACTGACCTTGGATCTGCATTAATGCTATTAACCCCATATAATTGGCTTAACGATGTGAAAGGAGAGCCATTAGTGAAAGAAATGAAAGGTTAATGTAATCCCTATAAATAGGAAGACTGGTGAACATCTCACTTGGTCATCGTCTTGCATTCCCTTTGTTCCAAAAGTCATTCTATAGATAAAAAACAGCACGTAGTACTAATATAATAAATAATGCAGTGTTCTAAAAGCGGCACAATAACCTCTGCATGTTAAACGAACACCCCCAGTGTAAACACCTGCAGTCTCTCTGGGCCAGTTCACACGAGGTGCTCTTCTGGAGGCGTGCGGAGAGCATCACTGTAGCCTTTACAGTGGAATACATTTGGTTCAGACCTGCCTTTGTATCGCTCATGTTCGGCCCTCACAGCCTTTCTACTGTCACACGAAGAACACAGACAACTCCTCTGGTTTTAATCATCTCCACGCGAGGATGAAAACCGCCACAGCGGAAGTTTACGGAACCGAGGCTGTGCTTTAAAATGCACAATCAATTATTCATAAAAGCCACAACAGCAGTAACTTATCTGCACTTAAATATTCATTCGGGGCGTCAGGTTGAGTTTGTAAGATACACGATTGCCTCCTACCTTTTATTTTTATTTAAATGTGATCTGAGCTCTCCACAGCATAGTTATTTTTTCATGCTCCCTTCACAATAGAGGAATCAAATTCAACAAAAAGGAGATGCACGCTGAGAGCTATCAGCAAAACCAGATTAAAAAGGAGACAAAGAAAACTGAGCCGATGTGCTGGAGATAAATAAACAGCCCATTTCCTCAGCATGGAAATGCGCTGAGATCCGCAGCGCTTTCTCGTCTCTGCTTCTTTTAAAAGTGACCTGATTCAGGTTCTAAATAGCCTACACAGAACAGGCCAGGCCTGCTCCTCAAAACCAGCGGATCTGTATTGAGCGGTGACTCAGACAGCTGAAGGAGAATAAACAGCGCTCTCCCACAGCAGGCACTGGCCGAACAGAGCGCCGCTTAATATCAACTTCACCACGTCTGGGTTGCATGAGCTCTTCAAGTTCACGTAAGCGCATTCTCTTTTTTTTTGGGTCAACTTACGAACCTGAGTGTAGCTGTCAACAGCCAGAGGAGGACTCTTTATCTCGTCTTACCATAGGTGGATTGAAAAACAGCTGCTCCAGGCAGGTAAGCAGCAGTCGGCCAAAATACAAGCCCTTTAAACCCTAATTTCAAGTCCTCTCGCTCATAACTAAATAACCTAAGGCTGTAGTTTACTGGCCAGATAAATAATGTAAATCTATCTACACTATCTGTCCAAATGTTTGTGGACATCCCTTCTAATGAATGTATTCAGCTACTTTAAGTTGCACCCGTTGCTGACACAGATGTGCAGACACATGCAGGCTGGGAAGGTTTAATGGTAATACTGTATATCGCTGTGTTTAAAAATTGTCTGATGTCAGATTTCTGTTCTGTGTCAATCCAGTACATTGCCAAATTAGCTCATTCCCCCATGTGAATGTAAGAAATCCACAGGGTTGGGGGCACTGTGGGGTCGCGCTCTGAAAACAGGTGGGGAAAAAACAAGCCCACCTTAGTTGCAAGTTTAGCTCTGCTGAGTTCGACTGAAAGACTTGAGGCGTTATCCTCTAAATAAAAGAGCCCAAGTTAGCTGGAACACAGTCTGTGTTGTGGCGTTAAGCCTGCTAGCTAATTTGTCTAAGCTTCGGTAGCTGGCTACATGTCCAACCACAGCAGAGCGAGCTTAGCGAGTGGGCTATAGATCCAAAAATACTTAACATTTAATTATTAGTCATCAGTCGCTGCTAGAAAGCAGTCAGTCATTATCATCTAAATATTCAGAAGTGGACTGTTATCCTGTTAACTAAGCTAATGCTAATCAGCTGAATGCAATCAGATCCTTACAGCAGTGCTCACAAATCTAGTAGAAAGCCTTCCATGGATAGTAGAGACAATTACATGAACTACAGCAGTAGTAACAATGAAAAACAGGTGTCCCAAAACCTTTGTCTATATATTTTAGCATTCTACCCATTCGTCTAATTAGCCAGCCAGCAAAAAAAATAGTTCTTGGCCTCTCAACTTGGTTAAGAATCGTATCGGATGATTGTTTAAACTTAAGTCCTTCACACTTCAGCCTAGTTCTTTAAAGAGCCCTCCACTGAAAGGCCGTTAGAGAAGCAAAAGTGTTTTTTTCATGGCACAACTCCAAAGATCTATTTTTGCCACCCCGCTTTTAAAAGTGTCTCTCTAGACATTCAAAGAGAAAGACTGAAACTCTAAAACTATGCAGGAAAGCAGCAGCTGGCCAAGACGCAGGCAAAGAGCGGATCCAGCCAGGCTTGCCAGCCATGTAATTATTAATATTGTGAAGTAGCTGCTGGAGCAGTAGGGTTCCGCTTCTCACCAAGCCCTCCCAGGGGAAGAGGAGGTTCAGTCACTGTGGGAGCATCATCTGCATAGCTACAAATGGAAGCAAGCAGGCCGAGCTAATGAAGAAGAGATTTCTATCGCTCGCTCTCAAGCTCATTCTCATCTCTCATCTCTCACTCTGTTACTCTTAATGTCTCTCTCTCTCCTCTCACTCGATCGCTGGTGTCTGATTGTCTTTCTCCTCTGATGAGCAGACTTATTGGCATCACCCGTATCGATTACGGAGCGCTGGTGACAAAATTAAAGGAGCCATGGGGTCGTGGCTCGGGAGGCGCAAAGATGAAGAAGGAGCACTGAAATCGGATCACTCAGAGATCTGCAGTGACTGCGGCACTTGGAGGAGTTCGGTTATACACTGCCAGTTCGGTTATACACTATTTGTCCAAATGTTTGTGGACACCCTTTTAATGAATGCATTCATCTACTTTAAGCTGCGCCAACTGCTGGAACAGATGTGCAAATGCATGCATACATAGCTTGTCTAGTCACTGTAGAGAAGTACTGCCAATAGAATAGGACACTCTGGAGCGGATGAACATGAGCCTATTGGCACAATGTCTAATGCCAGGTGTGGGCTGAAGGGGTATAAAGCCTCCTAGCACTGAGCTGTGGAGCAGTGTAAGAACTGTGCTCTCTGGAATGATGAATGATGCTCCATCCAATACTTTTAAGATGAGGTGGGGCGGTGATCAACACTTTTGTCACTAAATGCAATCCTCACAGCAATGCTCCAAAATCTAGTAGAAAGCCTTCTTCCCTGGACAGTAGAGACAGTTTCTCCAACAAAAGCAGAATAAGCTATGTTTAATGTTTGATTACAGAAGAAACAATGAACAAGCAGGTGTCCCAATACTTTTGTCCCTATAGCATATCAGCTAATAGCTGCAAACGTTGACTAGCATCGTGCTGGTCACGCAAGTTATGGGGAAGAGAGAGGGTCGGCTATGTTGTTTTGGCCTCCCAGCCACAGATGGGATTGAGCTGGCGATGTTCCTGCCAACCCTTAATGAGAACCACTCCAGTTACTAGAAGGTAATAGGTAATATGACACGAGTACTCTGATATTAGCCTACTTTGAGGCGTATAACTTCACAGTTTGCCAATATCTTGCAAACACATTATCTGGGCAGTGGTGGCTCAGCGGTTAGAGCGCCGGGATATCGATAACAGGGTTGTGGGTTCGATTCCCGGGCTCGGCAAGCTGCCACTGTTGGGCCCTTTACCCTCTCTGCTCCCCGGGCGCTGGAGTTGGCTGCCCACCGCTCTGGGTGTGTGTGTGTACTCACTGCCCCTAACACGTGTGTGTGTGTGTGTGAGTGTGTTCACTACCAGATGGGTTAAATGCGGAGGACACATTTCGCTGTACAGTCCACACTGTACAGTGACGAATACGTGCACCTTTATCCTTTTACCTTTAACAACATTCTAGATGCATCCAATGACTAAATAGATAATTATAGCACACAATTTAACATCTCTCTTTCTCTCCCTCTCTTTTTCTCTCTTTCTAGATGAGTCATGAGAAGCAGGGACACACGAGCACCATCTCCTGCTGGTTCTAATTGCAATCAATTAAGGAGCTTCAGAGGCGTGGAATACGAGCCATGAGACGGGACGTCCGCTGAGGAGGGCAGCGCTGGACGGAGGTGAGGAGGCTACAGAGCATTGATTAAAATCGATATCCAACTGCTGGAGTGGCCGCTTACAAACAAGCCTGACCTTGGACCGACCATTTTAACCCAGAAAATGGGGAAATGAGGACGAGCGTGGAGGAACAGATAAACGGAGGGACCAGGAGGGAGGATGATGAGAGAGAATGGGCCTATTTTACACCCAAAGCAAGGCCCTGGTCGGTATTTTATTATTTAAATTCAATATCCTATTGTTATTCGCCTCCAGTTCCCTGGCTAGCCGCTGCGCACTAGTCTCATCCTGACAGCTTGGCAATCAGAGTGTAAAAATTGGTACCATTTTCTTGCCTATTCCCAGTGTGACCGTGGCTGGCGTAAACATAGGTCATGGAATAATAAACAGGCTGTCACTCCAAATGGGCCGCGATGTCTGCCTAACTCAGACACTTCTTTCCTTTATCTGCTGTAGGGGGAGAAATAGACTCTGTGTAAAGAGCAGAACTTCCATGTTTTGTTTTATTATTATTGTTATTATGTGGAGATGGGTTTAGCAGATAGGACAGCTAAGTTATCACTGCACCACAGTGTCTTATACACTATTAAGGTTCTTTTGTGTCAGTGGCATAGAATAAGCAATTTTGGTTCAATGGATTATCTACTCCGAGTGCAGACAGATAAACACAGCTGTCTTAATTCAGTATTTTTGTCAATATAAGGAGTGGCTAAAGTAAGGAGTGGCTGAAATGTGGCTTATATTAACATGTTATTGTAAAGTCTTTCACAGATTCACAGTGTCCTAATCTAATGTGTTAGACCTAAGCCAACAAGTTAATCACAATACCTCATTCCCAGCTCCCCACCTCATCCCAAAAGTATTAGATGAAGAACTGTCAATCTAAAGGTCACTCTGCTTCCACTGCCCCACAGCTGACATGCTGATGGGCTTTATACCCCTCTAGCCCACACCTGGCATTAGGCATGGGGACAGTAGGCGCATGCTTGGTTATCTGCTCCAGAGAGTCCTATTCTATTGGCAATACTTCTGTGCAGAGACTAGATGAGCTGTGTGCGTCAGCAATGCATTGAATAGTAGCTGAATGCATCCATAAGAAGAGGTGTCCACAAACATTTGGACATAGTCTAGATAGGCAGGTAGATAGATGCACAGATCTATAGCTTAAATTATACAAATTTTCTGGCAATTTTACAGAAGGGAAAAACATTCTTAGCTTTCTATGGAAGTCAATGAAAAAGGTTTTATTTCAAGTGATATTGGAGCATTTCGATTGGTCCAGCCATCATGTAATTCTAAGACTGTAAAGAACACCAGCTGGTTTCACATTATGTCAAAAAGTGAAAAACAATTTTTTTTTTATTATTATTCTTATTCTTAAATTACAATAATTGAATTATTGTCTGTGGTTAATCGATCATATGCTAGACATTGTAGGTAATCAAATCAAATTACATCATTTTTATTGTCACGTCACATTATACACGTGTAAAGGTGAGTGAAAACTTGAGTCCTTTGTCTCTCACAGTAGTACAGTAGAAAAAGAACACAGATTTACAAAATAGAAATGAATATATATACATTATATTTATAAATAAATAGTTACATGTAAACTTATACTATACATATACACACATCATACATACTCTCTATTTACAATATTCCACTGGTATAAAGCAGTTAAATGTACAGGTTTGATATGATCTGAATATCTACATTAATTACAAAACGCACTGGATGGGTGTGAGGTGTAGTGTCGGTGGGGAAAAGTCTTTGTGGGTGCAGTGTGACTGAGCATAGGGTTTCCATTCGTAAGCATAAGGTTTCCAGTCGAGAAAATGATTAAAAATGCTCTGTATCCCTTTGATTCCTGATGATTACTGAAAAACCCTGAAAATTACATTTGCTATACACATGCTAACATGATATATAAAGAAATCTACTGTATATAAAGAAATACAAAATCAGACAAGTCAGATAGCATCCTGAAACAGACTCTTGTTGGAATTCATGTTCATGTAATGTGACATTTCATTATCATGCTTATGAACCTTCTAATAATAATACTATTTCAAACGAATTACTGTGATATTATACCAGTACACGGCAGTCAGGCTGTTAGACGACGTGTCATGAAGGCCTACCCCTGTGAATATTTAGCAACGTGTAACGGTTTGTGAAGCAGACTCAAAGCGGCAGCAATTAAGGGGGCCGGTCTTTTAAATGGAGGTTAACGACACGGGTCTCAGGGCTAAGCCCACACAAAAGAGATTTAGGTCACCATTGTGGTAATTTTTGTCAGAGTTGTGACTGGAGAGCTCCTCCTTTCGACTAAAAGGATCAAATCCTTTTATGTGTGTTTCATTTGTGGGATTCGTGCACAGTCGGAGGTCTCTCTACCTTCATTAAGCTGCTCACACCTGTGTATTCAGCGCTGATGCCAGCTTCCAGTGGGCTGGCCTGACAAGCCTTTTCCAAACCAAACTGTACAATACTAAAAATATCATGGCTAATTTCACCAACACAGGTCATGAAAGCTTGATTTTAGAGGAAAATGGGAAAGAAAGACATGTTTTCTAAACTTTCTCAGCATTTCTGAAAAGATGGACTACTGTTGGACTAAATTCAGTCAACCCTGGATAAGCTAACCCTAGTTATTTGAGACCGACACTGAATTTGATTGACATCGGTCAATCTGCCATGAATTTAAGAGCAGAACAAAGCCATTTGGATTTTGAGTCATTCTACAAAACGGGTGCCATTCATACCTGTAACGTGTAGCAATAATTTTGTATTAGTACATTTTCACATGTTCCTATTGAGCAACATGACATCTGCCTCACCAACTAAATGTAATTTTTTAAGGATCATGTGTATGTCCCTGTGACTTACCACCCCGTCACACCAACCTGTTTGGTTTATAAACAATGCACTGTTGCTTTATATGACATCACAGAATGGAAGTGACATCATTGTAACCTTTGGAGGCCAGCCAGGAACATAACAAGGCAAGGTGTTGTTACTCTGTTTATCTGTTGCTTTTTAAGTCTGTCAAGCTCAACCCAACCATACTGTTATGCAAAATAGAGGGTTATTTCAGATTTTAAATAACAATACAAAGTATTTTTAATAAAAAAACAAAGAATATGAGATTTCAAATGGATTGGCATGTGTGCTAGATCAGGAACTTGCGACATACAACACTGCAGCTACTGTAGGATGAAATTTACCACCCTGTTACATACCACTCCATTACTTTTTATTGTTAATATGACTGCTATGTCTGATTTAAAAAGATAATATTTATATGGTTTATATGTCTGTTGTTTGGAGAATGAACAAATCTGTAATGTTGTTGATTTAAAAAAAGGTTTTGATAACTGCAACATGGAAGTGTCACCAGTCAATGTCAATGACTCAGATGCTATATGAGTTTTTGTAAATATGTAAGAAGGAATGTTGTTCCTTATGAAAAAGGAAAGTTGTTACCACTGTTTCTTTTCTTCAGTTTCAAACATGAGGTCAGTGTCAGAGTATTGTACTACTACAGCCCTGAAATACAAGACACTCTTAAAATACTAATTATTGGCCTGCTGTCTGTCCAGATGGTGCACAATACACTTTAAAGAGACCAGACAGGATGACTATAAAAAAAACACTAATAATGCTCAGTCGCAAACAGCTTCTCTGCGCTCTTTATGGGTGGTAATATTTAGTGCTGTATGTATAGATGTTATTTACACATAAATCAGTGTAATTAAATGAGTGATTAAGGAACAATATCAATAAAGAGTCCCTCAGTGTGTTTCGGGCCTGTTAGCGTTTTTTTTATGTGCATTTATTAAGAGCCATAAGGAAGTATAAATTTAGCTGCAGCTTGTTAATAGGGCTATCACAACACATCTTGTGAGATGAGGCTGATTAGGCTTGGCTGGAAGGTGACAGAGAAGCCAAAAATAGGAAAATCAAATGGGAGATGTTTAGTCAATGTGCAATAGATACTTGAGGACTTGCCTTGACATTGTTGCTCGCCACCGGCTTCCAGATGAGCCTTGGGGTCTAAATAGTTTTCGTCTATTGAAAAAAAGTGAATGTTTTCAAAAAATCACCCTGTTACATATGTTTTCTTTCAAATATCACAGTGTTATTAAATATAAATATATATATATATAATATATCATTATACATTTTTAATAGAGGATACATTTTAAACAGTAATGATACATTAAAAACATCATGTGAGAATTGGCATTTTTTGCTCCTGGGCTCCCCCTACAGTTGGTGAGTGTAGCTCACTTTTACACCACTGCCATAAATACAAATAATGTACACTTGCATTTGTTGACAAGCTTAAAAATATAGTATCGTCACTAAAAATGAAAGAAGCATTTGGCCAAAGGTGATAAAGTCATTATTACAGGATTTTACACAACTATGACCTTTCTGAATTTTCACAGGATTTCTCATGCAGCTCCAGCAAAGTTCCATAGTGCAGTAGCAGCAGTCCGGCCTGCAGTGGCAATGACAGAGACATCATTCTCATACAATCAGGGTACTATCAGCATGATTTTGAGGCCGCTAGTTTCATGTAAAATTGAGACATGTTGCTTTCATTTACATAATAAGTCCAGCAATCTTACCAAAGTACTCTACCCAAGGTAATCTCAAAGCTTTGGCAGTAATACGCTACTAGTAGCTATATTTGTTATAGAAAAAAAAAATCATTTTAGCCCTACTGTCATGTCAACTTATTGATGCAAAATGAGTGAACTGTAAAACACGTCTCAGTTTTGAAAGATTTTTGCCTTCTTAAACCTTATTCCTTATTTGACCTTGTCACCGACAACAAAATGACACATGCTTAAAGGTCTGTATCTAAGCAGCGAGGCTCATGAGAACAGCACGTCTCCCATTCCTCCACCACAGATGTTGACAAGACACTCCGGCATCTAAAGATGCCCCAAGTGCACCCAACTGCCATTCAGCACGATTAGTCATGCCAGAGCAGGAGGCGCCCTAATGCAGTCGGCACTGGAGCCTCAGGATGGATTAAACCGTCCATCACTGCTCAGGGCTACCAGCTAGCCATGGTGTGGACTACATGATGGCCAACCGTCAGCCAGCGGAGCCTGACACAGCTACGGAGACTAAACCTTCAGACACAGAGCTGTTTTAGCACAGTTTCTCCCTGATCTTAAAGCTATGGTTAACACTAGTGTGGATACAGAGCTATAACCTTAATGATAAGGCTAATCCTAACCATGGCACTGTTGAGAATGCGCTGATTTTGGCCTGGTTGTTTGTTGAGAATTTGAATAGACAATCTTTAGGGGGCTGTATGCATTAAGTGAGACCATGAGTCCCACAAGTGGGTCTCACTCAGAGGACTCAGTGTCACTCAGTGGACAGAATGACCAGCTAATGGTTAAGAAAAAATATAACATTCTTTACATGTATGCCACATTTCTATCATCGTTGACTGCAAATGCAGTACAGCATGAATACTGAGGGGACTTATGTAACTTTGAGTGGACATATGTAACTATGAATAGCATAGCATAGCAATGGCAACAACAGTTGAATGGTTGAAATGTTTGATTTGATGATTTGAGTAACTCACATGTTCTGTAACCCATAAAAAAGTGTGAATGGACAGACACTCAAAAGCAGCCGTGTGTCCCGAATGCCTGCCTACATGGTTACAGAAGGAACACACTGCGCTGTCCATCACGCCAGTCCTTTTTCAGTTCTGATTCTGGTCAAATGTCAGGAAACATAATCCTCTCCCCATAAGCACTTTCATCGCCCGCCGCAGTGCCAGACATAGCAACTCGGCCAAACAAATGCCAGCGTGACATCACATGCCACGGACCCGCTGACAGCCATATAACAGCAGTCTTGCTCTCACCACCTTCCTCAAGAGTCATGGCGGTTGGGCGGCTCTGGAGTACAGCTTGCCGCCCAGATTGTGTGTGTCTGAGAGGCTGTTCTGAGCGCCGTATATCAGTCAAAGATATAAAAAGCCTGTCTGAGGTTTCCTCTAGCTAGCTACTGTGTGCTAGCAAGGGACGGTTAGCATCTAAAGCATGGCTGCTCAGTCAGCTGGCTTTCAGCCGTCTCGCACAGGTAGGGTGATTACATGCTTCTCGGGCCCCTTTCCAGCTCACAGGCATGAAACGCAGTTTAGCAGCATTAGCGTGGCCATATAACGCTGGTTATGCTAAATCCCAGCGTCTGAATAAAGCGGGATTAAGAAATCAAGGGATAAATCCTCTCCATCAGTGCCTAATCAAACAGTGTTTGAGGCCGGTAGCTAAGCTTCTGATTTCTGGAAGGTTTGTATGAAAAGGATCTAAATGGACTGCAGTTAAAGGTCAGTAAAGGTGATGTTCTGAGGTCTGTTAAGTAATTTAGGCAAAAACGCTCATATGGGACATTTGTTTTACTCTGTTTTGTGGCCATTTCGCCCTGTTGCTCAACACTGAACCCAGCTCATTTCAATGAAAGTCAACCGCTGTGCTCTGTATCAATGCGTCACCTGGGCCAAAACAATAGCGAGGCAGGTGAAAAGTGCTTAGCGCGGAGGAGAGGCAAGGCGAGAGAAACGCTGAGATGGCCAGCTTTCCGGAACACTCAGCTCTCCAGCACAAACACACACACACACACATACACACAGTAACCTCGCCTTTGTCACCAGCTGCAGTTTTCTGCCTGATCGCTCTTGCAAATATTTCAAGCCTGGCTTTTTTTCTTCCTTTTTTTTCAGCAAGGCCACAAACACAGAAGTGGAAAGCAAAAGTAGACAGACGGAGAGCTCACCTGACCCGAAACAGATGGAGCGGCTGGCCGACACTTGTGTTTCCTTTTCTGACAGAGCTGAGTTGAGTTACACAAAGCAGGAGCATCTTGATACATGAGAAACTACAATATGTTCATTTGTTCAGAAGAGGGCTTCTAAATGATTTGAGGAGTGAAAATGAAAACAGTAAATTAACCGACGTTTACTAAGAACCCGAAAGCATAATGATCCTCATCTGTGCCTGGACAGAATGCTTAGCGGTTAATTTAGCAATAGGGAGGCTGGTTGGGGGAGTAGGCCTTCAGAATTTATATGTAAAAGTGTGTGAACAAGAATTAAGAAATTCTCAAGAAGTCTCATTAGCGACGTACTGATTCACAAACAGGACAATCCTGTAGCTGGAGTGTCTGGGCTTGTCTGGACATGTCCCAGTTATAACAAACATGTATTACTATTATCACTACTGCTGAGCATATCAATGATCATATCAGTACACCCATGCATAACAGTGGACTTGTGTGGTGTTAAGGTGAATTCATTTATTTGGTAAGCTGTACGTCATTTTACCAGAGGAGGATGGGTCTACACTTATGGTTCTTCCCGAAGTTTTGTTCCCCCTGATACCAAGAGGACCGCTGTTGGCCCACTAGCGGCAAAGCTGGCAGCCCACTGGCATTTTGCTCAGCGCTTCCTGGGTGGCCCCAGAAAGCTGAGTAGTAGACAAAATGCCACTTTCCATAATTGTTTTTTCACCAACAGTCTAATTTACTTAATTGTCCTTCATTTCCTTTTTTTGTTATCCTTTCTGCATGACTACCTAGTCATTATTATATTTCCCTCATTACAGTTTCTAAAATAAAAGTCTCTCTGCATTTAAACCATTAAAAAGTTGTTGTACACAGGACAATTATCTGGGTGGTCCGAGGGTGAACCAGCAGTGGCAAACAGTCAGTAGTATGCTGACCTTATCAAGCCAGCAGTCCGATATAGGCTCGATATAGCTTTAAGGGGGGTTTTCCTCCCACTGTCGTCTTTAGATTTGTTTTGTTTCTTTTTTTTCTTATTTCTGGAATTCTGTAAAGCTGCTTTGTTAAAAGCGCTATACCAGTAAATTTGACTGGACGCTTATAGGTTTGCAAACCTGCTATTTTAACACAGTAGGTCTACATGCCGCCAATGTAGAAAAATGGATCCCCTTTTTAAATTTATATTAAAAATTATTTAATATATCTACTTTTTTCAAAATTATTGAATATATATACTTTTTTATTTAATTCTAAACAGTTTAGAAATGATGTTTTGGGGTTAGATAGATAATGGATATTGTTTCCACATTTATTCTGCCCTGGTTTGGAATGCAACAGTTGCGATACGCAGTAATGCACTGAACGCTCCTGATTCCAATGTGTAGTTCATTTCCACATTAATTAAATACATTGCATCAGCCCAATTCTGTCTCTCAGTTTACTCACTTTTGGCAGTAATTGAGCTGATGTAATATATTTGTTCATGTGGAAATGATAATGCACCTTTTACAGTGCAAGTGGAATTTGTTAAGTGGAGACCTGCCAGCCACCCAAATAAACAGGTAAACAAACAAAGCCAATCCTTCACAGAGTGGTAACACATGCAACTGGGCCATTTCCTTCATTTGTATTTGAACATTCTCTTGTGCTCCTCAGCACAGCGGCCACTGTCCGTAGGTCAGCTATTTGTGACTCCCCAGTGGCCACACCCCAAGGGACCATAAAAGCCTCCAGGGTTTTGGGTAATGCTTTCATCGCTATTCAAGGCCAAGACAGCGATAATAGGAGTCCGCTGCCCTCAATTGTCTTTACTCCTGCCTGACATATGCAGGGGTCATCTCGGGCAGCTCCATAAATTCTCCATTCAGTTAAACAGGGAGCACTCTTGGAAGAGGAAGAGGAGGAGGAGGAGGAGGAGGAGGAGGAGGAGGAGGAGGAGCAGGACGAAGCACCAAAGCAGCAAAGCAGTGAGGGTGGATCTTATTAAGACTCTTGTAAGTGACCAGCTGGCTGGTAGTCTCTCTGCCATGAGGGTCACCAGGGGTCACCCGGAACCACATAATGGATGGGCCGAGTTGGCACGTCCAGCCTAGCCACCGCTGTTCAGCAAGTTTATGAGAGTTCCTGATTTACCAGGGTCGTTTGCACACCGGCGCAAAGTCACCCGGGTCAGGATGGCTACGGAGAGCAGCAGTGGGAATCAATTAATGGTCCCACATGTTGGTTCCAAGCTCATGATCCATGGAAGCTTCCTCAACAGCAGTGGGTAAGCATGCAACAACATCTGTGCAGCGAGCAACTCAAGGACAGCTGACCTCCGGCATCCAGGTCAATTTCTGTCTCACCCAGGAACATTCGAGAGCAGCTGGGCGAGCTGGAGGGAAGCAGGGCTGATTGCTAAGCGGGATTGCTTTTGATGCTGAGTGATGGAAGCTGATTGAAGGTTTATTTGATCTTGTACACAATATGACTCTCTCATATTTGATGTCTCACATCAAATAATAGTTACTTTGTGATCGTTCCAAACAAGAGAGACCTTTTTGTATGCAGCAATTTATTTTGACATTTCAGTCCGACCCTGACAACCGTGTCAGCGAGGCTCAGACGTCAACAAACACTCAGGTATTATTCCAACTGTATTAAAGAACAATGCAGCCTATGTGCCGTTAATTCACTGTCCTATTCTAAGAGATTGCTTGTAAGCCTGTCATCTGTCCCAGTGGAAGTATATCTCTGAACCTATCTGCATTGTAGAGGTTTACTGTAAATGTCACTCCTCATAAAGTCAGACAGTACAATAAGCTATAGCCATGCAGACCTTTTCATTTATCACTAAGAGCCAGAGTCACTGCATTAATGTATAATGATTGAGGCACCTTTTCGGCGAGACGTTTATGACGCATACGTGTTTTGCTGGTGCTCACTTTAAAAGCGTGCATTTTAACGGCTTTAAGAAAGTAATGAGCTGTAGCCGGTGTCAATCAGGGGCTCCTTTAGTGGCAGGCTATTTAGCCAATCAGTTTTGTTTTCTCCCCATTTCTCTTGGTCATTAACTCTCTGTCCTTCTCACCACAAACTGAATAATCTCTCTCCTCTTCTACCTCCACTCGGTGGCTCCAGCTTAAAATTTAATTGCTCTCCACGAAATAGGGGTGAAATGTGAATGTCAAAGACTTAATTGGATAGAGGGAGGAAACTGTCAGAACTAGCCAAAAACTTGAGACCTTCCCTGCATTTTTTTAGCCAATATAACTCATCGTACTCGTATTTAAAATGCTAATTAGACAGGCTTATATATGAGTCATTCCACGAAATGGGGGCCATTTCAGTCCGCCAAATTTAAGGAGATGCATTAAGCACAAAAATCTGCCAAGGTGTGTTTCCAAAGCTGAAAACTATACACTTAAAGTGTACTGGTTAACATGATTTATGATAAAATTATTTTTAATAAAATAAAAAATATTAATTTTTATAATTTCTCATTACTACACGGACAATTTCAAATGTCCGTACTGACCAACTGAACATTTCCATCTATACAATATGACCAAAGAAATGTTGCTGTTTTTTAATCAGACTTTTTATTATTTATATTATTTGTATTTTAATGTCTCCATTTACATAGATTAATCAAATCAAAATACAAACTTTATTTGTGTTAAAAACTAAACAAAAAAAATACTGTGTCCCTCAGTTTAACTTAACACCCCGTCACACTAACTTGTTTTGTTTGTAAAGAATTTAATGTTGCTTTAAATTACATCATAAATAGGAAGTGAAATAAATAATAATATGTAAAAATGTATAATAATAATAATAATAATAATACCCATTATTATTATTATTATTATTATTATTATTGTTATTATTATTTCTGGCAAAACGCTCACATTGTTTCAACCCAAAGGCAGCAAACAGTGCAGCCACAATAAATAAATCTGCTAATGTACTCCAGCATCGTGTCAGTGTTTACAAGGACAGAACAAATAGCAGGCTGTCAGCAGTGTCCTTCATACACACATGCAAAGTGCTCCGACTGCAGACTGAGTAAAGCTCAGCATACACTTAAACACACAGAGACAGCACAACACTCTATCTGCTCCAAAGCACAGCCCCGCCAGCACCATCCTTCAGGTGCCCTGATCGGATGTGAGACGTCATCCAGATACACTGGTCGCTCGATCGGATTGTTCTGAACTCTCCTTGGCATGGAAAGAGCCGATATTTTAGAGTGAACCAGGCAGACTGGCCTTCCTCTGCAGTTGCTGTGCATTTAAAATTCCGCTTGGGCTGCTCTGATAATAAAGACAGGAATGATTCAGCATTCCTGGTGTGAATGTAAGGCATTAAGTGACTGGGCTTCAATCCAGCGGTAAATATTTGCAGTGAAATTTACTGATAAATTAAGATTACGGTGAGGCAGAGACTCACTGACTGAGGTTAAAGGCATATTCTTGCATTTTTTTTAAACTAATCTCCATCCTCCACATCTGTGCCGTACCATCAGCTGCTGCAGACAGTCATTTCAAAATATTTCCCTGTGCTTGGAAACTGACTGACTTATAAAAAGTTGCTTTAAATAGAATTCAATGGGCAGCTGCTGAGCTTCCCATTTAAACATGTGAAATATGGAAAAATATTTAACGCAAATCCGTTTATTACACTTGAACAATTATTCAATTAACAGGTATTAGGATAAGACAGACACAAGGCAATATCTTACTAGAGCTCACCTTTCTCCTTTAGGGTTTAAAATACAGTATAAAAGTTCCGGTTCATTTTGCTCTCCCAAATGTTTTCTGATATCCATACACTGTAAACCAAAAAACTTCTAGGTTAGTCCATGAACTTAACTGAACCTCCAAGAACTTAAACATCCCTCAAAGTCTGAGCACCCCTGCTTTGAAGCAAAAACGAAGGCCTGCTTTTAAAAGCGTCTATAGCTTTCAATCTTTTAAAGGCATCTAGCTGTTAAAAACAGGCCCTATTTTTTGCTTCAAAGAGGGGGTGCACCAATTTTCTCAGTGTAATCTCAGTGGGGCCAAAGTGTATGGTCCATAAAGACAACAATCTAAAATGAAGAAGGTACATTATCAAAAAAAGTACTCCTTGACCTTAGGGGCTCCTTCAACAACTCAAACATCCCTCAGTGCTCTTTTGGGTTCTTTTGGGGTACCTCAGTATGTAATCTGCTTCCCCAAGGATCTTGTCCTCCCACCACTTAGCTCACACCACTACACTGGTGAAAATGACCACAAAGTGGAGCTCAGTAACTGCCCTTTGACCTCCAGTTTAAGTGTGATTAGAGTCGTCCCCTGGTTTAAGGTATTGTCTAAAATCAGGCCGTGTTCAAGTGAACGTTGAATGTTCATGGTAATCAAGCTACTTTACACTTAAGAAGAGGCAAACCGAGGTTAGGCTGAAGAACACTGCAGTACCTCTTTAAAAGTAGAGGCAATGACAGGGACGATATACTCTCCTGTTTATGAAACATCTGGTGGGACCTTATCAGAGGAATGATCAAACAGCGTGGTAGAGCTATATCTGTTTTATCTTTCATTTTATTCATATGTATGAGCACTCAGCCTTTTAAACCCTCTGCAAATACCACTCTCTGCTTCGTTTCACATGTCCTTCATTAAGCCAATAGAAATCACTGATGTGAGCGGCATCGCTTATGCGCTTGTCCGGCAGTGATTACAGTGTGTAAAGCCTGAAATCCCTGGATGACACAGAATCCAAATGACCATGATGTCATCAGCCTGGCAAGGTCCCTGAGTGATCCTCCGTGAATCTTATTGATGTGCTCGCCGTGCCCTTAAGGCGAAACACAACAAGCTTAAGTGCAAAATAATCTGCCTCCCCCTCAAGACCCTGCTTTCAGCCTTAAACAGCCACTTGTACAGTGCTTTATCTGAATGCGCTAATATGAACTTGGTTGAACTAGGCTTTTATTAGCCTGTAAATGTGTTTTATAGAAAACTTTACCTTTCAAATAAAACATTTGGCCCAGCTCTTGAATTATTCCTTCGAAGAGGAAGAGGACAAGGCTGAGCTGTTTGGTTTGTTGTGACCATAAAAGCTTCAGAAGTATTTGTCTTGTCGGGCTGAACAATATGGAGATAATACTAGTACTGTGATGATAATGCTGCATATTGTGATTGTAATGAGGCTTCTAAGGTCATTTAAATGCTTCTGTAAATCAGGAATCAATGGTAAAGGATAGTTTGCATTATTCAGACCAAAATGAATGACTTTTACAATGTTATTCAAGCTGCTGGTGCAAAATTATGACCCTACCATCGATGCGCCTCGGCCCAACCCGGGCTACGTTCCTCCAGTCTTCAGCTGTCCAGTTTTGGTTAACCTGTGTCCACTGCGGCCTCATGTTTCTGTTCTTGGCTGACAAAAGTGGAACTTGATGTGGTCTTCTGCTTTTGAAGCCCATCCACCTCAAAGCTGGACGTGTTGCACATACAGAGATGCTTTTCTGCTCACCACAGTTGTACAGAGAGCTTATCTGAGCTACTGTAGCCTTTCTGTCAGCTCCAACCAGTCTGACCAACCTCGACTGACCTATCTCATTAACAAGGCATTTGCAGAACTGACGCTCACTGGATGTTTCGTTCTGAGATCACAGTTTTTCCCTATTCTGATGATATGTTGATGTGAACACTACCTGAAGCTGCTGACCTGTATCTGCATGATTTTATGCATGACCCTGCGGCCACACGATTAGTTGACTGAATAATGATGAGCCTGAACGAGTAGGTGTACAGGTTTTCCTAATGAACTGCTCGGTGACTGTATAGCCACATATAGCGACAGGGTCTGTAAGTGACACCATTTGAAAGATGATATGCATGCTTTCCGGAACATTTGGAGACCTACCTACAGTATGTGCGAAGTGTGAATTCACTGATCAGCCCGATCGTGGGTTGAAATCCTCAGAAAGCTCCCTTGCCCTCTACCAGGTAAATTATGTGCCACTATAATTCCCATAGCAGCGGCACGTCACTGCACTTTAAATTACACGCTGTTTAATGCACTCTTGTCAAATGTAATATTTCCAGCCACCATTAGCACATTTGCTCGCCGCTATCCATTCCACTCGCGACTTTGCCAATTAATCAGAGCGCCTCGTTATTTTAGGAGACATCAAAAGAGATGAGAGCAGTTTTTTAGGTGGGAACAGCTATAAATTTGCTCCCACCGCGGTGAGCGCTGGCACATTTGTCAAAACCTTCTCCTTTTAGCAACAGGAAATTAGCAGGAGAAAGTGGGGGAAACTATTTACAATTTGAAAGCTAACATTTGTACAGTAATTAATGAAGGTCTTATGAAAAGCGCTCCCCTGGGAGGCAGGCGAGGAATATTTATGATACGGTAGGCCAGGAACGGGTGGAGATCGGCCCATTTATCTCCCCACACAGAGTTACGACCTCCAATCACGCCGTGGCTTATTAAGGCAAGTAAAATCTGAGCTTATTTATTTATTTTTCTTTTTTTTTTTTTTTACCTGTTCATCTACTTGCTCATTAGCCCAAGCTGGATGTGTCTGACCATCGAAGGCTGCTGAGCTTCTGCAGAAACATCACTTTCAGTGACAGATTATTATGAACCTGTATAGAAGAATTTGTTGCATAATCAATTATTATGCCTCACATTTGATGAATTTCATTCCTTTCATTTTTTCTGCGTTTTCCCTTTCCTTACTCACCAACAGGCGATTTCCTCACTCTGGGTTTATTTACTGAGCGTTACAGTGCTGAGATCTCCAAAGTTGAGTGCCTTTTGAATGAGCTAAATATTTAATGAAGCCCTAAAATATGTGGCTTTTGGCTTTTCATTTGAGTCAGTGGGGCTGGCTTGTGTAGATTAGCGCAAGTACTGCTGAGGGACAGATTCAAGAGTAGAGGAGAGAGACTGTCTCTCTCTGATCATATGTACCCTGTCAGAAATGTTACGCAGTGTGGCAGGGTCTGTTTAAGAAGAACTGGATGCCCCGTTTGCTTACACACACACAGAAACACATGTAATAATGCAATCATACACACAATCAATAGTTAGTATATCGTCGCTGTCCAATGAAACACATGTATTTTCCAAATATTAACTCTACAAGGCAAACATGATCTATATTTTGAATGGAGGTCAATGTAAAATAATAATAAGAGTTTATTCCTATCGGTCCATTCATCCAGAATATTTTACACAGTGTACAGAGCAGCTACAGGCTTCAAATGACAGAGGAAACAAAAAAAAGGGCAAAAATGGACTTACAAGGTTTTCACTGGACAGCAGTGAAATGCACCTAATCAGAGAAAAGAATATGCAGTATTTTAGTGCCATATAGAAGCCATTTAAAAGGTTCTACATATACATCCATTACATTAACACCACCTGCCTAACAGATCTGACCCGTCGAGGCATGTCTGGACTCCACAAGACCTCTAAAGGCATCCTGTGGTGTCTGGCACCAAGACGTTAGCGGCAGATCCTTTAAGTCCTGTAAGTACATTTTCTTGGAGCACTTTTGGTAAGTACTGACCACTGCATACCAGGAACCCCCCCCTGTAAGACCTTCCTGACATTTTGGACATTTTCTGACCCTCCAGTCCTCCAGTCTTCACAATTTGGCTCTTGGCAAATTGGCTCAGATTCTTAAGCTTGACCATTTTTCCCACTTATAAGACATTACCCTTAAGAACTGTCTGTTCACTTGCTGCCTAATATGTAGATCCCACTGTTATATTATACTGTGGCTGGTCTGCATATTTATACTGCAGCAATAACAAATCCCATGTAACTGCATTGTCATTTGTCTATTGCTCACTTATTAATATAATGTGAATCTGGCCACTGTTGTTTACATCGTGTCAAATTGATCCATGATGAATAGCCCTGTTTTCGATTGAAGGTTACGATTTTGAGAATTTCTGAAGTTTAAATTTAGAGAAATGTAGAGAAATTTAGAGGTTTTAGACGTTATCTAAAACCTCTTTTTAGACGTTATGAGAATACATGATATTTGACCATCATAACCTTCTGGAGGCAACTGTACTTAAAAAAATACATTTTCTGAACCACCATGGAACATTTAAGCTCTTGAGTGCTAATTTAGCTTACCGTGGTTGTATATATATATACAACCACTGCCTTTACTAAAGAAACCTAGAAGAACCACTTTTATAAGTGGTGTGAATGCAGCCATTATAATGTCAGAAAAGAAGAAGAAGAAGAAAAAAAAACCCTATTCACTCTTCAAGCCAACCTGAAAACTTTATTTAACAAAGTTCTCTCCCAAAGGCAGGGGGGCTTCACAGGCTTAATGGAATCACCTGCCAACTACAACAAGGCAACTCTGCTTCCTACCACTTACATAATACTTCAAAAGCAGCAGAGAAGGGCATGTGGCTACGCAAGCCAAGCAGAGAACGCCGCTTAAGTGCAGTTCGGTGTCAGACAAGCTTTTGCAGTGTTCACTGTGGCTTAATCTGCAGTGTCAGTGCATGCGAGTGGAGAAGGATCCTAAGCCTTGTGTGAGCACATGCATAAGCTATACCGATAGGGCGTTTCTTACAGTTTGTGGTGGAAAAAGTGGGAAAAGTTAGGTGAATCAGCAATAATTAGTCAGGAATTTGTATGATGATAATGCATATTATATATTTAATTTGCCTAGTTGCCCAATTCTTCCCTTTAATTTTGGAATTTTCTGACAACGTATTTTACATGTGATTGCAGACAAAATGCATTGGTAGCGACCGATTCTGAAAAATCATTAGAACAATTTAAACACTCTCCCATTCGTCTAATTAAACTAGACTAATTACACTGTTTGTAATGAAGGGTGCAGTTGATCAGTGTTCTTTAAGCACTGACAATATCCTCGATAAGCTTAGAAAAACATACGATAACAATTCTTTTTCGCAATGTGATAAAATATTGTCATATTGACCAATCCTAATAAATATATATACATATACAGTGCTGGGCAGATGTTTTACGCACCTAAGCATGTTATTTATCTCAGCGGTAAGAACAAAGCTTGGTATCCTGGGCATTCCCAGACAGTGCATGAATGCGTTCAATTCCATCACCAGCTCTCTTGCTTTAACACCATTAACCATTAACTAGGTCTTGGATGATACCAATAAGTAATACTAGACTCCCATGAGGAAAGCTCTGGAGATGATAATGATCACAGTGATGAACGATCACTACTTTTTGTATGAATGTTACTTATATTTTTTAATATTAGTATTTTACCGAGTAAACAAACACATACTGCCCAGATAAGGAGCTTTTCAATTCCAATAAGTCTAAAACATTTGCACGGGACTGTTTTTATATATTCTCATCAAAATGATCAGTAGATTCCCATGATGATCAGTAAAATCATTAGTGACAGCCATGGCTAATTATTAAACATTAGCTATTAAGCTGAATCTATATTTTATAATGGGTTTATAAAAGTTTTGTAAAACACAGGTCCTCAGGCTGGGTATTACAAACTGCTCTTCGCATCAGGAATCTGCTGCTGCTGTGTTCATTAGCTCCACACTCAGCTTCACCCTTCCTTACGGACGATCTGAGGAAACTTAGGATTTATCTCTGAAACAGTATACCCTCGACTCTTCTGCTGCAGCGAGTCTAAAACACAGCTTAAGGAGCGTGTTTGATTAAAGTTATCTGTACAGGTAATCCCTGCAGTGCTCACATTAAACAGTAATCAAGGCATTCGTGTCTCTGAGCAAAAGCTCAGCCAGTCAAACATGGACCTTAATAAGCCAGTTACAGGCTGTCTGCTTCTGTAGACGTCCTGAGGCCGGCAGCATTAGCCTGCTCTGCAGGATATTTCAATATAATCACAGTCCAATTATTATTTAAACCTGCCATTCATGAGCTCGAACGCGAACAGTGCTGCATTCCTAAATTTGCAATCGAGTTCAACGCAATTTCTCATTCAGCGCTCTGCATTAGTTAATGAAATATATCATTTAGAGCTTATTATGTTAAGCAGGCAATCTGGCCAATTGGACTCCGAGCAAGCCGACATATGCCTGCCCTTGTTAATGATTAGATTGGTAAGAATATGTAAGACTCAAGGGCTGTGGTGGTAAAGACCACAGTGTTTGCTATACTCTTAAAACAAAGGCTATCAGAACAGGGTTGTTTGACTCAGTGTCATGGGAAGACCACTCTCCCTAAAGCACATTTTAAATAAGTGGTTTCAAATGAATTCTTTAAGGAACCATTCACTGAAAGGTTCATTAGGGACTTCAAACTGGTTCTTCTGTTGAATCGCTCCAAGGAACCCTATTTGGCTCCTTTATTATTAAGAACATAGTAGAGGAAACGCTCTCCATGGATGCACACAGATGGAATAAAACCTTTAATGGCGTTCTGGACGCAGATGAACCCTAATGTTGGACTAAATCACTCTCTTCACGGTGATTCTACCCTAAAAACCATGCACAGCTCCGAACGAAGCTTAACTTATGTCCAGGAAAGCCACCCCCTCCCACGAATTTGCTACATTTAACGCATTTCCATGTCTTTTGCATCCCAAATGGTCCCCCTAATCAGGGCCATTCACTGAATCCATGCAAATCGTCAAAGCACACTCGACTATTAAGCCATGTTAATGAGCTGAAGGTTCCTCGCTTAAAGGATTCTGCTGGCAGCCAGAGACAATAGCAGCAATAGGCTGCAGAGAATGGGGCTAATGCTGTGTGCTTAGAGAAAACAATCTTATCACGCTGACACTGTCAGGATTACGGTGCAGATTGAACCCACCTCGAGAGCTTTACTGTGCTGTTAATAAAGCCAGAGCCTTTCAATTAGGGGCCCTTTTAAGCAAGCAGGTGAGAGAATGAACAGCGCGGGTCAGCAGTGAAGGAATTGAGAGCTCACTCTGATGGGATTTCCAAACATCTGACCACTCCGACATGTAGACGGAATTAGATGTGACAACGGCGACGGGGCGTTGGTGCAGACTGGCGTGCTCTCGTGCTAACAAACACACACACACACACACAAACACATGTGTGAATGCTCTCGAACCAAGCTAATGCCGTCTACGGCCCAAGGCTGAGACTTTTCTTTTTACGGTTGCTTGTTGCTGGAGAACAATTGAACAGCAAGATACATCAGTTTCTTTGCACTTCATTTAAAGAACACGGTCAGTAGGCAGGCCTCCTTGATGAAACAATATATAATGTACATTAGGCTGCCACTTTTCTTTGCTCTCCTCCTCCCGGGGGCAATAAAAGTCATTACATCAAGGACCTTATTACAAAAATCCTTGGTATTTATGTGGATGTGTCATCAATACAGTGTTATTAGGGTTGTGGAGGACGAGTGTCCAATTTTTGTCCTGGATGGACTTCATTCATTAAAATTTGGCAGTTTCCCCGCTCAGATACATCTATTAAACCTGGTAATTAACTGCTGCGTTGAGTCAGGTGTGTTTGAACAGGGAAGTCCAAACTGTGCCGGAACAAAGACCTCCAGGACTGAAGCTCGACACCTACGCTGTAGAGCAGTGGTGTCCAATACTGCTCCTGAAGAGCTACCATTCTGGAGATTTCGGATCCAAGCCTAATCTACCCCACCTGACCCAACTATTCACTGTCTTCAGAAGCCGTTAGCTGTGTTCGAAACTCTGCTCTATTCACTATATAGTGCACTACTTTGGGGTTTCGCCCTTGTGCAGTTGTGTCCAAAAACATAGTGCAGAATATTTTTAGTGCATTGTAACAATCCCACAATGCACCACAATAAGTAGATTACAGACAGTCTACACTAGCTGATATGGATTACCCATTTATCACATTGTTTGGTTAAACTTGGAAAAAATCTGGATTTTCACATGTAGGGAATAGTGAATAAGACACAGCTCTTGATTGGATGAATGGAGTGGTTAGATTTGAAGAGAAGAAGGGTTGGAGATCACTGCTGTAACCCTTAAGAGGTTCTGGAGGTTTAAGAAGCTTTTCTTAAGGTCTTTATACTCACACAGCTCATTACAAGAATAGTTCTTTAAAGAATCATCCATCAAAAGGTTCTTTAAGGGACCAGAAGTAGGCCTTCAGTGGCATCGCTCCATTGCTCCCTTGTTGGCACCCTTATTTTTAAGAGTATAGCTCCATATATCCTAAAAGAAAGACTCTGAAAACCATGCAGGCAGGCAGCAGCAGGCCAAGACACAGGCAGAGAGTGGCTCCAACCAAGCTTGCTAGCCATGTAATTATTACTGCTGTGAAGGAGCTGCAGAAGCAGTATGGTCCTGCTCCACACCGAGCCCCCCCCCAGGGGAAGATGAGGCTTTCTGTATTTCTTTATGGCTCTCTCTCCCTCCCTCGCTTATTCTTTATAACTAAGGTGCCACACATGGGCCAAGCTGGCTGAGATGCTGGAATCAACTCTGGCCTAATAGATTCATTCATAGGGTCTGCCGCTTTCCAAAACTCCAGTGTCTTTCAGTAATAACCAAGGGTGCTCGCTATCAAACGCTTGCTAATGTGGTCACTCCATCCAAAGCATAGTGAGGGAGAAGAATTAGGCAAATAAAGGGCATCCTAGCACGCTAACACGATTTGCTGTGCATGCGCTACAAAGCACGGGACTGCACTGAAAAAGCTTTCAGAGGAGAAGAGGCCGTCCACTCTGACAGCGTGCTTTATTTATTCATTTACCTCTCCCGTTTAATGGAAATATAAAAGGCCACATTGATTAGTGTTTAAGGATCAGCAGTTAATAGATTAAAAGCCCATGCGAGAGTCAGAGAGGAGATTCTGTATTTTTCTGAGGCTAGCGTCTATTTAAAAAGGGTGCATAGACTGTTTTGCTACATTTGTGTGCTTAGAATTTGGTCCTACAGTGCAAAATTAGACTCTAGTGATGTTTTTTTACACTGGCCCATAAATACAACCTACATTAAAACAAATTACGCATCTCAAACATTTCCCTTTTTTCAGTGTCCTTGAGAACCTTGAGTAGTAGCTGGAAAACTAAGCTAAGCTAGCTTCAGCTGGTCACTGAACTAGCTCAGTTTGTCATAGTGGTCTCAACTGATAATTGATACATTATAGGGACAAGTACATTGGGACCTCTGCTCATTCGGTGAGCGTTAATGAGGTCAGGATATTGGATGATCACCACCCTACCCCATTGCCAACTCCCCAACTCATCCAAAAAGTATTAGATGGAGCGCCACCATCATTCCAGGAAACACAGTTCTGCTGCTCCACAGCTCAATGCTCAACACCCCTTTAGCCCCCCCTGGCATTAGGCATGGTGCCAACTAGGCATGGTTCATGTTTTCTATTCTATTTACAGTCCTAAAATTGCATTTGCACATCTGTGTCAGCACAGAGTGCACCTGAAAGTAGCTGAATGCATTCATTTGAAGGGGTGTCTACACACATTTGGACATACAGTGTATGTGCTATCTAAAAGCAACATAGGAGAGGAGATTTAGTATTTTCTTAGGCTAGCATCTATTTAAAAGGGGTGCAGTAACTGTTCTGCTGCAATTTCAGGAATAATATTTGGTCCTACAGTGGGAAATGACCCTCTAATGATGTTCTTGTACAGTGGTTCATTAATACAAACTACATATAAATAAATTATTGAGCCAAAAGCCTAATACTGAATTCTCATTATAAGCAAGAAAACTAAGCTAAGCTAGTCTAAGCTGGTCACTAGCTCAGTTAGTTGTAGTTACCATAGCTGATAGTTGATTATGCTATCAAAAAACAAGTGTTTTTTTAAAAAGCTATATAAACACTATTAATAATGTAGAATTGCATACATCAGCAAAAAAAAAAAGGCTAATAAAATGTCTGGGTTTAACAATTATGCATGCAAGACCTGACCACTACAAACAGAGAAAACACATTATAGGCTATTGAAGGCAACACTGATGCATAGATAAAAGTCTTTTGCCCACCAGAAGAGGCAAAAGCATCAGAGCACTGGTTCCAATCGAAATAAAAGACGAATCCTACCAGCAGCCTGTTGCACTTGCACACAAATTAGAAAACCATGAAGAGCACTTGCAACTTGTCTGGTTGTTGCCTTTGAACGACTGAATTCAGCATCCAGACTGAACAAACCTATAAGCCTGAACACCCCCCCACAGACCCCCTTTGTGCCTGCCAGACAGGACTTCTCCGGGCCAATCAGTCACTTTAAAGAGGAGTACAAAGTACTAGTTCCCATTCAAGAGAGTGACTGCGGGGGAACTGGGACGGATGTCATAACGCAGCGCCGCAGTCCCTTTGCTGTCAAATGCTGAGGAAATGCGCTACTGACATGCAGGCTCAGGTTCAGGCCCATGCTCGAGCTAAATGGGTTCGTTGTGATTCAGGTCCTGGAGTGATGTGACTGGGCTAACAGACAGGGCTTTGTGGAGGCGTTTAAAAGGCAGAATAATAGATTTCATGCAGCCTGGGGATTAATTAGCTCGAATGGGGAGGCAAATCTGCGAATCTCCTTTGAGGGGGGCGGGGTTAAGGGCTTGCATATTAATAAAAACAGCACAGCTTTGATCACCCAGTGGTGTGAGCAGAGTCCATGGCAGGTGGAGCTCAAGAAGTGTGTAAACGGACGTGGAAATGGCGGTGAGGGCTGTTACTTCCGTATGAACATGAACGTTTGGTATGGAGTTCTGTGGATTAACTGGAAAAGTGTACTCTAAAGTACTAGGTAATTTTTTTATCTAGCACAATGGACAGTCTTAACCAGACTGAACTGCCTGACAGGTTCTGGCCTACTCTCTAGGATAATTTGATTAACAGTTGGAATAAGAAGATGTGCACTCTCAACATTACAGGTGCTCTGAAGGAAGAACCCATTGATAACCATGTTTGTAAAAATGTGTGAGTGTGAAGAACCATGGCAGTGAAATTTAGTCCAAGACTAGACCTAATCCATGTCTAGGAAACTGAAATTTAGTTTGGGTTTGTTTGTAATATTATTTAATTTAATAATAAAGTACACTATATAGACAAAAGTATTGGGACACCTGCTCTTTCACAGTCTCTTCCGAAATCAAGGGTATTAAAAATAGTTTTGTTGGAGTAACTGTCTCTACTGTCCAGAGAAGAAGGCTTACTACTAGATTTTAGAGCAGCATTGCTGTGAGGATTTAATTGCATTCTGCAAAAAGAGCTTTAGTGAGTGAGGTCAGGATGGTGGATGATCCTCAACTGCCCAACTCATCCTGAAAGTACTGGATGGAGAACCACCATCCATCATTGCTGAGAACACAGTTCCACTGCAACAGGTTCATGTTTATGTGCTTCAGAGAGTCCTATTGGGACTGGACAAGCCATGTGTGTGCATTTGCACATCTGTGTCAGCAACGGGTGCAACTTAAAGTAGGTGAATGCATTCAATAAAAAGGGTGTCCAAAAATATTTGGACATGTCTTTTTTACCTGTAATTTCGTTACATAGTCTTGTTACTGACTCTACTTGTAACCCTACATAATTCCACAGTACTTTGTACAGGAGTTTGTACCACACACTCATCCGGTTAATATCCTGACCCTGATACCTGGTAACACAGAGAAGCTAAGGGCTTTCAGAGGAGTGTATGGGAACGTTTGGTATGACTCACTCTGATATGAAGGTTTGATATGCTAGTCTGAGATGACTTGGTGAGATGAGAATGAGGGTTTGATATGACTCACTTTGATATTAAGGTTTGACGTGACTCATAACTAGACTTATAACTTCTAAACTACACCTTAACACGCTGCCATGGTAACACAGGGTTAATAAAAGGTGTCCAATCACTGGATGGGAACACTGATAAAAGCGTCAGTACTGTTCTATATTAAGATCACTTTATAATTTTATAGCTGCTGAGGAACAAAACATAACAAGGCATTTCACTGACTTGAGATGAAAAGTAATTGTTGAAGTGAGGCAACAGTGCATTATGTAGCTCAGTGAAGGGCTAAATTGGAAGAAGAAGGAAAAGAACAAAGGACCTTATTTATTCCATGCGAGGAGGGGAAACAGTGCTATCAATAGTGAAATTACTATCAAAGAAACAAAACATCGGGAGGACGCAACGACAGACGGCACAGACGGCAAAGAAAGTCACCCCAGAGGATGGCATCCAAAATTCTGCGCCCAGAATGCAGAAACTCTAGGTGAGCGGCGGCACCGAGCTCGCCGGATTCTTCCAGCACCAGCTTCTAATTTGTAGAATTTGTGTATGTTATGGAGAGAAGCATCGCTAACCCCCACTGCCTGTGATCGCCCTCCCTTCTGACATCTGTTTAAGGATGTTTATCCAAGGGGTAAGTATGTTAAGGGCAATATTATGCTAGTGTTATTTTACTTTTCTTCTGTTTGAATCATAAACACGGCTGCGAGGCGGGACGGGGAGATTAGAGCAGAGAGGGTGAGCGTGGGGCCTGCGCTTTCACCTCTGTGAGAGAAAACAGCATGAGAAGCACGCTGGTCCATGAAAAAAAAAAGAAGAGGGGAAATTAAGGAGTTCTCTGTTTGGAGCACTGAGCCTGAACATCTCCAGGTGACTAAGCCCCTTACACCATAAGCTCATTTTTCAATTAGTATCTTAAGGCCTAGCGTTCAGTACCTACTCTATAAGTCCGTTCTCCAAAAAGTAAGGTGCCAAAGAGTTTGCTGAGGTGTTGCTACAGAAGAACCACGTTTAGTTCCCTGAAGAATGTTTCAGAGGATGGTCCAGGCAGGCAGAGTGAAACATCTTAATGTTTAAAGAACCTCCACATAATGCACACATCCTAATCCAACCTATATTCAAGGCTAAACCACAGCAAACAGCATGAGGAGCACAGTTGTCCATGGTGCCATTAGAAAAGTGAAGGAGGAGGAGGAGGGGTGGTGAGAAGTTCTCTGTTTGAAGCACTGAGCCTGAACATCTCATCTTCTACTAAACCACTGGCTGGTGACTAAGCTCCTTAAACCTTGTGCGTCTTATTCAATTAGTATCTTAAGTCTTAGTATACAGCACCTACATTCTCCAAACATTAAGGTGCTAAAGAGTTTTTTGGGGCGACGCTACAGAAGAACCACCTTTAGTTCCCTAAAGAATGTATTAGTGCTATATATCCAAGGCTGAACCAGAGTGAACAGCATGAGAAGCATAGTCGTCCATGGTGCCACTGAAAAAGTGGAAAAGGAAGGAGGGGGGGGGGGGGGGTTCTTCATTGGAGCATCTCATCTTCTTCCAAAGCACTGGCTAATGACTAAGCCCCTTAAACCTTATGCTTAACCTATAAACTCTGGACTAAGTAAGTATTCAGAACCTATTCTGTAAGTATGCTCTCCAAAAAGTAAAGTGGTGGTGGTGATGCTCCAGAACAACAGAGTTTTCTTAAAGAACATTTCAGAACCTGACGAGAAGATTCTGAACAACCATGTATCCAAAGCTGAACCAGTCGGGACCCCTCAATTGTAAGAAGGTTCTATGGAAGATATCTAGTAACAAAAAAAGTGAAGAAGGAGAACGTCTGGACCTGCAGCAGGGTCTTATGGGGGTGGGGGTGGGGGGGTAACCATGGTACCCTCAACTTTTTTTGCACTTGTTGCACATGTGTTGACCTGTTTCCCACCCTGCTTCTTCAGACAAAGTTAACGCAGAATCAAAGCACCGGACAGCATCTAAACAGGCCCGAGCTCACCCAGGCCTTAAGTGTCCCAGAATAGGAGGAAGGTGGAGTTGGGGGGGGGGGGTTGCGAACTGAGCTGTTGTGGCCCTGAGAGAAAGAGAGGAGCGCCTCCTCGTTTAGGGAAAAGTATCTGTCCCGCACCCTTTTCAGGCATTACCTTCAACAAGGCATGAAACAGGGAGTCATTAAAGCACTGTCAACTTAGCCTAATGCCCCCTGCCCCCCTGCGAGGGGCTTATGCAAGGAAGGCAGAGCATTTAAAGGCTGAAAGAGAAAAAGGGAAGGGCAGGGGGTGGGTAGAGAGAGAGAAAGAGAGAGAGAGAGAGAGAGAGAGAGAGAGAGAGGGAGAGTTTTCCCCCAGTGGCGTCAATGTATAACCAACATACATAAAGTGAGGCTGTCCCTACTTTCACTGCTCAGCACTGGAGCCCAAAAGGAGGCTAATGGCAGCTTTGCAGCTAAACACCAAGCAAATCTTGACATATCTGTCTGGGAGAGGGGCTGAGAGATGACATGAAAAGCAGGTGACTGAGCAGACAAGAAGAAGTAGTGCAGACAACACCCTGACCAATGTATAAGCAGCACATACTGGGATGTCCCCCCTGTTCCCTCACAGGGGATGATGGCATGTCCCACTTAGAGAGAGAGAGAGGAAAGGGCATACAAAAGAGAGAGAGAGAGAGAGAGAGAGAGAGAGAGAGAGATAGAGTAAAAGGAAATGGGATGATTTTACACCCTGAGAAGTTCTATAATGTATAATCAGCACATTTTCGCTGTCACGTAAAAACCTTGTATCAACAAAAATGGCAACTTTACAAGAGAAGGAAAAACCTTCTTAACTTTCAATGAATGTCAATGGAAAAGGCTTTTATTCCAGGTCATTTTAGAGCATTTCTATTGGTCCATTCATTAGGAAATTCTGACACAATGTAAAAAACAACTACCAGGTTCAAATTAAGCTAAAAAGTGAAAATCTGCAAAAATGGAGATACAAGCATTTTTCAGGACAGCGATGGTATGCTGGAATGACCCCACATTTCCAGCTTATTCCAGAGACAAAGTAAAGGAGGGGTTCGGCTGAGAGAGATACAGAGAGCAACTGAGAAAGAGAGAGAGAGCTCCAGAGCTTGTTCATTCAGCATGGGTCATCTCGAAACCGTGCAACGGACAGGTCCTGCAGCTCTGGCCGGCCCGGGCAGCAGAAGGCGGCAGAGGAGGTGCAGCGAAGAAGGGATTTCCACTAAAACTAATCAATCAGGGCTAGATAATGGCTCCCATGCAGGAGTGTTGACACAGGGTCAGCTCGTCCCCTGACCCGAGGCTTCGGGGCAGCGGCAGCAGAAAAGCCACAGATAAGAGAAGCCGGAGCTAATTGTCTGCCCGGTGTCAGGGCTTTTCAATGTCCCTGCCACTTTCACTGTAACCCTCTCTCTCTCTCTCTCTCTCTCTCTCTCTCTCAGTCACTCATTTCATCCCCTCAACCTCCTCGTTCCATTGTTGCCGGTCACTTTTCTGTTTGCTGCCCCTCTCCCTATTTTCCAGGGGTGCAAGAGGTATCCTTACAACTGCATCTCTCTCTCTCTCTCTCTCTCTCTCTCTCTCTATCAGACACTCATTCCCTCGCCCTCCTCGGTCCTCTGTTTGCTGGTCACTTTGCCTCTCTCTCTCTCTCTCTCTCCACCAGCCACTCATTCCCTAGCCCTTACTCACTCACTACTCGCGTTCCCTCGCACGCACGCTTTCGCATCCCCTTCTCGCACGTTTGAGAGCGGGCTTGAGCAATCCGCGCAACCACAGGCGCACGCGCGCTCTCTGGGGCTTCAATTAGGACCGCTGACAGGTGAGTGGAGACGAAATCGCGCGCTCGGTGCAATAATCCGTTTTGGCGAGGGGATGGATAGAGCTGCTGCAAACCACTTGGCAAGCGCGCGCTCGCTCGCCTCCACCAGACCCTCGCTTTCAATGACATTCACAAGAACGAGCACGAGCAACGCACAAGCCTCTCCTGTCCACCAAACACACACGCACGCACGCACGCACGCACACACACACACAAACACACGCGCGGGTCCAGATAGGTCCAGAATGGTCCAGCAGTCGAGAATGAAGGACAAGGAGGGGGAAGGAAAAGTAACAGCTCGGGGTACTCACTTAGATGCTCTCGCGCTCTCCTCTCTGTCTCTCTCCCCCTCTTCCACAGTGAGAGTGTGTGTCCTGTCTTCTGCAACAGCTAGGTGTGTATCTCTTTCTCTGCGTGTGTGTGTCAGAGAAGCTCCAGCGCAGAAAGTTGTGTGCGTCCTGTGCGTGTCTACAGCCGTGCGTGCGCGCGTGCGTGCGTGCGTGCGTATGCGTGATCGTGTACGGGTGTGTGTGTGTGTGTCTTGACAAGCGGCTCACACTGCTCTGTCTGAAGGGGAGCTAAAGCACTTTTAAACTCGCTCAGCCTCCCCATGTGACCAGCAGCTCTCAGCAAGCCAGGCTCGCGCACATCAGCGCGCCTTCACCCAGCCGCCGCGCGCCCCCTAGCCACAGTATGGAGAACTGGAGCGCTGCGAGAGAAAGACACACACACACACACACACACACACACACACAGGTGCGCGCATGCATTCCCTTACACTGTGTAAAACACAACGTTTGTAATCTACTCATGATTCAGTATCAATTACAAACGAGTCTGTGTCTGTTATAAACGATTCAGTAACTACTCTAAACGATTCTGTTATTAACTACTATAAATGATTCTGTATCTGTTATAAACGATTCAGTATCTGCTCTAAAACGATTCAGTATCTGTTATAATCGATTCAGTAACTACTATAAACGATTCTGTTATAAGATAAGAGAAGAGAAGATAAGTAGCTATTAACTACTACAAACGTGTCTGTCTGTTATAAACTATTCAGTATCTACTGTAAACGATTCTGTTATTAACTACTATAAATGATTCTGTATCTGTTATAATCGATTCAGTAACTACTATAAACGATTCTGTTGTAAGATAAGATAAGAGAAGATAAGTAGTTATTAACTACTACAAACGAGTCTGAGTCTGTTATAAACGATTCAGTATCTACTATAAACGATTCTGTTATTAACTACTACAAATGATTCTGTATCTGTTAGAAACGATTCAGTATTCACTCTAAGACGATTCAGTATCTGTTATAATCGATTCAGTAACTACTATAAACGATTCTGTTATTAACTACTACAAATGATTCTGTGTCCGTTAGAAACGATTCAGTAACTAATGTAAACGATTCTGTTACTAACTACTACAAAGGATTCTGTGTCTGTTAGAAACGATTCAGTAATTACTATAAAAACGATTCAGTATCTGTTATAATCGATTCAGTAACTACTATAAACGATTCTGTTATAAGATAAGATAAGTAGTTATTAACTACTACAAAGGATTCTGTATCTGTTAGAAACGATTCAGTAATTACTATAAAACGATTCAGAATCTGTTATAAACGACTCAGTAACTACTCTAAACGATTCTGTATCTGTTATAAACGATTCAGGAATTACTATAAACTATTCTGTTATAAATAAGATAAGATAAGTAGTTATTAACTACTACAGATGATTCAGTATCTGTTATAAACAATTCAGTATCTACTACAAATGATTCAGTGATTGTTATAAATGATTCAGTATCTACTATAAACAATTCAGTCACTAACTGCTACAAACGATTCTGTATCAATTAAAAACGATTCATTAACTACTATAAACAATTCTGTATCTACCACTAATTATTCTGTAACGAACTACTATAAATGGTTTAGTATCTACTGTAAATGATTCTGCAACTAACTACTATAAAAGAATCTACCATAAGCGATACAGTATCTACTATAAATCATTCTGTATGAAACATGATTCAGTATATATTGCAGATTTTTCCTTTACTTACTATAAACTATTTAGTATCTAATATAAATAATTATATATTCAAAATAATTTAGCAAGTACTACAGATGATTCAATATATATGATAAATGATTCAGAATATATTATGAATGATACTGTATCTAGTATCAATTATTCAGAATCGACTATAAATGATTAAGCATGGGTTATTAGGGTTATTGGGGTTTATAGGGTTAAAGGACCTGCGTCCAGGAGGAGAACTGGTGCGAGGGCAGAAACAGGTGGGTTCCTCACATGCTGTATGACCTGCAGACTCAGGGTGGGCTGTAGGGTGGGCCAGGTGAGAAGCTGTTGCTTTTGTGTGTGACAGAAGTCTCATCTCCAAGCGCGTGCACATCCTCCACTCCTCTGTACATCACACTGTCCTCTTCCCACTCTCTCTCTCTCTCTCTCTCTCTCTCTCTCTCTCTCTCTCCCACCCTCTCTCTCTCTCTCTTTCTCTCTCTACCACTCTCTCCCTCTCTCTTTTTGTGTTCCTCCGCGTCTTTCAGCAGAAGAGGAGGAGGAGGAGGCTGAAGCCACATCTAAGCGTCGCCCCCCTGCAACACCCCCCCACCCCCAGCCGCTCGCCCTATGCAAATGGTGCGGCTGTAACAAGGGCAGGAATGTGGCCCGGATAAATACACATGGTGTGCATTTACAAATCAATGCCGCGCGCGCAGCACGGTCGTGCATTAAAGATGAGCGGCCAACCAGAGCAGAGTCTGTAACACGCACTCACATGCGCGCGCGCGCACACACACACACAACAGAAGGCTTACAAGCACCCAAGTTGCCAGCCAGCAGTTGCACAGAATACACACGCGCACACAACAAGGGCTGGTTCATTTGGAGGGCAGTGACGTCATCATGACCTCACGAATAACACTAATTATCCACATATACTGTGGGCACTCCTGGCTCACACTGTGTTCCCAGTATTCAGCAAATAATTAAAACGATGAATATGATTAATATTTGGCCACAGTTACCCAACCGCATGTCTAGTCCCTACTGCCAATAGAATAGGACTCTCTGGGGCAGATAAGCATTAACCTATTGCCACCATGCCTAATGCCAGACATGGGTTAGAGGGGTGTAAAGCCCCCCAGCATTGAGCTGTGGAGCAGTGGAAGAACTGTGTTCTGTGGAATGATGGATGGTGCTCCAGCAAGTACTTTTGGGATGAGGTGGGAAGTTGGGGATGAGGTGGGGCAGGGGTGGATCATCCAACATCCTGACCTCACTAACGCTCTTGTTGCTTCACACTGGCCTTCTTCCCTGGACAGTAGAGACAGTTACTCCACCTAAAGCAGGATACACTCTTTTACATACCCTTGATTTAAGAAGCTGTCTCAATACGTTTGCCCAAATAGAGTATCTGAGAAGTTAAGTAAGTAAAAGATAAACGGATAAGATTCCCAGCCCGGTCCTGCAGCACCACTCTTTTGAGGTCTATCTACAGATATTCATGATGTTTAGGTCAGGGGACAGTAAGGGCCACTGCAAAACCTTCAGCTTGTACCTCTTAATGTAGCCCATTATGAATTTTGAACTGTGTTTAGGATCATTATCCTGCTGTAAAAGTCATCCATGTTTCATTATCAAGATGTTGTGAAATTCGCTTCCAGAAGGTATTTGATTGAATACATCATTCCCTCTACTAGTAAAGTGTTTCCTGTGCCACTGGCTGCAACACAAGCTTAGAGCATGACTGATACACCACGTCTTTAGTGCTGCGTTCTATTTATCTCAGAAGGATAATCGAATGCCCTTGACCAGTGGATTATGAATCCTGAACAAAATATGTCCCATTTTCATGTGTCCCATGTTAGCATTGTTTGCATGGTCTCAGGTGAGCACTGTTAGTGCATCCAATCACCATGGAAACACATCCACGTCTGTGTCCAACGTCAGTGTTAATAAACTGTGGAACACTATTACTGTTGATGTGCAGTGCAGCCATCTCGGATTTTGGACTCCAAAGAGGAAACCCGACATTAGGGGCCATTTCAGTTGATTTCTCTTACTTGGAACTCTGTAAATCCGACATCCCAGTTCACAAGAAGTGCTGCAACAGTTGGAGAGGTGTTCTTTTCATGAAATTCTGCAGCCTATCTTTGCTATCGTTGCTTATCTGTGGCCAAAAAGTTTTTATTTTAATGTGATCAGGCCACAAGTCTTGTTTCTGAAGTGCACCAGACTTGTTTAGATGTCCCAATAAAAATGTCTGACGCTGAGTTTCATGGCGAGGACACTTTTCTATGAAGGTGATATTTGTGCAGGAATCGCTGCACAGTAGAATAGTGCACCACTACAGCCAAACAGGGTTTTTGGTGTGCCTTTCTAGCAATCCTGCAATCCTACAAGCAGTTTTCTCTGAACGTTTTTTTTTTTTCTTGGTTTTCCAGACCTCCAGAACTTCTTTTTAGAAGTCACTTTCTCTCCTGTACCCAAACTGTTTACTCACCCTAGGGCCCTTAACCCACCATGAATGGCTGCACGGGAATATTCTCTTTACTATTCAACATTCTCTCAGCAATATTTTCGCAGTAGACCTGTTTTCTACCTCGCTGATGCACGGCTCGTCACAGCATATTGCACAGGAAATATTAAAATGCTAAAAAGAGTCTGAAGTCTTAGTGTCTTTGGATTAGGAATTAGAAAGGCTTTAAATGCTCTAAGAAGCTGCTTTTGGCCACTATTAGTCAAACCAGTCCTTTTAAGCGGTATGAGAAGGATTAGGTGGCAGACAGTGTTTGTGTTCATCTTACTTTCTCTTTTTCACAATTGCTGCACATTATCTGTGCACTGGTAAGGTTAATGCAAACCCAAACCCATAAAAGCAGGAAACACACAGGTGTCGTCATTCATGTGACTGTGTGTGTTCATGAAAGCTTCAATTGGTGTATTTTTCCTCTATATGCTTATGACTGGAGAGAGTGCAAAAGGGATTTGTTAGGGTGTAATCAGTTTTTGTATGCAACAAATGTGCCCAGGATGATGGACAACATTTGCTGGGTCACCAGGAGATAATTTACTTTTACTATTTATTAATTTATTTATAAAAATATGCAGTTATGTTTTATGAGTTCTCAGAGATGTTCTTGAATTCATTTGTCCAAAACCTTTTTCTCCCAATTTGGTACTGCCAATTACCCATTTGTACCCAAACTAGAAGGTCCGGACTTAACACATCTCCACCAATACATGACCGATACAAGTCAGCTAGTGTGGAATCACCTGGCTGCTGAAATTCTCTTAGAAAAGGGCTGGGTCCCCAGCTTCACTGCACCAGCTACCAGACACCTGTGCACCGGTCAACATCACTGAAGATTGATGAGGGGAGAGAGCGCCATCTACCCACCCCTGGGACAGCACGAGCAGTATTCTCTCTCTTGGGCAGGGGAATTGAATTTTGCGACCCCTAGGCCACTAGGTCAATTATGTGACTATATAACACATATATATTTTTTCCCGCTTTTGAACACTAGAGAAACTTTATTGGATTCTATGGCGGTTTGAAAACTCCACCTGAACATCACTATGTTTGTAATTACCACAAATTTGTTCCTGTGGAAAAGTAGTGCCATCTTAAAAAGAAAGAATTATACAGATATATGGCTTCATTTATAAACACTATAAACTATTTTACACTGACGGGAGTGTAAAACTACTAAAGAATACTAAATAAAAGAAAGAAAAACACGTACTGATGGAAATCAGCAGCTGCCCAACAGGGCAGTAGCAGTACCATAGTTCTACTGGAGAACTATGGTACATTTCCACAGGTTTCTTTGTTCTTAATAAGTACAGGGAAAAACATGAAGACTGGAGGATTTCACGAAGGTTGTGTAGAAAATGATGTAATGTCCACCAAATTACAGTTCCTGAAACAAAAGGACAAACTCAAAGCTTATCCATTATAAACTGGGGTATTACTTTGGCATTCCAGTCAAAAACAGCACAAATTCACCATAAACACAAATGTTTTGGTTCATGTGTTCTTTTGGGATTTACTGCTCTGCTTCTGGATGCTGGAAGTTATCCACCCAGTCAGTTTACAAACCTTTGGCCTATAATAATACATCTGTAATCTCATTTCAAAAGAGCCTCTGAAAACACATTATTTCAATTCGAACTCTCCAACAACCTTGTTTTCATTCCTATGTCACTGATGACCACTCCAGGCTTTCCTCGTCTTGTTCTTGACATGTCCACAATGCCGTTTGAAATCTCTAGCGGCACTTCAAGCAAGTACCTCAGCCCTTCAGTGAATTGAGAGAGAAAGCAGGCAGCCTGAAAGTGCGCAATGAAAGTGTCATCTTGACAGAAGTCACTTCTATTGCATTACTGTCTGTCAGACTTTGGGACCGGGCCATGATGAATGCTTTGAACTTTTCTCCTTCAAGGCCCGTGTAATCGCAGCAGACACATCGCTCCCTGTTTTGGCTCGTGTCATCAGTTTGTTATGACAAGAACATCATTTGGGAAACACACTTTTGGCAGATAGTTACACACAACTTTGATAACACCACTTAATACCCAGAAATCCACTCTGGGTTTCAGCCATGTTGCATCATGATAAACTTTCACCACAAGGGAGAACTCAGCTGTTGCGTGCTGAGGGAGTCAATTTCTCCATGGACTCGGCCTGGCCTGGTTTGTATAGGGTGCTTTAGACCAACAACAGCACAGCCTGCAGTCTAGTGTAAAAATCCAGGGTAATGAGGAATTACTCTGAACCCCAGTTGTGCTGTAACACTCTGGAGCAGCTCTTGGGAATGCATGATGGACAACCTTAAAAAGTCTGGAAAATGGAAAATGGCTTGGAATCCATATTTTGTTAGTAACAAAAAATGCTGAATACACACTTGTTGATGAAGCTTGTAGCCATTACTTTTGAGCATGACTGGACATGTCTAGAAACTGCCCAGCCCTCCACACTACATCACATTTGCAATAATAAACCTTAACCAAACCTTGTGATGATTTAGAGTACATTTCTGAGCTTTTCATTTTAAAGATGACAACCAAACTCAATATCATAAATTCATTAAAATTACTTATCAAGTATTGTTATTAATAATAATTACAATGATCAAAAAAAGCCATCCACCAAACAACATTTAGTTTGTTAACAGTAGGCAATAGCTTCCAAGCAACGTAATTGCCAAAGACTACTCCCTGAACAGCACAATGACTTTTCAAATATTTTGCCAAATTATTTTATAAATGATAAATGGGTGGTTTATTATACAAATATGGTTAATAATAATAAGTTATTTATCCAGGATTCTTTGTTTACATTACTGTAAACAAATAAACAACACCTTGTTCTGATGTAAGTGATGTGAGTGAGAAAGTGCAGCGTTTTACAGTTATCCGATACCCATCTTATCTAATCAGTCCTTCCTTAAAGAAAATCAGGTGAGCTGTTGGTGACTTATGTGTTCTTTTAACCAACTTAATCTATTTTAATGTTTGATAGTGTTTTACAGGCAAAATACTGTAGATACAGTACTATGAAAATGTGTAAGGCGCCTGTAAGATGAACATTTAATGAAAAAGCTTCTTAATGTGGACTTTAAGAGTTTGTTGACTCAGTAAAATAGTTATATAATACAAAAAGTTGTGTTTTACGCCATGTGTTATCTACACCATCAGCTGCTGCTAACGGAATTGAACAGATCCACGCTGTGCTGGCTGGGGGCGTCCAGGAGAAACCTGGAACCGAGCTCTATTCTTCAGACTAGCTCACAAAATCTCAACTAATTTCTTCAAAATGAGAAATTCATGTTACTTTTTTACTGAATTTATGTTTATCTGCATCTGTTCTAATGGGATCTGGGATTTTACTGGAATTCCTGCTTAGAGAAATGTTTTCTAATGTGCATAAGTGCCTAAAACCTCTGTCCACTCTGTGAGAAATGGTTTTTTAATGTGCTTAAGTGCCTAATACCTCTGTGTACTGTATATTAAATCAAATGTTTTACGCATATAATGTGCATATTTCTATGTATTTACATTGTTCGTCCTTTAGGATACCCTTTAAATATGAACACTTTAGCAGGTACCTTGAGATGTTATGGTTAAAGCCTTCCCTGCAGCCTTCCTAATGTACAATTAGGCATTCTCTGCAGACTAATGTTTTCATTGCGTGTGCTGTGCGATGAGGTGTTTGTTGAATTAATAATTTGGGACTAAGGAGAGTACAAGATCTAAGGGAACATCAGGCTGAGTCTCAGTGACATCATGAAACATGGCATTGTTAGTCTTGCTTTCAGATAAAAGGCAAGCCATCAGAGAGCTCTCTGCCATAGAAGAACATTGCATGCCTGTCATTGTTCGTGTTAATCCCAAGGAGAGACGAGGAACAATGTCATGAATTTAAAAAAAAGGGAGGAAAGTCTTTAGTCAGACAGTGATGAGACTGATGATTCACCCTTCAGAAATCGACGTGATGTTTGTGTCTATTTTGTCCCTGCATGATGATGGAGCGAGATTAATTATGTAAAAGTCTCCAACAACTCCATTGACTTGTTTGCAGCCACATAATTGTGTTTACAGTGCGATGGCTCTGGCACTGCTCAAACTGGGTGACCTTTGATGTTGGACATGCATTGTGAATGCAAATGGGCGGAAAAGAAGATGACAGGCCACAGATTCTGGGCTAGACAAGACTTCTAGAAAAAGTGTGCATGGACCCTAAGAGGTGACATTGAAGGATCCCTACAGCAAGAAAGCCTTGAGATATTATCATCATTTTGCCACACTATTTACATCAGTATGTAATTATTGTGTATACTAAATTACTGTTAATTATGCCATAAATTATATGTACATTTCATCCTTATTCTGTATTGACAGTCTACACTCCCGTCATCTTTTTCTGTTTGCTTTGACGTCGAGAAAAAAAACAACAATCTGAACAAACAGCTTTAAATTTTCATTAAATAATTAAAAGCTTAGAATCTCGTTCTTGGTTAAACTTTGTTTAAACAAGCTATACATGCACTGTCTGAGCACTCACTGAGCAGGAACAGTACACTAATACTGGGAATGGCCTCATTTTGCCTCACAAGATGCTGGAAACATTCCTTTGATATTCTGGTCCATGATTGCATCATGGAATTCCTGCAAAGATTTTCTACTGGGTTCAGAGCCATTGACTGGGGAGGCCACTGGAAATTACTGAACTTACTATGCATAATTCTAATGCTTATAAAACCAGAAACCAGTTGGAGACGACTTTTGCTTTGTGACATGGTACATCATCATGCTGGAAGTATTTGTTAGAAAATTGGTAAAGTCATGACTGATGGGTACTAATAGGTCTAAAGTGTCCCAAGAAAACATGCCCCTCACCATAACACTACCACCTGCACCAGCCTGGACTGGCAAGGAAGGGTGTGTTCATGGTTTCATGCTGTTGGGGCCAAATTCTGACCCTGCCATCAGACCAGATTGATTTTCCCAGACTTCAGCTGTCCAGGTTTGGTGATGTTCCCGCTGCAGCCTCAGCTTTCTGTTCTTGGCTGACAGACGTAGAACACAGCAAGGTTAGAGGAAGTGGTTATCTGAGGTAATGTAGTCCTTTTTTCCAGATCAAACCAGTAAACTGAGTAAACCCTAGAAACTGTTGGGCTTAAAATCCCAGGACATCAGCAGTTCTAGAAATACTCGAACCAGCCCTTTTGGTGCCAACAATCATGCCATCCTCAAAATCACTGCGATCACATTGCTTCCTAGTCTGATGGTTAGTGTGAACATTACCTGAGCTGACCAACATTTTTTTCATGTTTTAGGCCCCCTAAAAAATATTATCCAGAAGGGGCAGATACTTTCCAAAAGGCCAGAGTGATGAAGATGAGGATCCAGTGCTATTCAGGTAAGACCATTATGTCGAAGGCCTGCACCCCTGAAACTCAATCTTAATGCTTAGTAGCGCTGGACTCTTTGAAGTCTATTTTCAAATTTCTTTTAAATCACTCTTCCACGCAATAATAAAGGGGTCTGGACTCCTCCATATTATGCCGTAGTCGTCTGTACTGCATATGTTGCACATCCCCTGCCCTGCAATCTATAATTCATTCTCATGCAGGCACGTCTCATTCCGAAACCTAACACATATTGATGGGAGACATCAGTTTACAAAGGCTTTGAGGAGAGAGTGAAGGTTTGATGTCTGGAACTTGAGGACTGTATGAGTTGCTAAAGCTGTTTTGATGACTGGCCCTCATTCTTCTGACAAATGACAATGCTTGGACGCAGCTTTGAAGGGAATGTCACCTTGTTCTTTAAAGAGCACTAAACCTGTTTCTGGAAAACGTCTGGAGATTAAATTCATTTTACGGCTAAATCGAAAAACATGGCTTTGTCTGCTAGTTTGCTGTTGTCAAAGGCAGGAGTACGCTCATCTGTTTCCACGATGCGCTGAGGTAATTACGCCCTTCGTACACCTAATGCTGTATCAATTAAAATTCCAATTAGAAGAAGGAAAACAATTAGCCGCATGCGCTGACATTCAGATAGACGGCCAGGGAGGGGAAATGCAGCAGCTTTGAAGGCAAAAAAATGGTGCTCAGGGGCAACCCTGCAATGAGATGACATTTTCCCAAGGCGTAAGAGCGCGATGGAAGAAATCTGCTGAGAGCTGCCTTGGAACTGAGGAACTTTAAGAAAAGCAGCAGTTTTGATGAATCAAATGTGAAACCGTCTCCCCCATGGGGGGCAGAGGAATGTTTGGTTTTAGCAGAAAGGGGGCTCTGTAAGATCTACCCTCAATCCTTCTTGTGTTCCCTCAATCTTTTGCACATGTCCTTTAAAGTGAAAATTTAGAGGGCAATTTGAAAGGAATGGCAGTTGCCTTTTGTCGTGAGCGCCTCATGGCAGCTAATATGATATACTGTGTTTCTACTGCAATTATTTCCCATCATCAGAAAGTGTGAAGGTGATTGCCGTAATTACAGGTTACCCTCAGACTGTAATTTCACTGGCGTGTTTGGATAAATATCACTCAGCTCCCCGTCCTTTCCAAACTTACCGTCTGCTACTCGTCATCGCTCCAGTTTTCAAGGTCAGTGCACTCCCTCTAAGGAAGAGCCTTTGTTTTTTTTTTTGTTGTTTTCTTTGCATTTGTTTTCGTGTTAATCTGTTAGAAATGAGCAGAGTACCTTTGGTGGGACTCCTCTTTCATGAGAAGACGCAAAAAAAAACAACAAAAAAAAAAGACAGGCCAGGTCTCTGAGGGTCACCAGCCACATTAGAACAATGAAGAACATCAAAAGTGGATGAGAGTAGAATACATATATTAAAATGGCTTGGTGCATTGAAGGAGGGGTGTGGAGGGGGGTGCGCTAACCGCAACCTCTGAGCTTCACACATTCCGTGGCATGGGCCCACCATGGGGTAGGCGGGAAGAAGCGTAAAGAAGAGAGGCATGCCTGAAAATATTTAAAGCTTGGTCAGAGATAAAACGCAGGCCTAACCTCAACAGAAGAGCGAGAGGGAGCGTTTAGACAGACAGGGGAAGATGTATGAAGGAAACACACAGACACATGCAGCGCTTTTCATTAACAGATTGCGTTTCCACCCTGCGGCTCGCAAACCATATGAGCCCAATCTTGGTTTCCTTTGACATACATTTGACTAATGAATGTCAATATTTGGGTTACCATAATTCGCCTGAATAAAGGTTTGCTTTTTTCTTCTCCCACTGCTAAGAGTTCACAGGCACACTCATAAGAATAAAGATGCCAGAAAGAGTTCTCTGGAGTGAATCCATAGAGGGACATCTTTGCAGAACCATCTTATTTTTGGAAATGAGATGTGAGAGTGTGGGTAACCAATTTAAACTCTTAAACCTTTTGAAATATTTTAACTTCTATATGATTTTCAATAGATCCAAATAAGGCAATTTGTGTTCCCCAAAAACTTTGCCTTTAAAGAACTTTTATATAAATGTAATGCTGAATGTGAGTTTGAAGAACATGTTTAAAGCTTTTTAAAGAACCTCTAAATAAGGCAGTGAACCACTTTGAGTTCCTTCAAGAAAACTGTAATTCATTTTTTTAGGGGCCATTTTTGTGAAGAACCTCCACCTGGTTTTAGTAGATGCTTCTTTTTTGTACATAAGATGACATGAAAGTAGGTAGCCATCAGTATATAGGTGTACCTTTAAAAAAAAAAAACTTCCACACAATGAGAAGAACCACTTTTGCTTCTCTAATAAACCTTCAATGAACAGTTCTTTAAACAACCAGTTTTTAGTTTCTTTTAGACATTCAAACTTTTACATCTTCAAAAGTACCTTTCAATTTATGAATATTTAAATAACCAGTTTAGTAAGTGGGATTTGTGAATGCAAAGGGCCTTTTAAAAGTTTTAAGATTCTTGCCATCAGCAGCCAGAGCCTGAGAGAGCACAGTTAGCTGTGATCTCTCTGGGTGGGTAGATGGTGGTGTGGTGGACCTGGGAGCCCAGTGCCTTTCTCAGGGCATGTCGACTGCCCGGTGATGCAACATCAGCAACAGTTAAAAAAGGGGCTTTGGCTGGCTTTGCACGCATCGGAAAAGACATGTGTTAAGTCTTTTCCCTCCTAGTGTCTGGAGCATTGCTAGAGCTAGGGGGAGCTACAAACGGGTGGGTTAATTGACAGTACCAGACTGGAAGATTTAAAGATCCTTCTCATTGTGAATAAAAAACACTTGGTTCTCTTGGTTCTTTATTTGTAAATAAGATATGCAACTTAAAAGAACCTTCATATGATGTAAAGACACACTATTGGTTTCCTGAAAACCTCTTAGAGAATGGTTCTTTGAAGAACAACGTTTGTAAATGTGATTGTGGAAAATCTACATCATTTAATAAGCGGAATTTGGTTGTGTATACGTCTATATGTCTTTTAATGATTTTGTTTTACATTTTTATTAATACGGTGAGGCATAAGTGAAAAGACCATCCACAATACCAGTATTGGTTCATTATTGTCAGTGATATATGAGTGTGAGAAACATTTTGTACAAATGTACATATAAAGGTCATTCACCCATCAAGGTCCAAATCAATAACCAATTAGGAACCTTTTAAGAACGTTTAAGAACATTGAGAAATGAAGATAAAAGGACTAAAGGATGTCTGGACACCTTCAGACTGCGGCTGGAAAAAGGTAGAGGGAAGGGAAATCAGTGGGGGGTGGGAAGGGAAACCAGTAGGGAGCAGGAGGGCAATATTTCAGTGCCCTAAACACACACCTCCAAACACCACCTCAAACCCTCAGTAAGGAGCTGATTTATGCACAGTCCTGCACTAGCCATGTTTTACGACTTTAGCAGCATGTGTTTAGCAGTGGTCATAAAAGGTGACTCATTTGGGGGGCCGTACCAACATTATTTGGATGCGTTTGAAAAATAGGACTTCTCTCTAATTTTCCAATTTAGCAAAGTTTAAGGTTAGAGGTTGTAGGAGCGATTTTGGCTGGGAAAGTAAGTGGTGGTTCCTGCTTGGGTTCGCTGTGGTCATAGCTGTGGCGAGTCATCTGGTATTAATTGAAGCGGAGCAGGCGAGTCTTTTAGCACTTCAAAATATTGTGGTTGACTGGTGAAATCCATCTTCATATATATTACACACCAAGACGTTTAGCGGATTTGATGTGTCACATCTCAGCGGAAAACTAACTCTCCTAATGCAGAGGCATGGTCCAGGTCTTGATGCACTATAGTAAAAAAAGAAATTAAATGTAAGATTGGACACAGTGGGGAAATGCTACAATGCATCTATATCATGGTGTCGTTTTTTATGGAGAAAATACGCCTCAAGTTCAAAGTGGAGTCCAAATGAAATTGAAACGGCATGATGGAAATAGTGTCGGTTTAAATGCAATCCTGTGACCTAGAAAAAATAAGACCCAAAACTGTCCCCAATTCATTTTTCTCCTTTCCACCTAGATTTAGGTCCAAAGGCTCGAGGGCTTCAATTCAAACATGCATAAATGTCAATGACACATCATGATGAAATGATGCTAAATGTGTAGGTCAAAAATGAGTATATTCACACTGTAAAATTACACGCATTTGCTACAGTTCGTGAAACAGGTCACAGGAAGAGAACCTAACACTGCAAAGAAAACGAACAAGAACAAGATGGTGAAGAAGTCATCATAAAAATCATAAAAAAGAACAAGGGGACAAAGAATAAAAAGAGAAAGATGATGAAGAACTTTGACAAAGAAGACAAAGAAGAACCACGATGTGAAGAACATGAACGAGAAGATGATTCAGAAGGGCAATATGAAGCCTAACAAGAAGAAGATAAAGAGGAAGAAGATGAATAACTAGAAGAAGATTAAGAAGAATATAAAGAATAACAAGAAGAAGATGAAAAAGAAGAAGAAAAGGAAAGAGGATGATGATGATGAAGAAGAAAACACTACAATTGCAATCCTTTGAAAAACACCTCTAAAGTAAATCTAATTTGGGACCTGTCAACATCCTGAACACCTGAATGTCTGAGAACAGTAAAACACAGCTGAAGGCATAAAGCCCTTATCTTCTGCAGACACTGTTAGACACTTTATACAAGACATGTTAGGGGTTATCTTTCCTTTCATGTTTCAGTCAAATATATTTTCATAAGCGTGACATCAGAGCGCCACAGACGGCAGCAAGGCCAGTTCCTCATAACAGACGTAAGGAGTGTGGACATGAGATTCTTAAGACTGAACTTTGGAATTGTGAAAGTTTTTCCTAAAGATTTCTGCAGAAAGACTGAAAATGAGTCTCCAGGGCCTCCGCGGGTCCATCCTCGCTCAGGTCTCTGTCTAGGAGGAGTTTGGTGTGTTCTGCCAGTGTCCGCATGGGTTTGCTGTGGGTGCTGGTTTTTCTCCTACTTTCCAAAAACAGGACATTTTCTGTACTTAATTGGCCCTAGGTCTGAGTGTGTGTGAATAGATGTGTGTAGTACTGTAGGAGTGCGATGTGTAGGAGTGGTGATCTTCCCAGGGGGTGCTCCTACATTGTGCCCAATTATTCCAGATATGATCTGGACCCACCTTGACCCTAAATGGCGCAACACTGTATTTGGAGCTAATGCTGAGCTGAAGAAGTCTATTGCTTCCAATTCCTTCATTTTCATTTTCATGACTGGTTTATAAATAGCTGAACTTCTTATTAACTAATTACTTGATTATCCTGATTTCCAAATCCATAATTGGAGCGATTTGTTAATTAAAATCAGGGAGCAGCTAGAACAGCTAGAACTCAAGCTCTCAAACAGAGCCGTCATGAAGGAATCCTATCAATATTACAATAATAATCCATAATGTCACTATTCCATCAAAGTAATCACGCTGAGCATCTGAGCCTCAGTGCTGAGCAAGACTGCAGATTAGGTCCAGAGCAGTGCTTTTCCAGCCCATTTTACACTCTGTTCCCTGAGTATAAAAGAACTGCTTGAAGCTAGCTTTCTAAAGCTTGATAGCCCATTCTTCTTCTTCATGCTACACACATGCATTCCTGCGAGGACCCACTGCTAAAGTAGAAGGCACCTAGCAGGGCATGGGCTGTCATTCGGAAAAGAGAGTGCTGTGGTGTAGAGCAAGTGTCTGTCTGAAAGACTTAGCATTGCTGCTACCTCAGCTAAAGGTACATTGGGACATGCTACAAGGTTGGAGGCAGTGAATTGCTGTGATGGATGAGAGGGATCATGCTGGCCTTGGCCTTAGTGCCTCAAAGTAGGGGCTTTTTGTTCTGGAGAGAGGCTGTCATCTCAGCAGGCTAGGGTGACAAAGTGATAAGTTTGGGGCTTTTTAGCTCTTACTTTTGACGTCATTTGACAACATCTGGGCCAAAAAGAGCCCATTGTACTTGGATCCTGTTTTCATAGAATCAAGCTAATATGCTTGAAATGAGGTTGTGTAGTCAGTAGGACGTTAGCAGAGCTTTTTTCCAGCCCAAAAAAACAGGGCTGCCAACTCTCAAGCACTGGTTGTGAGCCTCACACAACTAGCTTTAATCTCACGCTCTAATGCCACACCTGCCATTTCTCACAGTTTTTTAACGACCCCTCGGCCCCCTCCAAAACAACCTCTGATTGATTTTGACTACTGAGATAGTTTCCTTTACAACTGCCACTCCAGATTTCAATGATTCAGCACACTCTGGACTGGCAACCCCGGCCTTTTAAAGGAGTGAGGTAGAGGCGCTAACTGAACCATGCACTCACATATGTGAGTATGTCTGAGAGTAGAGAAAACACTGACTAAACTCTGACGAGAACTGAGGATAAGTATCAATAAGGATAAAGGTCAATAAGACAACTAGAGCAGTAAACTAAACACAACCATCAACCAGTAAATTCTAAAAGACTGTAAAAACAGGACTAAATCAGGACTATGTTGAAATATATCAACATCTTATTGGGGCTAAGTGAGCACTGTTCTGCTTATCAACTTCAAAATATGTCAACATTTTATTTTACGTCAAATAAATGTGGTCATATTAAATTGATCCATCTGGTATTAATCAGGCAGCATACATTAAAACATGACAAAGGTGTAAGGATAATTCCTCTTTTACTCTTTTAATACACTGTAGGTCTAAATGTTTGTGGACACCCCTTCTACTGAATGCATTCAGCTACTTTAAAATGCACCCATTGCTGTATATGCTCACAAACAGCCTGTCTAGTCAGTGTAGAGAAGTATTGCCAACAGAATAGGCCCCTCCAGAGCAGATAAACATGAACCTATTGGCACCACGCTTGAAGCCCCAGCCACACTGGGATTTCACTCAAAATTCAAAATTCAGCAGTTTCACAAGCCATCTAGCAAGCTGTGAAAACTACTAAAAACCCCAGTACAAAAGTCTAAACCCACCTCCTGACTGACTGTGTACCGCCTCTGGCTTGTGTTGTATTTTGTAATCTGCATGAAAAGAGTTGTGCAATATCTCCTGTTTTGAAACTGTCACAATCAGCGCTTCCTCCATGTTGGCTCAGACAGAACAGAGACTGACCAAGACATAGGTTACACAGCCAGAGCCAAAGCCTGGAATTAATGGAATTTTGCATGCAGATGAGTTGGGGAGTTGGAGTTGGACATGAGTTGGTGATGATCATGCAACATCCTGACCTCACTAACACTCTTGTTGCTGAAGGCAATCAAATCCTCACAGTAATGCATGTTTCAGAATCTAGTAGAAAGCCTTCTTCCCTGGACAGTAGAGACAGCTACTCCAACAAAAGCAGGATAAACTCTTTTTAATACCTTTGATTTGCAAAAAACAAAACAATGAACAAGGAGGTGTCCCAATACTTCTGTCCATACAGTGTATTTGAGATGAAATTTTAGTGGGTGATATGTAAACAAAAATGTATTTCTAATCAAATGGAATCTGCTGTTGTGAACCCATATTAACACTGCCCTTCCCGGTAGCCAGACAAGCTCACAACACTACACTAATGAGGGTTCTTGGGCAAGACTCTGGCTGTAATCAGCTAATGACAATATGGGGGAGACTGTAAGAGAAAGAGGGAAAACTCAGAGAACTTTGTGCTGTAGCTCGAGTGGCTTCTGCTTTGTGGTAGAGGGCCAGGCCCCTCTGAATAAGTTAAGCTAGGGATGAGAGATATGGCAGAGTTAAAGGAATGTGACGGGGTGGTAGTGGGTTGAGAAAACTTCATTGTGAACAAGGTAGAGATGGAATTTCTAGAATGTTTGCTGGTTCAGACCAAGCCTTCAGCTCGTGATGATTTGGGAGATGACTGTAAGAGATTGAGGGGGGTAGTAGGAAGCCAGTCCCCACTGTGATATGTGGAGCCAGGAATGATAGATGACAGGGTTAAAAGGGAGGTGACAGGGTGATGGATGGTTGCACAGACTTGTCGTAGACACGTGAACAAGGTAGAGATGGAATTTACAGAACGTTAGACTAGGGAGGAGGGGCTTCAAGCATGTTCCTCCTCCTAAAATCTAGTTATTTCATAACTCCACTTCTCCATGATTCTCGTCATGAAGGCTTTTCTAACCCACAAATAATGTCTGCTTTGCTTTACTAATAGGCGAAAAAGCTAATGACTGTATGTTAACAGCCACTCAGCACACTCCTAAACAACCTTGTAAGTCTGGACCTGCTGTTTTTATAGTTCAGTTGAATGTGGGCAGTGAGTGGGCAGTTTCTGAAAGCAGTTCAGTGTGGTGGTTCTCTAAAAATAAAATTGGGCTTTAGCAAATACACACTTGGCATAAATAGCATTATATTATTTACCACGGTTTGCGGTAAATAACTTCCAATATAGTTACATACAGTAGTAAATATTCAGCCCTTTTTGTAGTGTTTAAACTAGTCAAGCAGTAAATATTAGTCTGAATAACTGGAGACTTAATCATATTCTGAATGTCTGTTGTATACGAAGAGCGATGTCATAGCAGCTATATTTTCAATTACTGTATGTGCCAATGAAACCAAAACCTAACCCAAGTATTCATTTGCGTATATCACTGGCTTCAATGAAAGCCCATTTTTGCAGGTCTGTCGGGGATTAAGGAGCCGTGCGAGTTGCCTTTCTAAAGGGAGCTATTTGAAAATGCTGGTTTCAGTTGGCCTTTGAAAAACAGCCCTCTGTGTTTAAGCTGCCATTTTTAACTTTTTAACATTCAGCTTTGTTCCTCGAGGCGGGCTGACCATGGGAGAAAACAACACAACGTAATTATGCCATGGATTTCTCTAGGAATACACTTAACACAGGATTATTCTTAATCTAAAAATAGCATCTCACCCCAGACTGTACACAAGTTTTTTTTTTTGCACCTAGGCTGAAGATCTGAGTCTACATATGGTGAACTTGCTGGCCTTGGTTTCATAAAGAGCTTTCCAGTGTATTCTATTGCATGGAAGCTAATTAAGAGCAGTAATTACTAGAAGCAAAGTTAATCAATAGCAGTAATGATTGTAATTATTATTCTATTATAGCTTTGCTTCTGCTGATATACTGTACTACACACACACACACCCACAGTGTGCTAAAAATTAAGTACACCAATACTGATTCCATAGGAATTAAGAAGGTCAGTAGCTGCCAGGTGCTGCTAATCAAATGCCCTTGATTAACTGATCATCAGAAAGTGTGACCACATCTATAAACACAACACAGAGGTTTTAGCAGTTTGCTGGTCTAGAGCATTCAGGTGTGTGTTAACACAATGCCAAAGAAGAAAGACATCAGCAAAGATCTTAGAAACGCAGTTGTTGCTGCCCAAACAACCTGGAAAGGCTTATAAGACCATCTTGAAACAGTTTGAATTTTCTTAAAAGAACATGGCAGAGCAGCGTAAGTTTGCAAAGTTACATCTGAACAAACCAGAAGACTTCTGGAACAATGTCCATTTGGACAGACGAGACCAAAGTGGAGACATTTGGCCATACTGCACAGCAAATATCAAACAGCTTATCAGCACAAATGCCTTGTGGTGGAGGAGAGGTGATGATTTGGGTTTGTTTCTCAGCCACAGGACCTGGGAACCTTGCAGTCTTTGAGTCGACCACGAACTCCACAATTCAGGGGGTGTACTAAATTTTCCATGCATGGCTTTTCCATTTTAACCAAGTTTTTGTTCAATTATTAATGACACATTGGAATCTGTTGTGTGTTGCTGTTCATCTGAGGTTGTATTTACCTCGTTGTAAGACCTGCTAAGAACCCAATTGTTTTATGTCTGGGAACATAAAAACCATAGAATTCAAAGCAGGCGTAGTTTGTTTTTCATATTTTTGTATATAGTGCTCTGTCTAAATACATTGTGAATGATATTCCTTTGGTTTGTGTGGTTCCTACACAGGGTGGTTTCCAGCTGTAAGTAGTATAACCAGCCGTTTTTGGTCCCTTAAGTTTTTTGTTTGTTTATTAGTTGTCATTGATGGCTTTGCTTCCCATTTATTTATTCATTTATCCCTTCATTAATTCAACTGATCAGTTTAAACATTAGTATTACACTCTTAAAAATGAATGCGCTACATGAGAGATGTATGGAACTCTTCATGGAACTAAAAGTGGTTAGTCAAGCATTAATACAGCTGTCTAATCACATTGGTTGAAATCTTAATTACTTACAAAATAATATACTATACAAAATGCCTATACAAAATAATCTGATTGCAGTGGATAGAAGGTCCAACAGAGCACCACATGCATAGAAACAGCCCTGTACATTTGGAAATGTGAGCAATTTTAAACCCTAATCTGGCTGAGTCATCCGCACCATGTAAACAGCCCGGGCCACCAAAGTGCAGCTCTCAGTTTTGGTAAACCACATCCTACAAATGGGGGCACAAATAAGACTCTGTGTTTTACCAAAAAAGGTCAAGTGTATGGAGGTAGTTTTAGGGTAATCTAAGGTCCAGCAATTTGCATTCCACAAGTGTGGACAATCAAACAGCCCGCTTTCAAAACCTCCAAGCTTCTAATCCACTTCAGTCCAACTTAAGCACATGGTAAGTATTCATTTCTTGCACACGGCCAAAACCCAAATACAACACAGAAAAACAAACAAATTGCATAGATCAGTACTGCTGCCATTTACCAACAGCCTGCATCCAAACCTTCACAAAGAAAACAATGAAAATCTGCCACAGCAGTTTGTCATTTTCTCTATGAAATACGCCGGTCCTAAAATCCTCAAAAAAACAGCACTATTACATGCCTTCTAACGGGCATGAATCCATGAAACCAACGTGAAATGTACCAAAGTTTATTCATATTACGATGCCAAACACACAGAAGGTGGTGATCTGTCAACACAAGCATTCAGTGCTGTTTTTCACTCTCAGAGATGATATGGAAGATATTCTCTTGTATGTCGGATTCAATATACCGGTATGCCATCTTCAGAGATTTCCATTTATAAGCCAGAGAATGACACTGTTGGGGTTTATTTAGCTTATCAGCGCTCCTGTCCCTGGATCTGCACCTTTTCACTGGAGAAAAGGAAAAAAACTCAGCTGCCAATGTTCTTTTCTTTGAAGTACAACTTTCAGATACCCCGATATGTTCTTATTAAGTTCTGGAAGAAACCAAAAAATATGTTCTTCAAGAAACACACGATAGTGTTACCAGGAACAAAGAGAGGGGAGAATGTGAAATGCAATTCTTGGGCTTCCATGCTGAAATTCTTGGGCTCTGCAATTGAATTTGCACGTGTTTTGGGAGTAATCAGTTCACTCACAATAAATGACAAATCCGGAATGTAAAATAAACACTGGAATGTGAATTGAAATGCTTGGGCTTCTACACAGAGTTCTTGAGGTCAGTGTTCAAGGGCTTATAAATGAATCAATTCACTTACATTTCTAATACATAATTAAATAATGCAACAAATAAACAAACCTACAACGTGACCCTGAATCGACCTCATACTAATTGACCACTCATACTAATGCCGTCCACTCATTAGATATGCTGATTGGCAATAAACACAGTTTGACACACAACAGCACCACAGGCCAGCTCATCAGCTAGGCAAAATAGGATTGTGTAATGTAACCTTACTGGAGCTAACAGTAATAATCTAATACAGAGACCAACCACTCAAAAGTTTGGTATCTCTGTTTAAAGGTTCAAACTGTTGTTAATCACTAATTGGGTTGCAGAAATTTTGTTTGTATAGCAATTTGAGCTGATACCTGTATCAAAAGTTTTTTATTATACACTGATCAGCCATAACATTAATGCCACCTGCCTGAGTAGGTCCCCCTAGTGCTGCCACAGCTGATCTGAACATTCGAGACATGAACGCCACACAACCTCTGAAGGTGTCCTTTGGTATCTGTCACCAATATGTTACCAGCAGATACTTTAAGTCCTGTGAGGTGGGGTCTCCATGGATCACATCAGTGAGCCTTAGGTGTTCTTGACCCTGTTGCTGGTTCAAAGGTACTGCTGACCACTGCATACCAGGAATGCCTGACAAGCCCTGCCAGTCATTTTGAAGATGTTCTGATCCAGTTACCCAGTCATCACTATTTGGTTCTTGTGAAAGTGGCTCGTATTCTCACACGTGCCCATTTTTTCCTGCTTTTAACAACAATCAACCTTCAAGAACTGACTGTTCACTTGCTGCCTAATATATCCAGTATTTAACAGATGGCACTGTATATGAGGATAATCTGTTTCTCTCTACCTGTCATGGCTGTTTGGTGTAGATACATATATAAAATTAAATAAATAAAAAAGGTTAAATAAAATACATTTTGATGATGTGCAACCTTATCATTATCATTAACAAGCTATAATATAAAAGTCATATCCAAAATGTCTCATTTTCAATATATTGGCCACATTTAAAGTATATAAATTGGCAGGAATATATTACTTTCAAGAAATATATATATATATATATATATATATATATATATATATATATATATATATATATATATATATAATACAAAAGGGAGCAGGGAGGAGCAGGGAGCTGAGCAGGAGAATACAGAGGGGGATAAACAAAAGAGGGGACTACACAGAAAGCCACAAGCCTAGCTTGGGCAACGGGGCCAATACTGAACTGAGGACAGAGCCGCGCTCTGTATATAAACAGGGGTAGCTGGGGAATCAGCTGCTTGACTAGAAAACAAGGCCAACCTAAATTGTTGTGTTATGAATGAAAAGAAGTAATTAAATATTAAATAATGATTATTATGGCAATAATACCAAAGTAAGTAAGTAAAATCAAAGAAATCTGTGCACAAAACAGGAAAAATCATCTGAGATATTCACACTCAGTGGTGTGTGTGATAAAGTCCATTAACATGGATTCAAAAACTTTCCAAAAAGCATAAAAAAGTACAAATAAACATAACACACCAAATTGCAGTGGTGTGTGTGGTGTGGGTTGCTATTTGTGTGGACAGATTCTGCGTATTGCTTGTTCTGAGTAGCTGGGTTTATCACAGCACTGCTAACACAGCATGATAACTTAGATAATCAAAAAAATGTTGTGTGGAGGTAAAAAGTGACCTTCATGAGGAATCTTTCAAAGTATTGAGAATTTTTTAAAAAAGGGTTGAAATACGGCCTTGTTTGTGGCCTTGGTCTGGAAACGCCATTCATGGAATCTACTCATAATCAGAAGAGCACAAGCTGGTTCTCTGCACCACTCTCTCCAGTGAAAGCAGAGGATGGCATTTCAAGACCTATTGCACACAAGGCTGAAAGATTTACCCCTGCAAATATTAAAATGCACCTGCGACAAATCTGTCATTAAAATGATACAATACCATCCACTGTGGCTTCACCTCAATAAAGTGGAGTGCTATTGTACGTTTACCCACATATACATATTATATACAATGCCAGCACTTTGTGCTCCTGGAGGCCAAAGGAATTTGTCAGACACACTGTTTCATTTAATTGCTCCAATACACTGGGAGACGAAGGCGAGGGTTATACCTCTTCCATTTTAATCTCCACAAAGTCAGAAAAGTTGGGCAAACAGCAGGTAGCACACTCACTCCTTTGATTATCATTTTAATTAATCTTGCTTATTTAGTCGTGTAATTTAAACATTTGAAGCTTTTACTCAGGGAGTTGCTGACGTTATTTAATGCATAAAATGGCCAGGACCTGCAAGTGGTCCATAACTGAGGAATAACTCAACATGTTTGCATTGTTTTCCATGTGGTTAGCCTCAGGATGTCATAAGCCAGGGGATTTGAAGGTGCCCTAGAATGGAGAACTGTATTTTGCTGGGTGTAGTTGAATAATGAGAGTTCGGTACATGTAAGTGACAAACCGTGAACCTCAAACACTGCTGTTCCACCTTCAAATGAAAATCCAGCAGAACAAAACAGTGTTGTAAGGCTACGTTCACACAGCAGGTGCAAGGCCCACATCTTTTCAATGTGACTATATGACTTATAAAACTTTATTATCATTCAAATGTACACAGTGCAGTGCGAATAAAACGGCATTTTGTTGCATTGGTTCGAGATAGTTATAAAAAGTCAACAGCAGTAGAAGTACAGTGTTATTGTATACAATGTAGTGCAATGTGTAGAAAAAATATCTTATACTATACCATATCCGCCATTCGTCTGAACAGTTCACGCTCCTAAACTGAAGCACATGCGCTAAAGAGCAGTGTTTTACGTGTGGTTTCGTTTTCAGCTTTGCCAGCATCACAGGAGCTATCAGGGTTCCAGTTATAGTGACTGACAGCTGGGCTTATCACAGCAGTCAAGCTCACTGTAAAAAAGGCTCACTATTCAGCAATGGTCACTTCTTTGATTTGCGTCATAGAGCGGGTGCGATATATGCCTTCTACCGAGACAGAACTGCCACTGAAAACCTTCCTCACTGCCGTTATCCATTTTCCCTTCTCCTTGACATAAAAGACTGGTTGAATTTATGTACTACGTAAAATGCCTATCCTGGTGATAGTTTGGGTGAGTGGGCCGTGTTGTGGTTTTGTTAGCATTAGTAGCACTATAGAAAACCCACTGTTAATATCTGCATTATACTTTACAGCGGGGTTTTCCCTGCCCAGCTCTCAGGGACCCTGAAACAGTCAACTGCTAATTATTTTCCCCACTTCCCAGCAGAATCCGGCTAGGTGTTCAGAGTTTTTGATTGGTTCTGGCCTGTTGGGGGCTAAAGTTATTTAAGGAACCTTCCACTAAAACTGGTTGTTCTATCATATTACACTTCTTTAACTGTAAGATACGTTAGGGTAAGATTAGTATAAAAGAACCCACAAAATCTTAAACATTAATTAATTACTATGGGTTATTCCAATAACTGCAGCCACATTATCATTGAACTACAGTAGTTTCAATGGCATAAAGCATACAGACCAATGCTACTTCATGCTACTACATGCTTTACAGTTTAGAGGTGGTCATTTTGACCTTTCCTTTCCACGTTCTAACACTCTCATGCAGTTCTCTATTTCATCTGTTCACAACACCTCAACTAGATGTCCCAGAAGCCTTTTCTTATGTACTTGTGGCAAATTGTAACCTGACTTTCTGTTCTCTAAGGTTGTGCAATACTGATATTTCCAGTTGTCTGCCAAGTTCTTTGCTATTGCTTAGCTTTACTAGTTGGGATATCTTTGGTTCCTTAAGTTAAGAGACAACAGCAACAGACTCCAGATGCAGTCCTTTTGCTGTCCAACACAAAACCAAGCTGCAAATTGTCCAATTACACTGGACCCCTAAAATAGAAGGGCTATATATAAGAAAGACTGTAATTCTCACATGACATTTCATCCAAGATTTCCTTACAATAACCAGTGTTCTAGAGTACAGAGCCAAAACGACAAAAGTTATGTCCGAAATATCTTACTATACATTATTTTTTTTCACAATACCAATACTGGAATCTTGAGTTTTGGCTACTGAACTACTGTACTAAGCTTTAAAATGAGCTATTTTAATGAGCTACAGGATTCGAGTGGAGAGTGGAAAGTAAAAACACATTACAGCGAACTAGACTCAAAAATACTCAAAGAGAAGCATAAACCCAACAGCCTGGACAAACAGCAAATAGAAGACAAAGACAAAGGCTATTCATACTGTGAACAAGACACAAAGGCTACGTTCAGAGAGATAAATCATATTTTCTAACCACACAAGATTTTTTAAGACTGTTCACCTTGCCTTTTAATGTGGTCTTTATTCAACATTTATCAGTTTATAACGTTTATAACAGTTCAGGCTCCTAAACTGACCCTTATGATCTCATAAAATCCATCCCTACATACATGCCTAAAGTGCACCCCAAGACAATTCATAACATTTGCACAAAGATATTTTGTACATATATTATGATTCACAAGGAGCTCCAATCCACTGGTGGCACTGTTTTGCCAAATACGCACAACCCAGCCTGTCAAGTACTCGAAGAAGTATTGATAAAACTACTATGGTTATGTTTAGGGTTAGGGTTAGGTTAGGTTAGCTTTTGGTTTTGATTATGGTCAAGTCAAGTCAAGTCAAGTCAAGTCAAGTTTTTATTGTCATTTCAACTATATACAGAGCACACAGTGAAACAAAACAACGTTCCTCCAGGACCATTGTGCAACATAGACAACCATGATTATGGTTATGGTTAAGGTAAGGGTTACGATTAAGGTTAGGGTTAGGGGTAGAGTAATGGTTGGGTTTAGTTTAGCTTAGGTTTAGGTTGAGATGTAGGTTCAGGTAACATAGTCACATATGTATGAATTCCTCTTGAGATCAGGCTAAAACTGACAATCAGCAATCAAAATAGATTCAAATCTACTCTGGACATTTCTGACGAATGTCTAATTGGGTTGACATAAAAGTCGCACAAATTCCAATCAGACTGTTCAGACAGATCGGAATTCATTGCTGTGTATTATCAGATATGTATCAGATTTCAATACTCCATTTTGCCATTCACATTGCCACACAGGTAACACACTTGTGTCACATGTAACAAAAAAAAATGCTTTGGGCCACTTGCTGTGTGAACGTACCCAAAGACTAACCTGACAACAATTATTTAACTGGGTTACAGACAAGACACAGGTGACCAGAACAACAAGGGGTGGAGCTACAGGGAGCAGGAAACCAAAGCTTGAGCAAAGACGTAGTAAAGGTAACAGACAGGTTAAAGGGTGACACCTTTTTGACATCTTTTAACATAAATATAAATGGAGGAAATTGTGATTGTAGTATATTATATTCATGTAGTACATACTCATTGATGCTATATCAATATCAAGCTGTAGTGTTTAGTATGTTACATAATCCTCTTACTGAGCTTAGTAAGAAACAGGTATCCTGTTGTTCAGCCTGAAAAAATTCTTCTCAAGGGAGGACAAGGGAGAAAAAACGCAGACATGACTTATACATATACATAAAATCACCAAGGAGCTCCTGTGGAAAAGGAAATTACCAGTATCCCATTTAAAATGAAACCCATCTGAATAAGGCTTTAATTTACTTTACTGCAACCCATTCTGTGGTCTTTCCAGGGTGGGGTTGTCACAAAATCAGGTCAGTTGCCAAAAACATCCAGCCAATACACTATATTAGACCATCCATACATCTCTCTATAGACAGTAAAGAAGTTTTATTATAACAGTGTGCGTTGGATGGATCTAATGGTGATGGTGCTGGTGCTGGTGCTGTGACTAAAGGTCAGCCAATGCAACAGCTAAGCAGCTGCAAATAGCAGCCGAACTTTCCGAGTTTCCACACCCGCCACAATGTGAAGTACAACTCTCCGGGGCCAAAGTCCAACCTGGATAAACATTCTTTGACATGTAAATTCTGGTTCCCATGTCAGCAGATCGGTTCTGCAGTGTGAAACATGTGAAGACAGCTTTCTGAATTATGCATTGCCTTGTATGATTAGGGTCCCCAGCTGCTCGCCCACTAATTGAAAAAATTCCCGCTTTTGTTTTGCAAGAGCAAAACTGATTGATTTGTTTGTTTTTGGCCTCATTAGAATATGGAGCACCTCCAAGTCTGCTCAAAGTGTGTTTTAAGGTTGAATAGTAATGCAGTTGCTGTGGCATTTATGGCCTATTATATGCTTTAACGATAAAAGATGGAGTTTGGAAATAAATTGCCTGTCAATAGTGCCATGGGGGAATTTAGGCGACAGCATTTATTTTGCACTTCCTGAGGACAGAAATTCAAAATGACAGCTGAAATGCCTTCTTTCTTCTAAGCAGCAAACACAGTGCCCGATCCAATCATAACAAACAAATGGGCAAACAATACAATGGGGTATTTCACTTCCAAAAAAAGGCCATTCAGCTTTAAAAAGAGATCAAACTGCATCTAATGGAGGAAAATAAAGTAAACGTTAACCCTTTACAGCCTGAAACATCTAATAATAACTAATAATAACATGATTTAAAATCTTTACAACTGGAGTGTTAATCTGACCAATTACAAAAAAAAAACACTTTGTATATGAGACTTTTATTTTGCATTATATTTCATATATAAAATAAAATATGTATTTATTGCTCACAGCAGTTTTTTGAACACACTAACAAAATAGAGCACAATATGGTTAAACCCCATTAACTTTATTTCCTTTGTTTTATAATACATTATGATTATATTTAATGTATTATGATAATAATTATTATTTCAATATATATTGATTGTTTTTATATGATTATTATTATTTATTTGTAATTATTATTCAGGCTTATCAAGTATTTTCTTATCACACTGATGTTGTTAAAAAAATGTTATCAAATATGTATCAAATATGATACAACTGCCCCCCCCCTTCCCCCAACACACACATGCAAAGGCTTTCTTAATTACATGTGAAGGTGCCGCTATGCACCTTTGCACCATTTCCTCACCATATGTGTAATTTAAATGACCCATATTTATTTTCAGCCAATTACAAGCACTGTTTACCTCAGTGATAAAATGATGGACACAGAAGGCTGAGCTGGACTTTAATTGTCTTTGAATGAAGGTGATACAAATTAATCATTCCACTTACTCTCACTGATTAGCAGCCAGGTCAATCCCTCCACACTGCAGGATCTAGTCACTCTCCAAATCAGTCAATCAAACAATGAGTCTCCAAATCAAGTACAATAGAGATATAATGCTAAATAACGCCATTGTTTATGCAAAATAACTATTGCATAAACAATGCAGGTCCATAATTGTGTATCTTAAAAACCCATTAGTTTGATGGTCTACCATTAGTTTGATGGTCAACCAAAATTACGCTAGATTACTGTGAACTACACTTTCAGTAGCCTACAGTAGTGTTCACTACAAACAATAAGATGGGGCACCTAAGCACCTAAGCTGATGTACAACGGCAGTAAATTCATCTTAATCTTCATTTTAATCTTAATAAACACAGCTAAAGTGTGTGTCTGAAAGTCAGCATCATTATCATTTACTTAATAGAGTATCTGAGTATCCAATAAACAGTCCTAAAGGGGCTGGTTGTCCCAATGTAACACAGCGCTAGTACTTTAACAGGTACTGCTTCACTGCCTTTGAAACAGCTGGAAGGAACCAGCCCTCAGTCTCGTCAAAGTGCTTTAGTCTGACAGTGTGGACAGTGCTGCACTTACCCTGCAATAGCCTCACCTTTCCCCACAAACTATTTTGATTTATGATGTTTTAGTTGCATATTACCTTGGAAGGCTGACATTTATTTTTGCTGGAAATAGAACATTTATGGAGGTCTTTCCATACTCTGCGCCCACTCAATAAACCAGAAGTCTGAAACCTTTTTTATTTGGTCGGGGACGTAGCAGTCAAGATATTATTGTCATAAAGTGTTTCAGAGTGTCAGTCTTTCCATCACTAACTGCTTTGCCATTTCTGAATTACAGAAACCCACGTGAACAGAATGAGCAGAAAAGTCACACAGTGGACACTGACAAACGTGTTAAATATAACAGATATTATTTTGGTTTAAATGGATACAATGTGGTCTTTATAAGTTGCAAAAAAGTATTTATGTATGAACTAGTGCTCTCAACATTAATGCGTTAATGAACACAATACATATGCAAACATTTAAAAAACTTTTTTACAACTTTTTTAACACAAATGAATCATCTTACTGAGTTTGGCCCCAACCCCCCCCCCCCCCCACACACAGTTTCTCTCTTTACAGAGCCTAGTGACGTGTTAGCCGATGTATTTAGCGATGTAAACAAAGCGTTGCTACTGTTGAGATCAGAGGGTAGATTACACTTTATTTATGATGAAATATGGATTAAATCTCATAACTAACTCCCTCATCTCTCTCTCTCTACTATCACACACACAGCTGCTCCTCTCATAGCTCTTAGCTTAATCCAGTCCAATGACTGATCATCCATTTATCTCTTAAAAAGTTGCTGAAGCATTTTCTCTATTAAAGCTTTTGTGAGACTAAAGTTCTCAAAACAACACTGAGACATTATATTTAAAAAAAGTGGATTCCAGACATTTAGACCTAAATTAAATAAATTAGACATTTATTTGTTTTCTCACCCCAAAAATTCAGTGATGTGCTAGCTAGCATTTTAACTTAATTAATCAGAATGAATCACAGAATATTGTTGTGATTAACAACATTAAATCTTTTAATAGATTTATATTGACAGTAGTTTAAATTATTTCTCACTTCAGGAGAAACATCCTTTACATTTTTGTTAAAGGTACTGACCTAATCCTATAATTAATGCAAATAATTGTGGAACTACAGACATTCACATGAAATGACATAAGAACAGTATAGAACCATAATGTAAAACTCACATACTCCCATAGTTTAAATAAGGTTGAGGTCAGGACTTTCGCAAGGCCTTATCAAAAATGTCATGCTAGCCTGTTTTATTCCACCACCACCTCCGATGATGTGTTTGGGTCATTGTCCTGTTGAAAAGTGTCAAATTTCAACCACCTAGCTGATGATTTGAGGTTACGCTGAAGGATTCTGAGATAGTCCTCCTTCTACATTATTTCATCCACTTGTAGTATACTGGTTTCACTGGCAGAAAAACAGCCTCAGAGCATGATGATACCACCACTATGCTTAACAGTTGGCCCAGTGTTCTTGGGTTTGAATGCCTCACATTTACTACACCAAAGATTTTTTGTCCTTGACCCTGAACATTGGATAGCAGTTGATGTACAACGTTTGACCATAGACAGAGAGAATGGTGTTCCAGCAGCTTCCAGTTCATGGCAGGCCTTGGTGCCTTGGTGCCTTGGTGGTTCTTAAATTGCTCCTGGCCATCGGAGCCAATTTCCTTCTTCCAGAATTCGACAAAGTGAATAAACCTTCTAGTATATATAACCTTATACTCTTGTGGGGGTTCGAAACCCAGAGTATACATTATTACAGTTGTCTTTGTAAAGGAAAGCAAAATGCAGTGGCACCACTGTTTTCTCCATTCTTCTTCCAGGAAATGACAGGCTGGTTTGTGTGTATTTGACAAACTAGTGCTACCAGTGTGAAATATCAGACTGGAGCATGTGAAATGTTACTGTTTTCGCTTGGGGTGCACTTTACTGGTACATGTATGGAATTCACTCTCTATGTACAATTTTGACTCTCTATGTACAAGTTTTTTTAATATAAGTTATCAAAACAAAGTTCCAAGTAATGTTGGACTATTTCAATTCATGCAAAAGTCTTGAAATTTTGACATTATATTAGGCGCAGGTGGCATTCTGAAATGACAGACAAACAGTTGAACTACCAACAATAGAGATACACACATTCCCACGTGTTATATATTGATCACGCTTGTCTTGTCAGGATGAGACCTGCAAATTAAAACAAACACACTGTGCTATTGCAGTTGTCTATTTATAATAAGCGCACATGAAGTCTGAGGATGATGGCGAGCCACACATTTGGAGTGGGAGGTTTTGCGATTGAAGTGCCTGTTCTGATAAGTGGGCACTTGAGAGGGATGCTGACGTTCTCCACTGCATTCACATTCAGAACGAGGCCCGTCCGTCGTCAGCTCTGCCGCAACGCACTCTGAGCTGTCACATCATGAGCTGTCATGGATGCGGCACTATAGAAATCTATTACTCCAGTCAGCCATGCGCCGCACTAATGGAAATGGCCACATTCCCAGGAACACAGAGCTGTTCCACTCCAGAAGCTGAGTATCTGTTTGTCTCTAAATAATGGACAAAAGGTCACTCTGCCCATAACTACACACTGTAAGGCACTCAAGCGTCCAGCGTTCTGTCTGGATTGTTAATTTTGGTGTTAATTCTGTTTGAGAAGAATACGAGACCTGAGGGAGTGCTCACTGTCCCGTAGTCTATGACTGTACGTTATGATAGATTGCGAAATGCAGGCCATTAAAGCAGTAACTGTGAGTTACTTTTATCTGCTCAGCACTGACATTAGGTTGAGCATCAGCATTAACATCAGTGGAAGTTTTGCTTAATTGCACACATTTCATGAAACAGCGCCTATAAAATGCATGAACCGATTTCACAGTTAACTCTGCACATGCTTTCCTGTCACCACACACACACACACACTCTCTCTGTGAACCAAATGAAACACTTTTTTTCCATTTCCTGTTGGCGAGCAGTTGCTAAATGAAAGGGGTTTTATAGAAATGCTTCAGTTAATGAAAATCAGGGTCAGCAGCAGAAAAGCTAGAACAGTATGTTACTCTTATAAGGTCTGAAATACACTGAAAACAAATGTGTAGAGGAACACAGGGCACAAACTAATGTGGGGGTAAATGTAATGTGGACAATGCGCTTTTAGTCGTATTCCCAGCAGCCTGCAGCAAGTCAGTCAGACAGATATTTCTTCAGATTCACCCTAAAGATTGCCACCTATCAACCTCTTGGTGGCTGTACAATCACACAGTTATTGCAAGGCCAAAGTACAGCCTCCACACCGGGGGGGTTAGTTGTAGTGTGGAGTTATAACTACACCACAGCCTAATAATGCAAGAAATTATACAATTTAGTATTCCTAACAACCTGTTTTCACTAACTATATTTATTTGGATGCAGATATTTTATGTATTTAGATTGGAAAGCTAGTCTGATTCAATCATGATAAATCGAGTCGTATTAACTGTGCTTCACATCAACTTTTTCGCAACTGCCTCAACAGTCCACAAGTTCATCAGTGTGGTACAATTAACCCCACCTATTGGCACTGTGAGCCGAATTGTTTATATGAAGGCCCAAATACTTAAAATATATTAAACAAAAAACAGAATGTTTAGAAAGTTAGATTGTGCCTCTCCAAATCTCCATTCCACATTAATATAATATATAATTTCAATAAATGTATTGCCGAGATAAGCCAAGAGAACATTTCTGTGAATTGTGAATTGTTCTTACTGCAAATTGTTATAATCTAGTAAATTTAATGCAGTTTTATCTTAATTGTGCATCATATGGCCAAATATTTGTGGTCATCTCCTATTTAAGGCATGGGCTAGAGGGGTATGAAGCCTCCCTGGGACAGTTACTCCAACAAAGGCAGGATAAACTCTGGTTTCACCTTACTTGGATGGTCTATTACACATGCCTCATAGACACTCAGCTGATACTCAACTTATATTCAACTGAATATTAAATGCAATTGAACTCTAAGCTGAATGTATATGACTGTCTATTGAATTTAAACCTGCTCCTAACCCTTACCTTAACCTAAACCCTAAATCTTACCCTAAAAGGGTAAGGTCATGGTCACGGTTAGAGTTGCATTTAATAGACACTCATATACATTCAACTTAAAGTTAAGTTACATTTGAGAGACATTTCTTGTTACTTGAATGTCAGGTGAGCACTGCCTAAACTCTTTTTTAATACCCTTGATTTAGGAAGAAACAATGCATAAGTAGGTGTCCCAATACTTTTGCCCATATAGTCAGACCATTTTACTTGCATGTCATTTGCTTTCGCATTGTTTTAGTCAATGCTATTTGTTTTTTTTGTTCAATCCGTATAAACCTACAGAGAGTTGCAGCACTATAGTGTGCATTCTGTACAGTGTGCTGGAGTTTGTGTGTGGGTTCAATCCTTGTTCTGGTCACTGTCAGAGAGGGGACCTTGTGTGGTACCCTGCGATTGACTGGCACCCTATGCAGAGGGTATTCTTGCCTTGTGCCCAGTGTTTCCAGGTAGGCTCCAGACCCATTGTGACCTTGAACAGGAAGAAGCGGATAATAACTACGAAACGTATCTAGAAAAAAGCACTTTAAAAAAGCAGATTTGTGTCACTGTAGTTGCTCTAAAAGCGAGTCACTTAGCACATAGTTTTAATGGATTAACTACGGTTAAGGGGCTCTAGTGCTTTACATACATTACAATATGTAGCAACCCCACAATCAAAGAGTTAAAGGACAAAACAAGCACTCTATTAATTGCTATAATCATGGGTGTGCTGTCCATGGTCCTGAAACAATCCATATGATTTGGTCAGTTCTTTAATTCATTGTCAAATGTGGCAAAGTGGCTTCCAACTAAAGCTTAGGACGAGTAATAAGGAGGTGGAATTTAAATTCTCAGTAACCACACTGTAAACGTAAATAAGCAGAACTTATCTAATCTCATGTCCCCTTATCTTTAGTTTCTTTTCAGTCTGCTATGATGTTGCTATGCCGACTGTGCCAGGCAGCCTGCAGCTTTTCCACATGGACTCCAAGCCAAATTCTTGTTCACTCATCTTCATTCATTAAGACTGGAGTGTATCCAGCAGAATTCCAATAGATGGTGCAATCATTTCAAATTGAATGTATTAATGGACACCAATTACACTTGTATTAAACATAACAAAACCCAATAATATAATTTAATATAGAATATTATAATATAATATAATACTTTACCCAATAATGTAAAACAGTGTGCTATAATGTATCACTTTTATTAAAACTGTAACAGAAGACATAACATGGTAAATTATGTTCTTTTTTCCAAAAAAGGGATGAATTAACAATTTAATCTGAACATTATGGTTATTTATTATTTTTAAATATCATCACATTATCAGTCAAGACATTGCATGATTTTTTTTGGCAGGTATTTTATGTTATTGTGTTAATACATACACAATACATATTTGTCCAAATATTTGTGGACACCCCTTTTAATGAATGCATTCAGCGTCTTGTACCCATTGCTGACACAGATGTGCAAATGCACACACACACAGCTTGTCTAGTCCCTGTAGAAGTGTACATACTAAACATACTGCCATCATTCCTAATGCCAGGTGTGGATTAGAGGGGTATAAAGCCCCCCAGCATTGAGCTGTGGAGCAGTGGGACTGTGTTCTCTGGAATGATGGCTGGTGCTCCATCCAATACTCTTGGGATGAGGTGGGGTGGCCTTAGTAATGCTTGTCACTGAATGCTATCAAATTCTCACTGCAATGCTCCAGAATCTATCAGAAAGCCTTCTTCACTGGACAGTTACTTCAACAAAAGCAGGATAAACCCTTTTTAATACCCTAAAACCCTGAGTAGGTGCCCCAATCTAGGCCAATTTTTGAGTGTTATTACATTACTAGGTTCACACTTACCATCAGTTCAGTGCAAACCTAAAAGGCTGAACAGATAATAACACTACAAACCCAAGACATACACTATTTACCAAGCACTACACAGCTACATACTTCATAAATCTAATAACCATACATTGAACCCATTACTGTGGGTAGGAATCGAAACAAACAGCATGAAATTAGATCATTTCTACTAACATCTTCAAAGCTTGACTTTGGGTGACTAGGCATCCAACACAGCACTAATCAATTAAGCGTTTATAATAATGTCCCGCCATTAACCTAACAAGACATGTGTAATTACTTTAGCACAATCCATTTTATCTTAATAAGCACTAGACAGGCTATGGCTGCTTTTGGAAGCCACCACAGGAACCGTAATCCAGTAGGAACCATTGACAATTAGCTGGTGTAGAAAAGTGCTGTTTTTGCTGAGTAATGTGTCCCATTTACATTAGGAGCTTTCCTGCTTGCCAAACCCATTTAGCAGGTCAGCTAAGCAGCTAATGGCTCGAAAACATGGAAATAAATGAACTGATGTGTCCTTGTGTGGAGTCAAACTGGAGAAGCATGAATGTGTCCAGGAGAACCACACGGCAGCATATAAGCCGGTCTGGTAAATAAGAATGTTTTCAGGCAAATTTGTAAAAAAAATATGATAAGAACAAAATACAAAATAAAAGTACTGTACTGATACATGGGTTTTACAGAAGTATGCACACATACTGTTTAAAAGCTTTAAAACTTGTTAACCTAATTGCCTTTTCCCACATTCGTGGCATGCTGTTGTTTATTTCAGACACTTATTGCAATGCCTGGGTCTGTAGTGAGCAATTTACCACAACATTGACTTTCCCCACCAAGCGATGGAGGAAACTGGCAGGGAAATAGAATTTGCTGTCTGTTATAAACACAACTGGCTCAGGGAGAAAACATCCTTTGTAGAGTTATTTAAGGGCAAACTTCATGCATCTTAATTTTAGATAAAACTACATTTCATGTCCATTGCAGTTTAATTCTGCTACAGTGATGTAGACATGTACAGGTGAATGTACTCTTGCCTAGGTAGGAAGAGTAGGATCTGTCTGCCCAGTCTGCTGCATAGTGTACAGTGTTGTTACCCACTACTCCACACTCTTGAAAAAGAGTTCTCTGAGTAATGCCATAGAAGAACCATGTATGTAGACGTGTACAGAAGAATGAGTGTGTGTGAAGGACCTTTTTTACATTTTAAAGAACCTTTAATTGATGTAAAGGTTCTTCACACTCACAGATCTCATGAATAAATGACTCTGTATGGAACCACAAAGTGGTTCTTTTAAGGCAGCGCTCAGAGCCTGTTTACACCTGGCATTAACATGCATTGTTGGTGATCAGATCACGTTCAAATGTCACTTGTCCACAATAAAAGCCAGGTATAAACACCCCTAAGATGCAGTGTGATCGGAATATGACATTCGGAGGTGGTCAGAGACGTATTTTATCCACATTTAACACAAGTGTAAATGGAACGCATTTTCTAACACCGGATTCCATCACACAAAAACGTTAATATGAGTAATAATTACTGTGGATCTTGGCTGTGTGTGTGCTCACGCTTGAGCTTATTTACCGGTAGATGAGATGCAGTATTACAGAGTTTAATACTGAGTCTGTTGTATTTTCTGATAGAGGTGTTATGGGAATGTAAGAACCATCCATTGTTCCCCCACTGTTCTTCTAAACCATTCACAGTCTCCCAGAGAAAGACAGTTTTGATAAGAAATCATTAGGAAATGAATGGAAATCATACAGGAAGTAAAACAGTAATGAAGTACATGATGATATGCTTTTTATCCTGGAAGGTAAAATCAGATCTCATCTGGTCACACTGGGAACACATTTTAATGGTAAGTGTAAACAGAATCTGCTCAAAGTAGAGCCAGATACTAACGCCAGGCCCTCAAAAAACACCTTTGTAGCACCTTAATTTTTTGAGAGTGCATACACTAAACTGCCAACTCGCTCTACCTGAGTCATTCCAGCTTTAATTACATCCATGTGTTAAATTTTAATAATTCTAATTGTACCATGTCGAAAGTGTCTACACCTCAGGGTCAAAGCTGACACACTTGGCTCTCGTTTAAACAAGGGAAATTAACTTTTCATGAATTGTGCAGCTAATAGGCAAGCTGGTGAGATGGCACAGATAGTTTGTACTGATTGAGCCTAGATTCGCTCTCGCTTACCACCTCTCTCCCCACACCAGCAAAATTGGATTTAATGAGCCTTTAAAAGAATCTCGTTCTTTTTCCTAGACAGGTGCCTGTAGCTTTTCATTTCACTTCAGATGCTTCATCTCTCTCAACCTGCAGCCAACCTCAGGGTTTTTGATTTGAAATCTCAGTGGATTTGTGTCTCCAGAATCGATAATGCTTTAGTTGAACCAGTTGCATTGTGCTGACTAGACAAAAACAAGCAGACACTGGAGACAGGAGCTAACCACAGTGATGTAAGACATAGTCAGTCTCCAGCAAACATCTACTGAGTTTACTATATTTTGAGCACTAGGATGACCATAGATATATATATAAATATTTTAATGGGGATACAGGGTGTGGGAGGGACGTGCATTACTACATTTCCATATACTCATTTATCAAAGACCACTACATGACCATACTCGCCCATATGGTCAAACCATCTCCTTTAAGTTTTAATAATAAAAAATACCTAAATATAAAAATCACACACACTGTTTCAGTGGACACTTTTTACTCCTCCTGGTCTATGTGACAGGTTATAACTTATTTGGATTTCGCTGCTGTCCTAAAACTTTCTCTTTACAACATTTGAATCTGGCCAATAGAAATGCTTTAAAAGGACTTGAAATACAATCTTTTTTACATTGACCTACATTGAAGGTTAAAAAAGTTTTTGCTTTTCCTGTAAATCTGCTAATTTGGGGAGATGAGGTTTACAGTGACAATTTACTTTGGTGTTTAGGCCAGCAATCATCATCTCCTGATGTCCCTCTCTCTTTCTCTCTCTCTCTGGTAAGCAGTGTGACTAATGGTTGTGCAGGTACATATAGAGCAGTTATTGTGGAGAAAAGGTGGGATTTACAGAGATTTTACAAAGTTGAAGATGAAGTGATTAAAGCTGTAAGAAATCTCTCCACCGGATATGAGGCTTTTGTGGAAACTACCACTGACTTAAAATTAAAGCAAATTCCCAGATATTTAATGCAAATCAGAATTCCCAGCTGGGAGTATTTTTAGATCCTGAAAAGAGAACATGTCCGGGAAAAAGAGGCAGTCTGGTCACCCTAATCCAGCAAGAGAAGGAGATTGGGGAATTAGGTGTGATGCTAATTGGTGTTAGCTTTATGACTTGAGAATAACTTTTAATGTCTTGGCTGATCAATTGATGTTGCTTCATTAAACCATTGGTTCAAGATGAGCTTTACTATTTTTCATTTTTGCAAACACTGCTATAAGAAACACCTTAACCTGTACACTGTTTAACACCTGCGCATCATATTGTCTTAAGAGAAAATGTTTATCTGAATTAACATAACTTCACAGCTTTACCTACAACTGTTAAAAGCACATAGCAGACAGGGAAGACATTTCATTCAAGAATTGGGATGCAGCTCTACTCTCAGTTAATGAGAATATTCAGCTTCTGTTTCAGTTTCTTTATTTCTGCTCAAACCTCTCCTGAAATGCTGAAGTAAGATCGCATTTTTTAACCAACCACGGCCAATTAAAAACAATTAAAACCTCGATTAACCAAATGTTTTCAGTTACTGGTGATCAATCCTGCAGTGGTTTAAGGACATTCTGCTGCTTCAGCTCAGTGATGTTGGCACGAACTACTCTGTTTAGGCCCTTCCACGACATTTCTATTGGATTAACCCATTATTACGACATGCAAAGCAATGCAAACTGGCTGAGTTGCCAGTTATAAAAGTCAGGAAAGAAGCCAGGAGACACCAGTGGTTCTGAGGAGTTTGAAAGGTTAAGGTCTAGACTTTGACTTGGCCTTTGGTTGGTTCTGCTTCAACCATTTCTTTGGAGACTTACTTTTGCGGTGCTTAGGCTTGATATCTTGCTGCATTACCCATTCATGCTTAGGCTACAGTTTACATACAGATACTCCTGTAGAACTTGTTGGTACAATCCAGAGTTCACAGGTCCTTTAAAAATGGTAGGCTCTCCTGGCCCTCAGGCAGCAAAGAAGCCCCAAACCATGATACTGCCACCCCCATGCTTTACAGTTTGGGATGAGGTTCTTATGTTGGAGTGCAGTATTTGATTTCTGTCAAACATAATGCTTTTAATTTCAACTAAAAAGTTATGTTTTGGACAAACTCCACATGGGCATCAGTGTTCTTTTTATAGAGCAGTAGCTTTTTTTGCTGTCCTGTCATGCACATAATTTATTTCCAGTGTTTTCTTAATGTGAGCTCATGAAAGAGAGGTATTTAAGTCCTTAGAGATTACTGCAGGGTTTCCTTCTGACTCAACCCAGTACTTGCTAAACTCACACCTGCTTTTGTTTGAGTAATTGTCTCGACTGTCCACAGAAGGCTTTCTACAAGAATTTGGAGGAGCATTGCTTTGAGGATTTGATTACATTTAGCAACAAGAGTGTTAGTGAGGTCAGGATGTTGGTCAGGATCACCCAACTCATCCCCAATTCCCCAACTCATCCCAAAAGTATTGGATGGAGCGTCACCCATTATTCCAGAAAACACAGTTCCACTGCTCCACAGGTCAATGCTGGGGGGCTTTACATCCCTCTAGCATTAGGCATGGTGCCAATAGGCAGACATCAACAGTCATGTACACCCCTGCTTTACGCCATTGAAATAGCAATACGTCAAGGTCAGACCGCATCTGGCTTTCAAAGGGAATGGCGAGTGACACGCTGATTGGTTTATTGCACATTACACCCAAAACACACCCATGATTAATTAAGGACACTCAGTACATACCTTTTGTGCATTTCGACCCACACAAGGCATACTTTTCCCATTGTTACGATAGCAAAGACACACTGACACACCCTAAATCAAGCTAAATCAAGCTAAAATAAGACCCCCAGTGTACAAACTACATAGTGATGTATTGCAGTGTGCACCCACTTGCAGTCTAGGGGTTAAAACAGTCCACAGTCCAGGAGAAGGCCTTACTAAGACCTAAACAATACAAAGACCATGTGCAGTAAACAAATGGTCATTTCATTAAAACTGTACTGAGCAGTCCCCTTCACCACTTTAAAGGATTTCCATTAGCAAAGCAATTAGCCTATTAATTTCCACCAGCAGAAAGCACAGCATTTAATGAAGGTTATGTTGTTCACCTTCATTTTCCTTTTCTTTGAACAAACAAAAAAATTTACCTCAAAAACATAGTTCAGAACAGAGCAGCGTTTAGAATGAAAGTTAACTCACCAAACTTCTGCACATTATGCAAGTCACCTCTCCAAGGACATTAACAGAGCCCGTTTAGGAGCGGAGATACTAATTAGAATATTAACAGCATGGGACCAATATGATTTGTCGGTATTGTTTGAGGTTTCTCAGCCTGCAAATTCAATCAGCAGTCCCCCATCTGCTTGTTTGTGTTATAGGAATCTCTTTCATGCATATGCCACATTTGCACACACATACACACACAGACATACACACACATATTCAAATTACAGAAACTTAGGCTACAGAATGTGTCAGGCCCAATGCTTAACTGTAGGCATGTCTAGCCCTTATCAGTAAAGCCTGGCTTCCCTGATTTAGCCTAGGAAAGCTTACGAAGCCTTGAGCTATATTCAAAAGCAGGCTTTCAAAGTCACACCCTTAATAAAAATAACAACTACACTGCAGCGCAAACTAGTGTATTTACACAGTTGACATTTTTGACCAAATTCATCATAGTACTGTAACTGTCAGCTGTAGCAAGTTAACAAGTGTTAATTTAATAATGCTGAGAGAAACTGTTTACAGCAGGTCTGAAAGTTTATGTGGCAGGCAAACCTCGCCAAAATGGTCAATTAGGATGTGCGTAGGCTGTCTAAATAAGGTCTGAATAAAAGAGGCTCTATTTAAAACACCTAAAAGTTGTTAAGATTGCCGTCCTCATTCCACCCAGTTTTCCAACTGTCTTTTCAGTGCCATTATGCAGCCTATGTCCCTGCTGAACTGTAATGATATGCTAATATGCTTAATACCTCTTCTTTGGGAAGGACAGATGTGGGAAAATTTTGTTTTCGGTGTGTAGAGAGCTCCTGAAAGGTTTTGTCAAGCACACACACACACAGAAATGGGTATGATCAAAATCTAGCTCAGATCAGAGTGTGGTGAGGCAGCTGAATATGTGAAAATGAAGGGATGAGCCTGGTAACAGCTAGGGAGTGTGTTTAATATAAGGCTGCACAATGGAGGCTGTTAAGTAAATTAAAGATGAAGTACTATGAAGGTGATTGATTTATATACAGTATATATATATATATATAACCCTAACCCTTTGTTCGTCCAATTGGATGTATATCATCTACTGAGTCACTTTACCATAGCACACCACACCATGCACTGTATATCAATACAGTTTCCATCTATCTATCTATCTATTATATATATATATATTTCACTGGCAGTTGTTCTTTACATTGTGAATAGACCAATACAAATGGTCCAAACAAGTCCAATGACCTGTACTCACATGTACGTATCAGTAGTAGTGATGGTAATATGCTTTATAACATCAGGTCCCACAACTATTTGGACATCAACAAACTGAATGTCATTTCAGCTGTGAAGCACACTTTGAAGCACTTTGGAGAAAATGAAATAATGAATATTGCAGACTGAACATGATGAATATAATTAACCTCATTTGAAGCTATCTGGAGCTATAATGAACTTATAATGAATATAATTTGAAGCTATTTACATCCAAATCAGGTGAACAACCATTTTCATACACCACCCAAAAGTCATTGGACAATTGACTGCATTTTATTATTTCATTTACAAGTAAGCAGATAAATGGCCTAGAATTCATTTCAAGCGTGGTCTTCAAATTTAGAAGCTGTTGCTCGTTAATCTATGTCTGCTAATCGAACTGGTTCCCTTGAATTTAATGATGTGGCTGCAGAAAAAAGCCGCTGAGATGTACCAGGCTATATTACCTGCCCATATTCAGAACCTGAAGACAGCTGAGAAGAGGGCTTGTAGAGCATCACTAGAGAAGAAACCCAGCATTCGGAGATGTCCTAAGATTCCAGACTTTAGCATCCATATCCATATCTACCCCTAAAAAATTGGGGGGCTATGTATGTAATTCATTTCACCCAGCTTGGATGTAAATTCCATCAAAATAAAGCTGCACCTCTGAAGGTTTAGACCCGTAAGGGTGTTTAAACACACCCTTAGGCCTAACCTAAACCTTAGCATCCAAAAAACCTGAACCTCAGTATCCAAAAAACTACAAATGGTCTCTTGTATTCAGTTCAGTAAAATAAAACATGTAGCTTTTGTATTAAGCACCTTACAAAGTCAGGATCATGTTGTTGCTTCTTACATTACAGATTTGCTCTGTTTTCTCTAGGGTTCAAAACCTTTTTGTCCTAGAAATGTACAAAAACAAACACTACTGCACACACTGACATCCCTTTTCACTCTATGTGGTCTCAGATCAACAAATCACTCCGAACCCCAAACGCGGCCCAACATCTCAGAGGCATTCTAAAGATGCCACTGACCGAAAAAGGCAGTGAGTGGCTCAGCTTGTTTATGCCAAAGCTCTACCACAGCGATTCTGGACCCGCAAGTGTTTGTAAATAAGTCACCTCCTTCCCATAACTCTCCCTTTTCCGTTCACGCTGTGTGAAACTGCAGAAGAAGTCATTTGAGCTGCCATGTCTTTATACCACAAACAGCGTAAATGCTAAACTTAACAACTGCCTATTAAATCACTAGGTTTACGTCCATCAACAGAGTGTTTACTTAGTGTAGAGTCATTCAAATTAAATTAATTTACTATATAGACTGTATATAATACTAATCAACCAAAATATCTGTCTGCATGTATGCACTACTGACCAACCTGCAGTGCCATATACATGAAAAATACATAAGGGACCATTAGTATTTAGACAGAGACAATTTTTGTGATTTTGCCTCTGTACACCACCTGTACACTATGATAATACGAGATGTGATAGTAGTGTAGACCTTCAGCTTCACCATGATTTAAGGGCGTTAACCATTTATGTATCACAAACATTTTTATTCATAGACTGCCTAGTTCTGGAACAGGATTCTTTGGACAGATGAAATCAGGGTTAACTTGCATATGGAAAATGAAAGGAACGGCTCATGAGCCAAAGCATATGACATTATCTGTTAAACTTGATGGAGGCACTGTTATGGCACTGGCATGTATTGATGCCAATGGAATTGGCTCACTAGGGTTTACTGACGGTGTGACCGCTGATAGAAGTAGCAGGATGGATTCTGAAGTCTATTAAGCTTTACTGTCTGCTCAGATGCAGTCGAATGCTGCAAAACTGATAGGATTGATAATGACCCAAATGTCTTTTCAAGGCAAAGAAATGGAATGGTCTTAAATGTCTGAGTCAGTCACCTGACCTCAACTCAGTTGAGCAGTTTTTACTTACTGAAGACAAAACTGAAAGCAGAAAGATCCACAAACAAGAAGCAACTAAATGAGGCTGCAGTAAAGGCCTGGTAAAGCATTATAAGACAGGAACTCATAATTTATAAAATTGATGTACATGGGTTCCAGAAGGATTTGCACCCAGGTATTAATCCCTGAGACAGCCTATGGCCTGCCGGTGGGCCAAAAGTGTTATTACAAACCTCTATTACCAGAGACTAGCCCCACCAGTTTGTACAGAAGTCCCTGTACGTACTGAATAATACACCTCAGTGTGTAATAAGCCTTGCAGTGTTAAGGGGTTAAAGATATTTCTTATATTTACAATCATTTTAGTTTGTCCAATTACTTTTGATCCTGGGAAACTGAAGAGCCTATGGAAAAAAATGGCTGTAATAATGCCTAATGCACTATTTTTCTTAATCCCCCTGAAGAAAAGCCTAAAGCCTAGACTTGATTGCCTCATTCCAAATCCTCTCAGATGGTGTACATGAACAAAATTACACAAATCGTGTCACTGTCCAAATACTTATGGACCTGACTGTAACCTTAGTAGTGTGTGAAGTAGAAAATTTTAGATCAAAAAGAAAAACAAGGTTGTGTTTCCTCATTTGCTTACTTAGGCAGCAGCGAGCGCAGCTGACAATGCAAAAAAGAGAGAAAGGAAAGCGCTGTGCTGTCTCTGTTAGGCCTCCAAGCTGCAAACACACCCATTCTCACAATTATCTGCTCCTGACAACTGAAGGGTGGGAAAGCGCTTCAGCCAGTTGGGTTCAATTTCACCAATCTATGCTAATGCACAGCATCTCATTAACAATGACTGCTCGCAGGCTGTCTTCAAAATTCACATTTCAGCCAAAGCCGAGGTCATCCTTATGCCCAGTAAGCTCAACCCAATTACCACTACTAATAACACCACTGCTAAATGACTGTTTACACTGGAGACTACACATGTACAGTACCGGTCAAATCCTGATGATCACTCTTCTGACCACAGGACCACTTCATACCAGTCAGAATTTGTTTAGTGGACCACTCCCAGCACAGATAGTGTCTGATTCCGGTATGAAACCTCAGTCCAGTAATGCATGCATTTCACTTACTGAAGACAGAACTGAAGGTAAAACTAAAAAAAAAGTGGCTGATGAGTGCACACTGTGCAAGGCTAGCTGTGCTATAGCTGTGCTAGGCTGATTACAGCGATTTTTACTGCAACACTTGGAGTAAAATGCACTTACTGTAAGCACCCTGAAAAGACTCTTTGTGTGTTTTGCACCGGCAGTCAATTCTCACCAAAATATTGACTGAGCAAATTGCTGCCATTCTAAGCTCTCCTCTGAGAAGAAAAGAATGCTTCCAGGTGTGTTGATGGGAAAAGGAGAAGGAAAGAGATGACAGTGTAATCATATTTTGCTGTTTCACTCAGGTCACTTGTATTTGTTGTATTTTTGAAGATTTCTAATATATTTATCAGGTATTAACTAGTGATATAATTTTCAGAGGGTACGATAATTCTGGTACATCATAGCAAGGGTTTATTTTTTTCAATATGAATAAAATTATTATTCAAATTTATTCAAGACAAGACATGACATATACACACTTGTGAAACACACACAGTGGACAGTGAGCACACGTGCCTGGAGCAGTGAGCTGCCATTGCTGATTGCTGCGACGCCAGGGGAGCCAAGAGGGTGAAGGGCCTTGCTCAAGGGCCCAACATGGCAGCTTGCCGAGCCAGAGTGTCGAACCCACAGCCCTGTCATCAACAGATCAATAGCCCAGATCTCTAACCGCTGAGCCACCACTGCCTCATTCACTGTTGTTGTGGTATCCTCAAAATTTACATTTACATTTACGGCATTTAGCTGACGCTCTTATCCAGAGCATCTTCCAGGGTTACTCATATTACAGAGGTGGGTCAATGTAGTGTAAGGAGCCTTGCCCAAGGAGTCCTATTGGTGTAGCGCAGCATAGTCACCCAGGCCGGGAATCGAGCCCCAGTCTCCCACATGGTGTGGCATCTCAGTGGCAGGTAGTGGTGTCATCTGTTGCGCCACACCAACCACATTAATAGAGGTGCCTTGAATGGTTTCCTACTTTCCTATAAAAAAGTAGAACCTAAGTAGAACCACCATTGGTTACCTATTAATCACTGTTTCTAGAACCTTTGTGGCAGTTCTTCAAATGTTAAAATGGACCTTTTATAGAACCTTTTAGCTCTATAGATCTCTAAACTATATAGATTACCCACTTCTATACCTATAGAATAACTTCATTAAATATCATTAAGATTTCATTCATAACATAAAAGTGCATTTCCTGAAGAAACACATTGGTTGTGAAGCTTAAGTGGTTCCCCCTTTCCAGGCAGTTGCTAGGCTGTTGCTACATGGTCACTAAGGTGGGGTGGTTTAGCTAAGTGGGCTGTTAAGTGGTTACTATAGTGTTGCTTGCTATTTGCTATGGTATCCCAAGTGGTTGCAACAGTCATAATGTGGCTTGGTGTTTGCAATGGTGTTACTAGACGCTTGCTAGGCAGTTGCTGTGGTATCCCAGGTGGTTGCTATGATGTTGCTAGATAGTTGCTTAGTGGTTGCTGGAGTGACAGAAGGGTTATAGAATTTGGAGGTTAAGAATAAATGTGCTTGGAGTTGAACTTACAACCTATTTTTTGCAGTGTACTTGAGCAGCAATTTCCACCCCTGATTGTGTCATACAGAAGAGAAAGTTCTTCACATGCTACATATTAAAGGTATTTCACAAAAAACAATTTTAAGAAATGAGTCTTTTAATCACTTATCTAATTTGTGCAGCATGGGACACAAGCAGGCTGCGTTTGTTATTCTAAAGTGGTAGTTAAAAGAAGAAGTCCTTGATATTTATAAAGAGCCTGGTCAATAGCTCTTCACCATGATCCCGGAGAAAGATGAAGCACTCAAACCCTTCAAGCTCTCTTACAGTGCTGAGTTACCTTATCCTGCATGGCACACAATTAATTAGCCCGACAGAACATTGTGGTCGATAAAGGCCTCATATGCTTGAGGAAGCACATCAGCATTGCTGGAATGACATCTGATAGTCTTAAAAACTAGTGCCTGATTCTTCTCCGCCAGATGAAAAAAATGCTGCTCGACTATTGGGCAAAAAGACACACACATATAAATATATATACACGCACACTGCGAAATGTTACGAATTACTGCATGGATGGCACACTGGAAACGAGATGGCATATCTAGTATTGGATTTCATGTTTCCCGCACGACGTGTCACGTATAACAGGATCTTTCCACCAATATTAAATCAGGGGGAGAGAAACACTCCTTTTTTCCTCCCCTCAGACGTTGGCTTTGGCATCCCTCCATTCTTTGCGAGGCAAAATAAAGTAACAAGCACAATATTTCCTTTGTTATGAGGATGTCTCAGACATGCTCGATAGCAGACAGCGCTGGGGTTGAGCTTTGATCTTGCCTACACTTAACTATTTCTCTGAAGAGCTGAAAGCAGATAAATGTGAGCAGAGAGATAGATGATTTTCTCTCTCCCTATTACCCCCCCCCCTTTCTCTTTCTCTTCAGGCCGACAGGAAGAAGCTGTCTGAGCTCTAATGCATAGGTCTTGCAAGAAGACCAAGCGAAATAGTCAAAAAGTTATTGTCCCAGTTTCAGACCTGTTTGCTCTTACTACAGAAACTCCTTTCGGGGCCCAAAAGAAGCTGTTGCAGATTGTTTGATCATGGCCCATTTCTGGTGGCACTTCTCTGCATGGAAGCATGTGGCCTGCTGGCACATGGGCACATTAATCGCCCAGGCTCTCTCAGTGCTGGGCCCAGTTACTCAGGCCCCATAACCCCATAACGTGTCTAGTAATGAAGTACAAATACTTTGTTACCTGACTTAAGTAGAAATTCTAGTTATCTGTAATTTACTGGAGTAATTATTCTTCAGAATACTTTTTATGTATACTCCACGCAATCATCTGAACTTTTTACTCCTTACATTTCAAAAATAGCCTCGTTACTCCTATTTCATTTCGGTTTGTTTTAATTCCGGCTTGTCATCAAAAAAACAAACTAAAGTTTAGTTTGTTCAAAAAAACAAACTAAAAAAGAAAACCCATCCAGATAGATTGCGCCATCCAGAAAGTGTGAATTTGATTGTGGTTGGATAAGAATAAATATTTATTTATATTATATATATTATATATATTATATATATTTATATTATTTATCTTATTTATATATAATTATAAGATTTATAATAAATATAAAGCTTATTAATCACATGGCCCTGAAGTGTGACTTTTTGCACCATTACAATACTTATAGGCAATTACTCATTATATTTTCCCTCCATGAAACACATGTTAATGCTCAGTCATGCACATAGATGCTCCTTTAATATATCTGATATTCCCTAAAATGCATTCATTTTCATTTCATTCAATGGGCAGATGACTTTTACACATTTTAACTTGAGTAAAAAGCTTAAGGTGGCGCTTTTTTAAAACCCTAGTATCTACACTTCTACCTGAGTAATGAATGTGAATACTTTTGACACCTTTGCCCATAACGTCCACTAATTTGCATCGCTCTTTTCTCCTCAATGCCTAGTGAACAGCTGGCATTTCCATACTTTAAAAGCTTGCAGTGCTAGCATTACCATCACAGACAAGAGAGAGATGCCTTAGTCACCAGCATGCTGCCTGCCAGCTACTTCCACAAGCCAGGGTCGTGGGGTCCAGGGTCGTGGGTTCCAGACCTAGGTCCACTAAGCTGCCACCCTAAGCAAGGCCCTTAACCCTCACTGCTCAAGGGGTGTTGTAGCATGGCTGGCCCTGGTTTTCCAAGCTGGGATATGCAAAGAGAAGAATTTCGTTGTACCATACAAGTATATATATATATATAACAATAAAGGCATTTTATGTTATTTAATTATTATTATGATTATTATAATGATGTTGACTATAAACTAGCCAACCTTACTGTAGCTAATTTTATAAAACATTACTCACACATTAGCAAAACTAAGTGACAAAACAACATGCGATTGCTTACCTCACATTTAACTAATGTCTAATGTTAGTTATTATAACAATGGACAGCACACCACATAATGGACAGTTAGAGTCCTATCAGATTTAAAAACCCATCCTATATGTTTTATAATTTATGCTTTTGGTGCTTTATGCAGTCTGTTGGTCTCATTATGGACAGATTTCTTGGTTGCAGCAAGTGTGTTTTGTAATTGTCTACTTCTTTTCAGCAAGACCGGACAATCCAACCGCAGACGGCAGCAAAAAGGAATGCGCATAGATAGGGCATTGTGCTGGGGAAGTGCTATCCTCCCTATTACCCCTACAGCAAATTGGATTCCTTATAGCCTCAGCCACACCGCCTCAGAGAGCTGGATCTGAGTCTCAACTTCATAATACAGTTTCCAATTCATTTTCGTTTCTCTGAAGCCCAGGGCCGGGAGTGTGGGAGTGTGTGTGCATGTGTGTGTGTGCGCGCACAAAGTGGTGAGCTATATGACAGATGAGAGCAAATGTTTGCCGCTGCGTGTAAAATTAATTCCCCAGACATTCCCCGGCCAAGAATTTCTGCGGATTATCATACCGCCAATAACTACCCGTCTCTATAATTTGGATGTAAAAATAAAAACATAATTGTAAGCCTGAGGTAAGGGAATGATAGGATGGCTGTCCGCTAATTTCTTTATATAGAGCCACTTTAAGAATTAATGACCAAAGAGTCATGGGTATAAAAATTCCTGATGCGCATTGGGCATTTTTCTGAGTATCATGAATTGGCCACCCACAATGTAGTGCTTAAGAGGTCTTAAGCCTTTAAAGTCGCAGTTACTGCCAACAATGACAGCAGCAGGTTGAAATTGGATACTAATTATTTCTCATTTGAAACTTTATTGAAACCAGGGGAGGTATTTTATTGTAATTTGAATTTGACGAAAAGTTGGATACGCCGTTCAGCAGAAATGAAAACAATAACTATATCCCACATTTCTGTAATTTCTGTCAACATCAGAACACATTGCAGAATATCAGAATGGCAGACCCACACCTGATCCCAGCTGGCCACCATTGTTGCTCGACATTGTTATCTGCCTGAGTGTAGGTTGTTATGTCGGAATACTGAATACTGAATACTGATGACAGCCAATATTACGTTGGTTGTAAGGTTAAGGTTTGGTTAAGTAACCAAAATCCAGCAGCTTCCAAACGTCACATGCTGACATCAAATTGACAAAGATTACCATTTAGTTATATTACCATGGAGCTAACAAACAAAATCCAACTGAACATCATGATCTTAACATCTACTTGCTGTGACATTGTAACTTTATTGATACTGATTACTTTGTTGGTGTAAAATCTTATTCAGGTAAGTTACATTGTTATGTATGGAGACCAAAACCCAACACCTGCTACACATCATAATTTTCACATCCAAACAAACATGAAAGTCTAAGGTTGTTAGACATTGGTATGTTCTTGGCTTTGTCATGGTGTGAAGTAACAAAATTCAACACCTTGAGCTTGATGTCAACCCTGTGTTGGTTTTTGACTGATATATGTCTGTACAATGTGGGAGGTTGATGTTAAAACCCAATGATGGATTGACATCAACATGATTTGTGTTTTCACAAAAAAACTTGGAAAACACTTTCCAAGGTCTTTCTGATGTCACATTGCCGTCCAGTGGGATTTAAGTAAATACATGTAAACTATTCAGAGATAACTGATTATGTGGTCTAGACAGATACCAATAGGAGGCACTATTATTTCCCAGTGGAGTCAGTTGAAGGGAAAATAATACTGAGTGTGTATAGAATAATACTGAGTGTGTTTACATGCACTTCATAATCCGATAACTGCAGAACAGTAATGTCAGTAATCTAGTTAATGCATTTACACACCATTGAGCAATCAGATAATGGGAAAAATCCAGGTCTACATAAGTCATTCAGTAATCGGAGTTCTGCACTGCAACCAGCCAATAATCTCGCAGATTAAGACGTGCCGTGTCACAGTCTGTCTTTATACATATGCAGACTGAGAAATCCGAGAATACTCCTGTTAAGAGTATGCATGCACTGAGAAATCCGATTCCTGAGCTAAAATTCTTAATCGGATTTCTA